>NC_058519.1:150843273-151460059 GCF_904849725.1 Hordeum vulgare subsp. vulgare | reverse complement strand
ATGTTGTCGCGCTATCTATGCTATTACTACTAAAGCTACAACCTAGCGATATAGTAAAACCATCTGCAAGCACAAACATTAGTTTAAATACAACCCTATGGCTCATGTCGGTTGTCATAGCATCGACGTGCAAGTCGATATTTAACTATTACAACATGATCATCTCATACATCCAATATATCATATCATGTCTTTGGCTATATCGCATCACATGCATACCCAGCACAAACAAGTTAGACGTCCTCTAATTTGTTGTTGCATGTTTTACGTGGCTGCTATGGGTATCTAGTAGGATCGCATCTTACTTACACAAAGCCACAACGGTGATATGAAATTTTATATTTAACCTTCTCCAAGGACCGCCTCGGTCAAATCCGATTCAACTAAAGTTGAAGAAACAGACACCCGCCAGTCATCTTTATGCAACAGGTTGCATGTCAGTCAATGAAACCGGTCTCTCGTAAGCGTACGAGTAAAGTTGGTCCGGGTCGCTTCAATCCAACAATACCTCCAAATCAAGAAAAGACTAAGGAAGGCAGCAAATTGAACATCAAAGCCCACAAACACTATTGTTTTCCACTCGAGATATCATCTATGAATGAACCTAGCTCATGGTGCCACTGTTGGGGAACATTGCATGGGAAACAAAAAATTCCTACGCACACGCAATATCTATCCATGGTGATGATCATCTATGAGAGTGGAGAGTGAAATCTACATACCCTTGTAGATCGATAAGCGGAAGCATATATAACGCGGTTGATGTAGTGGAACATCTTCGCGATCCAAATCGTAGCCCGCTACGCGATCTCATCACGACCCGTCCTGCGATCCCATCATGTTCCATCCCGATCTAGTGTCGAACGAACGGCACCTCTACGTTCAGCACACGTACAGCTCGATGATGATCCCCTCCTTCTTGATCCAGCAAGAGAGGCGGAGAGGTATATGAATTCTCCAGCACGGCAGCGTGGTGGTGGTGGTGGTGAACTAATCCAGGAGGGCCTCGCCTAAGCACCGCCGAACTAGACTAGAGGAGAAACAGATCTAGAGAGAAGTAGAGGGAGCACGTGGCAATTAGGGTTAGCCATCACCTCTAAAACCTCTAGTATATATAGGAGGGAAGGAGGGGAGGAGGCAGCCTCAAACCCTCAAGGTTTTGTCGAAATTGGAGGTGGAGGAGTCCTACTCCAATCCTACTAGGAGTAGGATTCCTCCACTCCACTTGGAAACCCTTTGCAATCCACCTTGGGCTTTAGTGGGGGCTTCGCCCAGCCCACTAGAGGCTGGTCCACGTCCTCCCACACCCCATAAGACCCTTTGGGGTGGGTGGGCCCACCTGATGGACCCCGGGAACCCATTCGTCACTCCCGGTACCCTGCCGGAAATGCCCGAAACTTTTCCGGAGTTCAAAACCCATTTTCCTATATATAAATCTTTACCTCCAGACAATTCCGGATCTCCTCGTGACGTCCAGGATCTCATCCAGGACACCAAACAACCTTCGGTAACCAACACCTATAACTCAATACACCGAGAACGTCATTGAACCTTAAGTGTGCAGACCCTACGGGTTCGAGAACTATGCAGACATGACCTGAGACACTCCTCGGTCAATAACCAATAGCGGGACTAGGGTGTCCATATTGGCTCCGACATATTCTACGAAGATCTCTATCGGTTGAACCTCTATGTCAAGGATTCACTTAATCCCGGATGTTGTTCCCTTTGTCCTTCGGTATGTTACTTGCCCGAGATTCGATCGTCGGTATCTCCATCCCTAGTTCAATCTCGTTACTGGCAAGTCTCTTTACTTGTTCCATAATACAAGATCCCGTGACTAACTCCTTAGTCATATTGCTTGCAAGGCTTGTTGCGATGTTGTATTACCGAGTGGGCCCCGAGATACCTCTGTGTCACATAGAGTGACAAATCCCAGTCTTGATCCATGCCAACCCAACAGACACCTTTGGAGATACCTGTAGAGAACCTTTATAGTCACCCAATAACTTTGTGATGTTTGATACACACAAGGTATTCCACCGATATCCGGGAGTTGCATGATCTCATGGTCATAGGAACAGATACATTGACATGCAAAAAACAGTAGCAATAAACTGACATGATCATATGCTATGTTGATAGTTTGGGTCTTGTCCATCACATCATTCTCCTAATGATGTGATCCCGTTATCAAGTGACAACACTTTTCTATGGCCAGGAAATCTTGATCATCTTTGATCAACGAGCTAGTCAACTAGAGGCTCACTAGGGACAGTATGTTGTATATGTATCCACACATGTATTTGAGTTTCCAATCAATAAAATTCTAGCATGGATAATAAACGATTATCATGAACAAGGAAATATAATAATAACCAAATTATTATTGCCTCTAGGGCATATTTCCAACAGCTGCATACGTGTAACATGTGTTTGTTATTTTATTTTACGTGGATAGATTTAGGTCTACCACGCACCAGTCGATCCAAATAAAAAAAACGGACTCGTTCGTCCATATGATCGATCCAAACGAATAAAAAGAAGATAAAATACATGTTTATTTAGATCTGTCGGTTAGAATTTCTCTAAAGAGATCATGAGAAAATCAACCAAACTGAGGTTGAAAGTGTACGTAGCCTACAAACAAGGGGACTGCTACAAATGAACCGACTGATTTCATAAACAAATCAGTCGGGTAGCGAAACATTAGATTCGTCCCTTGTTTTCGTTGGATGGGTCAGCGTTGTGCTGCTTCGTTCTGCTCTCAACACATGGTATTTGCTTGGTCCTCCTATGAAACACTTGCAACAACAAACACTCCTCTAGTCGTCATCGAACGTATCGATGTCCAGCTCGCAGCTGCCGCTCCGCCACGCATAAAAAATCTTGGATGTTGTAGTGCAGCTTCGCCGCCGGCGAGATTCCTGGGATGTAGGCTTGCAACACCCCCTGTGTGTTAGAGCATATCTCTCCATATGTGGTTTTGGTAATTGATGACAATTCCTATGGACTAATGGTTGCCTTAAGTTATATTTATAGGATTTGTCCATAGGCACTTCTTGAAGTCCATCTGCTGGGTTCAAGGAGTTTATATGATGACCAAGGTGGTATTCAAGGTATTATCCAAAGAATGGTCATAGAGACACAAGGTTGATCGAGATTGTCAGACAAAAAATAAATCAAGATGATCAACTTACAAAGCGTACAAGATGTACCGAGAGGGATCAAGTGATCCCATGGTATGGTAAGCATTGTCCATTACGTATTTGTGTACTAACCCATGGTCTTCGTGAGAGTTCTATGTGGGGTTAGGTGTGTTTCCATGGGCTTGCGTCAAGTGGAATATCTCATACAACCGATGGAGGATGACGTCAAGTGGTGGAGGATGGTGGCGATGGACTTGTGAAGATATGTTGAAGAGCGGCTCACCCATAGTGTGTACGGGGGAGCAATCAACTAGTCTTTATCAAGCCAACGCAATCAAGAAAGGTGGTCCATCTTGAGGAAGCCAATATCATCGTCATCTAGCTCAAGAGGACGAGGTGCAAGGTATAGGTTTTCCGTTGATAGGTTTTCTGTTTTAGGATAGATTGCCGTACTGTCAAGGGGGGCTCTCAAGTGAGTAACTTGATCGTCTCGTTCGTTGAGAGCTCAATCCATTTGCATCCTTGCATCATACTTATTGGTTCTTGTTTGGTGTTTCTCTTTGTGATTTTTAGAGCTTATGGTCATCTTCATGACAAGCTCGAGTTCATCAAAAACGGAGTCCATATGCATCTTCTATGATGTTTTCGATATTGGGAGTTTTTACCGGTCTTATTCGAAGAAGGGTTCTCATCATTTTCTTATGGGCTTGCTTCTTATTTATATTCCTATCAAGGTTGTGTTATCCCATGTCGTTAGCTTTCCAACAAAGTTGGTTTCGTTGAATTCGGAGTCCGTATGCGAAAGTTAGAGCAGTTTCAATATCGAGCGGTAGTACCGCTCCTCGTGCCAGCGGTAGTACCGCTCCTGTAGCGCTAGTACCGCCCCCGGAGCGGTAGTATCGCTCCCTAGCGGTAGTACCGCTCCGTCGGACTGTTTTTGCGCATTCGTTTTGGCCTCAGCATGGTTGGTGAACCTACCAAGCGGTAGTACCGCTCCCATGAGCGGTAGTACCGCTCTGTGCGGGCTGTGAAGCATAACGGTTGGATTTTTCCCCACCTATAAAAGGGGGTCTTCTTCCCCATTGAACCTTATCTCTTTAGCTCGTGTTCTTCCCCCATCGTTGACCTTCTTCGAGCTTGCTAACTCCCAGTCCCTCCAATGATTCTTGCTAGTTTTTGAGGGAAAAGAGAGAGGAGATCTAGATCCACATTTCCACCAATCACTTTCTCCTCTAAGTGAGGGGAACCCCTTGGGTCTAGATCTTGGAGTTCTTCGTGTCCTTCTTTGTTATTCCTCTCATTTTCCTCCCTAGCATTAGTTGATTTGGTGGGATTTGGGAGAGAAGGACTTGGGCACGCCGTGTGCCCTTGCCATTGCATTTGGTGCATCGGTTTGAGTTCTCCACGGCGATACGTGGAAGTGAGAAGTTGAGAAGCTTATTACCCTTGGGTACTTGGTACCCCTAGAAGCTTGGTGGTGCCTCGGAGCTCAATCATTGTGGTGTAAAGCTCCGGGCAAGCGTCAGGGTCCCCAATTAAGTTGTGGGGATTGCCCCGAGACTTCTGGTCACCTCAAATACATATGCCATTGTGGTGAAGCTTCGTGGTGTTGTTGGGAGCCTCCAATTAAATTGTGGAGATTGCCCCAACCTTGTTTGTACGGCTTTGGAGACCGCCCTCAAGGGTCCCTTAGTGGAATCACGACATTTTGCATTGTGCGAGGGCGTGAGGAGATTACGGTGGCCTTAGTGGCATCTTGGGAAGCATTGTGCCTCCACACCGCTCCAACGGAGATTAGCATCCGCAAGGGTGTGAACTTCGGGATACATCATCGTCTCCGCGTGCCACGGCTATCTCTTACCCGAACCCTTTACTTATGAACTTTACTTTGTGATTGCCATATTGTTTCTTGTCATATATCTTGCTATCACTTAGTTGTTTATCTTGCTTAGCATAAGTTGTTGGTGCACATAGGTGAGCCTAGTTGTTTTAGGTTTTGTGCTTGACAAATTAAACGTTAGTTTTATTCCGCATTTGTTCAAGCCTAAACCGTAATTATTTTAAAGCACCTATTCACCCCCACCCTCTAGGCGAGATCCACGTCCTTTCAATTGGTATCAGAGCTAGGTATCTCTTTATTAGGTTTAACCACCTAGAGAGTAACGATGTCGACTAGGGGTTTAGGATTCTCTGACACTCTAAGTTTCGATGGCACAAATTTTGATGTTTGGGTAATTCGCATGCATAATCACTTTAGGGTCATGGACCCAAACTTGGAGCGAATTGTAGATATGGGTTTTTCTCCTCCAAAGGATTCTCAAAATATATCTTTAGAGGATGAGAAAAACTCTTATCTTGATGCTCAAGCTTCTAATGTGTTTTTTGATGCTTTGAGCAATATAGTTATATTTCAACTCATGCCATTCCAGGATGCTCATGAGTTGTGGACAAAGCTTCAAGATAAATATGGTATTTCCAAGATTTGTGGGAATGATTGTTCTCCCTCCACCTCCGGTCGTGTGGTCTTCTCAACATCATCTACTTCACCTACATGTGGATTGCCACAAGGTAATGATATGGTGAGTAGTGGAGATCATTGCAATGATGATAGTGGGCTTATTGTTGATGATCCTTCATCACTATATTATTGCAATGCTTCATCTTTTGGCGTTAACACTTCGAGCACTCTAAATGTTTTACATGCTTCTGTTGATAGTCCTTACATATCATGTAAAAACTGCTTGACTAAATCTCATGATGATATGCTTCCTATATCTTGTTGCCATGATAAAAATATATCTATTTCCTCGAGTTGTTGTGCTAACAATGTAGAGGAAATTCATCACTCCATGGAACAAGATGTGACATTGAATGATGCTTCAAGGGATCCTACATCATCATCTATTGTTACTCACTTTTGCCTTATGGCTAAGGCTTCAAAGGTATCTCCTACTTTGAATCCCAATATATCTCATGATGATGATGTTGATGATAATGCAGATGAGGATAATGATGAAGAGAGTGATAATATTGCATCCTTAAAAATTAAGGGTGAAATGATTTTTAAATCTCTTTATAAGAATAAACTTGCTTGTTCCAACTTCTTGGAAATCATGTCTATTTCCACTGAGGGGAAGAAATACATTGAAGAGTTGGAAGCTCATCTTGAGGAGCATGAGGCCACCATTGAGATAATGGAAGGTCATGAGCGTGATTACGCTAATGAGATCGCAGAGCTATCTCAAGCTCTTAAAAATGAATAAACCACTAAGGAATCTCTTGAGGAAACCTTTGCTCTAGAATTATTTAGATTAAAGGAATCCCATGATAGAGCTCCCGAGGTGGCTAATGATTTTAGAACTAAAAATGATAAGCTTGAAGTTGCACATGCTAAACTCCTTGAGGACAATGAGCACCTCGAAAATGGCTCAAGGGCTATTAAGAGTTCGCTCATCGAACTGACCGAGTCTCATGCTCAACTTGAAGCTTCATTTGCTAAAGATCTTGCCAAGGTGCCTTCTCCTCTTATTGCTAATGATGATGCTTGTGCTACTAAATCTACTTCTTGTGAAGCATCCATTTTAAAGGAGAATGTTGAGCTAAGCGCTCAACTTGAGTTGCTATCTAACAATTATGGGAAATTGGAAGAAAGTCATGTAATGCTCACAAGCTCTCATGATGATCTTCTAGCATCCCATAATGCGCTAAAATTAGCTCGTGAGGCTATTACTACCAAGGTAACATCAAGTGAGCCTCATGTGGACAATGGCACTACTTCTAGTCAAAATGATATATTGCCATGTGCTAGTCCTCGTAATTCTTCTACTCATAATGTTGCTGCCTCTTGTGATGAATTACTTTCCTAGCCTTGTTTCTCTAATAATGAAGCTTGTACTTCCTCTAGTACTTGTGTTGATACTAACCATGTAGAGGAAATCGAAGAGCTCAAGGCCCAAGTCACTTCTTTGACGAAAGACTTTTAAAAGAGTCATGAAGGGATGTCCACACTCAACAATGTCTTGTGTGGGCAAAAATCCCCGAATGACAAAGATGGACTTGGATTCAACTCCAACAAGAAGAATAAGTCCAAAAACTTCAAGAATAAGGGCCAAGAACAAGTCAAGAATTCGGCCAAGATTATTTGCTTCAAGTGCAAAATTGAAGGGCACCATGTTAGATCTTGCCCACTAAAGAAGAAGTCCCAAAGTCACAAGCAACAAGGGAAGCGACCACAAGTTCAATCACATACTCAACTACAAGTTGAAGAAAGGCCTCTTCCCAAGAAGACCCAAGCCAACACTCCTCATGTTGAGAAATCAATAGGGAAGAAATTAAAGGGTAGATGTTGCTACTTATGTCGTGAGAAGGGTCACTTCGCTTCTTCTTGCACGAGAGGTAATTTATCCAACCCAATCATTATTGATGATATCTATTCTCTTGGGAAGGATAAGGTTGGCAATTTGTTTGCCAAGTTTGTTCGTACTCAAAGTGGTGTCAAGAAAAGTACCATTTGGGTTGCCAAGCCTATTGTGACTAACCTCTTAGGACCCAACGTGGTTGGGGACCAACAAGCTCAAACTTGATCAATAGGTGATTGTGGAGGACATTGGAGACTTTGATACATAATGAAGAATTAAGGGGTCTTCATCATTCATATTATCTCAAGCCAAGTCATTTGGATTATCGAGTTTCTATCTTATATCCAATGTGCCTCCTTACGGTAACTTGTACTTAAACTGTTTACATTGTTAATTACTTTCCCCTTTGCATGTTGTGGTTTTGTACCTTGCATGTGTTTGTATATGTTCTGCTTCCAACTTTCTTATCTTGAGTAATCGAGTATGTGTATGTTGGTTTGCACATCATGTACATGTGAGTCTTGTATTGAGCCTTTTCGCATCTTGTTTGTATCTTTGTTGGCTCTTGTGAGAGATTAATGGATTATCCCATTGTGGGGGAGTGATGTGCTTTGCACACCTCACAATCCTATAAATGTGTATACATGGGTAATACCACTTAGTATTGATATTTAAAGATTATCTAGTTTCTATGTGGTATGTCTTACTCATGAGAAATTCAAATTCTATATGGTCCATTAATTATCTCTTGTTTTTTCTAATTTTCCACTTGTTAATATTGTTCGGTTATCACATTATGGGGGAGTAATATGCTATGTGCATATTACAAGCCTAGAAAATGTGTACATTTGAGGTATTGCCACTTAGTGTTGATATTGAAAATTATCTTGTTCCTAGGTGGCATGTTATCTCTACAAGTGTCATTTGCTTGCGTTTTAGGGGTAAAAGATGATGTTGGATATATTTGTGATCTACCAATGAGTATTATTTCCAAAATACTTCTTGTCCTTGACAATTGGTATTCCCATCATGTGGTAGAAATTGCTAATCATCTTTACATTGGATTTTGTGTTTCATTTGTCTTCCTTGCCTCTTGTGGATCTATTTTAACATGTCTAGTGTTTTTAAAGATATAGAGAAAGTGATGATCCCATCTTGTGTATTTTGTATTTAAATGCAAATTCTATATAATGCACATCCCTTGGGGGAGATATCCTATTTTCTTTAGAACACTCTCTTTATTCGACCACCATAAAATATTTTGATCCCCATCAAGTGTGTTGATGGGAGGCAAGTCTTGATCTTTATGATGCTTTGTGCCATCATGAAAATTTGTCGAGGGTTTCGTTTGTTTGGAACCTAGCTCTCTTTTGGAAACTAGATACCTCGTGTTTGTTTTCCTTCAGTTGGTATATTTTTTTCCTTTTATTTGGCATGTGTCAATGGATATCTCATTCCTTGAGGTATCTTTTAATTGATATGCTTCAAGTGATAGTTTTTTGTTTGGGATCTTATTATCACTTGATACCTTGTCTTTTGGTGACTTATCAACTTTGTGTTGAGTTGATTCTTGAGAGCCTTGAGCATGCATATTTACTATATTAGCTTCTTTTGCATGCTTTCTTTCCTTGACCCGATATATAGGGGAAACTCCACCTTGTCATAAATTGGCTAAACCATGCATGAAATTGAATTTCATATCAATATGCACATATTTATGTGGAGTTTGTCCTATGTATTGTTGGTTTTCTAACTCTTTGGTCCCAATGAGTTTGGGCACCATTTTGTTTGTTTGTTGTTCTAGGAACAAATGGAGATTCATTGGATGCTCGGCTCACCTACAAGGAAGGTGTTGACACCATGTGCTTAATGGAGCCAAGTTAGGATGATCAACGAACAACCATCTACTACATCAACCCAATGATGTCTCGGTGACAAGTATCTACTTCATGCATACATTCCTTGCAAGGCCCGAACATGTCTTCTTGGCTGAGCGGTACTACCATGGGTAGCCACGGTACTACCGCTGGAGATGTGTTACTACTGCACTCATGCAGTAGCACAACCGACACGGTACTATCGCATCCAGCACGTCAATATTTTTCTATTGCCGCTGGACGAACGGTACTACCACCCAGCGAACAGGAGTAAAATTTTACAACTGATGGCCAGGCGGTACTACCGTGATGACGTGCGGTACTACCGCGCCGTCGGGACCGCGAGGGGTTATACCCTCTTCTCGTGGTTCTGTCTCTCTCTCTCTCCAGGTTGCATCTTGGCATGAATCTCTTGATTCGTTCTTGTGGTACTTGTTTCCTTTCTCAAAGCATCCAAACGACGATGTCTTATTGCTAGTTGGGATGTCTTTGATATTCGTATGTTGGAAGTTCATATTGTACAATAAGAAAATACTAGGTCATGTGATATGCTTCCAAGCAAAGACCTTATTGATATATTTATGACTTCCTTTTTGATATCTTGTTTGTTCCTTCTTATAACCATTTCGTGTGTACATCCTTCTTTGTGGATATATATCATCATGATTGTCTTCTACCTAGAATCTTTTACACATGAGAGAAGTTACATCTCTAATTGATATCCTCTTTTCTTGCACGTCCACTGTTTCATTTCCTTTTTCCGTTTTTGGTGGCTTCGTGAAAGGATTTGTCTTGAGTGCATATCTTATATTCTTGCATCTTGATGCACTCTTTGGTGGTGAAGATTATTTTTCCTCATGCTTGTCTTGATGAGGGTTTTGCCATTTCGATTGGTATCCCTCCTCTTGACAAGGTTATTATTTCCTATCTTCACCATGGGTTGTCACAAGCGTTGGTTCTCAATTTGTTTTTTAGTAAGCTTGTGAACCCATTTTCTAGTAGTATGTGTGTGGGAAGGATATGTCTTGCACTTTGTTTCTCATTTCATCAAGACTATGTTGATGAGTAATGCTCATCCTTATCTTAGTCTTCTGAAGTGCTTTGCCATGACTCACACACATTATTTTGGTTGAGCCTATCTTAAGTTGCTTCTTTTACATGTTGCTCAACCATTTGTTTTGTGCAAGTGATATGCTTATTGTCTCATCTATATTCTTTCAATCATTGTGTGTTCTTATTAATTTTGCGGGAGCAACGATCCTATTTTGTGCACTTGTATCAAATACAAAAATCTCTTATTAGTGCACAAATCATGGGGAGCTTCTCTAGTTTTGATAAAACACTTCTTTATCTTTATCATAGTATCTTTTATTCATGTCGTTTGAAGGACCATGTGATTGTTTGTTCCATATGGTATCTTTTGATTGGTTGCTTCTATTTTGTATGTCTTTGTGCCATACGATCCTTCTTTTTCCAATCTTTGGGTCCTCAATATAGTTTGTTTTCCTCCAACTACTTATCATTGTATTTGTGTATTTCTTTGCACTCATTTGTTGAGAAGTACATACTTTTTGGAGGACCACCTACTATATTGGCTTTCTAAACTTTTCTTCCATTTTGGCAATCGATGCCAATGGGGGAGAAGTTTAGAGGATTTACTTTGGATATGTTTAGAGGGTTTTGCTTTTATTGCGTAAGCATTTACATCTTGCACGCATGCATTATTGCTTTGTATGTGTGCGCTTGGTTATGCTTATTTCCTTATATAAACTCTCTTGAAGTGATTGTCATCAATTACCAAAATGGGGGAGATTGTTAGAGCATACCTCTCCATATGTGGTTTTGGTAATTGATGAAAATTCCTATGGACTAATGGTTGCCTTAAGTTATATTTATAGGATTTGTCCATAGGCACTTCTTGAAGTCTATCTGTTGGGTTCAAGGAGTTTATATGATGACCAAGGTGGTATTCAAGGTATTATCCAAAGAATGGTCATAGAGACACAAGTTTGATCAAGATTGTCAGACAAAGAGTAAATCAAGATGATCAACACACAAAGCGTACAAGATGTACCGAGAGGGATCAAGTGATCCCATGGTATGGTAAGCATTGTCCATTACGTATTTGTGTACTAACACATGGTCTTCCTGGGAGTTCTATGTGCGGTTAGGTGTGTTTCCATGGGCTTGCGTCAAGAGGAAGATCTTATACAACCCATGGAGGATGACTTCAAGTGGGGCTCTCAAGTGAGTAACTTGATCGTATCGTTCATTGGGAGCTCAACCCATTTGCATCCTTGCATCATACTTCTTGGTTCATGGTTGGTGTTTTTATTTGTCAGTTTTAGAGCTTATGGTCATCTTCATGACAAGATCGAGTTCATCGAAAACGGAGTCCATATGCATCTTCTATGATGTTTTCGATGTTGGGAGTTTTTACCCGTCTTATTCGAAGAAGGGTTCTCACCATTTTATTATGTGCCTTTTATCACTTGATTATTATTTATATTTCTATCAAGATTGTGTTAGCCCATGTCGTTAGCTTTCCAACAAACTTGGTTTTGTTGAATTCGGAGTCCGTATGCGAAAGTTAGAGCAGTTTCAGTATCCAAAGGTAGTACCGCTAGTGGTGCCAACGGTAGTACCGCTCCTGTAGCGGTAGTACCACCCCTTGGGTCTAGATCTTGGAGTTCTTCGTGTTCTTCTTCGCTCTTCCTCTCATTTTCCTCCCTAGCATTAGTTGCTTTGGAGGGATTTGGGAGAGAAGGACTTGGGCACTCCGTGTGCCCTTGCCATTGCATTTGGTGCATCGGTTTGAGTTCTCCACGGCGATACGTGGAAGTGAGAAGTTGAGAAGCTTATTACCCTTGGGTACTTGCTACCCCTAGAATCTTGGTGGTGCCTTGGAGCTCAATCATTGTGGTGTAAAGCTCCGGGCAAGCGTCGGGGTCTCCAATTAAGTTGTGGAGATTGCCCCAAGCCTTGTGGTCACCTCGAAGACATATGCCATTGTGGTGAAGCTTCGTGGTGTTGTTGGGAGCCTCCAATTAAGTTGTGGAGATTTCCCCAACCTTGTTTGTACGGGTTCGGTGACCGCCCTTAAGGGTCCCTTAGTGGAATCACGGCATCTTGCATTGTGCGAGGGCGTGAGGAGATTACAGTGGACTTAGTGGCATCTTGGGGAGCATTGTGCCTCCACACCGCTCCAACGGAGATTAGCATCCGCAAGGGTGTGAACTTCGGGATACATCATCGTCTCCGCGTGCCTCGGTTATCTCTTACCCGAACCCTTTACTTATGCACTTTACTTTGTGATAGCCATATTGTTTCTTGTCATATATCTTGCTATCACTTAGTTGTTTATCTTGCTTAGCATAAGTTATTGGTGCACATAGTTGAGCCTAGTTGTTTTAGGTTTTGTGCTTGACAATTTAAACGTTAGTTTTATTCCGCATTTGTTCAAGCCTAAACCGTAATTATTTTAAAGCGCCTATTCACCCCCGCCCCCCTCTAGGCGACATCCACGTCCTTTCAGTGTGCTACATTGCACACCTCCGCCACCGGCAGCTCCGTCGCCGGCGAGATGCATGGTCGCAACAATTGCAGCACCGACGGCGAGCAGCGTTGCAACACCGACGCCTCCGGCCTCCTCTCGCTTGTGTGTTGCGTTGCAGCACCGATGCGAGCTGCTGGCGGCGACCTGTGTTGTAGCACCAACGCTTCCGGCCTTCTATCCCTAGGGCGAAGCACCAACACAAGCTCTCGATGGTGAGCTGCGTTGTAGCACTGATGTGAGATGTGGCCGCGTGCGGCAATTGCAGCATCGACGCCTCCAACCTTCTATCCTTGGGTGCAGGACCAGCATGAGTTGCCGGCGGCGAGCTACGTTGTAGCACCAGTGTGAGATTTGGTCGCTTCCGGCAACTACGCCTTTGTACTGGGTTGCAACACCGGCGAGGTGTGCGGCAACAACGACGATCATCGTTCCTCCCCGATTGCAACAACAATGGCACGGTGGTTGGTGTCTCTGGTTGTCCCTCACAGCAGCAACAATGGCAGCGGAGAAGAAAAGTCAAGGCCATGACGAGGAGCCGTACCTGAGTAAGCCACGGAGAAGAAAGGGGATCAGGTTCGGTGAAAAGATAAGGAATGAATGGTTCACGTTTGATAAGGAAAGAGTGGGCGGTGGGGGGCAAAGGGACACGTTGCAAGTGTTGGAAGCGGTTTATGCAGTATAAAATCGGTACAAACAAACCCAGTGGTTTCTTCGGTACGTAGTCTCGGAATCTGTGACTGAAAACCGGCCCCGGAATGGAGGAATCCTCGGAGTTGAAGATGCGAAGCTGTTGAGTACTCCCTCCGTCCAGGTTTATTGGGCCTCCCAACAGAAACTCCGGTACCAAGAAAAAAGTTAATGCTTATAACTCGGGATTTGACGCTAAAAATGCATTGTTCTGGGAACGCCAACAGCCAACCAGAGCAACTTGTAATTATGGCATGCAACCAGTGGCAGGTTTTGCTTTTTCACTTGGCCAATCACCCTCACGTCTAGCACTAGAGGAGTAATTATTGGGTGGTGCATGCAGCTAATGACGTCGTTGCCTAACCAATGGTGCGCGCATACAGCGGAAGAATCGAGGGAAATTTACTGTAAATATTAAGGAGCCTTAGGGCATCTCCAATGATCGTATGATCATCATTGGTAAAATTGTCACATAGATGATTTTGATGACATGGCACATAATAAAAGAAGAGAGAGAATGAAACCGTATGAACTTGAAGCAACGGTTCATGCACAAGCTCCGAGGCAAACATGGTTATTTCTTCAACATTTAGTGGACTCACTTAGTTATTTTACATACGGTTAACATACACTCTATTGAAGAGCTTGTATGATGTGCTGTTGATTGATGATGTGGACACTTATATTGAACATACGGACTGTTGGAGATGCTCTTACAAAAATGAAACGTAGTTGGTTTGCTGAGAGGCCTAATAAACCCGGACGGAGGGAGTACATATACTTACTTTTGTCTCTTGCTCTCCTTGTGCGACAGATGTCACTGTATTCATTCAAGCACTAGCAGGCGCGGTCAACGTAGTTGGTTTGCTGAGAGGCCTAATAAACCCGGACGGAGGGAGTACATATACATACTTTTGTCTCTCGCTCTCCTTGTGCGACAGATGTCACTGTATTCATTCAAGCACTAGCAGGCGCGGTCATCCCCCGTGGACTTGAAAGAGCAAAATGTGCAGATACGGTGTCCTGTCTTAAAGCTTATCTGCACGGAGCAGGGAGCACTCACTTTCACATGCTTGTGCAGGTTCGGCTTGGCGCTGCCTCCCAAGAAGAATTACCACAAACTTTCTTGTAGCATCTCTCTAGAAACAAGCCCTTTGTGCTGTATTTGTGGCGTCTCCTTCAGCCTTGTATGAGAAGTTGAGAACTTGTCCGCTTGTACCTGCCCAAGCAAATGTCGTGCTAGTTTCTTCCTGATTATTGCAGATGATTAACTGTTTTCCGTGGAAGTTCTTGTAAGCCAAAGAGAGTCTAATGGACAAGGGGTCGGGTCCGTGAGCAGGCCGGCCGTACTTTTGAAACTGAAAGAAGCAAGATGTGACATTATGTACTTGAAAGTACGTACCTTCCATTATAGCGCTCATCAGCGTACTAAACGAGCCATTCTGCCTTGTGTCGTTGTCTCGTAGACAAGGGGTCGGGTCCTCAGCGCAATAGACCGTCCCCGAATCGGGGGAATCTCCGGGGCAACAAGACGCTGAGACAACGTAGCCGAGGAGCCCCCTGCCAGGCAACCCGATTGTCACCAAGTGTGTGCAAGGCATGCCATCTCTCTCTGCCATGATCGTTACTGCGCCATCACCCTGCATGGGCTTCGGATCACAGAATTGCCGACATGGGCCACCCGCCTTCTCGGAGCACCCATTGTGTTGGCCTGATAAGATTGTTCCTAAAACCCTCCCGTACGTACGCCCCTCATCCACGAGGTTGCCGTTTCGAGGCTCCTGCCGCTGTGCATGGCTTCATGGGGATCGGGAGCCATTTTCACTGTACCGATTGCAACGCCATCACTGCCGCGCACATCGGCACATGCATGCCTCCTACTCCAAGAGGACGCGCGTGTGTATGTGTGGAGATAAATGTTACTCTAGATTAGCCAACAGGTTCGTCTCTCCAGTGTTGCTCGTGCTTATAAACTGCGGCCCCTTCCACGGCGCACTATATACCCGGAGATCGCACGGCTCGTCGTCGTCGCCGCCGCCATGTCGTCGGCGGCGTCTCCCCTGGCTCTCGGCGGCCTCCACGAGCGGCTCGGCTACGTGCAGTGCCGGTTCTGCGCCACCATCTTGCTGGTACGTAACGTACGTGCCGCTTGGCTCTCGTCCCGTGCAGGTAATGCGCAGGCGCTCGCCTAAACGCGTACGTGCAGGTGAGCGTGCCGTGCAGCGGCCTTCTCAAGATGGTGGCCGTGCAGTGCGGCCGCTGCGCCGGCATCCTCTCCGTCAGCGTGGCTTCTCCCCCTCCACCGTCGCCGCCGCCGTCCGTCGAGCTGCCTCTGCAGGTCAGCCCTTTGCTTCCCAACTTGCTTTTGATGGGCAACATATGTATAGGACACTGATGTGTGGAACAGGAGCTGGGCGTTGATCCACCACCGAGAGAATGGTCGGACGAAAGCAGCGCCGGCGACAACGACGACGACGACGACGACGGGGAGGGAGAGGTCGTGGAGAAGAGTGCCACTGCCGTCAACAAACGTAGACAAACTTACGCGTCTTTTCTTGTGCACCGGCAGACGGATCATGAGCTATGCGTGCTAAGCATACATATGCTTCTTTTGCAGCGCCGGTGAGGAAGCAGCGGACGCCGTCAGCGTACAACTGTTTCATCAAGTAAGAAAATGGGCATGCAGCCATAGCATTTGCCAAACATTTTCATGTGGGAGGCCATTTTTTTTAAACATATTCACCATGTTCTCAGGGAAGAGATAAAGAGGATCAAAGCCATGGAGCCTGACATCACCCACAAAGAAGCATTCAGCACGGCCGCTAAAAACGTAGGCATTCATGTCTCCACTGAAAAACCAGCTTCTAAATCATCTTTTGATGTAGCTTCATCCAAACTTCGATCTTGTGATTTGGAAATTATAATTGGTTTGTTGTGATGCAGTGGGCTCACTTACCCAGAATTCAGCACAAGGAGGGAGACTGATGAATGCTGCCGGCGACATATGCAAACTGCCAAAGGAGTGGAAATAGTTTCCATGCAAGTCAAGTGAATCCTCTTTCAAGCAGAGTGGTTTGCCTCTGTTACCCAAGTAGCCAAGTCTGATATATTCTGTGACAACATAACTAGTACTCCCTCTGTAAATGTAAACTTAGTGATCTAAAGCGTCTTATATGACAGAGGTGTATGAGATAACCCACATGATTAACCAAGTAAGTATGGTTTGACAGCACCTTTGTTAAACTGTGCAGGATGTTATAAGCAATTAGGCTGATTTCATGAAACCTCAGGCAGTAAGTTCTATTGAGCACAGATAACCATATAGCTTCTTTAAAATTTGACCAACATATATGATTCTTCTGTTGTTCTGCGTCAGTACAAAAATTGAAACATGACAGGAAACGTCGCATTTAGTTTACATTACACAAAGACCCCAAACTTCTATTTGTGATCCAAGCTTGTGGTTGAAGCATCACTCTTTTGACGCTGGCATCAGCCGGAGCCTTTCCTCAGAAGGACCTTTTGTCGGATCCTTCTCCTCCGATAGAAGGGCCTGCAAGTCACTCCCATTTGCCAGGCTGTTGAACTCCACTGATTTGGAGGGCAGAGCAGGATAGCGCCGCTGGCAAAGGGTCATAAGCCTCTTGATCGACTGAAGGTACTTGCGAGTGGTCTCGTCATTCATAATATGAGCCACACTGTTCGTGTAAATCTTCTCTCGTGCAGAACGCTCGTGGATACCAACCATAGTGACTCCAATAGGCCATGGGGCGTTCCCAATGGCCAGCTTGATGTATTGGTCCATTGCTTGCAAATAATCACGCTTCATGCAGCAGTCCACAATAAAGAGCAATGCTTTACGGATGTCATCAGGAAGAACCTAAACACAGAAGCAATAATTGGTGTCAGAAATACCAAGCAGTACGCGGTTAGGAGAGGGTGAACATAACATATGCATGAAAGGTACAACACAAAGTTCATCAGCATTCTTCAGAATTCAGATGTGAGCATCACAATTCAGCATGAGCATGTTCTTTAATGAGAGAGTGAATCCATGGAGAAGCAACAAGTAGTTTAAGAGGAAGCTGAATCAATAAACAGGAACTAGAATATGTGGAAAGTCCAACTTAGTACTGCCTTTTTTTTAGAATCAGAAAATCTGGGCCAGGTAGCTAGCTACTCCTACATAACAATGAATCAGGAACCACAGTGTATGCCAGAAAATGCACAGATGAAGAATGACAAAAAAGAACCGAAAATTGAAATGGGTTTGAAAAATAGGTTAACCGTTTGTTTTGAGTCAGGCCTTGAAAGTTCAGTTGATAGTAAACACTTGAGCCCCAGGCTACAAGAGTTTCCAATGAAATTGTTTTCATCATTTTGGCAAGAGCACCCTCCCAGTTGACAGTAAACACTAAACACTTGAGCCCCAGGCTAGAAGAATTTCCAACGAAATTGTTTTCATCATTTTTTAAAAGAGCACCCTCCCTACAATAGGGATGGACTGATTATATGTGTTTCCTGGTCCAGCCGTACATATACTCTTTACACGTATAAGAGCTATATTAAATTTGAAATTAACATCAACACGAAAATACCAAGCATACAGTCAAGGCCCATTACACTACTCAGAGTACATGGTTTTTAATTTGCATATCCAACATATAATGGATCAATTAGTTAATAAGAAGTATACTGCAAAAATGAGAGGATTTTTAACTAGATATATTATGATTTATAGTGAAGAAGTAATAACAAAACTGTGTGATCCTTGGCAGAATAAAACGGATATAAAGGAGCAGATGCAACAATGTTGTGCAAAATCAATGTAAGTTTAGCATCACACTAACTAGGAAGCAGCCTACCAGGTGTCATGGATATACAAGACATTTCATAAAAAAGTCATATCATTACAACTTTATAAGCTGGCCTAAGGTACAGAATATATAGTGATCCTCTGGCACTACCAGGATGGACTCTATCATAGAAGTTCATAAGCTTCGTTGAATCTCAAGCAAATGCGCTTTACATAATCATAAGATCTTAGTGAGATAGACTTTAGTCAAATGGTCATAAGAAACTACGTAAATACAGCCAGGTTACAGCACAAACATTAGATGACTATTTATAACTATCTTCCATCATTACATTCAACAGATGGCCAGATGTAGGTCCCTTTTCCTTAAAAAATTATTTATGTGATGTTGCTCCGGTTACCATTATTTTGGTCCGGGTATACATGCATAATTTATATGTAAAATATGTATGACAATGACCATCTCTTTGATCATTTTCCTTTGCAAAATACTCTATGACTTGTTGAGGCTGCAATGCAAGAACTAAAAAGGACCTGAGCAAAAGTTTGAAATTATATCGGATGTCAAGTTTTGCCATCTCCTATTTCTAATACAACTCTAGTCCTACAATAGCACTTGTCACTTTACCCGTGATTCTGAATTTTTTAGGCACATCATGTTATCGAAAGCACATTTTAAATTCCAATTCACCTCACTCTTGCACAATTACTTTAATTCGTAACTGGATAAAAGTAACATCACACAATTTAAGCAACCAGCTGACAGAACACAAAAATATTCTCACCTTCTTCCTGCAGAACTCAAACAGTGGACTGAGATACCGCGCACACTGCTTGAACGTTGCAAACATTGACTTCCCCTTTGCCGTCCGCTTCTCCAGCTCTGTCATATCATCCAGCTCCTGGTTCCACTCATTGAGCAACCTCTTGAAGAAGACTAAGATCTTGTCTTCGTCACAAAGCTCCTCAAATTTGGTCTTCATTCGCTTCGAGTCCTTGTCTGCATCAGCATCATCCCCACTCCTCCGGGCATCCCCATCCCCTTCATCCACATCGTCTCCCAGGGCGCCACCCTCGCCGCCATCACCAGCACCTACACGCTTGCCCTTGCCCTTGCCATAGGCGTCTCGACCGGCCTTCTGCCTCATGCGGAGCTCAATCATGTCACGGAGGAAATCGTTGGTCTGCCCCTCTGTCATCTCGAGGTCGTCAATGTCGTCGATCGCCCCGGACTTGAGCACGAGCTTGAGGCGATCAAGGCGGTCGGCGTCATCCTCCCCAAATAACGTGACCGGCTCGCGGAGCACCCGGAGGCGCCGCATGACTTCGTTCCGCGGGAGGACGAGCTCGTCAATGCGGCGCTCCTCGGAGTGGAGCGTATCCTCCGGCGTGGCCTTCTTCCCCGCGAGGGCGGGTGGAACAGAGGCCGCGGCGGCGGAGGAGCTAGGGTTAGGGTTCCCGTCCCCGGCCTGGGCGGGGTCGGCGTTGGAGTTGGTAGGGTCGGAGGCGGCGGAGGAGTTGGGGGCGGGCACAGAAGTAACCTTGGCGGGGATCTGGCGGCGCTTCTGGAGCTGCTTCTCCTCCAGCTCCGACCGCCGGACAAAGTTCTTACCGCCGAAGTCGGCCGTTGCCGCCTTCCGCTTCTTCTCCAGCTCCCTCCTCAGGAGATCCATCTCGACGGCGATGCAGCGCAAGGCTCCTCGCCGCTTCCCGGAGACGGAGATGGAGGCAGAGGTTGGGAGGCGGCGCCGGTGTGGCTTTCTGGCACGGGAGTACTCCTGACACGACGGCCACGACTACTCTCAGCCTCCGGTACACACCAGAGAGATTCTGCTTTTTTCTAAAAAAACGGAGAGATTTTGTTGAGTTTTGGTCCTTTGAATAGACCTGGGCATCAGATCTGGCCAAACGGGCCCGGTAAATCGGGCCGGCCCGACAGCCCGCGTGTCTGGCACGACACGGGTTAATCGTGCTCGGGCCCGACACGAAGCACGCCTCAGGCCGTGCCTGGGCATGGAGGCTGGGCACGGGCCGACACGGCACGACCCGTTTATGCGGCACAGCGTGTTAATCGGACCAACATGCCAGCCTGTTTGATAACCGGGTCATGTCTGGGCCTGGAGGCACAGCACACGGGTCGGCCCGACACGACCCGACTAATAAACGTGCCTGGGCGGGGCCGTGCCGTGCCAGCCTGTTTGGCCAGCTCTGCTAGACATGTGCAGCCCGGCCCAGACGTCTAGGCATGAAAATTTCGGGCCGGGCTCATGCCTAAAAACTGAGCCCGAGGGTTGGGCCGGGCCGGGTTTGGGCTTATGAAAAGGCAGTTTTTGGTTGTAGCCGGGTCATGTCGGGTTTTTCTTGGCTTGGGTTGGGTTCGGGTCTAATTTATTAGGCCCGACAGTTAGGCCGGGCCGGGCTCAGGTCTGGATTTTTCAGCATCAATTTTTTTACCTGGCCCAACCCGATATAAGCCTAGGTATACCTTTGAACGAACAAACGTGGCCAAATGGGTTGGTCTTGGTGTGTTGGCTCATAGCTCACGTGCCCAGTCAATGGTGCATGTGGCCCGACACGTTTATAATTGGGTTGTGTCGTCATGTGGCCCGTCTAGGGTCATGTGTGGATGTAAGGTGGACACGAGTGTCGACCACGACACGACCAGTTTAATTTTTTTATCTTTTTATATTATACAACCCAATAGACTAAAGACATACCCAAAACAACTTAATAGGTTGAATTCTATGAGGGCGAGCAAACTTGACGTACCTTCGGGCTGGCCCGTTTACTAAAGGATCGTGCCTGGGTTGGGGAGCTAGGCACGTGTGTCAGTTCGTGTAGTTGGCGTGCCTAAGAGGGCCGTGTCGCGTCTGGCCTGTATAACCTAGGTTGGGCCAAATTGACCTATTTGGCCAGGTTGAACATACTAGTAATTCATGCACATACAACACATGTGTAGTCACATGAATAAATTTTCTTATTTCATTAATGGTAGTCATGTTTGCTTGTTTGATTGTGGGTTCTTGGGAATAAACTATTTTGTTGTCTATGAGTAATTGATAGGCTTTTTTGAACTGTGAATGACTATGGGAGAATTTCCTACAACCTTTCTATATTAAAATAGTAAAGAGCACAAGGCATATAATCAGATTTTACATGGACATGTTAGAAGAGGGTTAGGCATCCTACCTATCTAACAGTCAGCAAGACCACTATCCTACAGAGATAAATCAAGGGGGGTCGTACAGTCTATCCATGCTCTAGAGCAAAGCAGCAACGACTCCAAGTAAGAACCTCATGAGCTCAATGCACATTAGCAGAGAAGGTTGTGATGAAGTCGTGCACACCCTCTTTGGATCTGTGTTTCAGCGCGACAAAGTCTTCCTTGGACCTCCTCTGTAACGACTAAGATGCGGTCCTTTCCGATTTAGGGAACGAGGCCCCGAATTGGAAAGAAGCGCATCTAAGCGTTTTGCAAGCACGATAACATAGCACATACATAATAATAGTAGAATGAAAACAAGGGATTCAACTGCCATCTCATAAATATATCAGAGTTACATCACGCATCCAAACAAGATAGTTCCGCTACGGACTACAGAACATGAGAAATGACCATGCTACCCTGCATGCTTGCCCACGATCACGACCATGCCTCAGTCTTCTGGATAGTTCACGTACAGGCGGTCGTTCTCCTCATCGTACTGCCACGCCAGCTGCGTGCCGTCAGGATCACCTGTCTCGGGGGTATTTGTACCTGTTGGTGTTTTGAAGGAATCTGTGAGCCACGGGGACTCACCAATCTATGACCTCGGTGCCCGAACTAGTCAAGTTATTATATTATGTTCAAGTTATCTATAAACCGGATATTAACAAGTATTCCAAGTTGCCACATAACCGCGGGCACGGCTTTCTGAAAGATTAAAACCCTGCAGGGGTGCTCCAACTAGTCCATCACAAATGGTCACGGGCCGCCATGTAATCCTCTATCACGAATCTCGTGATCTCATCGGATTCCTTAGAGGAAAACCTCAACTCTGGGGAGAACCAAAGCTTCACCGGGATTCCTATACGCAAGATATATTGCTAAGGTAAGACAAGACTAGCAGGACCTCCCGTCGTGTCGACGACCCCGATAAGAGCCGCGTATCACAGTCTTAGGACACGTCAGATGAGCGACGTGTACAGTGGCCTGGTAGAAATCTCTCAAGTTGCCCCGAGTTGGCCCCGCACAGTGCTCTAGTTTGGACCAACACTCATGAGGAGCACTGGCCCGGGTTGTTGATTAAATTCCTCGAGGAGGCCATTCCCTATGCAGATTATTATTCAGTGATTAGCAAATTAACACCAAGGTTGGGTCCTGCCGGACAAGTCTTAACACTACGCGATTTATCAAGGGGGTCCCCATAACAACCCTGAACGTGTTAGGAGCGATCAGTTATGGAATCAAACACCGGTAGCCGATAACTGTGGCGGCAATAACGAAACAAAGCACCCGGCAAAAGGCTAGGCCTTCCGTTATTTACCAAGTATATAGGTTCATTAATTAAATAAAAGATTAATATAATGATATCAAACTCATGTTATCACATGAGACAATTGCACCTGCAACTAGCAACGCTAACATTAGTAGCTGAGCAAAGCCTACTTAGCCATTCAAGATTTGCTAGGAAGGGATAAGTGTTTGGGTTTCATGGCAATATCAGGAGGCAATTATTTCAGTGGTAGGCACCGAGCATATGATGAAGAAAGGTAATCTAGCATAACAAGTCTAGACATGGAATCAAGGTCATATCATCTTGCCTGTGATATCCTCAGCTTGGAACTGCTCTTGTTCGTCCTGCACGTACTCTCCCAGATCCATGTACTCGTTCTCCGATCCCGGTGCTACCCAACATAAAAATAGCATCCAATGAACAACAACACCTCAAGATGCAACAAGCACATGATGCATGAGATGAAAATGAACATGCATCTCTATTCTAGTCATTAGCACAACCATGAGAAGTAAATACAAGTTCCTGGACATAACTGTACTCTAAGATATCTTGACATGCATGAGGATGACATGAACAGATGCTTCACGCGAAAACGATACAAAACCATATAAAGAACGTTACAAACGGAGCTACGGATCAACGGGAAACAACGAAACAAGAAATAGAGTCCTACGTGTCAAATCCATCTCAACACACCCCAATGCATACTTCTGGTATTCCCAGGTTGCCAAGACATAAAACAAACCAACATGGATGGGGTGGTGCAAGGAATATCACCACACCATCATCTATGCTCTCACAAACATCAAAACATCAAAACTATACCATCTGCCATAAACAGCATCATAGCAGTTTGAGGGCTACATGCAAAGCACCTACAGCGACCCAAATATGCCAAATAAGATATGTGGCACAAGCTATCCAAGAGTACCACAAGCACAAGCAAAAATATAATGCAAAGGTGTTTCACACAGAAAGTTACACAGTTTCTAACTTGGCCAAAAATATCAGTTTTCAAGGACTTAGTGAAAATTCCAGATTCTCACTAGTTGTTTATGCTCTGAAGCATTTTGAGAGCACCCAAAACAATATCTACAGGACTCCAAATGGAACGAAAATTTACAAGGAGCTAGAAAAACACAAAATCTACAATTTTCTATTTGATATCAAAGGCTGATTCACAACACATGGACCACTACAAGCACAACAACAGGAGAAGAAAATATAAGCATATTCTGAGACTTAGTGAAAATCACAGATTTTCACTAAACTGGAATTCACAGCCACATGCCTACTTTGACTAGGCACAACTTGCACATATGAATTACTAAGCATTAAACAAAACTAACATGCCATAGAGGGGGTCACCCTCTAATGCCACAACAAGGAACCAACCCCTTGGGCTCACCACATCTCAAGGAACCAAGCTCCAAACATAGAACAAATCTGAAATATGACATTCCCAGAAAGTGTTCCAAAGGCAAAACTGACTTCACCAATGGATTCCTGGGATAATTCTACCCCAAAAACATATATAATACATAGGCACTTGCATAGAACAAATGGGCACAAACTAGATAAGAAAATCTACATGGAATCTCATATAGTGAATAGTGCATCATCACATGTGCTATTCACTAGAACAACACCTACACATCCACTTGTACTCTAACAACACTACATTGGTACACATGAGGGGTAGACCTCATGCTCATGTGCCTTAGCACACCACCACACACCACAAGCATCAAGCACCACTCCATCAAGCACCTACACATGCAAATAACACTCACACCCTAGCTTACACTCACAAAGGCATTCCTACACCTACACATGTAACTTGCTCATGTGCTCTCCAAGGCACATCATGCCTTCGGCATGTGTGAAACACAAACACACACACTCACACACTCGCACACACACAAGGTATGTGGGGGGGGGGAACCCACACACACACATACAGATCACAACATGGTGCATGAGTTCATCACCATGCACATGGACACACCCCACACACATATATATCATGATATGCATCTACACATGCAAATACTAGCTCAATCCTACACTTGCACACAAGGTCTGCACATGCACAAAGACCAACTAGACATGCCACAAGGCCTACACCATCATAACTACCATACACATGAAACTAACACATGCATATATGCACTCATCCTACACATGCTTATACAACTACCAGGCTAGCAAATACTAGCAACACATGTTGTTGGAGGCAAACAAAAATACCCACATGAAGACCTAATAGCCCACTTACATCTATGCAAGCATACAATGCAAAAACAGAAAATAATGCAACACAAATATAAAAGGTCTTGGGGTGATCGAACCCACAGCCCCTGATCCACCAACAGACAAGCCACCACTCTGCTAACAGGAACTAGCTCGACAGAGAAGGGGAGCCAAGCAAGGTAACTCCTATTGAACCCACATCTTGCTACTGTGCCGAAAACATGAATTAAAAAGGGGGCAAAGCTGGGACTCGAACCCACAACCACTTGCAACTACCCAACATACAAACCACTCGGCTACACTTCGAGACTTGACAGAACAGAGGGGTACTACTAGGTGATCTACCACGAGCACCAGATGCTCTGCTCTGAACCCAGAGACGCCGGCGGCAGAGAACATCACCGGAGCATGGCCTCGCTACTGCTAGTACTACGCGAGGGGGAGATCTACTACGGCTACCACTACGCTGCGAGGGATGCCCTGAGCCACGAAGAGCCTGAGCACAACACACAAAACACACATCACACATGCACACATGCCGAACTCCTCTCGGGACAGCGGTATGACGACGAGCCCTAGGCCGAACCAACGAGGGGGAAGGGAGGAGGAGAGCTAGCTCACCTAGGGGAAGGAGAAGGGGGCGCCGATCGGGAAGAAGGAGGCGCCTGGAGATGACGAGGATGCCCTGACAATGCCTGAAGCAGATCCGACGCAGGGGTAGAAGATCGCCGAGTGCACTCCGTAGACGAGCTCCTGCCCGTCGCTGTGGTCGCTCCCCGACCTGAACAACGGCAGGAATGGAGCGCGGGGTCCTGCCCGGAGCCCCTGGACATGGTGGTCGACGCCGGAGACGGCGGGAGCACGGTAGACGACAGCGGGGCACTTCTCTCTCTCTCTGCTAGATGCTACAGAACTTACTTTGGGGGAAGGAAGAGAGATGGGAGAAGGAGTGGCGGCGCAAGGAGGGGAAAGGAGGAACCCTAGGGAAGGGGGCACGCACGCTGAGGCTATATGGGGGCCTCGACGTTCGTGAGCCCTCACGGCGACTCGCTCTCTCTCTATTGTCTGACGGAAAGCGAGAGCGGGGGGGGGGGGGGGGGGGAACGGCGTCAGAGAAAGGAGAAGGGACGCGCAAGGTGGGCTGTTGCGCCAGATAGAGAGGGAGTTGGGCCACGGGAGGGGAAAGTGGCCCAAGGCTGGCGATAGATAAAGGCAAAGAATTCCTGGGGGGGTTCTCTATTTAAAACCAACATCAGGAAACAAATAACTCCCAGGAAAACCTATGGCACCAAAAATAAAAGTAAAAATACCCCTGGTCATAAGAAAGTATGACCTATTCAATAAAAAATAGAATAGGATTTTAGGAGCAAGAAAATATTTGCAAAACAGTATTTATACCACTGTTTTGTGAATATATAGCACCTCTAAAACAAAGTTCAAAACAGCAACTTCACTTACTCACACTCACCTCAATACAAGCTACATCAAGAACATTTTTGAAATAGGGAAGGAACAAGTGAAACTTGACCTTGGTATAAAAGAGAGATGGAAGGTTTTAAAACCTAGTTGGAAGCACATAGCTACCTACTCAAGCAACACCCACTTAATACATAGTATCAACACATCACACCACATGTCTTCACACCATCACATAAGATCACAAGGCATCAAACACAATAGGCATGGGATGGATGAAATGCATGCATGCAAAGGAATAACAAAACAAGGTGACATGAAATAACACATGCATTAAACTCATGTCAATGACAAGTTGGACCCACATAGAGAAGGTTCCATATATGGTAAGCTACACACTTGGGGCATTACAAACTCTCCCACACTACAAAAAGATCTCGACCCGAGATCTACGCCTAAAAGAACTCCGGAAATTCAGAACGGAGGTGATCCTCGCATTCCCAAGTAGCCTCTTTATCGTAATGGTGTGACCACTGTACTTTGAGAAATTTGACAGTCTTGTTGCGGGTCTTGCGCTCAGTCGCCTCGAGAACCACAACTGGATGCTCATGATAAGATACGTTAGGTTGAAGGTCGATGTCTTGAAGATGAACAGTGCGCTCGGGGGTCTTGAAGCATCTACGAAGCTGAGAAACATGGAACACATCATGCACATTTGCAAAGTTTGACGGGAGCTCAAGCTGGTACGCAAGGTCGCCTCTCTTGCCAACAACTCTGAACAGACCAACGAAACGAGGCGCAAGCTTGCCTTTGATGCCAAAGTGCTGCGTACCCTTCATAGGCGACACCATGAGATAGACGAAGTCATCGAGCTCATAAGACATGTCACGATGCTTGCTATCATAATAGCTCTTCTGACGGGACTGAGCTACTCTGAGATTGTTCCGAATGACCTGACACATCTCCTCACCTTCTTCAATCAAGTCATTCCCAAGAATCTGACACTCGCCAATCTCGGACCAGTTGAGCGGGGTACGACACTTCCTACCATAGAGAATTTCAAACGGAGCTTTGCTAGAACTAGCTTGATAACTGTTGTTATACGAGAACTCCGCAAAAGGCAGACAATCCTCCCACTTCATGCCAAAAGAGATAACACACGCTCTCAGCATATCCTCAAGAACCTGATTGACTCGCTCCACTTGACCACTAGTATGAGGATGAAAAGTTGTGGTGAAGCGTATCTTCGTGCCCATCGCAGACTGAAAACAGTCCCAGAACTTGGAAGTGAAGATACTTCCGCGATCCGAAGAAATCATCATAGGCACGCCGTGCAAAGAAACTATCCTGGAAGTGTGCAACTCTGCAAGCTGAGCTGCCGAAATGGATTCCTTGACTGGAAGAAAATGAGCCACTTTACTCAACTAGTCGATGATGTCGAAGATGGCATCATTACCCTTCTTGGACTTCGGAAACCCGGTGACGAAA
Source organism: Hordeum vulgare subsp. vulgare (assembly GCF_904849725.1). Classification (NCBI taxonomy): domain Eukaryota; kingdom Viridiplantae; phylum Streptophyta; class Magnoliopsida; order Poales; family Poaceae; genus Hordeum; species Hordeum vulgare. The sequence goes on along the minus strand of NC_058519.1, from coordinate 151,431,960 downwards.
TCCATCTCAATATGATCGAACTTCCACTCGGGAATGGGCAAAGGATGCAAAATACCTGCTGGACGTTGATGCTCTGCTTTCACCCTTTGACATACATCACATTCATTTACGAACTGAGCAATCTCACGCTTCATGCGAGTCCACCAGAAGGTCTGTTTCAAGTCCTAATACATCTTGGAGTTTCCTGGATGTATTGAGAGAAAGGAGTTATGATCTTCTTCCATGATTACCTTTCTAAGATCACCTTTCGGAACGACAAGACGATCCTCAAAGAACAACGTGTCTCTGGCATCAACACTGAAGCACTTATATTTGGGAAGACTCTTTGCCACGCCAATCTTGACTTTCTTCACCATTGCATCAAGAAGCCGTGATGCTCGGACCTGATCTTCCAAGGTACGAGAGATCTGAAGGTTTGCAAGAAATCCCTGAGGTACTAACTGAAGGTTGAGCTTTCTGAAAGACTCACAAAGGTCAGGCTGGAGAGGTTTCGGAGTGAGACTGTTGCAGTAAGCTTTCCTGCTCAAGGCATCTGCCACGACATTAGCTTTGCCTGGCGTATACTCAACACTCGGCTTAAAATCTTGGAGCATTTCCACCCAACGAGTTTGCCGGAGATTCAGATTAGGTTGAGTGAAGATGTACTTGAGACTCTTGTGATCGGTGAAAACTTCAACCTTTCGTTCCAACAAGAGGTGTCTCCAAGTCATCAGAGCGTGTACCACATCTGCTAGCTCAAGATCATGCACATGATAATTCTTCTCCGCTGGCTTCAACTGCCTGGAGGTATACGCAACCACTTTCTTCTCTTGCATCAGAACTGCACCAAGACCCTGGAGAGAAGCGTCGCAGAACACCTGGTAAGGCTTGGAATCATCCCGAGGAACCAAGACTGGAGTAGAGGTGAGCTTCTCTTTGAGTGTGTCGAAGGCCAACTCACACTCTGGAGACCAAGCATACTTCACACCCTTCTGAAGAAGACTTGAGAGCGGCTTAGCAATCTTGGAGAAGTTCTCAACAAACCTTCTGCAATATCTTGCGAGCCCGAGAAAGCTTCGAAGCTGCTTCACATTCTGCGGAGGCTCCCATTCAACAATGGCCTACACCTTGGACGGATCAACTTTGATGCCCTCAGCAGAGATAATGTTCCCAAGATAGACGACTTCTTTCAACCAGAACTCACACTTGGAAAACTTGGCATACAATTTGTACTCCCTCAGCTTATCAAGCACCAATCTAAGATGTTCTTCATGTTCGTCCTCAGTCTCAGAAAAGACTAGAATATCGTTGAGATAAAGCAAGGCAAATTCATTCTTGAACGGAGAGAATATGTAGTTCATCAATCGACAAAATGTCGGAGGAGCATTTGCCAGACCAAAAGACATGACCGTATACTCATACGAGCCAAAACTAGTCCTGAAAGCAGTCTTCGGAATATCCTCTTCGCGAATGCGAATTTGATGATAGCCCATTCTAAGATCGAGCTTGGGGAAGATCTTAGCCCCTTTCAACTGTTCGAACAACTCAGTTATGTTCAGAAGTGGATATTTGTTCCTGATTGTCTTCTTGTTCAATGGACGGTAATCGACACACAACCGGTCCGTGCCATCTTTCTTCTTGACAAACAGAACTCCACATCACCACGGAGACGAGCTCGGTCTGATCAGACCCAAACGCTCCTGCTCATCGAGTTGCCTCTTAAGTTCCTTCAATTCTTCTGGACCCAGTTTGTACGGCCGTTTGCACACAGGCTCAGTACCTGGTTCAAGCTTAATGACAAATTCCACTTCTCGATGCGGAGGCATGCCTGGCAGCTCTTCTGGAAACACATCTTCATATTCGCAGACCACTTGGACTTGCGAAATAGGATTAGTCTCACCCTTTTCATTCAAAGAGAACAGACAGATTGTATCATCGCGCGCCGCGAATATAATCACGTCCTCCAAAGAGTGGGTAAGCTTCACTTCGTTAGCTTCACAATCAATCGATGCCTTGTTCATGGCCAACCAGTCCATACCAAGGATCAAATCAATGTCGGAATTTCCCAAGACAATAGGACACGCCAGAAAAGAATAATTCCCTGTCTTGAAAGAGACATCACGAACCACTTTGTTGGCGCTCATAAGAGTACCGGGTGACACCACACACAATGCCTTCTTCAAATACTCAGAATCAGAATCATGCTCGGCAAAGAACATTCTAGACATGAACGAATGAGAAGCACCAGAATCAAACAACACTTTAGCAGGAATATCATTAACGAGGAGGTTACCCATGATCACATCTGATGAGTTTTCTGCCTCAGCCGCATTCACCATGTTTACTCGAGCTGACCTGGGGTTGAACTTCACGAGATCATTGCTTGGAGGTTTGCCTGGAGGAGGAGGCGCCAGACGGAGCTGAGAAGTGCACTTGTTGGCATAGTGACCTTTCTGCCCACACTTGTGACAAGTAACATCTGCTGGCTGACGGTACTATGTCTGAGGAGGCCCTTGCTTCTGCTGCTGGAATCTCTCCTGGAAAGCTGGGTTGGGTGGGTGGGAAGAACCACGGCCACCAGAATGCTTGAGCTGCTGCGAGTGCCGAGGAGGAGGAGGAGACACCCAAAACTTCTGTTGCTTCAGAACCATCTGAGTAGAAGACGAGCTGGAATCTCTGAAGCGCTTCTTAGAATTCTCCACCCTGAGCAAAGCCGCCTCTGTCCTGAGAGCTAAGTTGTAGAACTTATCGAACTCCTCAGGATCGTGCAAAGCAAGAGCTAACTGCAAATCTTCTTTCAAGCCACCTCTAAACTGATAAATCTTGCTCTTCTGATCAGGGATATCCTGCAAGGCGTATCGGGCTAGCTCGTGGAACTCGACGTTGTACTTGTACACGGAGTTACCACCCTGCTTCAAGTGCCTGAACTTCTCACGCATTTCCTCCACGAAGCTGGACAGAATGTAGTGGGATCTGAAGTCACGGCACAACTCATCCCAAGTGATCACTCTAGCGCCCCTGGAATCCTTCAACTGTTGCCACCAGATAGATGCTTGCCCCTTCAGCTGGAATGTTGCAAACTTGACGAAATCCTCAGGACGAACATTGCTGCATTCAAACTGCTTGTTCATGTCACAGATCCAATCCTCAGCATCAAACGGCTGGTCACAGGAAGTGAAAGTCTTCGGCTGATTCGACAGGAACTGACTCAGATTAGCAAACTGATTGCCACCATGCAGGAAATAGCCTTACTGCTGATTAGCCCTCTCTTGCAACAACTGTAGCAACATCTGAGTGTTTGCATTTGTAGCAGCCATCACCGCTTGCCAAGCCTCTGCAGGAGGAGGCAGCGGAGGAGGAGGATTCTCCGGAGGAGGAGATGGTGGCGGCACATCCTCACGCCTTGGATTCTGACGAGTTGGTGGAGCCATCCTGAAGACGGACAAAACGTTAGCCAAGAGAATAAATTGACTGAATAGCTGAATCAAAATGGCAGGAATATCTGAACATGAATATTAACAATTGCACTCGAACAAAATAGTAAGAATGCTTCCTTAAAGTGACGGTCGACAAAATTCTGATAAAGACCACTTGCAAACAAGTATGAGCTAGAACTGCTCGGAGCAAACATATGATCGAGATTTCATCCGATATCTTCGTGGATAAGATCACACGGGCTCGAATTTATAGTAGCCATCCTGTGCAAGGTAGTGCACACGACTTACGAAGTATCCCCGAGTCGTAGCGAGCTACAAGGACTCTCTAAGACACAATGAGAAATGCTGTAAGACGACCGTGAACAAACACACCCACTGAATATCGAATCCCAATCTCACATCATGCATTTGTAGGAAGATTGTCCTATAAATTACTACTTGATATCCCACCTATGAATTCCCGAAATATCTGGTCATGTAATCTGGTACACGGATACAAGGAGTAATATCACACAACTCCTATACTAACCCGTCTCCTGTATCACATCCGTCAACACATAACCAGAATCTCGGACCTTCATCTACAACAGACCCTCGTGATCACAGCGATACAAAGTATGGCAGTACTCCCGAACAATCTGCACCAGTACTGGGGACATCGGGGTTATCTCGCCACTACCAGTATTGAAGCAATAACGAACATCCTTCGTTCTTAGATACTCAGAAATCTGAATGGTGGCGATGTGCGCAAGAATCCCAGGGAGCTCAACTCCCCGGAAGAAATCAAGGCAGACAGGAGGCACCCAGACAGAACTCCATCACATCGATATCATATAGATTTCACAAATACCCGCGTGATCCTAAAGTTTTTTTAGCGAGAAGAGGAGTAGAATTAGGATTCCTAAGATGGGAACCTCACCAGAGCATGGAACAGGAGAAAAAAGAATCCTACTCTCCGATATAGCTAAGACTCAAAAACATTTTACTAGACTCGAATCGGCCAAGTACGATCACACAAAGGCTCCTATGGTCGTAATGCTCTGATTACCAACTTGTAACGACTAAGATGCGGTCCTTTCCGATTTAGGAACGAGGCCCCGAATTGGAAAGAAGCGCATCTAAGCGTTTCGCAAGCACGGTAACATAGCACATACATAATAATAGTAGAATGACAACAAGGGATTCAACTGCCATCTCATAAATATATCAGAGTTACATCACCCATACAAACAAGGTAGTTCTGCTACAGACTACAGAACATGAGAAATGACTATGCTACCGCGCATGCTTGCCCACGATCACGAGCACGCCTCAGTCTTATGGATAGTTTTCGTACAGGTGGTCGTTCTCCTCATCGTACTGCCACGCCAGCGGCGTGCCGTCGGTATCACCTGTCTCGGGGGTAATTGTACCTGTTGGTGTTTTGAAGGAATCTGTGAGCCACGAGGACTTAGCAATCTATGACCTCGGTGCGAGAACTAGTCAAGTTATTAGGTAACGAAGGTGGAGTGTTTAGGTTGCAACATCCTAAGCAGTATGGTAGCTAACTTATGTAGAACATGAATTGAAGGTGGTCTATACTAGCGATCGGTGATTAGCTGATCACTAAGTGATCCTGAACACCTACTTACGTCAATCATAACCCCACCTTGTTCCCGATCGAAGAGAGGTCTTCGAAGGGGACAGTCACGGTTACGCACACAGTTGGCAGTTTTATTATATTATGTTCAGGTATCTATAACCGGATGTTAACAAGTATTCCAAGTTGCCACATAACCGCGGGCACGGCTTTCCAAAAGATTAAAACCCTGCAGGGGTGCTCGAACTGGTCCATCACAAACGGTCACGGGCCGCAAAGTAATCCTCTATCACGAATCCCGTGATCTCGTCGGATTCCTTAGAGGAAAACCTCAACTCTGGGGACAACCAAAGCTTCACGAGGATTCCTATACGCAAGATATATCGCTAAGGTAAGACAAGACTAGCAGGACCTCCTATCGTGTCGACGACCCCGATAAGAGTCGCGTATCTCAGTCTCAGGACACGACAGATGAGCGAAGCGTACAGTGGCCTGATAGAAATCTCTCAAGTTGCCCTGAGTTGGCCCCGCACAGTGCTCTAGTTTGGACCAACACTCATGAGGAGCACTGGCCTGGGTTGTTCATTAAATTCCTCGGGGAGGCCATTCCCTATGCAGATTATTATTAAGTGATTAGAAAATTAACACCAAGGTTGGGTCCTGCCGGACATGTCTTAACACTATGCGATTTATCAAGGGGGTCCCCATAACAACCCAGAACGTGTTAGGAGCGATCGGTTATGGAATCAAACACCGGTAGCCGGTAAATATGGCGGCAATAACGGAACAAAGCACTCGGCAAAAGGCTAGGCCTTCCGTTATTTACCAAGTATATAGGCCCATTAATTAAATAACATATTAATATAATGATATCAAACTCATGTTATCACATGAGACAATTGCACCTGCAACTAGCAATGCTAACATTAGTAGCTGAGCAAATCCTACTTGGCCATTCAAGATTTGCTAGGAAGGGATAAGTGTTTGGGTTTCATGGCAATATCAGGAGGCAATTATTTCAGTGGTAGGCAGCGAGCATATGACGAAGAAACATAATCTAGCATAACAAGTCTAGAGATGGAATCAATGTCATATCATCTTGCTTGTGATATCCTCAGCTTGGAACTGCTCTTGTTCGTCCTGCACGTACTCTCCCGGATCCACGTACTCGTTCTCCGATCCCGGTGCTACCCAACATAAAAATAGCATGCAATGAACAACAACACCTCAAGATGCAACAAGCACATGCATGAGAAGTAAATACAAGTTCCTGGACAGAAGTGTACTCTAAGCTATCTTGACATGCATGAGGATGACATTAACAGATGCTTCACGCGAAAACGATACAAAACCATATAAAGAACGTTACAAACGGAGCTACGGATCAACGGGAAACAACGAAACAAGAAATAGAGTCCTACGTGTCAAATCCATCTCAACACACACCAATGCATACTTCTGGTATTCCTAGGTTGCCAAGACATAAAACAAACCAACATGGATGGGGTGGTTCAAGGAATATCACCACACCATCATCTATGCTCTCACAAATATCAAAACATCAAAACTATACCATCTGCCATAAACAGCATCATAGTAGTTTGAGGGCTACATGCAAAGCATCTACAACCACCCAAATATGCCAAATAAAATATGTGGAAGAAGCTATCCAAGAGTACTACAAGCACAAGCAAAAAGATAATGCAAAGGTGTTTCACACGGAAAGTTACACAGCTGCTAACTTGGCCAAAAATATCAGTTTTCACGGACTTAGTGAAAATTCCAGATTCTCACTAGTTGTTTATGTTGTTAAGCATTTTGACAGCACCCAAAACAATATCTACAGGACTCCAAATGGAATGAAAACTTACAAGGAGCTTGACAAACACAAAAGCTACAACTTTCCAGTTGATAGCAAAGGCTGATTCACAACACATGGACCTCTACAAGCACAACAACAGGAGAAGAAAATATAAGCATATTCTGAGACTTAGTGAAAATCACAGATTTTCACTAAACTGGAATTCACAGCCACATGCCTACTTTGACTAGGCACAACTTGCACATATGAATTACTAATCATGAAACAAAACCAACATGCCATAGAGGGGATCACCCTCTAATGCCACAACAAGGAACCAACCCCTTGGGCTCACCACATCTCATGGAACCAAACTCCAAACACAGAACAAATCTGAAATATGAAATTCCCAGAAAGTGTTCCAAAGGCAAAACTGACTTCACCAATGGATTCCTGGGATGATTCTACCCCAAAAACATATATAATACATAGGCACTTGCATAGAACAAATGGGCACAAACTAGAAAAGAAAATCTACATGGAATCTCATATAGTGAATAGTGCATCATCACATGTGCTATTCACTAGAACAACACCTACACATCCACTTGTACTCTAACAACACTACATTGGTGCACATGAGGGGTAGACCTCATTCTCATGTGCCTTAGCACACCACCACACACCACAAGCATCAAGCACCACTCCATCAAGCACCTACACATGCAAATAACACTCACGCCCTAGCTTACACTCACAAAGGCATTCCTACACCTACACATGTAACTTGCTCATGTGCTCCCCAAGGCACATCATGCCTTGGGCATGTGTGAAACACAAACACACACACTCACATACTTGCACACACACAAGGTATGTGTGTGTGTGGGGGGGGGGAACCCACACACACACATACACATCACAACATGGTGCATGAGTTCATCACCATGCACATGGACACACCCCAGACACACACATATATATATATATATCATGATATGCATCTACACATGCAAATACTAGCTCAATCCTACACTTGTACACAACGTCTGCACATGCACAAACACCAACTAGACATGCCACAAGGCCTACACCATCATAACTACCACACACATGAAACTAACAAATGCATATATGCACTCATCCTACACATGCTTATACAACTACCAGGCTAGCAAATACTAGCAACACATGCTGATGGAGGCAAGCAAAAATACCCACAGGAAGACCTAACAGCCCACTTACATCTATGCAAGCATACAATGCAAAAACATAAAAGAATGCAACAAAAATATAAAAGGTCTTGGGGGGGGGGGATCGGACCCTAGAGCCCTTGATCCACCAACAGACAAGCCACCACTCTATTAACAGGCACTAGCTCAACAGAGAAGGGGAGCCAAACAAGGTAACTCCTACCGAACCCACATCTTGCTACTGTGTCGAAAACATGAATTAAAAAGGGGGCAAAGCTGGGACTCGAACCCACAACCACTTGCAACTACCCCAACATACAAACCATTGGGCTACTCTTCGAGACTTGACAAAATAGAGGGGTACTACTAGGTGATCTACCACGAGCACGAGATGCTCTACTCTGAACACAGAGACGCCGGTGGTAGAGAACATCACCGGAGCATGGCCTTGCTACTGCTACTACTACGTGAGGGGGAGATCTACTACAGCTACCACTGCGCTGTGAGGGATGCCTTGAGCCACGACGATCCCGAGCACAACACAGAAAACACACATCACACATGCACACATGCCGAACTCCTCTCGGGACAGCGGTATGGCGATGAGCCCTAGGCCGATCCAACGAGAGGGAAGGGAGGAGGAGAGCTAGCTCACCTAGGGTAAGGAGAAGGGGACGCCGATCGGGAAGAAGGAGGTGCTTGGAGACGACGAGGATGCCCTGATAATGCCTGAAGCAGATCCGACGCAGGGGTAGAAGATCGCCGAGTGCACTCCGTAGACGAGCTCCTGCCTGTCGCTGTGGTCGCTCCCCGACCTGAACAACGGCAGGAATGGAGCGCGGGGTCCTTCCCGGAGCCCCTGGACATGGTGGTCGATGCCGGAGACGGCGGGAGCACGGTAGACGATGGTGGGGCACTTCTCTCTCTCTCTCTGCTAGATGCTACAGAACTTACTTTGGGGGAAGGAAGAGAGATGGGAGAAGGAGTGGCGGCGCAAGGAGGGGAAATGAGGAACCCTAGGGAAGGGGGCACGCACGCCGAGGCTATATGGGGGCCTCGACGTTCGTGAGCCCTCACGACGACTCGCTCTCTCTCTATTGTCTGACGGAAAGTGAGAGGGGGGGGACAACGTTAGAGAAAGGAGAAGGGACGCGCAAGGTGGGCTGATGCGCCAGATAGAGAGGGTGTTGGGCCATGGGAGGGGAAAGTGGCCCAAGGCTGGGGACAGATAAAGGCAAATAATTCCTGGGGGGGGGGGTTCTCTATTTGAAACCAACATCAGGAAACAAATTACTCCCAGGAAAACCTATGGCACCAAAAATAAAAGTAAAAATACCCTTGGTCATAAGAAAGTATGACCTATTTAATAAAAATAGAAAAGGATTTTAGGAGCAAGCAAATATTTACAAAAGAGTATTTATACCACTGTTTTGTGAATATATAGCACCTCTCAAACAAAGTTCAAAACAACAACTTCACTTAGTCACACTCACCTCAATACAAGCTACATCAAGGACATTTTTGAAATAGGGAAGGAACAAGTGAAACTTGACCTTGGTATAAAAGAGAGAGGGAAGGTTTTAAAATCTAGTTGGAAGCACATAGCTACCTACTCAAGCAACACCCACTTCATACATAGCATCAACACATCACACCACATGTCTTCACACCATCACATAAGATCACAAGGCATCAAACACAATAGGCATGGGATGGAAGAAATGCATGCATGCAAAGGAATAACAAAACAAGGTGACATGAAATAACACATGCATTAAACTCATGTCAATGACAAGTTGGACCCACATAGTGAAGGTTCCATATATGGTAAGCTACACACTTGGGTCAATACATCCTCGACGAGGATGCGCGGGAAGGTGCTATGCATTTAAAAATTAAGTTGTTTCTGTCCTTCCACAAGGACCAGGCCGATACTATAAATACCTCCATGAACATGGGCCTGGCCCGATTATGCTTACCGTAATTGATGGGATTCATTGTTGTTAATAGGGCACATGAAAGCACAATATGCTCCCATGGTGGTTTTGATAATTCATGACAACATATATTGTCTCTTGGACTAACACTTTTACCTAGATGTTTCAGGAATAGTCCATGGAGAGCATTGGCTAAAGGCTTATGTGGAGATGCCCCTTGATGCAAGAAAGGAATAGGATTGGCGCAAGCTTCAGGCTAGAATAATCTTCATTTTATATTTGTGAGAAATCACTTTTTAGATCATAGGAAATTTAGTACTATTAAAAGGGGGTGAGGTATTAAAATAAACTGGTTGCTCAAGTGCTCAAAGTTAGCCACCAAAATACTCAGTAATTTTTCCCACATAACCATTCTGTCCAATTCCACATACTCAAATTTGGTGCCACCAACTTTCCCATTACGGCCCCACCGAGTTTGACCTCACACAGAACCCTAGCCATTCCCACCAAATTGGTGCAACCGAAACCATATTGGTGCTACTGAGTTGAGGGTGACCAACTTTCTGTTGCCTCAGTACACAAAGTCAGGATTTCTGAGTTTGAGTATCGGTGTCACCGAGTTGTGTGATTTGACTATTAGCCACCTTTTCGGTGGCACCGAGTTGTGTATATCGGTCCCACCGAGATTCAAAAGTTGATGTCTTTTGTGTGAGTCGGTACCACCAAGTTTATGACTTCGGTGTCATCGAGTTTTCCACTTTAGGTGTAATGGTTGGATTTTGTGTGTTGGCTATATATACCCCTTCACCCACCCTCTCATTCGTGGGAGAAGCACTCAGAACACACACTTCATTTCCAGATCCATTTTCTGAGAGAGAACCACCTACTCATGTGTTGAGACCAAGATATTCCAATCCAATCATTTGAGATCTCTAGCCTCTCCAAACTGCTTTCAACCAAATCAATCTCTCCTACCCATGCCAATTCTGTGAGAGAGTGATTTGTGTTGAGGAAACTATATTTAGAAGCACAAGAAGAAGGAGTTCATTGATCTACCACATCTATTGCCTTTTGGAGGGTGGTGCCTCCTAGATTGGTTAAGTACCGCTTGGGAGCCTCCTACTTCGTGTTCTAGAGTTGAACCAAGATGTTTGTAAGGGCAAGGTGATCACCTACCTTGTGAAGATCTACCATGAGTGAGGCTAGTCCTACGTGGGCGAAAGCCATGGTGGGATAGACAAGGCCACTTCTTAGTGGACCCCTTGTGGGTGGAGCCCTCCTGGACTCTCGCAACCATTACCCTGCGTGGGTTGAGGTCTCCACTAACATGGACGTACGATAACGCCACATATCGGAACCATGCCAAAAATTGTTGTGTCAACCTCTTTGCGTTTGATCTCCTAAACTCTACTCCTTTACATGTGCAAAGTTTTTACTTTTCCGCTGCCATATATGTTTACTAGCATGTGTAGGGTGTACTAGACTTGTTGGAAGTACTAAATTTCTGCCTTCCTTGAAATTGGGTTAGGCTAGAATTTTTATCTTGACAAGTAGTCTATGTTGGAAATATGCCCTAGAGGCAATAACAAAATTAGTTATTATTATATTTCTTTGTTCATGATAATCGTTTATTATCCATGCTGTAATTGTATTGATTCGAAACACAAATACATGTGTGTACACATAGACAAAACACTGTCCCTAGTAAGCCTCTAGTTGACTAGCTTGTTGATCAAAGATGGTCAAGGTTTCCTGACCATAGACAAGTGTTGTCACTTTATAACGGGATCACATCATTAGGAGAATCATGTGATGGACAAGACCCAACCTATGAACGTAGCATGTGATCACGTCATTTTATTGCTATTATTTTCTGTGTGTCAAGTATTCATTCCTATGACCATGAGATCATGTAACGGACTGATACGGAGGAATACCTTGTGTGTATCAAACGTCACAACGTAACTAGGTGACTATAAAGGTGCTCTACACGTATCTCCGAAGGTGTCCGTTGAGTTAGCATGGATCAAGATTGGGATTTGTCACTCCGTGTGACGGAGAGGTACCTCGGGGCCCACTCGGTAATCCAACATCACATATAAGCCTTGCAAGCAATGTGACTCAAGTGTGAGTCACGGGATCTGATACGTCTCCGTCGTATCTACTTTTCCGAACTCTTTTGCCCTTGTTTTGGATTCTAATTTGCATGATTTGAATGGAACTAACCCGGACTGACGCTGTTTTCCGCAAAATTGCCATGGTGTTGTTTTTGTGCAGAAATAAAAGTTCTCGGAATGTCCTAAAAATTTACGGAGATTTTTTCTGGAATAAAAGAAAAATACCTGCGCAAAGATCCACAGGAGGGGGCGTGCCAGTGGGCCACAAGCCCGTGGGCCGCAGCCACTCCCCTAGGCCACGCCGTGAGGGCTTGTGGGGCCCACGTGGCACCACCGCCCCCAAACTCAGCTCTATATCTTCCGTCTCGCCCGGAAAAAAAATCAGGGAGAAGGTTTCATCGTGTTTTACGATACGGAGGCGCCGCCACCTCCTGTTCTTCATCTGGAGGGCAGATCTGGAATCCGTTCGGGGCTCCGGAGAGGGGAAATCGTCGCCATCGTCATCATCAACCTTCCTCCATCGACAATTCCATGATGCTCTTCATCGTTCATGAGTAATCTCATCGTAGGCTTGCTGGACGGTGATGAGTTGGATGAGATCTATCATGTAATAGAGTTAGTTTTGACGGGGATTGATCCCTAGTATCCACTATGTTCTACATTGATGTTGCTACTACTTGGCTATGCTTAATGCTTGTCACTAGGGCCCGAGTGCCATGATTTCAGATCTGAACCTATTATGTTGTCGCCAATATATCTGTGTTTTAGCTCCTATCTTGCAAGTTGTAGTCACCTACTATGTGTTATGACCCGGCAACCCCGGAGTGACATTAGCCGGAACCACTCCCGGAGATGACCATAGTATGAGGAGTTGATGTATTCACCAAGTGTTAATGCGTTGCTCCGGTTCTTTATTAAAAGGAGAACCTTACTATCCCGTAGTTTCCATTAGGACCCCGCTGCCATGGGAGGGATGGAAAATAGATGCCATGCAAGTTTTTTCCCTAAGCACGTATGACTACATACGGAATACATGCCTACATTAGATTGACGAACGGGAGCTAGTTACATATCTCTCCATGTTATAGCTGTTACATGATGAATCACATTCGTCATACTCATCCGTCACCGATCCACTGCCTACGTGTCTTTTACGACTGGTCCTTGCTACGTTACTTAGTCTAGGCTTGTCCCTTGCTACAAAAGGGATTGGGGCACTTTGCTACTACTGTTGGTACTGCTGTTACTTTGCTGCTGCTGCTACTGCTGTTCCTTGCTACTCCGTTGTTACTTTTTGCAAGATCCTTTTCCGGCACCGTTGCCGGGGAAGAATAGTTCCCCGTCCACGTGCAACTTACTGGCGCCATTGATACAACAGTTAGGAATAGTCTGCCGTCAACAGATCTTTTCTGACAACGTTGCTATCATACTACTTTGCTACTGATACTTTGCTTGCAGACACTAATCTTTCAGGTGTGGTTGAATCTGACAAACTCAGCTGCTAATACTAGAGAATATTCTTTCGCTTACCCTTGAGTCGAATCAATAAATTTGGGTTGAATACTCTACCCTCAAAAACTGTTGCGATCCCCTACACTTGTGGGTTATCAAGACCTTTTTCTGGCGCCGTTTCCGGGGAAGCACAGCTATATTCTCTGAGTCACTTGGGATTGACGTCTGCTGATAACTATGAGGAATCTGAAAGATCCAAGAACTAAAATCTTGCCTTCCACTACGAGGAGTGGTAAGGAATTGCCATCTAGCTCTGCACTTGATTCACCTTCAGTTATGAGTATGTTTGCGACTTCGCCTCCTGCTAGAAATCTTGATATGTCGCCTGTGCTTGATGATGCTACTTCTGCTGCCCATGATGCTTATGATGATGCTATGCTTGATACTATGCCTGATGATGCTATGCTTGATACTATCCCTGATGATGTTATGCTTGATACTATGCCTGATGATGCTATACCTGATACTGCTTTGCCACTAGGTGCATTCCTTGATGCACAAATTGCTAGAGTTGGTGCTAGATGTGACGATACTTCTGAAACTGTTGATACTATTGAAGTAGAACATGATACTATGCCAGTTATGCCTGATACACGCTATGTTATGGAGGGAGAGATAGCTGAGGATTTTCTTGTGTGTAAGGATAGCTATGATGTTGAAAATTACTGCGCAAGTGGAAAGAAAAATCTCTGAACGCTAGGATGAAATACGACCCGAAGTTTGCCACTTCGCCTATCTTTGTGACCGATAAGGATTATGAATTCTCTGTCGACCCTGAGTTAATCACTCTGGTCGAAACTGATCCTTTTCACGGTTATGAGTCTGAAACGGTTGTAGCCATCTTACCAAACTCCACGATATAGCCACCCTATTCACTAGTGAGGAAAAGATCCGTCACTACTACATGCTGAAGTTGTTTCCTTTCTCGCTAAAGGATGATGCTAAGACCTGGTTCACTTCTCTTGCTCCTGGTTGGGTGCGTAGCCCCCAGGATATGGTCTACTACTTCTCTGAAAAATATTTCCCTGCCCATAAGAAGCAAGCTGCCTTGCGGGAAATATACAACTTGCTCAAGCTGAAGAAGAGAGTCCCCCACAAGCTTGGGGGAGGCTTATCCAGCTACTGAATGCTTTGGCTGATCACCCTCTTGAGAAGAACGAAATACTTGATATCTTCTATAATGGACTTACCGATGCTTCCAAAGACCACCTAGATAGTTGTGCCGCTTGTGTTTTTAGGGAACGAACTGTAGAACAAGCTGAGATTCTATTGAATAACATCTTGTGCAATGAGAGTGCTTGGACTATTCCAACTCCGAAGAAAAGAGGTATTCTATTCCTCAGTCCTGAAGATATGCAAGAGGCCAAGAAATCTATGCGAGAGAAAGGCATTAAATCTAAAGATGTCAAAAATCTACCACCTATCGAAGAGATCCATGGTCTCGATAACCCGATACAGGTAGTTGAAGTAAATTCTCTGCGTAGGTTTGATGAGAGTGATATTCCTTTTGATAAACCTGCTAGCCTATGCCTGGATGAATTTGATAACTTTGTTGCCAAACAACAGAGTTTCAATGATTATGTTACCAGACAATTGGAACAGAATGCTCGTATGCTTAGTCATTTAAGTGCTTGTGTGGATAGAAACGTGAATGATCTTAAACTTCTGAGCAAACATGCCTCTATGGTTACTACCCAGGTAGAACAAGTACTTAAAGCTCAAAATGACTTACTCAATGAGTTGAATGACAATTCCGTCAGAGTCATCACTAGAAGCGGTAGAATGACTCAGGAACCTTTGTATCCTGAGGGTCATCCGAAGAGAATTGAACAAGATTCTCAAGGAGTTAGCACTGATGCACCTAGTCATCCTAGAAAGAATAAGAAAGATGATAGGAACCTGCACGGTAGCAACCCTGTTGCTGCTACCCCTGAGAGTCCAAACGATGTCTCTGTCTCTGATGCGGAAACACAATGTGGTGATGAACATGAGCCTAATGATAATATCAATAGTGATGTTCATGAAGATGCTCAACCTAGAAATTATAAGGATGTGGAGATTGAACCTACTGTTGATCTTGATAACCCACAACCTAAGAATAGAAGATACGATAAGAATGACTTCGCTGCTAGGAAGCACGGTAAAGAAAGGGAACCATGGGTTCAGAAACCTATGCCCTTTCCTCCCAAACCATCCAAGAAAAAGGATGATGAGGATTTTGAGTGATTCGTTGAAATGATCAGACCTGTCTTTCTGCAAATGCGTTTGACGGATATGCTCAAGATGTCTTCGTATGCTAAGTACATGAAAGATATTGTGACTAATAAAAGGAGGATACCTGATCTTGAGATTTCTGCCATGCTCACTAATTATACCTTCAAGGGTGGAACTCCTAAGAAACTAGGTGATCCCCGTGTGCCCACTATACCTTAAAGGCAACTACGTTAGAACTGTGTTATGCGACCTTGGAGCCGGTGTTAGTGTTATGCCTCTCTCTCTTTATCGTAGAGTTGAACTGGATAAGTTGACACCCACTGAAATCTCTCTGCAAATGGCCGACAAATCAACTGCTTTCCCTATCGGCATTTGTGAGGATGTGCCTGTTGTGGTTGCTAACGTCACTATCTTAACAGACTTTGTTATCTTGGATATTCCCGAGGACGATGCCATGTCGGTCATCCTCGGAAGACCCTTTTTAAACACTGCAGGGGCTGTTATAGATTGCAACAAAGGGAATGACACTTTCCATGTCAACGGTAATGAGCATACAATGCACTTTCCAAAGAAACAATATCGAGTACATTGCATCAATGCTATCGAAAAAACTTCATCGATTCTTATTGGGAGCTTTGAATGTCCTATTCCTTGTGTCAAGATGAAGTATGATTTTCTTGTTGGGGAGATACACATCCCCATTGAGGTGACCTAGTGACTATTCAAAAATTCTCCGTTCTCTTTTGTGATTCAAAAAGTTTTGTTGAGGGGATTTGATCAACCCCATTGACGGATTTCTTTCGATGACCATGAGATGGATGAATCGAGGAGTCACAAACCTCTGTTCCAAGCTTTCACTTTAGGTTGCTTAGAAGAAAAATCTTGGATTTAGATTAGTTTTCCCTGTTTTCTGTTTTAGCGTCCCGTGGAAAAGTACCCCGGAGCTGGTTATTTCCCTCCTTGGGAGTAGACCAACTTAGGCCAAAAGACTAAGCTTGGGGGAGTACGTGTTCTCACCGACTTTACATTCTTGCTTATGCTTTCACTTTGTTAGCCGGTGTTCACACTTTGCCACTGTATCATCCATGCTAGTTTATTTTCTTTTTCTCGTTTTCTTTTCGTGTATCTGTCTAGTTTGAGAAAAACCAAAAAGATTTTCTTTTCTTCTTTTGCTTGTTGGGAGCTTTCCCATGTAGATAGTTTTGTTTTTCTTTGGGTCAAGGTAGAAGATATTGGTTACAATGTTTAGTGGCTCTTGCATGCATACCTGTTTAGCTTTCAAAGAGCCATATTACTTTGTCTTCTCCTTTGTGTTTGCCTGCAGATTCCAGCGTAGTCCAATGCACGAGCACGCTTATTATTGTTCACATCATTCGGTCGTGCAAGTGAAAGGCAATAATGACGATATATGATGAAGTGACAGAGCCTGGAAAAGCTGGTATGAACTCGATCTATTTTGTTTTTGTAAATATGACTAGCTCACTGTTCCTAGTTCAGCTTTGTTGTGAGAGAAACATGTTTGCAATGAAAACTTAGAGATCATAGTTGCTTATGCCATGCTTATTTAGCTAGGATCTTATAATGGTTTGTCCTGGTTGCCAACATGAATGTTGAGACGACTATGATGTAGTATGATAGGATGGTATCCTCCTTTGAATGATTCAAGTGGCTTGACTTGGCGCATGTTCATGCATGTAGTTGAAACAAAATCAACATAGCCTCTTGTTGGAATTATGCCCTAGAGGCAATAATAAATGTATAGTTATTATTATAATTCCTGTATCAAGATAATAGTTTATTATCCATGCTATAATTGTATTGAATGAAGACTCATTTACATGTGTGGATACATAGACAAAACACCGTCCCTAGCATGCCTCTAGTTGGCTAGCCAGTTGATCAATGATAGTCAGTGTCTTCTGATTATGAACAATGTGTTGTTGCTTGATAACTGGATCACGTCATTGGGAGAATCACGTGATGGACTAGACCCAAACTAATAGACGTAGCATGTTGATCGTGTCATTTTGTTGCTACTGTTTTCTGCGTGTCAAGTATTTATTCCTATGACCATGTGATCATATAACTCACTGACACCGGAGGAATGCTTTGTGTGTATCAAACGTCGCAACGTAACTGGGTGACTATAAAGATGCTCTACAGGTATCTCCGAAGGTGTTAGTTGGGTTAGTATGGATCAAGACTGGGATTTGTCACTCCGTGTGACGGAGAGGTATCTTGGGGCCCACTCGGTAATACAACATCACACATAAGCCTTGCAAGCAATGTAACTTAGTGTAAGTTGCGGGATCTTGTATTACGGAACGAGTAAAGAGACTTGCCGGTAAACGAGATTGAAATAGGTATGCGGATACTGACGATCGAATCTCGGGCAAGTAACATACCGAAGGACAAAGGGAATGACATACGGGATTATACGAATCCTTGGCACTGAGGTTCAAACGATAAGATCTTCGTAGAATATGTAGGATCCAATATGGGCATCCAGGTCCCGCTATTGGATATTGACCGAGGAGTCTCTTGGGTCATGTCTACATAGTTCTCGAACCCGCAGGGTCTGCACACTTAAGGTTCGACGTTGTTTTATGCGTATTTGAGTTATATGGTTGGTTACCGAATGTTGTTCGGAGTTCCGGATGAGATCATGGACGTCACGAGGGTTTCTGGAATGGTCCGGAAACGAAGATTGATATATAGGATGACCTCATTTGATTACCGGAAGGTTTTCGGAGTTACCGGGAATGTACCGGGAATGACGAATGGGTTCCGGGAGTTCACCGGGGGGGGGGGGGGGGGAACCCACCCCGGGGAAGCCCATAGGCTTTGGGGAGACATACCAGCCCTTAGTGGGCTGGTGGGACAGCCCCAAGGGGGCCTATGCGCCAAGAGAAGGAAATCAAAATAAAAGAAAAAAAAGAGGGAAGAAGTGGGAAGGAGGGGGACTCCTCCCACCAAACCAAGTCCAACTCGGTTTGGGGGGGGGGGAGTCCTCCCCCCCTTGGCTCGGCCGACCCCTTGAGGGTCCCTTGGACCCCAAGGCAAGGTCCCCCTCCCTCCTCCTATATATATGGAGCTTTTAGGGCAGATTTGAGACGACTTTCTCACGGCTGCCCGACCACATACCTCCATAGTTTTTCCTCTAGATCGCGTTTCTGCGGAGCTCGGGCGGAGCCCTGCTGAGACGAGATCATCACCAACCTCCGGAGCGCCGTCACGCTGCCGGAGAACTCTTCTACCTCTCCGTCTCTCTTGCTGGATCAAGAAGGCCGAGATCATCGTCGAGCTGTACGTGTGCTGAACGTGGAGGTGCCGTCCGTTCGGTACTAGATCGTGGGACTGATCGCGGGATTGTTCGCGGGGCGGATCGAGGGACGTGAGGACGTTCCACTACATCAACCGCGTTCTCTAACGCTTCTGCTGTACAGTTTACAAGGGTACGTAGATCACTCATTCCCTCTCGTAGATGGACATCACCATGATAGTTCTTCGTGCGCGTAGGAAATTTTTTGTTTCCCATGCGACGTTTCCCAACAGTGGTATCAGAGCTAGGTTCATGCGTAGATGTCTTCTCGAGTAGAACACAAAAGGTTTTGTGGGCGGTGATGTGCGTTTTGCTGCCCTCCTTAGTCTTTTCTTGATTCCGCGGTATTGTTGGATTAAGCGGCTTGGACCGACATTACTCGTACGCTTACGAGAGACTGGTTTCATCGTTACGAGTAACCCCCTTTGCTCAAAGATGACTGGCAAGTGACGGTTTCTCCAACTTTAGTTGAATCGGATTTGACCGAGGAGGTCCTTGGATGAGGTTAAATAGCAACTCATATATCTCCATTGTGGTGTTTGCGTAAGTAAGATGCGATCCTACTAGATACCCTTGGTCACCACGTAAAATATGCAACAACAAAATTAGAGGACGTCTAACTTGTTTTTGCAGGGTATGATTGTGATGTGATATGGCCAGCGATGTGATGTGATATATTGGATGTATGAGATGATCATGTTGTAATAGAAATATCGACTTGCACGTCGATGGTACGGCAACCGGCAGGAGCCATAGGGTTGTCTTTATACTAACGTTCGTGCTTGCAGATGCGTTTACTATTTTGCTAGGATGTAGCTTTAGTAGTAATAGCATAAGTAGCACGACAACCCCGATGGCAACACGTTGATGGATGATCATGGTGTGGCGCCGGTGACAAGAAGATCATGCCGGTGCTTTGGTGATGGAGATCAAGAAGCACGTGATGATGGCCATATCATGTCACTTATGAATTGCATGTGATGTTAATCCTTTTATGCACCTTATTTTGCTTAGAACGACGGTAGCATTATGAGGTGATCTCTCACTAAAATTTCAAGACGAAATTGTGTTCTCCCCGACTGTCGTCGTTTCGAGACACCACGTGATGATCGGGTGTGATAGACTCAACGTTCACATACAACGGGTGCAAAACAGTTGCGCACGCGGAACACTCGGGTTAAGCTTGACGAGCCTAGCATGTGCAGACATGGCCTCGGAACACATGAGACCGAAAGGTCGATCATGAATCATATAGTTGATATGATTAGCATAGGGATGCTTACCACTGAAACTATACTCAACTCACGTGATGATCGGACTTGGGATAGTGTAAGTGGATCATGAACCACTCAAATGACTAGAGGGATGTACTTTTTGAGTGGGAGTTTAGCATATAATTTGATTAAGTTGAACTCTAATTATCTTGAACATAGTCTAAGTCCACTTTGAATATATTTGTGTTGTAGATCATGGCTCACGCGACAGTCATCCTGAATTTTAATACGTTCCTAGAGAAAGCTAAGTTGAAAGATGATGGAAGCAACTTTGTAGACTGGGCTCGTAATCTTAAGCTAATCTTACAAGCTGGAAAGAAGGATTATATCCTTAATGCTGCGCTAGGAGATGAACCACCCGCTACGGCTGATCAGGATGTTAAGAACGCTTGGTTAGCACGTAAGGAGGACTACTCAATAGTTCAATGTGCAGTCTTGTATGGCTTAGAACCGGGACTTCAACATCGCTTTGAGCGTCATGGAGCATTTGAGATGTTCCAGGAGTTGAAGTTTATCTTTCAGAAGAACGCCCGAATCGAGAGGTATGAGACCTCCGATAAATTCTATGCTTGCAAGATGGAGGAAAACTCGTTTGTTAGTGAACATGTGCTCAAAATGTCTGGGTACTCAAACCGTCTAGCTGAGCTGGGGATTGAACTCCCGCAAGAGGCTATCACTGACAGAATCCTTCAATCACTGCCGCCAAGCTATAAAGGCTTTGTGTTGAACTAAAACATGCAAGGGATGAACAAGTCTCCCGGCGAGTTGTTTGCGATGCTGAAAGTCGCAGAGTCTGAACTCCGTAAAGAGCATCAAGTGTTGATGGTGAGCAAGACCACTAGTTTCAAGAGAAACGGCAAAGGCAAGAAGGGCAATTCGAAGAAGAGCGGCAAGCGTGTTGCCAATCCGCCGAAGAAACCCAAGGCTGGACCTAATCCTGAAACAGAGTGCTTCTATTGCAAGGGTATGGGTCACTGGAAGCGCAATTGCCCCAAGTATCTGGCAGATAAGAAGGCGGGCAAAGAAAAATCAGGTATATTTGATATACATGTTATTGATGTGTACTTAACCGGCTCTCGTAGTAGTGCCTGGGTATTCGATACCGGTTCTGTTGCTCACATTTGCAACTCGAAGCAGGAACTGCGGAATAGACGAAGGCTGGCGAAAGACGAAGTGACGATGCACGTAGGAAACGGTTCCAAGGTTGATGCAATCGCCGTCGGCACAGTGTCACTTCAACTACCATCGGGATTAGTGATGAACTTAAATCATTGTTATTTAGTGCCTGCGTTGAGCATGAACATTATATCTGGATCTTGTTTATTGCGAGACGGTTACTCTTTTAAGTCTGAGAATAATGGTTGTTCTATTTCTATGAGTAACATCTTTTATGGTCATGCACCGAATGTGAGAGGATTGTTCATATTGAATCTTGATAGCGATACACATATACATAACATTGAGACCAAAAGAGTTAGAGTAAACAATGATAGCGCCATATTTTTGTGGCACTGCCGCTTGGGTCATATTGGTGTAAAGCGCAAGAAGAAACTCCATGCTGATGGACTTTTGGAGTCACTTGACTTTGATTCACTTGACACGTGCGAACCATGCCTCATGGGCAAGATGACTAAGACTCCGTTCTCCGGAACAATGGAGCGTGCAAGTGACTTGTTGGAAATCATACATACCGATGTGTGTGGTCCAATGAGCGTGGAGGCACGCGGCGGATATCGTTATTTTCTCACCTTCACTGACGATTTAAGTAGATATGGTTATGTCTACTTGATGAAGCACAAGTCTGAAACATTTGAAAAGTTCAAGAAATTTCAGAGTGAAGTGGAAAATCATCGTAACAAGAAGATCAAGTTCCTACGGTCTGATCGTGGGGGTGAATATCTGAGTTTCGAGTTTGGTACTCACTTAAGACAATGTGGAATTGTTTCGCAGTTAACACCGCCTGGAACACCACAGCGTAATGGTGTGTCCGAACGTCGTAATCGTACTTTGTTAGAGATGGTGCGATCTATGATGTCCCTTACTGATTTGCCGTTATCATTTTGGGGTTATGCATTAGAAATAGCTGCATTCACTTTAAATAGGGCACCACCGAAATCCGTTGAGACGACACCATACGAACTGTGGTATGGCAAAAGGCCAAAGTTGTCGTTTCTTAAAGTTTGGGGATGTGATGCTTATGTCAAAAAGCTTCAGCCTGAAAAGCTGGAACCCAAAGCGGAAAAGTGCGTCTTCATAGGTTACCCAAAAGAGACAGTTGGGTACACCTTCTATCTCAAATCCGAGGGCAAAGTGTTTGTTGCTAAGAACGGAACTTTTCTCGAGAAGGAGTTTCTCTCGAGAGAATTGAGTGGGAGGAAGATAGAACTTGACGAGGTTGTCGAACCTCTCATCCCTCTGAATGGTGGCGCAGGGCAGGGGGAAACCTCTGTCATTGCGACGCCGGTTGAGGAGGAAGTTAATGATGATGATCATGAAACTCCAGTTCAAGTTTCTGTTGAACCACGCAGGTCGACGAGATCACGCGCTGCTCCAGAGTGGTACGGTAATCCCGTCTTATCAATCATGTTGTTAGACAACAATGAACCTGCAAATTATGAAGAAGCAATGGTGGGCTCAGATTCCAACAAATGGCTAGAAGCCATGAAATCCGAGATAGGATCCATGTATGAGAACAAAGTGTGGACTTTGGAGATACTACCTGAGGGCCGCAAGGCTATTCAGAACAAATGGATCTTTAAGAAGAAGACGGACGCTGACGGTAATGTGACAGTTTATAAAGCTCGACTTGTGGCAAAGGGTTTTTTACAAGTTCCAGGAGTTGACTACGATGAGACCTTCTCACCCGTAGCGATGCTTAAGTCCGTCAGAATCATGTTGGCAATAGCTGCATTTTTCAATTCTGAAATCTGGCAGATGGATGTCAAAACGGCGTTCCTTAACGGTTTCCTTAAGGAAGAGTTGTATATGATGCAACCCGAAGGTTTTGTCGATCCTAAAAATGCTGACAAGGTGTGCAAACTCCAGCGATCCATTTATGGACTGGTGCAAGCATCTCGGAGTTGGAACAAACGTTTTGATGAGGTGATCAAAGCATTTGGGTTTATACAAGTGGTTGGAGAATCTTGTATTTACAAGAAAGTGAGTGGGAGCTCTGTGGCGTTTCTAATATTATATGTGGATGACATATTACTGATTGGAAACAACGTAGAGCTTTTGGAGAGCATAAAAGGTTACTAGAATAAAAGTTTCTCTATGAAGGACCTAGGAGAAGCTGCTTACATTCTAGGCATTAGGATCTATAGGGATAGATCGAAACGCCTGATAGGACTTTCACAAAGCACATACCTTGATAAAGTTTTGAAAAGGTTCAAAATGGAACAGTCCAAGAAAGGGTTCTTGCCAGTGTTACAAGGTACGAGATTGAGTAAGACTCAGTGCCCAGCAACTGATGAAGACAGAGAGCATATGCGCTCCATCCCCTATGCTTCAGCCATAGGCTCTATCATGTATGCAATGCTGTGCACTAGACCGGATGTTAGCCTGGCCATAAGTATGGCAGGTAGGTTCCAGAGTAATCCAGGAGTGGATCACTGGACAGCGGTCAAGAATATCCTGAAGTACCTGAAAAGGACTAAGGAGATGTTTCTCGTGTATGGAGGTGACGAAGAGCTTGCCGTAAAAGGTTACGTCGATGCAAGTTTTGACACAGATCCGGACGACTCTAAGTCGCAAACCGGATACGTATTTATTCTTAATGGGGGTGCAGTAAGCTGGTGCAGTTCCAAGCAAAGCGTCGTAGCAGATTCTACATGTGAAGCGGAGTACATGGCTGCCTCGGAGCCGGCCAAGGAGGGTGTCTGGATGAAGCAGTTCATGACGGATCTTGGAGTGGTGCCAAGTGCACTGGATCCAATAACCTTGTTCTGTGACAACACTGGTGCCATTGCCTTAGCGAAGGAACCAAGGTTTCACAAGAAGACCAGACACATCAAACGACGCTTCAACCTTATCCGCGACTACGTCGAGGAGGAGGACGTAAATATATGCAAAGTGCACACGGATCTGAATGTAGCACACCCGCTGACTAAACCTCTTCCACGGCCAAAACATGATCGACACCAGAACTGTATGGGTGTTAGATTTATTACAATGTAATTCACATGGCGATGTGAGGGCTAGATTATTGACTCTAGTGCAAGTGGGAGACTGTTGGAATTATGCCCTAGAGGCAATAATAAATGTATAGTTATTATTATAATTCCTGTATCAAGATAATACTTTATTATCCATGCTGTAATTGTATTGAATGAAGACTCATTTACATGTGTGGATACATAGACAAAACACCGTTCCTAGCATGCCTCTAGTTGGCTAGCCAGTTGATCAATGATAGTCAGTGTCTTCTGATTATGAACAATGTGTTGTTGCTTGATAACTGGATCACGTCATTGGGAGAATCACGTGATGGACTAGACCCAAACTAATAGACGTAGCATGTTGATCGTGTCATTTTGTTGCTACTGTTTTCTGCGTGTCAAGTATTTATTCCTATGACCATGAGATCATATAACTCACTGACACCGGAGGAATGCTTTGTGTGTATCAAACGTCGCAACGTAAC
This sequence comes from Hordeum vulgare subsp. vulgare, assembly GCF_904849725.1. Classification (NCBI taxonomy): domain Eukaryota; kingdom Viridiplantae; phylum Streptophyta; class Magnoliopsida; order Poales; family Poaceae; genus Hordeum; species Hordeum vulgare. The sequence goes on along the minus strand of NC_058519.1, from coordinate 151,406,953 downwards.
TGGGTGACTATAAAGATGCTCTACAGGTATCTCCGAAGGTGTTAGTTGGGTTAGTATGGATCAAGACTGGGATTTGTCACTCCGTGTGACGGAGAGGTATCTCGGGGCCCACTCGGTAATACAACATCACACATAAGCCTTGCAAGCAATGTAACTTAGTGTAAGTTGCGGGATCTTGTATTACGGAACGAGTAAATAGACTTGCCGGTAAACGAGATTGAAATAGGTATGCGGATACTGACGATCGAATCTCGGGCAAGTAACATACCGAAGGACAAAGGGAATGACATACGGGATTATACGAATCCTTGGCACTGAGGTTCAAATGATAAGATCTTCGTAGAATATGTAGGATCCAATATGGGCATCCAGGTCCCGCTATTGGATATTGACCGAGGAGTCTCTCGGGTCACGTCTACATAGTTCTCGAACCCGCAGGGTCTGCACACTTAAGGTTCGACGTTGTTTTATGCGTATTTGAGTTATATGGTTGGTTACCGAATGTTGTTCGGAGTTCCGGATGAGATCACAGACGTCACGAGGGTTTCTGGAATGGTCCGGAAACGAAGATTGATATATAGGATGACCTCATTTGATTACCGGAAGGTTTTCGGAGTTACCGGGAATGTACCGGGAATGACGAATGGGTTCCGGGAGTTCACCGGGGGGGGGGGGGGGGGCAACCCACCCCGGGGAAGCCCATAGGCTTTGGGGAGACATACCAGCCCTTAGTGGGCTGGTGGGACAGCCCCAAGGGGGCCTATGCGCCAAGAGAAGGAAATCAAAGGAAAAGAAAAAAAAAAGAGGGAAGAAGTGGGAAGGAGGGGGACTCCTCCCACCAAACCAAGTCCAACTCGGTTTGGGGGGGGAGTCCTCCCCCCCTTGGCTCGGCCGACCCCTTGAGGGTCCCTTGGACCCCAAGGCAAGGTCCCCCTCCCTCCTCCTATATATATGGAGCTTTTAGGGCAGATTTGAGACGACTTTCTCACGGCTGCCCGACCACATACCTCCATAGTTTTTCCTCTAGATCGCGTTTCTGCGGAGCTCGGGCGGAGCCCTGCTGAGACGAGATCATCACCAACCTCCGGAGCGCCGTCACGCTGCCGGAGAACTCTTCTACCTCTCCGTCTCTCTTGCTGGATCAAGAAGGCCGAGATCATCGTCGAGCTGTACGTGTGCTGAACGCGGAGGTGCCGTCCGTTCGGTACTAGATCGTGGGACTGATCGCGGGATTGTTCGCGGGGCGGATCGAGGGACGTGAGGACGTTCCACTACATCAACCGCGTTCTCTAACGCTTCTGCTGTACGGTCTACAAGGGTACGTAGATCACTCATTCCCTCTCGTAGATGGACATCACCATGATAGGTCTTCGTGCGCGTAGGAAAATTTTTGTTTCCCATGCGACGTTTCCCAACACCTCTATGATATTCATGTTCATGGTGATTTATGTCCTACTCATGCTTGCACTCAATGCTAGTTAATCTCAATGCATTTTGATGACTGTTGTCGCTCTCTAGTTGGCCGCTTCCCAGTCTTTTGCTAGCCTTCACTTGTACTAAGCGGGAATACTGCTTGTGCATCCACCTCCATAAACCCAAAGTTATGCCATATAAGTCCACCATACCTACCTATGTGCGGTACCTACCTGCCGTTCCAAGTAAATTTGCTTGTGCCACTCTCTAAACCTTCAAGAAATAATCTGTTTTGCATGCCCGAACCGCTCATGTGGTGACAGGGGGCTATTGGTATCTTCCATGCTAGGCGTGTTATCCTCGATATGTGTTTATTCACTATCATTCACGAGAAAGGGGCCGGTAATTGGAATTCCCAGTTCCATGCTCAAATTGAAAAGATAATTGCAAACAAAACTCCCCCAGGATTGATGTTGGTATGGACGGTACCCGAGGATTCGGCTAGCCGTGGAGTGTGATTGATTGGTGGTGGGGGAGTCAAAACTTTACTTTTCTGTTTGGGAACCGCCTATAGCATGTGTAGCGTGGAAGATGTTGAGAACTCTTAGTCATTGCATTGACAATGAAAGCATGCCACCCAAAATTATTATCCCTGTTTTCAAAGCTTGAGCTCTCGCACCTCTGCAAATCAATGCTTCCCTCTGCGAAGGGCCTGTCTATTTATGTTCCTGTTGAGTCATCCTCCTCTTACAAAAGCACCAATTATAGAGCACCTTTGTCATTTTTATGCTTTGCTTTTAATTGTGTTGAGTATGACTGTGACTGGATCTTCATTGCCTTGAATCACAATGTTTAGTCAGCCCTTGGTCTTTGAAGGTGCTCTGCATTTATGTTTTGCGGTGTCAGAAAGAGTTAGCGAGATACCATCTATTCGTACTACTTCATGTTGTTTTGATTGAAGTGTTGACGTTTGAGACTTATTATTATTTGCTCGCTAGTTGATTATGCCATTGATATGAGTTTACCGTGAGACCAAGATTCATTTGCTTATGTGGTTTGCTTGTGATCTTGCTGAAATTCTGGTTATGAGTTAGACATAGTTGCAACAACAAGATCAAACAGAGTTAGTCAAAGTTTTTCTTTTGTCTCTTTCAGTTTGTCAACTGAATTGCTTGAGGACAAGCAAGGCTTTAAGCTTGGGGGAGTTGATACGTCTCCGTCGTATCTACTTTTCCGAACTCTTTTGCCCTTGTTTTGGACTCTAATTTGCATGATTTGAATGGAACTAACCCGGACTGACGCTGTTTTCAGCAGAATTGCCATGGTGTTGTTTTTGTGCAGACTGCCCCCAAACTCAGCTCTATATCTTCCGTCTCGCCCAGAAAAAAATCAGGGAGAAGGTTTCATTGCGTTTTACGATACGGAGGCGCCGCCACCTCCTGTTCTTCATCTGGAGGGCAGATCTGGAGTCCGTTCGGGGCTCCCGAGAGGGCAAATCGTCGCCATCGTCATCATCAACCTTCCTCCATCGACAATTCCATGATGCTCTTCATCGTTCGTGATTAATCTCATTGTAGGCTTGCTGGATGGTGATGAGTTGGATGAGATCTATCATGTAATCGAGTTAGTTTTGATGGGGATTGATCCCTAGTATCCACTATGTTCTAGATTGATGTTGCTACTACTTGGCTATGCTTAATGCTTGTCACTAGGGCCCGAGTGCCATGATTTCAGATCTGAACCTTTTATGTTGTCGCCAATATATGTGTGTTTTAGATCCCATCTTGCAAGTTGTAGTCACCTACTATGTGTTATGACCCGGCAACCCCGGAGTGACAATAGCCGGAACCACTCCCGGAGATGAGCATAGTATGAGGAGTTCATGTATTCAGCAAGTGTTAATGCGTTGCTCTGGTTCTTTATTAAAAGGAGAATCTTAATATCCCGTAGTTTCCATTAGGACCCCGCTGCCACGGGAGGGATGGACAATAGATGTCATGCAAGTTCTTTTCCCTAAGCACGTATGACTACATACGGAATACATGCCTACATTAGATTGACGAACGGGAGCTAGTTACATATCTCTCCGTGTTATAGCTGTTACATGATGAATCACATCCGTCATACTCATCCATCACCGATCCACTGCCTACGAGTCTTTTACTACTAGTCCTTGCTACGTTACTTTGTCTAGGCTTGTCCCTTGCTACAAAAGGGATTGGGCCACTTTGCTACTACTGTTGCTACTCCTATTACTTTGCTGCTGCTGCTACTGTTGTTGCTTGATACTTCGTTGTTACTTGTTGCAAGATCCTTTTTCGACACCGTTGCCGGGAAAGAATAGTTCCCCGTCCACGTGCAACTTACTGGCGCCATTGATACAACAGTTAGGAATAGTCTGCCGTCAACAAATCTTTTCTGACACCATTGCTATCATACTACTTTGCTACTGATACTTTGCTTGCAGACACTAATCTTTCAGGTGTGGTTGAATCTGACAAACTCAGCTGCTAATATGTGAGAATATTCTTTCGCTTCCCCTTGAGTCAAATCGATAAATTTGGGTTGAATACTCTACCCTCGAAAACTGTTGCGATCCCCTACACTTGTGGGTTATCAGGATCTTGTATTACAGAACGAGTAAATAGACTTGCTGGTAACGAGATTGAAATAGGTATAGGGATACCGATGATCAAATCTCGGGCAAGTAACATACCGAAGGACAAAGGGAATGTTATACGGGATTATATGAATCCTTGGCAGAGAGGTTCAACCGATAAGATCTTCGTAGAATATGTAGGATCCAATATGGGCATCCAGGTCCTGCTATTGCATATTGAATGAGGAATGTCTCGGGTCATGTCTACAAAGTTCTCGAAACCACAGGGTCTGCACACTTAAGGTTCGATGATGTTTTAGTATAGTTGAGTTATATGTGTTGATGACCGAAGGTTGTTTGGAGTCCCAGATGAGATCACGTACATCATGAGGGTTTCCGGAATGGTCCAGAAACGAAGATTGATATATAGGAAGTTGGTGTTTGGATTCCGGAAAGTTTTCGGGCATTACCGACAGTGTACCGGGAGTGACGAACGGGTTCCGGGGGCCCACTAGGTGGGCCCACCACGCCCCAAGGGCTCCACGTGGGTTTATTGCATGTACAATAAAGTATAATGGGCTGAAAAAGTCATCCAAGGAAAGCCCATGAGGAAAAAGTGGAAAATCCAAAAGAGGTGGGAAATAAGGAAGGAGTCCTAATCCAAGTGGGATTGGAGAAGGGCTCCTCCCTTCCCCAAGTCGGCCGACCCAAGGAGGCCTCCTTGGCCGGCGCACAAGGGCTTTTCCCCACTCCTTGGCTCCTCTTATATATACTAGAGGTTTAGGGTTGTTTTGAGACACAACTTTGCCACGTGCAACTCAAGCCTACACCTCATAGTTCTTCCTCTAGATTAGATTTCTGCGGAGCTCGGGTGGAGCCCTGCAGGAATAGATCATCACCAAAACCGGCACGCCGTCATGCTGCCAGAGAACTCATCTACTTCTCCATCTCTCTTGATGGATCAAGAAGGCCGAGATCGTCATCAAGTTGTACGTGTGCTGAACGCGGAGGTGTCGTCCGTTTGGTGCTAGATCGGAACGGATCGTGGAACGACGATTATTCGAATCACGAAGCTGTACTGATGTCTACTACGCAACCTTCTCCTTGTAGACGTTGTTGGGCCTCCAAGTGCAGAGGTTTGTAGGACAGTAGCAATTTTCCCTCAAGTGGGTGACCTAAGGTTTATCAATCCGCGGGAGGCGTAGGATGAAGATGGTCTCTCTCAAGCAACCCTGCAACCAAATAACAAAGAGTCTCTTGTGTCCCCAACACACCCAATACAATGGTAAATTGTATAGGTGCACCAATTCGGCAAAGAGATGGTGATACAAGTGCAATATTGATGGTAGATAAAGGTTTTTGTAATCTGAAATTACAAAAACAGCAAGGTAACTAGTAACAAAAGTGAGCACGAACGGTATTGCAATGCATGGAAACAAGGCCTAGGGTTCATACTTTCACTAGTGAAGTTCTCTCAACAATGATAACATAATTGGATCATATAACTAGCCCTCAACATGCAACAGAGAGTCACTCCAAAGTCACTAATAGCGGGGAACAAATGAAGAGATTATTGTCGGGTACGAAACCACCACAAAGTTATTCTTTGTGATCGATCTATCATAGAGTTCGTAATAGAATAACACCTTAAGATACATATCAACCAAGACCCTAATGTCACCTAGATACTCCATTGTCACCTCAAGTATCCGTGGGTATGATTATACGATATGCGTCACATAATCTCAGAATCATCTATTCAACTAGAACTTCAAAGAGTGCCACAAAGTTTCTACCAGAGACTCAAAACGTGTGCCAACCCCTGTGCATAGGTTCCCAATGTCACGAACCCGCAAGTTGATCACCAAAACATACATCAAGTACTCACAAGAATCCACGTGTGCCAACCCATATGCATAGGTTCCCAATTGTCACAAACCCGCAAGTTGATCACATCAGTGAGACACGTGCAAGACATACATCAAGTGTTCTCAAAGACTCAATCCAATAAGATAACTCCAAAGGGGAAACTCAATTCATTACAAGAGGGAGAGGGGGAAGAACATCATAAGATCCAACTATAGTAGCAAAGCCCATGGTACATCGAGATCAAGACATCTCAAGAACACGAGAAAGAGAAATCAAACACATAGCTACTGGTACATACCCTCAACCCCGAGGGAGAACTACTCCCTCCTCATCATGGAGATCGCCGGGATGATGAAGATGGCCATCGGAGATGGATTCCCCCTCCGGCAGGGTGCCGGAACGGGATCCAGATTGTTTTTTGGTGGCTACAGAGGCTTGCGGCGGCAGAACTCCTGATCTAGGTTTCTTTTTGGGGGTTTATGAATTTATAGGAATTTATGGCGGTGGAATTGCGTCAGTTGGGCCTACGAGGAGGTCACAAGCCTGGGCGCCACCACGGGGGGGGGGGGGGGGGGGGTGGCGGAGTGAGGGATTGTGACTCCCTCGTGGCCCATTCGGCCTTCTCCTAAAGCTTCGGGGGTCTCTTTTGGTCCAAACAAAATCATCGTAAAGTTTCATTCCATTTGGACTCCGTCTGAAAATGGTCCAAAAACACGGAAAAAACAGAAACTGGCACTTGGCACTGAGTTAATAGGTTAGTCCCAAAAAAGATATAAAATAGCATATAAAATATCCAAAGTTGACAAGATAATAGCATGGAACCATAAAAACTTATAGATACATTGGAGATGTATCAAGCATCCCCAAGCTTAACTCCTATCCGTCCTCGAGTAGGGAAGTGATAAAGAATGAATTTTTGATGTTGCATGCTACCTAGCATAGTTGTCCTTTGTAACTTCTCTCACGTGACATGAATGTTCAGATCCGTTAGATTCAAAACAATAGTTTGCTATTGACGTGGAAACAATAATAATTCAAGCAAACTAGCAAGGTAATCATGAACTTTCAAAATAACAAGGCCAAAAGAAAGTTATCCCTACAAAAGCACATAGTCTGGCTATGCTCTATCATCATTGCGCAACGAATTTAAATCATGCACAACCCCGGTATCGGGCAAGTAATTGTTTCCCACCTTTACTTTCTCAAACCTTTTCAACTCTCACGCAATACATGAGCGTGAGCCATGGTTTTAGCACTATAGATGGTGTGGAGTGTGGTGGAGGTTGCAAGACAAAAAAGGAGAAGATAATCACATTAACTAGGCATCTCAATGAGCTGTGGAGATGCTCATCAATAGATATCAATGTGATTGAGTAGGGATTGCCATACAAATGATGCACTAGAGCTAGGAGTATGTGAAAGCTCTTAAAGAAAACTAGTGGGTGTGCATCCAACTTGCTTGCTCCCGAAGACCTAAGGCAATTTTGAGGAAGCCCATCATAGGAATAAACAAGCCAAGTTATATAATGAAACTTTCCCACTAGCTATATGGTGGTGACAAAACGAGAGACTCTCAATCATGAAGATCATGGTTCTTAATAAGCACAAGTGTGGAAAAGTGGTAGCATTCTCCCTTCTCTCTTTTTCTCTCATAATTTTTTTTATATTTTTTTGGTGGCCTCTTTGGCCTCTTTTTTTTGTGGGCATCTTCGGCCTCTTTTATTTCCTCACATGGGACAATGCTCCATCAATGATGATCATCACACTTTCAACTCAAAACTTAGAGCAATGATGACTCTATCTGAAATGCCTTCGGTAGTGTACCGTGACAATGATCTAGCATGGCATAGACATTAATGGAAACATCATGCTAGCTATCTTACGATCATGCAATGGTAATATATACATGGTGGCACATGTCATGGTGGTAGTTGCATGGCAATATATCTCGGAATGAATTTGAAAAAGCCATAGTAGGTAGGTATGGTGGCTGTTTTGAGGGAGGCTAATGGTGGGTTTTGTGCACCGGCGAAAGTTTCACGGCACTAAGAAGATAGTGATGGTGGAAGGTGAAAGTGCATCTAAACCATGGGCTCAACATTAGTCATGAAGAACTCATATACTGGTTGCAAAAGTTTTATTAGTAATCGAAACAAAGCATTCAACGCATACTCCTAGGGGAAGGGTTGGTAGGTATAAACCATCGCGCGACCCCGACCGCCACGCAAAGGATGACAATCAGTAGACTAATCATGCTCAGATTTCATCACATAGCGGTTCACCATACGTGCATGCTATGGGAATCACTAACTTCAACACAAGTATTTCTAGATCCAGAACACCTTACTAGCATGACTTCAATATTACCAAAACCACAACTCAAAACTAATTGAGAGGAATCAAACTTCTCTAACTATTCAATGCACATGAAGGTGGAAGTTGTCGTATCCCTTTGGATAACTACCCCTTTTGAGACTACTTTCAAAGCATAGATCAACTACCAAGCGACGCAGCGCTGTGCTCTAAAAGATATAAGTGAAGCACATAGAGCAAAAGTATCTAGCTCAAAAGATATAAGTGAAGCACAGGTGAGCTGAATTGTCTACCAAAGGATATAAGTGAAGCTCGACAAAATCACGGTGAGTGCATGTCTCTCTCTCTAGGTGTGCAACAAGGATTATTGTGGCACAACAAAAATAAAAGACTCCTACGATACAAGACGCTCCAAGCAAAACACATAACATGTGGTGAATAAAAATATAGCCCCAAGTAACGTTACCGATGGATTGAAGACGAAAGAGGGGATGCCTTCCCGGGGCATCCCCAAGCTTAGGCTTTTACGACATCCTTGAATCTCTTGGGGTGCCTTGGGAATCCCCAAGCTTGAGCTCTTGACACTCTTTATCTCTTTGTCCATAAGAACTTCACGCAAAACTTGAAAATTTCACAACACGAAACTTAAACAGAAACTCGTGATAACATTAGTATGAGAAAGCAAACCACCACTTCATTAGGTACTGTAGAAAACTTAAATTCTACTTATGCTGATGTTGGGTTACTGTATTTTCACTTTTCCATGGCTAGTACCCTCTGATACTATCCATAGTTTCATCAAAATAAGCAACCAACTCAACAAAAACAGAATCTGTTAACAGCAGACCAGTCTGTAGCAATCTGTATACTTCGTATACTTCTGTTACTTCCAAAAATCTGAAAAATTATGAAAGTCCGAAGAAATTGCATAGAAATCAGAAGCAAAAGAATCAACTCAAAATCTCTTACAGAATAAAAACAAAAATTCTTTTCGTGAGCAGAAAGTTTCTGTCTTTTTCCAGCATGATCAAACAATCATCACCAAGACTAATCATAACGGTTTTGCTTGGCACAAACACAAAAACAAACACAAAAGACACAATCATAACAAAACTATGATGGTGTGGAGAAAACAAAACAGGAAGCAAAAAGCAAATAAAAATTTATTCATTGGGTTGCCTCCCAACAAGCGCTATCGTTTAACGCCCTTAGCTAGGCATTGATTTCAATGATGCTCACATAAAAGGTAAGGGTTGAAACACAACGAGAGCATCATGGAGAAAATGGCTAGCACATTTAAGTCTAACCCACTTCCTATGCATAGGGATTTTGTGATCAAACAATTTATTGGAGCAAGAATCAACTAGCATAGGAAGGCAAAACAAGCATAGCTTCAAAAATTTCAACATATGGAGAGGAAGCTTGATACTATTGCAATAAGTAGAAACATATGATACTCTCTCATAGTAATTTTGAGTAGCATCATGAATGAATTCAACAATATAACCAGAACCTAAAGCATTCTTTTCATGATCTACAAGCATTGAAATTTTACTACTCTCCACATAAGGAAATCTATTCTCAAGAGTAGTAGTGGGAGTATCGTAAAAGACTTGAGCACTACAAATTGTGTCCACAATGAAAAAGCAAGGTTTAGCAAAGGGGTTTTCGAAAGTATGACAAGCTTTATCACCCCTCTTCTTCAAAGCATAAGTATCCTCACAATAATCATCATAGATAGGGGGCATGCTTTCATCAAAATAATTTTGATCATTCAAAGTGGAAGAACTAAAAAGATCATCTTCATCAAATATAGCATCCCCAAGCTTGTGGCTTTGCATATCATTAGCATCATGGGTATTCATAGAATTCATGCTCACAACATTGCAATCATGCTCATCATTCACATATTTTATGCCAAGCATTCTATGTAATTCTTCTTTCAACACTTGAGCACAGTTTTCCTTCCCATGATGCTCACGAAAGACATCGAAAAGATGGAGCATATGAGGCATCCTCAATTCCATTTTTTGTAGTTTTCTAGCGAAAGAACAAGAAACAAAAAATTCGATTGCAAGATCTAAAGATATACCTTCAAGCACTAACCTCCCCGGCAACGGCGCCAGAACAGAGCTTGATGTCTACTACACAACCTTCTCCTTGTTGACGTTGTTGGGCCTCCAAGTGCAGAGGTTTGTTGGACAGTAGCAATTTTCCCTCAAGTGGGTGACCTAAGGTTTATCAATCCGCGGGAGGCATAGGATGAAGATGGTCACTCCAATGTCACTAATAGCGGGGAACAAACGAAGAGATTATTGTCGGGTACGAAACCACCACAAAGTTATTCTTTCTGATCGATCTATCATAGAGTTCGTACTAGAATAACACCTTAAGATACATATCAACCAAGACCCTAATGTCACCTAGATACTCCATTGTCACCTCAAGTATCCGTGGGTATGATTATACGATATGCATCACATAATCTCAGAATCATCTATTCAACCAACACATAGAACTTCAAAGAGTGCCCCAAAGTTTCTACCAGAGAGTCAAAACGTGTGCCAACCCCTGTGCATAGGTTCCCAATGTCACGAACCCGCAAGTTGATCACCAAAACATACATCAAGTACTCACATGAATCCACATGTGCCAACCCATATGCATAGGTTCCCAATTGTCACAAACCCGCAAGTTGATCACAGCAGATAGACATGTGCAAGACATACATCAAGTGTTCTCAAAGACTCAATCCGATAAGATAACTCCAAAGGGGAAACTCAATTCATTACAAGAGGGAGAGGGGGAAGAACATCATAAGATCCAATTATAGTAGAAAAGCCCATGGTACATCGATATCAAGACATCTCAAGAACACGAGAGTGAGAGAGATCAAACACATAGCTACTGGTACATACCCTCAGCCCCGAGGGAGAACTACTCCCTCCTCATCATGGAGATCGCCGGGATGATGAAGATGGCCACCGGAGATGGATTCCCCCTCCGGCAGGGTGCCGGAACAGGCTCCAGATTGGTTTTTGGTGGCTACAGAGGCTTGCAGCGTCGGAACTTCCGATCTAGGTTTCTTTTTGGGGGTTTCTGAACTTATAGGAATTTATGGTGGTGGAATTGCGTCAGTTGGGCCTACGAGGAGGTCACAAGCCTGCACGCCACCACCGGGGGGGGGGGGGGTGGCGGCGTGAGGGCTTGTGACTCCCTCGTAGCCCATCTCGCCTTCTCCTAAAGCTTCGGGGTTCTCTTCTGGTCCAAAAACAATCATCGTAAAGTTTCATTCCATTTGGACTCCGTCTGAAAATGGGCCAAAAACACGGAAAAAACAAAAACTGGCACTTGGCACTGAGTTAATAGGTTAGTCCCAAAAAGATATAAAATTGCATATTCATGCATATAAAACATCCAAAGTTGACAAGATAATAGCATGGAACCATAAAAAATTATAGATACGTTGGAGACATATCATGTACCACTACATCAACCACGTTTGTTAACGCTTCCCGTTGAGCGATCTAGAAGGGTATGTGGATCAAATCTCCCTCTCGTAGATGAACATCACAATGATAGGTCTTCGTGTGCGTAGGAATTTTTTTGTTTCCCATGTAACGTTCCCCATCAGTGGCATCATGAGCTAGGTTCATGCGTAGATGTTATCTCAAGTAGAACACAAAAGGTTTTGTGGGCCTTGATGTTTGATTTGCTGCCCTCCTTAGTCTTATTTCAATTCGGCGGTATTGTTGGATTGAAGCGGCCCGGACCGACATTACTCGTACGCTTACGAGAGACTAGTTTCATCGACTAACATGCAACTCGTTGCATAAAGATGACTGGCGGGTGCCTGTTTCTTCAACTTTAGTTGAATTGGTTTTGACCGAGGCGGTCCTTGGAGAGAGGTTAAATAGCAATTTGCACATCTCCATTGTGGTTTTTGCGTAAGTGAGATGCGATCATACTAGATACCCATAGCAGCCACGTAAATCATGCAACAACAAATTAGAGGATGCCTAACTTGTTTTTGCAGGGTATGCTTGTGATATGATATGGCCAATGACGTGATATGATATATTGGATGTATGAGATGATCATGTTGTAATAGTTAATATCGACTTGCACGTCGATGCTACGGCAACTGGCAGGAGCCATAGGGTTGTGTTTAAACTAACGTTTGTGTTTGCAGATGTGTTTACTATATTGCTAGGTCGTAGCTTTAGTAGTGATAGCATAGTTAACATGAGAACCTCGATGGCGGCACGATGATGGAGATCATGGTGTGGCGCCGGTGACAAGAAGATCATGCCGGTGCTTTGGTGATGGAGATAAAGAAGCACAAGATGATGGCCATATCATGTCACTTATGAATTGCATGTGATGTTAATCCTTTTATGCACCTTATTTTGCTTAGAAAGACGGTAGCATTATAAGGTGATCTCTCACTAAAATTTCAAGATGAAATTGTGTTCTCCCCGACTATGCACCATTGCGATAGTTCGTCATTTTATGACACCACGTGATGATCGGGTGTGATAGACTCAACGTTCACATACAACGGGTGCAAAGCAGTTGCACACCCGGAACACTCGGGTTAAATTTGATGAGCCTAGCATGTGCAGACATGGCCTCGGAACACATGAGACCGAAAGGTCGAGCATGAATCGTATAGTTGATATGATTAGCATAGAGATGCTTACCACTGAAACTATTATCAACTCACGTGACGATCGGACTTGAGTTAGTGAATTTGGATCATGTACCACTCAATTGACTAGAGAGATGTACTTTTTGAGTGGGAGTTCTTAAGTAATATGATTCATTGAACTAATTATCATGAACATGGTCAAAAGGTCTTTGCGAATTATGATGTAGCTTGAGCTATAGCTCTACTGTTTTTTATATGTTCCTAGAGAAAATTTAGTTGAAAGATGATAGTAGAAACTTTGCGGACTGAATCCGTAAAACCGAGGATTGTTCACATTGCTGCGCAGAAGGCTTATTTCCTTAAGGCACCACTCGGTGTGCTGCACCTCAAGCGTCGTCTGTGGATGTTGTGAACATCTGACATACACGTTTTTGATGACTATGTGATAGTTCAGTGCGTAATACTTAATGGCTTAGAAGCAAGGCACCGAAGACGTTTTGAAACGTCACGGAACATAACAGATGTTCTAAGAGATGAAATTGAGATTTCATGCTCGTGCCCTTGTTGAGAGGTATAAGACCTCCGACAATATTCTTTTTCTACAAAGTAAAGGAGAAAATCTCAATCGTTGAGCATGTGCTCAGATTGTCTGAGTACAACAATTGCTTGAATCAAGTGGGAGTTAATCTTCCAGATGAGATAGTGATGGTTCTCCAAAATCACCGCCACCAAGCTGCTAGAGCTTCGTGATGAACTATAACATATCAAGGATAGATATGATGATCCTTGAGCGATTCACAATGTTTGACACTGCAAAATTATAAATCAAGAAGGAGCATCAATTTTTGATGGTTAGTAAAACCATTAGTTTCAAGAAGGGTAAGGGCTAGAAGGGATACTTCATGAAACGGAAAACCAGTTGCTGCTCTAATGAAGAAACCCAATATTGAACCCAAACCCGAGACTAAGTGCTTTTGTTATGAGGGGAACGGTCACTGAGGCGGAGCTACCCTAGATACTTGGTAGATGAGAAGGCTGGCGAAGTCAACAGAAGTATATTTCATATACATGATATTGATGTGTACTTTACTAGTACTCCTAGTAGCACGAGGGTATTAGATACCGGTTCGATTGCTAAGTGATTAGTAACTTGAAATAAAAGCTACGGAATAAACAGAGACTAGCTAAAGGCGAGGTGACAATAAGTGTTGGAAGTGTATCCAAGGTTGATGTGATCAAACATCGCACGCTCCCTCTACCATCGGGATTGGTGTTAAACGTAAATAATTGTTATTTGGTGTTTGCGTTGAGCATGAACATGATTGGATCGTGTTTATTGCAATACGATTATTCATTTAAAGAGAATAACGGTTATTCTATTTGCTTGAATAATTACCTTCAACGATTTACTGAATCTCAATCGTAGTGTTACACATGTTCATAATATTGGTGCCAAAAGATACAAAGTAATAATTATAGTACCACTTACTTTTGGCACTGCCTCTTGAGTCATGTTGGTGTAAAATGCATGAAAAAGCTCCATGATGATGGATCTTTGTACTCACTCATTTTTGAAACGTCTAAGACATGCAAACCATACCTGTTGGTATAAATGCATGAAGAAACTCCATGCAGATGGATCGTTTGGACTCACTTGATTTTGAATCACTCGAGACATGCAAAATCATACCACATGGAACAAGAAAGTAACTTGTTGGATGCAATACATTTTTGATGTGTGCAGTCCAATGAGTGCTGAGGCACGGGGTGGATATTGTTATGTTCTTACTTCACTGATGATTTGAGTAGATACAGGAGTATTTACTTGATGAATCACAAGTCTGAAGTATTGAAAAGCTCAAAGCTATTTCAGAGTAAAGATCATCGTGACAAGAGGATAAACTGTCTACGATATGATCATAGAGATGAATATCTGAGTTGCGAGTTTTGGTACACAGTTAAGACAATGTGGAAATTGTTTCGCAGTTCATGCCACCTAGAACACCATAGTGTGATGGTGTGTCCGAACGTCATAGCCGCGCCCTATTTGATATGGTGCATACTATGATGTCTCTTATCGAATTACCACTGTCGTTTGTGGTTTATGCATTAGAGACAACCGCATTTTCTGTTGAGATGACACAGTATAGACTATGGTTTGGAGAAACCTAAGCTATCGTTTCTTAAAAGTTTGGGGCTGCGATGCTTATGTGAAAAAGTTTCAGTCTGATAAGCTCGAACACAAAGCGGATAAATGCATCTTCATAGGATATCCAAAACAGTTGGGTACATCTCCTATCTCAGATCCGGAAGCGAAGTGTTTGTTTCTAGAAACGGTTCCTTTCTCGAGGAAAGGTTTCTCTCGAAAAAATTGAGCGGGAGGGTAGTGGAACTTAATAAGGTTAATGAACCGTGACTTCAACCAGTGTGTAGCAGGGCGCAGGAAGTTGTTCCTGTGGCGCCTACAACAATTGAAGTGGAAACCGATGATGGTGATCATTGAGCTTCGGATCAAGTTACTACAAACCTCGACAAGGTTGCGTACTACTACAGAGTGGTGCGGTAACCGTGTCTTGGAGGTCATGTTATTGAACAACAATGAACCTACGACCTATGGAGAAGTGATGGTGGGCCTGGATTATGGCAAATGGCTGGAGGCCATGAAATCCGAGAGAGGATCCATGTATGAAAACAAAGTGTAGACTTTGGAAGAACTACTTGATGGTCGTAAGACTATTAAGTGAAGATGGATCTTTAAAAGGAAGACAAACGATGATGGTGAAAAGTCACCATTAAGAAAAGCTCGACTTGTCACAAGGATGTTTCCGACAAGATCAAAGAGTTGACTATGATGAGACTTTCTCACTCGTAGCGATGCTAAAAGTCTGTTGGAATTATGTTAGCAGTTGCTGCATTATTTATGAAATATTGCACATAGGATGTCAAAACATTGTTTCCTCGACGGTTTCCTTGAGGAAAGGTTGTATGTGATACAACCAGAAGGTTTTGTCGATCCTAAGGATGCTAACAAGTATGCAAGCTCCAGCGATCCTTCTATGGACTGGTGCAAGTATCTCGGAGTTGGAATATACGCATTGATGAGATGATCAAAGCTTTTGGGTTTGTACAAGGTTTATGAGAAACTTGTATTTCCAAAGAAGTGAGTGGGAGCACTATAGAATTTTTCATAAGTATATGTGGTTGACATATTGTTGATCGGAAGTAATGTAGAATTTCTGTGAAGCATAAAGGGTTGTTGGAAAGGAGTTTTTCAAAGCAAAACCTGGATGGAGCTACTTGAACATTGAGCATCAAGATCTATAGATATAGATCAAAACGCTTAATAGAACTTTCAATGAAATGCATGCCTTGACAAGTTTCTGAAGGAGTTCAAAATAGATCAACAAAGAAGGAGTTCTTGGCTGTGTTGTAAGGTGTGAATTTGAGTAAGACTCAAAGCCCGACCGCGGCAGAAGAAAGAGAAAGGACGAAGGTCGTCCCCTATAGCTTAGCTGTAGGCTCTAAAGTATGCGAAGGTGTGTACCGCACCTGATGTGTGCCTTGCCATGAGTCTATCAAGGGGTACAAAAGGTGATCGAGGATTGAATCACTAAAATAGCGGTCAAAGTTATCCTTAGTAACTAGTGGACTAAGGAATTTTTTCTCGATTATGGAGGTGATTAAAGGGTTCATCGTAAAGGGTTACATCGATGCAAGCTTTGACACTAATCCGAATAACTCTGAGTAGTAAAACGGATTCGTATAGTAGAGTAGATATTTGGAGTATTTTCGAATAGCATGTAGTAGCAGCATCTATAAGATGACATAAAGATTTGCAAAGAACACACGGATCTGAAAGATTCAGAACCGTTGACTAAAACCTCTCTCACAAGAAAGACGTGATCAAACCCCAGAACTATATGGGTATTGGATTCGTTAAAATCACATGGTGATGTGAACTAGATTATTGACCCTAGTGCAAGTGGGAGACTGTTGGAAATATGCCCTACAGGCAATAATAAATTAGTTATTATTATATTTCTTTGTTCATGATAATCGTTTATTATCCATGCTGTCATTGTATTGATTGTAAACACAAATACATGTGTGGATATATAAACAAAACACTATCCCTAGTAAGCCTCTAGTTGACTAGCTCGTTGATCAAAGATGGTCAAGGTTTCCTGACCATAGACAAGTGTTGTCACTCGATAACAGGATCACGTCATTAGGAGAATCATGTGATGGACAAGACCCAAACTATGAACGTAGCATGTGATCTTGTCATTTTCTTGCTATTGTTTTCTGCGTGTCAAGTATTCATTCCTATGACCATGAGATCATGTAACTCACTGACACCGGAGGAATACCTTGTGTGTATCAAACATCACAACGTAACCGGGTGACTATAAATGTTCTCTATAGGTATCTCCGAAGGTGTCTGTTGAATTAGCATGGATCAAGACTGGGATTTGTCACCCCCCGTGACGGAGAGGTACCTCGGGGACCACTCGATAATACAACATCACATATAAGCCTTGCAAGCAATGTGACTCAAGTGTGAGTCACGGGATCTTGTATTACGGAACGAGTAAAGAGACTTGCCGGTAACGAGATTGAAATAGGTATAGGGATACCGACGATCAAATCTCGGGCAAGTAACATACCGAAGGACAAAGGGAATGTTATACGGGATTATATGAATCCTTGGCACGGAGGTTCAACCAATAAGATCTTCGTAGAATATGTAGGATCCAATATGGGCATCCAGGTCCCGCTATTGGATATTGACCGAGGAGTGTCTCGGGTCATGTCTACATAGTTCTCGAACCCGCATGGTCTGCACACTTAAGGTTCGATGATGTTTTAGTATAGTTGAGTTATATGTGTTGATGAAAAAATGTTTCTCAGAGTCCCGAATGAGATCACAGACGTCACGAGGGTTTCCGGAATGGTCCGGAAATGAAGATTGATATATAGTAAGTTGGTGTTTGGATTCCGGAAAGTTTTCGGGCATTACCGGCAGTGTACCGGGAGTGACAAATGGGTTCCGGGGGCCCACTGGCTGGTCCCACCATGCCCCAAGGGGTCCACATGGGTTTATTGGATGTAAAATAAGGTATAATGGTCTGAGAAAGTCATCCAAGGAAAGCCCATGAGAAAAAAATGGAAAATCCAAAAGAGGTGGGAAAATAAGGAAGGAGTCCTAGTCCAAGTGGGATTGGAGAAGGACTCCTCCCTTCCCCAAGTCGGCCGACCCAAGGAGGCCTCCTTGGTCGACGCCCTAGGGCTTTGACCCACCCCTTGGCTCCTCCTATATATACAAGAGTTTTAGTGTTGTTTTGAGACACAACTTTGCCACGTGCAACTCAAGCCTACACCTCATAGTTCTTCCTCTAGATTAGATTTCTGCGGAGCTCGGGCGGAGCCCTGCATGAATAGATCATCACCAACACCGGAGGCCGTCACGCTGCCGGAGAACTCATCTACTTCTCCATTTCTCTTGATGGATCAAGAAGGTCGAGATCGTCATCGAGCTGTACGTGTGGTGAACGCGGAGGTGACGTCCGTTCGGCGCTAGAACGGAACGGATCATGTGACGGATCGTGGGACGATGGTGATTTGAATCATGAAGCTGTACCACTACATCAACCACGTTTCTTAACGCTTCCCGCTGAGCGATCTACAAGGGTACGTGGATCAAATCTCCCTCTTGTAGATGACAATCACCATGATAGGTCTTCGTGTGCGTAGGAATTTGTTTCCCATGCAACGTTGCCCATCAGTCTATTCACCCCCCTCTAGACACATCTTCTATCGATCCTACAATTGGTATCAGAGCAAGGCCTCCAAAACCTTGATTTAACCACCGTTGGAGGAAGATGAATGTGACTAGTTCCGGGATATTTAGTTGTAAAGTGGTTATTCTTGATGGGGAGTATTTTAGACAATGGCAAGATGAAATGCTTGATATATTTGATGAGTTCCATTTGCGCAAGTATGTTGAATATCCCTATGCGCCTCCCATTGATCCCATACATCCTTCTCATGATGATGAAATTGATATGCTTGGTAATCTTAACATTGTTAAACTAATCTTTAGAGGATCACCAAGAAATGTGCTTAATCAATTGCAAAACTTTGAGTGCTCATACCTTATGGAAAGGCTTAGAGAAAAGATATCCAAATTATTCCTTGAAAAATCTTGATATCATTGTCCACAAATGCATTTCCTTTCACAAAATGAAGCTAACTGATCCTAATTTTGATAAATGTCTATTTGAGCTTCATGACTTCATGCGTGTTAAAGGAGATGTCATTACTATTAACAATACAGCAATGCTACACATACATAAGTTTACATTCGTTTTACAAAGAGGTGGATTCTGATTGGAGATTAAGGGGAATGAGGGCCCCACCCTGTTGCTGGCTACGCCTATAGGGATTTTCTTGGCAAATATGCAAAGGATTCCCCCGCGGCCTTGGAGCCTTGCATTGGTGTTCCCTTGAAGACGAAAGGGTGATGTAGCACAGCGGCGGTAAGTATTTCCCTTAGTTTGAGAACCAAGGTATCAATCCAGTGGGAGGATCGCCTCAAGTCACAAGTACCTGCACAAACACAAAGAGCTTGCACCCAACGCTATGAAGGGGTTGTCAATCCCTTATAGATTGTTTGCAAAGTGAGAACTGAAAGAAAAAAGTAAACAAAGCAAAGTAAAAGTAAAAGCTGAGATGATAGTTGTGAATAGACCCGGGGGCCATAGTGTTCACTAGTGGCTTCTCTCATGAAAGCAAGTAGACGGTGGGTGAACGAATTACTGTCGAGCAATTGATAGAACCGCACAAAGTCATGACGTTATCTATGGCAATGATCATACATGTAGGCATCACGTCCAAAACAAGTAGACCGATACTTTCTGCATCTACTACTATTACTCCACACGTCGACCGCTATCCAACATGCATCTAGTGTATTGAGTTCATAAGAACAGAGTAACGCCTTAATCAAGATGACATGATGTAGATGGATAATCTAAAATCTATGATGAAAGCCCATCTTGTTACCCTTGATGGCAGCAACACGATGCCTGCCTTGCTGCCCCTTTTGTCAATGGGAAAGGTCACTGCACAGTATGAACCCAAAACCAAGTACTTCTCCCATTGCAAGAATCATAGATCTAGTTGGCCAAACAAAACCCAAGACTCGGAGAGACTTACAAGGATATCAAATCATGCATATAAGAAATCAGCAAAGACTCAAATATAATTCATAGATAATCTGATCACAAATCCACAATTCATCGGATCTCGACAAACACACCGCCAAAGAGGATTACATCGGATAGATCTCCATGAAGATCATGGAGAACTTTGTATTGAAGATCCAAGAGAGAGAAGAAGCCATCTAGCTACTAACTACGGACCCGTAGGTCTGAAGTGGACTACTCACGAGTCATTGGAGAGGCAATGATGTTGATGTAGAAGCCCTCCACCTCCAAAGTCCCCTCCGGCAGGGCACCGGGAAGGGTCTCCAGATGAGATCTCGCGGAAACGGAAGCTTGCGGCGGCGGAAAAGTGGTTTCGTGGATGCCCTGATTTCTTCTGGGATTTTAGGGAATATATAGGCCAAAGAGCTAGGGCAGGGGAGCTCCAGGGAGGCCACAAGCCTGGTGGCCGCAGGCCCCCCTGGCCGCGGTCACAGTGCTTGTGGGCACCCTGTGGGCCTCCTGCCTTGGCCCTCAAGTCCCCCGATCATCTTCTGTTCTGAAAAAATTTATTTCGGGGATTTTATTCCGTTTGGACTCCGTTCCAAAATCAGATCTGAAAAGAGTCCAAAACACAGAAAAAACAGGAACTGGCACTTGGACTGAATTAATAAGTTAGTCCCAAAAAAGATAAAAAAGGTATATAAAACATCCAAAGTTGACAAGATAACAACATGAAACCATCAAAAATTATAGATACGTTTGAGACGTATCAAGCATCCCCAAGCTTAACTCCTGCTCATCCTCGAGTAGGGAAGTGATAAAGAATGAATTTTTGATGCTTTCATGCTACCTAGCATTGATGTCCTTTGTAACTCCTCTTATGTGGCATGAATGTTCAGATCCATTAGATTTAAAACAATAGTTTGCTATTGACGTGGAGACAATAATACTTCAAGCAAACTAGCAAGGTAATCATGAAGTTTCAAAATAACAAGGCCAATAGAAAGTTATCCCTACAAAATCATATAGTCTGGCTATGCTCTATCATCCTTGCACAACGAATTTAAATCATGCACAACCTCGATATTGACCAAGTAATTGTTTTCACACCTTTATTTTCTCAAACTTTTTCAACTCTCACGCAATACATGAGCGTGAGCCATGGTTTTAGCACTATAAGTGAAATGGAGTGTGGTGGAGGTTGCAAGGCAAACAAGGAGAGGATGGTCACATTAACTAGGCATATCAATGATCTATGGAGACGCTCATCAATAGATATCAATGATATTGAGTAGGGATTGCCATACAAATGATGCACTAGAGCTAAGAGTATGTGAAAGCTCTTATAGAAAACTAGTGGGTGTGCATCCAACTTGCTTGCTCACGAAGACCTAAGGAAAATTTGAGGAAGCCCATCATTGGAATATACAAGCCAAGTTATATAATGAAAATTTACCACTAGCTATATGGTGGTGACAAAACGAGAGACTCTCAATCATAAAGATCATGGTGCTTAATAAGCACAAGTGTGGAAAGATAGTAGCATTGTCCCTTCTCTCTTGTTCTCTCATTTTTGGTGGGCTCTTTGGCCTCTTTTATTTTTATTTTTTATTTTCTTTTTATTATTATTTTGGTGGGCATCTTTGGCCTCTTTTATTTCCTCACATGGTACAATGCTTCATCAATGATGATCGTCACACTTACAACTCAAAACTTAGAGCAATGATGACTCTATATGGAATGCCTTCGGTAGTGTACCATGACAATGATCTAGCATGGCATAGACATCAATGGAAGCATCATGCTAGCTATCTTATGATCATGCAATGGCAATGTATAAGTGGTGGCACATGTCATGGTGGTAGTTGCATGGCAATATATCTCGGAATGGCTTTGAAAAAGCCATAGTAGGTAGGTATGGTGGCTGTTTTGAGGGAGGCTAATGGTGGGTTTTTTGCACCGGCGTAAGTTGCACGACACTAAAGAAGATAGTGATGGTGGAAGGTGAAAGTGAATCTAAACCATGGACTCAACATTAGTCATGAAGAACTCACATACTTGTTGCAAAAGTTTTAGTAGTAATCGAAACAAAGCATTCAACACATACTCCTAGGGGAAGGGTTGGTAGGTATAAACCATCGTGCGATCCCGACCGCTACACAAAGGATGACAATCAATAAACTAATCATGCTCAGACTTCATCACATAGCGGTTCACCATAAGTGCATGCTATGGGAATCACTAACTTCAACACAAGTATTTCTAGATCCACAACACCTTACTAGTATAACTTCAATATTACCACAACCACAACTCAAAACTAATTGAGATGAATCAAACTTCTCTGACTACTCAATGCACATGAAGGTGGAAGTTTTCATATCCCTTTGGATAACTACCCCTTTTGAGACTACTTTCATAGCATAGATCAACTACCACGCAACGCACTACCGTGCTCCAAAAGATATAACTGAAGCACATAGAGCAAAATCAACTAGCTCAAAAGATATAAGTGAAACACATGTGAGCTGAATTGCCTAACCAAAGGATATAAGTGAAGCTCGACAAAATCACGGTGAGTTCATGTCTCTCTCTCTAGGTGTGCAGCAAGGAAGATTGTGACACAACAAAAATAAAAGACTCCTGCGATACAAGATGCTGCAAGCAAAACACATAACATGCGGTGAATAAAAATATAACCCCAAGTAACGTTACCGATGGATTGAAGACGAAAGAGAGGATGCCTTCCCGGGGCATCCCCAAGCTTAGGCTTTTTAGGCATCCTTGAATCAACTAGGGGTGACTTGGGCATCCCCAAGCTTGAGATCTTGCCACTCTTTATCTCTTTGTCCATAAGAACTTCACCCAAAACTTGAAAACTTCACAACACGAAACTTAAACAGAAACTCGTGATATCATTAGTATAAGAAAGCAAATCACCACTTCCTTAGGTACTGTAGAAAACTTAAATTCTACTTAAGATTTTCAAGACAACCAATAGTTGCCATATGTAAGGAAGAAGAAAGAGACAATAGCAATCTCCACATAATGAGAGGTAATTTGGTAACATGAAAGTGTCTACCACAATATTTTCCTCTCTCATAGCAATTACATGCAGGATCATAATCAAATTCAACAAAATAGCTATCACAAAGGATATTCTTTTCATGATCCACATGCATGCAAAGTTGAATCTCTTCAAAAATAGTGGGATTATCATCAACTAAAGTCATGACTTCTCCAAACCCACTTTCAATATTATTGCAAATATCATTGCAACAAGTAGTGGACATAGCAAAACTAGCATCCCCAAGCTTAGGGTTTTGCATATTTTTAGCATGATCGTCACTAATAGAATTTATAGTGAAACCATTGCAATCATGCTTTTCATCCAAGGAGCCCTCGTGAATCACTTCATAAATTTCTTCCTCACAATTTTCAGATTCACGCATCTCAAGCAAAACTCCATAAAGATAGTCAAGTGCACTCAACTCACTAGCAATTGGATCAACATAATTGGATCTCTTAAAGAGATTAGCAACTGGATGAGGATCCATATCACTAGATTTTCAGCAAGCGAAGATGCAAGCACATTAAAGGCACATGGCACACAAGGGAACAGAAAGCAACCGAGAAAAAGGGCGAACGAAAAAGGCAAATTGGTGAAGTGGGGGAGAGGAAAACGAGAGGCAACTAGCAAACAAAGTAAATGCAAGAGATGAGTTTGTGACACCTACTTGGATAGATCTTGACTTGATCTCTCCTAGACAACAGCGCCAGAAATCCTTCTGCTGCTGGCTACACCTATAGGGATTTCCTTGGCAAATATGCAAAGGATTCCCCCGCGGCCTTGGAGCCTTGCGTTGGTGTTCCCTTGAAGAGGAAAGGGCGATGTAGCACAACGGCGATAAGTATTTCCCTCAGTTTGAGAACCAAGGTATCAATCCAGTGGGAGGATCGCGTCAAGTCACAAGTACCTGCACAAACACAAAGAGCTTGCACCCAACGCTATGAAGGGGTTGTCAATCCCTTATAGATTGTTTGCAAAGTGAGAACTAAAAGCAAAAAGTAAAGAAAGCAAAGTAAAACTAAAAGCTGAGATGATAGTTGTGAATAGACCCGGGGGCCGTAGTGTTCACTAGTGGCTTCTCTCATGA
The DNA here is from genome assembly GCF_904849725.1 of Hordeum vulgare subsp. vulgare. Lineage (NCBI taxonomy): Eukaryota > Viridiplantae > Streptophyta > Magnoliopsida > Poales > Poaceae > Hordeum > Hordeum vulgare. The sequence continues at coordinate 151,382,743 of NC_058519.1, read as the reverse complement.
AAGCAAGTAGACGGTGGGTGAACGAATTACTGTCGAGCAATTGATAGAACCGCGCAAAGTCATGACATTATCTATGCCAATGATCATACATATAGGCACCACGTCCAAAATAAGTAGAACGATACTTTCTGCATCTACTACTATTACTCCACACGTCGACCGCTATCCAACATGCATCTAGTGTATTGAGTTCATAAGAACAGAGTAACGCCTTAAGCAAGATGACATGATGTAGATGGACAATCTCAAATCTATGATGAAAGCCCATCTTGTTACCCTTGATGGCAACAACACGATGCGTGCCTTGCTGCCCCTTCTATCACTAGGAAAGGTCACCGCACGGTATGAACCCAAAACCAAGCACTTCTCCCATTGCAAGAATCATAGATCTAGTTGGCCAAACAAAACCCAAGACTCGGAGAGACTTACAAGGATATCAAATCATGCATATAATAAATCAGCAAAGACTCAAATATAATTCGTAGATAATCTGATCACGAATCCACAATTCATCGGATCTCGACAAACACACCGGCAAAGGGCATTACATCGGATAGATCTCCATGAAGATCAAGGAGAACTTTGTATTGAAGATCCAAGAGAGAGAAGAAGCCATCTAGCTACTAACTACGCCCTGTAGGTCTGAAGTGGACTACTCACGAGTCATTGGAGAGGCAATGATATTGATGTAGAAGCCATCCAGCTCCAAAGTCCCCTCTGACAGGGCACCGGGAAGGGTCTCCAGATGAGATATCACGGAAACGGAAGCTTGCGGCGGCGAAAAAGTGGTTTCGTGGATGCCCTAATTTTTTCTGGGATTTTAGGGAATATATAGGCCAAAGAGCTAGGGCAGGGGAGCTCCAGGGAGGCCACAAGCCTGGTGGCCGCGCCCCGTGGCCACGACCATAGGGCTCGTGGGCTCCCTGTGGGACTCCTGCTTTGGCCCTCAAGTCCCCCGATCTTCTTCTGTTCTGGAAACATTTATTTTGGGGATTTTATTCTGTTTGGACTCCGTTCCGAAATCAGATCTGAAAAGAGTCAAAAACACAGAAAAACAGGAACCGGCACTTGGCACTGAATTAATAAGTTAGTCCCAAAAAAGATAAAAAAGGTATATAAAACATCCAAAGTTGACAAGATAACAACATGAAACCATCAAAAATTATATATACATTTGAGACGTATCACACCCCCCTTGAAAATCAGGGGGGGAGTGGTTAGTTAGAAAGAAAGAATCCTAGTTAGCGTGTAACCTTTTCTAACTCTTTATATGTCTAGCATTTTTGTTAACAATATCATTGTTGAAGCCATTCGAATGCATAAACATGAACATTGTCATAGTCAAAATTCTGATGAAACTCTTGTTTCTTACGAGGGAACTTTATACGATGATGATTATGTGGAGCATGGCTACTACGATGAAGGTGATGAGTTTTACACTGAGTATGAGAAGACCATGAGGAACCTTAGTCTTATGGCGAACCTTAGAGACTACATGGCTGGTGGAAAGGAGTGGGTTCTCGATAGTGGATGCACTGATCACATGACCGGAGATAAAGACATGTTCCATGAGATCATACCAAACCGTGGACCTCGAAGGTATGTGAATTTTGGAGATAACTCCAAGGGTAAGGTACTTGGTCTTGGTAAGGTCGTCGTATCTCATGATAGTTCCATTCAAAATGTCGTGCTTGTCGAATCCCTCGGCTAGAATCTTCTTTCCATATCTAGACTAGCAGACTTTGGTTTCGAATGCTGTTTACGAAAGTTGACTGCCGAGTGTTTAGTAGCGACAACCATAACATTGTCTTCACTGGTTTCTGTAGAGGTGATCTATACATTATTGACTTCTCTAAGAAAAGCAAACCCCATACATGTCTTATTGCAAAATCTTCTAAAGGTTGGTTATGGCATAGAAGGTTAGGACATGTTGGTATGCGTAATCTTGACAAACTTATCAAAGGTGATCATATTGTTGGTGTTAAGGATGTTGTCTTTGACAAAGATAGACTTTGTAGTGCTTGTCAAGCAGGAAAGCAAGTTGGTGGAAGTCGTCCCGTAAAGAACATCATGACTACTAGAAGACCACTCGAGGTGCTTCACATGGATCTCTTTGGTCCCAATGCTTACAAGAGCCTCGGTGGAAAATCTTATGGTTTAGTCATTGTTGATGATTTTTCCAGATTTACGTGGGTATTCTTTCTTGATGATAAGTCGCAGGTACAAAAGATCTTCAAGTACTTTGCTCGGAAATCTCAATATCAGTTTGAAGTGAAGATCCAGAAGGTTCGGAGCGACAACGCAACGGAGATCAAGAACACGAATGTGGATACTTTTCTTGACCAAGAAGGTATCTCACATGAGTTCTCTGTGACGTACACACCTCAACAAAATGGAGTTGTTGAGAGGAAGAACCGGACTCTCATAGAGACGGCGAGAATGATGCTTGACGAATACAAGACTCGAAGATACTTTTGGGCAGAGGCTGTGGAAATAGCTTGCCATGCCATAAACCGACTCTACCTACACAAGCTTCCTGGTAAAATGGCATACAAGAGGAAGTGAGCCTAGCTCACTTGGCTAGTGGAGAGGATGTACAACCCAGTCACCCAGGTTCAAGTCCCCACGGGAGCGAATTTGGGTTCTTATTATTAAAAAAACTCGTTGTGGGGGTTTCCCCTACAGTTTCCCTTCAAAAGAATGGCATACGAGCTACTCATCGGTAACAAACCCCAAGTTGGATACTTTCGGGTATTCGGCTCTAAGTGATATATTCTTGATATCTAAATTTCCTCCTAAATCTTATGAATGTTTCCTACTCGGTTACGGATCAAACTCTCACACTTACTGTGTCTACAACAACTTCACTCGAAAAGTTGAAGAGACGGTAGATGTGAAGTTTGATGACACTAATGGTTCGCAAGTCGAACAATTGCGAAATGATGTAGGAGATAAGGAACCTTCGGAAGCCATCAAAGACTTGTCCATTGGCAAGATTTGCCCATAGAGGTGAAGGAAAGTACTTCATCAATTCAAGTGGAAGCTCCTACTTTGCATCAAGGCATCCCACAAAACGACATGGAAGCATTTACAAGCGGTACACGACATGATGAAGAAGAGGAAGAAGTATATCATGTTGATCCACCTCAACCTTCCTCACCACCACCTCAAGGAGTTGACAACGTCAACGACAACGTGCAAGATGATGATGATGATGAAGAAGATCCACCATCCAAAAAAAAGAAGCTGTCAAGAGTTAGAGAAAGAGTGGATAGAGATCATCCGTTGACTCAATTGTACGGTGACGTAAAAACCGGGAGAATCACTCGCTCTAAATCTTGTTTATTTAACTTTTGTGAGCATTATTCTTTCATCTCTAGCATTGAACCTTTGAAGGTCGAAGAAGCCCTTCAAGACCCGGATTGGGTGAATGCCATGCATGGAGAGCTACACAACTTCGAGAGGAACCAAGTATGTACACTTGTTGAAAAACCGAAGGCGAGCAAAACATCATTGGTACAAGATGGGTGTTTCGGAGCAAGCAAGATGACTACAGACAATTTGTACGCAACAAGGCACATCTCGTAGCCCAAGGATACACGCAAGTCGAAGGTATGGACTACGGTGAGACCTATGCACGTGTTGCTAGACTTGAAGCCATTTGCATTCTTCTAGCTTATGCCAATCACCATGATATTACTCTTTACCAAATGGATATCAAAAGTGCTTTTCTCAATGGTGAAATTGAGGAGGAAGTTTATGTTAAACAACCTCCGAATTCGTTAACCCTGAGAAACCTAATCATGTCTACAAACTTCGTAAAGCTTTATATGGTCTTAAACCAGCCCCTAGAGCTTGGTACAAATGCCTAACATAGTTTCTCATTGAAAAGGGTTTTGAGTTTGGTAAAATTGATGCAACCTTATTCACTAAAATAGTTAATGGAGAACTATTTGTTTGCTAAATATATGTGGATGATATTATATTTGGTTCTACCAACCCACATTTCAGTGAAAAGTTTGGAAAGTTGATTTCAGAGAAGTATGAGATGTCCATGATGTGTGAACTGAAGTTCTTCCTTGGATTGCAAATTAAACAATCTAGAGAAGGTATGTTTATCTGTCAAACCAAGTACACCAAGGACTTAATCAGGAAGTTCAACATGCAAGAATGCAAAGGTATGAGAACCCCCATGCCTACTAGTGGACATCTTGACCTCACTAAGGAGGACAAACCAGTTGATCAAAAGGTTTATCGATCAATGATTGGTTCATTGCTATATTTATGTGCCTCCCGTCCTGGCATCATGTTGAGTGTTTGCATGTGTGTCCGATATCAAGCAGCACCAAAAGTGTGTCATCTATTGGTTGTAAATAGGATACTGAGATACCTCATACATAGACCAAAATTTGGCATATGGTATCCCAAGGGATCTTCTTTTAATCTTGTTGGCTATTCTGACTCAGACTATGCCAGAGGCAAGGTTGACAGAAAATCCACCCCGGGTACATGTAAATTTCTTGGGAGATCTCTTGTGGCTTGGTCATCCAAGAAACAAAACTCGATATCCTTATCTACTGAGGAAGCTGAATACATTGCTGCTGGATCATGTTGTGCACAATTACTTTGGATGACTCAAACGCTTAAGGATTATGGCATTCATGTTAGAAAAGTTCCATTGCTATGTGACAATGAAAGTGCTATTAAGATTGCCTATAATCATGTGCAACATTCTCGAACAAAACACATCCAAGTGTGACATCATTTCATTCGTGATCATGTTGGTAAAGGAGATATACATGTCAAGCATGTTCATACTGACAAACAATTAGCTGATATCTTTACCAAACCACTTGATGAGAAAGTGTTCTGTCATTTGAGGAGTGACTTGAACATCATTGATGCTTCAAACCTGAGCTAGATTCACTCGGATGCATGCAGGGGCATGAGCTTGATTGCCCATTCCATGATGATATTGATATGACCATATTATGTCTTTGAAAGCTATGCTCCCTTGTATTGCATCTAATATTTTGTAGGTACTTGGAAGAAATACACTTCACAGGATTGCCATCAACTCACATCAAAAGCACTCTTGACATGGCCAAGTATGAACAACCTCTTCTTCGGAGATGGAGGAAGAAGACAATAAGATCATATCCTTGACAATCATTTGATGAATTCATTCACTCTTGACATTTGGATATATTATGTTCTTACTTGCATGACTAACTATTGTAGGTGAAGAGTGAACCAAAAAGACATGGATAGCTCCCAACTCAAGATGTTCTTCATCAACTTTCAGCATCCACAACAAGTTCACCTACATGCCATGTCATCAACATCATTCGAAGGTATGTACTCATATCCTTGATAAGGCTTTACACCAATTCATGAGGTAAAGCAACTCAAGTGATATGAAGACATTGAAATGCTTAATCGAAAAATGGAAACCCCATTTTGTGCTTAACGATGAGTATGACCTATGATCAAGCATCCTTGCTTGACTCCTCAAGTCAAATACTCTAATATAGGTTACCTAGTAACCGCCCCACATCTGGATGGAGATTATTGTATTGTTCACATTCGTCATTTCATAATCTCTTGGAACCATTCAACTGACATCAAAATGTATGTATATATTTAGAAAAACACAAAACTCAAAAAATATAATTTTGCTCCTATTTTATGTTTTCTTTTACAATTGGTATCTTTCACAATTGGTATCTTGAAACAATCCTTCAATTTTTATCTGCCTATTTTCAGTTAAGGAGTTGATTTTCATTGCAACTCGGTCTCAACGATTTGGGAAACTCGGTCCATCCAATTTCTCCCAGAAGCCTGATTCTCATTCTCGGTTCTACTGAACCAATTTTCCTCGATGACTCCGATATTATCACTACCTTAGCTTTTCTGATATTTTCTTCTGGATTTTTGCCTTATAGGAAGAAAGATCATCAATGATCCCTTGTTTCATTGCCTCCTAACATCTTATTGGAAATTTTATGGAACAAAATTTGTTTTAGCATTATTTCTAGGAGATAAATCCTCTCATGGGGGAGAAAACCTCAGTGATCCCATGCAATAAAAGAGGGAAAAATCATCTAGGATCCCTAACATATGGGGAGATAGTTCAAGGAACTCTTATCCATATTCAAGGGGGGGGGACATTTGATGAACCCTTTCCTACTATCTAAGGGGAAGAAAAATTCAAGGAACCCTCATCACAGAGAGAAGATTCAAGAATTCCTTTCTCTCAATGAGCCCTTACCCTCTGACCTTTTTTGAAAATTAATGCCAAAGGGGGGATATCAAAGCTTCCAATGAACCTATTTATAGGGGAAAATATTATCACCAAGAAGCTTACACAAAATATAGATAAATACCAATAGGGGGAGATATTTGTTCCTTCCTAAAGGTAGGTTTCCTTACCTAAGGGGAGATGTATCAAACTTTACACATTAAGGGGGAGAGAGATAAAATTGTTTTGTTGGTTTGAACTTATCTTACCCTACCTGCTCCCAATATCTACAATGCTATGGTTCAGGGGGAGAGGAAATTATAACATACTCATCCTTAAGGGAGAAACTTTGTATTTCTCTTGGAGACATATCTTTCATCAAATCTTATCTTCTATATGTCTTCAATATCTTGGTACTTTTGAAGCTCTTTGGATCGTTACAATAGAGTACTCTTGTGTTATCTAACATTTGTTTTCCCAAGTGTACTCTTATCAAATCTTATTTGTTTTCCCAAGAGTACTCTTGTGTTATCTAACATTTGTTTTCCCATGTGTACTCTCATCAAATCTTATTTGTTTTCCCAAGTGTACTCACGCTCAAGGTCCTCAAGGTAAGTATATGCATCATATCCTTGTTTATGATGATCTCTTGTTTCTTGCACATATTGTTTGAAAGAGGGAGTCTTGAACATGGAAGCTCTTCATTCACTTATGTTTGATGCATACAACCAAGGTTTTATTGACTTGTCTTGTCCTTCAACCATGTGTGTGCCCAAGCAGTCCAAAGCAACTATCCTTTAAAAGGGGATTGCACACACTTAGGGGGAGTTTGTACTAGTCATGTTTCCTTCAAAGCTGTCATATTCTAATGCTTATCTTTACTTGAAGCTTTGATTGTATGCTATCATCAATTACCAAAAAGGGCGAGATTGAAAGCACAATATGCTCCCTTGGTGGTTTTGATAATTCATGACAACATACATTGTCTCTTGGACTAACACTTTTACCTAGATGTTTGAGGAATAGTCCATGGAGAGCATTGACTAAAGGCTTATATGGAGACACCCCTTGATGCAAGAAAGGAATAGGATTGGCTCAAGCTTCAAGCTAGAAGACTCTTCATTTTATATTTGTGAGGAATCAGTTTTAAGTCCATAGGAAAGCCAATACTATTAAAAGGGGGTGAGGTAATAAAATGAAATGGTTGCTTAAGTGCTCAAAGCTAGCCACCAAAATACTCAGTCATTTTTCCCACATAACCATTTTGTCCAATTCCACATACTCAAATTCGGTGCCACCAACTTTCCCATTTCGGCCCCCACCGAGTTTGACCTCAGACAGAACCCTAACCATTCCCACCAAATTGGTGCAACCGAAACCATATCGGTGCTACCGAGTTTAGGGTGATCAACTTTCTGTTGCCTCGGTACACTACTACGGCAACAAAAGTCCTTCCTTGGTGCTAGGAATTCTTCTTGTTACTTATCTGGTTTGCGTCGGTTTTTCCCTTGAAGAGGAAAGGGTGATGCAGCACCGGAGCAGTAAGTATTTCCCTCAGTTTGAGAACCAAGGTTTCGATCCAGAAGGAGGGTCTCGTCAAGTCTAGAGTACCTGCGCAAACACAAACAAGCTTGCACCCAACGCTTCAAAGGGGTTGTCAAGCCCTTCAAGATTGTTTGGAAAGTGAGATCCGAAGGCGGAAAGTTCAATTGAGTAAAAAGTGTAAGGCTGAAAATATGGTGTGGAGTAGACCCGGGGACCATAGTGCTCACTAGATGCTTCTCTCAAAATAGCAAATATCACGGTGGGTGAACAAATTACTATCGAGCAATTGATAGAACCGCGCAAAGTCATGACGATATCTAAGGCAATGATCATACATATAGGCATCACGTCCGAGACAAGTAGATCGATACTTTCTGCATCTACTACTATTACTCCACACATCGACCGCTATCCAGCATGCATCTAGTGTATTGAGTTCATGACGAACAGAGTACCGCCTTAAGCAAGATGACACGATGTAGAGGGATAATCTCAAACCAATGATGAAATCCCATCTTTTTACCCTTGATGGCAACAACACAATGCGTGCCTCGCTACCCTTTCTTTCACTGGGTGAGGTCACCACACGGTATGAACCCAAAACCAAGCACCTCTCCCATTGCAATAATAATAGATCTAGTTGGCCAGACAAAACCCACAACTCGAAGGGAATTACAAGGATATGAAATCATGCATAAGAGAGATCAGAAGAAACTCAAATAAGATTCATAGATAATCTGATCATAAATCCACAATTCATCGAATCTCGACAAACACACCGCAAAAGAAGATTACATCGGATAGATCTCCATGAAGATCATGGAGAACTTTTTATTGAAGATCCAAGAGAGAGAAGAAGCCATCTAGTTACTAGCTATGGACCCGTAGGTCTATGGTGAACTACACACGCATCATCGGAGAGGTCATGGTGTTGATGAAGAAGCCCTCCGTATACGAATCCCCCCTCCGGCAGGGCACCAGAACGTGCCCCAGATGGGATCTTGCGGAGATAGAAGCTTGCGGCGGCGGAAAGTACTTTCGATGATCTCTTGATTTTTTTGGGATTTTTAGGGAATATATAGACGCAACCCCTAGGGCAGAGGGCGCTCAGGGGGCCCACAAGCCTGTGGGCCGCGGGGTGGGGGATTGTGGGGCCCCTGAGGCTCCCCTGCCTTGGCTCTCAAGCTTCCCGATCTTCTTCCGTCACGGAAAAAATCTTTTTGGGGATTTTCTTCCGTTTGAACTCTGTTTCAAAATCTCCTCTGAAATGTGTCAAAAACATGGAAAAAAGAGGAACTGGCACTTGGCACGGAGTTAATAAGTTAGTCCTAGAAAATATATAAAAGGCATGCAAAACATCCAAAGTTTGACAAGATAATAGCATGAAACCATCAAAAATTATAGATACGTTGGAGACGTATCAAGCATCCCCAAGCTTAACCCCTGCTCGTCCTCGAGTAGGGAAGTGATAAAGAATGAATTTTTGATGTGGAATGCTACCTAGGATAGTTGTCCTTTGCAAGTTCGTTCACGTGACATGAATGTTCAGATCCGTACGATTCAAAACAATAGTTTTCTATTGACATGAAAACAATAATACTTCAAGCAAACTAGCAAAGTAATCATGAACTTTCAAAATAACAAGGCCAATGAAAGTTATCGCTACAAAATCATATAGTCTGGCTATGCTCCATCATCCTCACACAACTAATGTAAATCATGCACAACCCCGGAATTGGCCAAGTAATTGTTTTTGCACTCTTAATTTCTCAAACTTTTTAACTATCACGGAATACATGAGCGTGAGCCATGGATATGGCACTACGGGTGGAATAGAGTGTGGTGGTGGTTGTGAGACAAAAAGGAGGAGATGGTCACATTGACTAGGCGTATCAAAAGGCTATGGAGATGCCCATTAATAGATATCAATGTGAATGAGTAGGGATTGCCATACAAGAGATGCACTAGAGCTATAAATATGTGAAAGCTCAAAAGGAAAACTTGTGGGTGTGCATCCAACTTGCTTGCTCACGAAGACCTAGGGAAATTTTGAGGAAGCCCATCATTGGAATATACAAGCCAAGTTATATAATGAAGATTCCCACTAGCATATGGTAGTGACAAAGAAAGAAGCTCTCAATCATGAAGAACATGGTGCTATTATGAAGCACAAGTGTGGAAAAAGATAGTAGCATTCTCCCTTCTCTCTTTTTCTTTTTCTTTTTTCGTTTGGGCTCTTAGGCCTCTTTTTTTTGGGCTCTTTGGCCTCTTTTTTTTTATTTCCTCACATGGGACAATGCTCTAATAATGATGATCATCACACTTTTATTTACTCACATCTCAAAATGAGGATGACTCTATAGGAAATGCCTCCGGCAGTGTACCAGGATGTGCAACGATCTAGCATGGCGTATGACGTTGAAACATCTCGCTAGCTATCTTGCGATCATGCAAAGGCAATATGAGAGTGACGGCACAAGTCATGAGACGGAACGGTGGGAGTTGCATGGCAATATATCTCGGAATGGCTATGAAAATGCCATAGTAGGTAGGTATGGTGGCTGTTTTGTGGAAGGCATATGGTGGGTTTGTGCACCGGCGAGAATTGCGCGGCACTAGAGAGGCTAGCAGTGGTGGAAGGTCAAAGTGCATCTATACCATGGACTCACATTAGTCATGAAGAACTCACATACTTGTTGCGAAAGTTTTTATTAGTAATCGAAACAAAGTGCTAAACGCATACTCCGAGGGGAAGGGTTGGTAGGTGTTAACCATCGTGCGATCCCGACCTCAACACAAAGGATGACAATCAATAGATCAATTATGCTCCGACTTCCTAACATAGCGGTTCACCATACGTGCAAGCTACGGGAATCACTAACTTCAACACAAGTATTTCTAGATTCACAACACCCTACTAACATAGCTCTTAATATTACCAAATCCACGTCTCATAACTAATTGAGAGGAATCAAAACTTCTCTTTCTACTCAATGCACATGAAGATGGAGGTTTTTGCATCCTCTTTGGGTACCTATCACATTTGGGACTACTTTCATAGAATAAGCGAGCTACCAAATCACGCACCTCTGTGCTCTAAAGATATAAGTGAAGCACTAGAGCAAAGGTATCTAGCTCAAAAGATATAAGTGAAGCACTATGAGCATTCTAGCAAAATCACGATGAGTGCATGTCTCTCTCTCTCAAAAAGGTGTGCAGCAAGGATGATTGTGACACAACAAAAGGAAAAGACTCCTAAGATACAAGACGCTCCACAGAAAACACATATCATGTGGTGAATAAAAATATAGCTCCAAGTAATGTTACCGATGGATTGAAGACGAAAGAGGGGATGCCTTCCCGGGGCATCCCCAAGCTTAGGCTTTTTGGTGTCCTTGAATTTTCTTGGGATGCCTTTGGAATCCCCAAGCTTGAGCTATTTCCACTCTTTATCTCTTTGTCCATGAGAACATCACCCAAAACTTGAAAACTTCACAACACAAAACTTAAACAGAAACTCGTGATAACATTAGCACAAGAAAATAAACTACCACTTCTTTTGGTACTGTAGCAAACTTGAATTCTATCTATATTGGTGTTGGGCTACTGTATTCTCACTTTTCCATGGCTAGTACCCTCCGATACTAACCACAGTTTCATGACAACAAGCAACCAACTCAACAAAAACAAAATCTGTCAAAAACAGACCAATCTGTAGCAATTTGTATACTTCGTATACTTCTGGTACCTCAAAAAATCTGAAAAGTTATGATGGCCTGGGAAAAAAGCATATCAACCAGAAGAAAAAAGAATAAACTCCAAATCTCTTTCTGAATAAAAAGGAAAAATCATATCGTGAGCGAAAAGTTTCTGTCTTTTTCCAGCAGGATCAAACAACCATTACCAAGACTAGTCATAAAGGTTTTGCTTGGCTCAAACACAAAAAGAAACACAAAAAACACAATCACAACAGAATTGTGAAGGTGTGGACGCAACAAAACATAAATAGAAAGATAAATTCATTGGGTTGCCTCCCAACTAGCGCTATTGTTTAACGCCCTTAGCTAGGCATAAAAGCGATAGAATCACGTATCGTCGTCTTTGGTGCTCAAACCATAAGTGGCCCTTATCATGGATTCATAAGGCAATCTTATTTTCTTTCTAGGAAAGTGTTCCATGCCCTTCCTTAAAGGAAATTGAAATCTAATATTCCCTTCCTTCATATCGATGATAGCACCAATAGTCCTTAGGAAAGGTCTACCAAGAATAATAGGGCATGTAGGATTGCAATCAATGTCAAGCACAATGAAATCCACAGGTACATAGTTCCTATTTGCAATAATAAGAACATCATTGATCCTTCCCATGGGTTTCTTGACAGTAGAATCAGCAAGAAGCAAATTAAGAGAACACTCTTCAATCTCATTAAAACCCAAAACATCACATAAAGACTTTGGCATCGCACAAATACTAGCACCCAAATCACACAAAGCATTGCACTCATAGTTTTTGATTTTGATTTTGATGGTAGGTTCCCACTCATCATGAAGCTTTCTAGGGATAGAGACTTCCAATTCAAGTTTCTCTTCAACAGATTTTATCACAGCTTCGACGATATGATCGGTAAAGGTCTTGTTTTGGCTATAAGCATGTGGAGAGTTTAACATGGATTGCATCAAAGAAATGCATTCAATCAAGGAGCAACTATCATAATTGAATTCCTTTAAATCCACGGTAGTAATTTCATTACTACTAAAAGTTTTAACGTCTTCTACTCCACTTTCAATGCTTTTAGCATCAAGATAGATGGACTTCGAATCATTGGGGCACTTTTCAACCAAAGTGGATTCATATCCAGCCCCATAATCATTAGGTTTGACACAAGAAAACAAAGATTCACTGGGAGTCACACCAAGCACTTTAAGATCTTCGTGATTCTTATCACGAGAACACGCCTTTTTAAGCCATTCATGTCTAGCACGAATTTGGGCGGTTCTTTCTTTGCTCTCAATCATGGAAACACGCATAGCTTTCAAAGTTTCATCCATGTTGATTTTGTGAGGAGCACATCTAACTTTCAAAGCATCAACATCACTAGAAATTCTATCAACTCTCTTAGCCAAATCGTCAATTTTGAGTAGCTTTTCCTCTATGGCCGCATTGGAAATCTTTTGAGAGTTGATAAACTCTTTGATATTACTCTCTAGATCAGAGGGTAATTTATTGTAATGAGTATTGTTGTAGGAGTTGCCAAAATTATTAGAGGAGTTACTAGGAAAAGGCCTAGGAACATAGTTTCCTCTAAAAGCATTGTTGTTGCCAAAGTTATTCCTACCAACAAAATTAACGTCCAAGCTAGCGTTTCTACTCTCAATCAAATAAGACAAGGGCATATCATTAGGATCCAAAGGAGCACTTCTACTAGCAACAAAATTCATTAACTCGTCCATCTTAGCACTCAACGAGTTAATTTCTTCTATAGCGTGTACCTTCTTACTAGTAGGTGACCTTTCAGTGTGCCACTGAGAGTAGTTCGTCATGATGTGGTCTACGATTTTTGTGGCTTCCCCTAACGTGATTTCCATGAATGTTCCACCTGAGGCGGAGTCCAAGATATTTCTAGAAGCGAAATTCAAGCCAGCGTAAAAGATTCGAATAATCATCCAAAGACTCAAGCCATGAGCGGGACACTTTCTAATCATTAATTTCATTCTCTCCCAAGATTGTGCAACATGTTCATTATCAAGTTTCTTGAAATTCATGATATCATTACGGAGAGAGATGATCTTAGCCGGCGGAAAATACTTGGATATATAAGCATCTTTGCACTTATCCCAAGAATCGATACTATTTTTGGGCAAAGAAGAAAACCAAGTTTTTGCGCGATCTCGCAACGAGAAAGGAAAAAGCTTCAATTTAATCATGTCATTATCCACATCTCTCTTCTTTTGCATGTCACAAAGTTCAATGAAGGTATTGAGATGGGATGTGACATCTCCACTAGGAAGGCTAGAGAATTGCTCTTTCATAACAAGATTCAGGAAAACGGCATTGATTTCGTATGACTTCGCACTAGTGGCGGGAGCAAGCGGAGTACTAATAAAATCATTATTATTAGTATTCGAGAAGTCACAAAGTTTGGTGTTTTCATTCATGATGACTTCGGCAAGTAGGCAAGCACACAAGCAAACAAAGAGCAAGCGAGGAAAAAGGGCGAACAAAAAGGGCGAACGAAAAAGGCAAACGGGAAAGGAAAATTGGTGAAGTGGGGGAGAGGAAAATGAGAGGCAACTGGCAAACAAAGTAAATGCAAGAGATGAGTTTGCGACACCTACTTGATTGAGTTCTTGACTTGATCTTCCTCCCTGGCAACGGCGCCAGAAATCCTTCTGCTACGGCAACAAAAGTCCTTCCTTGGCGCTAGGAATTCTTCTTGTTACTTCTCTGGTTTGCGTTGGTTTTTCCCTTGAAGAGGAAAGGGTGATGCAGCACATGAGCAGTAAGTATTTCCCTCAGTTTGAGAACCAAGGTATCGATCCAGAAGGAGGGTCTCGTCAAGTCCAGTGTACCTGTGCAAACACAAACAAGCTTGCACCCAGTGCTTCAAAGGGGTTGTCAATCCCTTCAAGATTGTTTGCAAAGTGAGATCTGAAGGCGGAAAGTGCAACGGAGTAAAAAGTGTAAGGCTGAAAATATGGTGTGGAGTAGACCCGGGGGTCATAGTGTTCACTAGAGGCCTCTCTCAAAATAGCAAATATTACGGTGGGTGAACAAATTACTGTCGAGCAATTGATAGAACCACACAAAGTCATGACGATATCTAAGGCAATGATCATACATATAGGCATCACGTCCGACACAAGTAGACCGATACTTTCTGTATCTACTACTATTATTCCACACATCAACCGCTATCCAGCATGCATCTAGTGTATTGAGTTCATGACGAACAGAGTAACGCCTTAAGCAAGATGACATGATGTAGAGGGATAATCTCAAACCAATGATGAAAACCCCATCTTTTTACCCTTGATGGCAACAACATGATGCGTGCCTCGCTACCCCTTCTGTCACTGGGTGAGGTCACTGCATGGTATGAACCCAAAACCAAGCACTTCTCCCATTGCAAGAATCGTAGATCTAGTTGGCCAGACAAAACCCACAACTCGAAGAGAATTACAAGGATATGAAATCATGCATAAGAGATATCAGAAGAAACTCAAATAAGATTCATAATAATCTGATCATAAATCCACAATTCATCGGATCTCGACAAACACACCACAAAAGAAGATTACATCGGATAGATCTCCATGAAGATCATGGAGAACTTTGTATTGAAGATCCAAGAGAGAGAAGAAGCCATCTAGTTACTAGCTATGGACCCGTAGGTCTATGGTAAACTACTCACGCATCATCGGAGAGGTCATGTTGTTGATGAAGAAGCCCTCCGTATCCGAATCCCCCCTCCGGCAGGGCACCAGAACGTGCCCCAGATGGGATTTTGCGGAGACAGAATCTTGCGATGGCGAAAAAGTACTTTCGATGATCTCCTGATTTTTTGGGATTTTTAGGGAATATATGGGCACAATCCCTGGGGCAGAGGGCGCTCAGGGGGCCCACAAGCCTGTGGGCCACGGC
The DNA here is from genome assembly GCF_904849725.1 of Hordeum vulgare subsp. vulgare. Taxonomy (NCBI): domain Eukaryota; kingdom Viridiplantae; phylum Streptophyta; class Magnoliopsida; order Poales; family Poaceae; genus Hordeum; species Hordeum vulgare. Next base: position 151,367,316 of record NC_058519.1, on the reverse strand, counting down.
CTACCCCCCTGGCCGCGGGGTGGGGGCTTGTGGGGCCCCTGAGGCTCCCCTGCCTTGGCTCTCAAGCTTCCCGATCGTCTTCGGTTACAAAAAAAATCTTTTCGGGGATTTTCTTCCGTTTGTACTCTGTTTCAAAATCTCCTGTGAAAGGGGTCAAAAACATGAAAAAAACAGGAACTGGCACTTGGCACTGAGTTAATAAGTTAGTCCTAGAAAATATATTAAAGGGACGCAAAACATCCAAAGTTTGACAAGATAATAGCATGAAACCATCAAAAATTAGAGATACGTTGGAGACGTATCATACACAAAATCGGAATTTCCGAGTTTGAGTATCGGTGGCACCGAGTTGTGTATATTGGTCCCACCGAGATTCAAAAGTTGTTGCCTTTTGTGCGAGTCGGTAACACCGAGTTTATGACTTCGGTGTCACCGAGTTGGGCACTTTAGGTGTAATGGTTGGATTTTATTTGCTGCCTATATATACCCCTTCACCCACCTCTCATTTATGGGAGAAGCACTCAGAAGACACACTTCATTTCTAGATCCATTTTCTGAGAGAGAACCACCTACTCATGTGTTGAGAGCATGATATTCCAATCCAATCATTTGAAACTTGATCTCTAGCCTCCCCAAACTTCTTTCCACGAAATCAATCTCTCCTACCCATGCCTATTCTATGAGAGAGTGATTTTGTGTTGAGGAGACTATCTTTAGAAGCACAAGAGCAAGGAGTTATTTAATCTACCACATCTATTATCTTTTGGAGGGTGCTGCCTCCTAGATTGGTTAGGTGTCGCTTGGGAGCCTCCTACTTCGTGTTGTGAAGTTGAACCAAGATGTTTGTAAGGGCAAGGAGATCGCCTAATTCGTGAAGATCTACCGCGAGTGAGGCTAGTCCTTCATGGGCAGAAGCCGTGGTGGAATAGACAAGGCCGCTTCTTCATGGCCCCCTTTTGGGTGGAGCCCTCCGTGGACTCTCATAGTCGTTACCCTCCATGGGTTGAAGTCTCCACTAACATGGACGTACGATAGCGCCACCTATCGGAACCATGCCAAAAATTGTTGAGTTAACCTCTTTGCATTTGATCTCCGAAACCCTACGCCTTTACATGTGCAAAGTTTTTTCCTTTTACACTGCCATATATGTTGACTAGCATGTGTAGGGTGTACTAGACTTGTTAGAACTGCTAAATTTCTTCCTTCCTTGAAACTGGGTTAGGCTAGGATTTTTATCTTGACAAGTAGTCTATTCACCCCCTCTAGACACATCTTCTATCGATCCTACAACACAAATTGATGATACCTTTAATTTTTATTATACCAATGTGCCTTCCTAAGTTGTGATGTTATTTTCTCGATAATAAACATTTCCATTTGTTGGTGTTAGTCTATTCTATGATGTAGGTTTTCGTATCAGCAAAGAATAATGTTTGACCTTGCTTTCTTCCATTCATGTACCCATGATTCATATTTGTAATACCCAAGATGCGATCCTATCCTCATTTTGGCACGAGGGCCTCGAGAGGGATGGAAGTGCATCTCGTATTTTTGCAAGAATGGATATCGTTACAAGTACATGTACAGAAGAGATGAATATATGGAATTGGCTTACACTCGACACAAGCTACATCAAGACCACATCAATACACCAACATGTTCAATCACCATGTAGAAGAGCCGGGTCCGACTACGGATGAAAACAAACGATAAAAGAGCGACGTCCATCCTTGCCATCCAAGGCTTTCGGCCTGGAACCCATCCTAGATCGATGATGAAGGAGAAGAAGAAACTCCAAATAGAACAATCATCACGCTCACATCAAAGTAATTCTTTACATGTACCCGCAACTGTTGTTGTAGTAATATGTGAGCCACAGGGACTCAACAATCTCATTTCTAAAGGTATTAAGACTAGCAAAGCTTAATGGTTGAGATATGGTTAAGTGGTGAGGCTGCAGCAAGCAACTAAGCATTTATTTGAGGTGGCTAACTTATGAGTACAATAATAAGAGAGGGGTGATCTATGCATAATCGGACGTGAACTAATTAACGATCAACTGAATGATCATGAGCACCTACTTATGTCAAACATAACCCCACTGTGTCCTCAATCGGAGAAGGAGCTCACGAAAGAGACAATCACGATTATGCACACAGTTGGCAAGTTTTGATTAAGTTTACTTCAAGTTATCTAGAAGTGGATGTTAAATAAAGTTTCCAAGTTTTCCACATCACCGCGGGCACGTCTTTCTGAAAGATTTAACCATGCATGGGTGCTCCAACTAGTCCATCACAAACTGCCACACATTGCGTCAGAATGACCTCAACCACGGAAACCCCGTGATCTCCTCGGGTTCCTATTGGAAAAACTCAACCTCGAGATAGCCCGAAGTATCCGTGGAATTCCTCGCACAAGATATTTCATAAAATATAAAAGCAATCTAGCAAGGCCGCCCGGCATGCCGACAGACCTGATAGGAGCCGCGTATCTCGTTCTCAGGGCACGACTAGATGAGCTAGATGTCGGGTTGGCTGAAACCACGGGTGACCAGGGGCGTCGGACATCGCTTAGTTTGGACCAACACTCACGAGGAGCACTATCCCAGGTTGTTAATTAATTATCCTCGGGTTAATTACTCCCTATGCGGATCATTAGTTATTAGGCAAATGTAGTACCAAAGTTGGGCCTTGCCTGACCAGTTTTAAACTAAAACAAATTATCAAGCGGGTCCCCATAATAACCCCAAGCATGTTAGGAGAGCTCAGTTATGGAACATCACACGGGTAGCCGAAACTAAGGGGGTAAAAGCGGAACAAAACACCCAGCCAAAAGACCAAGCCTTCCGCCTTTTACCAGCTATATAGGTTAATTAAATTAAATAGCAATAATATGCTGATATAACAAGGAACCCATGTTTTCACATGGAAGCATTTGCATGTGCAACTAGCAATGCTATAAGAAGGCAGAGCAAGCGGTAACATAGCCAAACAGTGGTTTTCTGGGTTGTGGAAAGGTTAGAGGTTTTTCATGGCAATGCTGGGAGGCTTATTAAATAGGTGGTAGGCAGCAAGACATAGCGAAAGAAATGATTCAATTAGCATGGCAATGATAGTAATGGTATCTAGGGAAATGATCATCTTGCATGTGATCCCACTTGGAAGAAGAACGAATCCGTGAAGCAGACGAACCACGTAGTCGAATGGATCCTCACACTCCGAAGCGTTTCGGAACTCTATCGATAAGAAACAAATATGCATGATATGATGCACAATCAACACACGATAATACCACAAATATGCATGATATGATGCACAAACAAATATTATGCATGTACGGTTTAAACATGCAAGACACGACATGACAATTCACAACAATCAAACACTATACATTGAGTGAAGCTCAATATGCAACGAGTTCCATATTGGCGAAACTCCAGATTCAAATATTTAGTTCAATCTCATTTAGGTACACAACAATTTTAAATGTTGTTAGCATGGCAAGAGGTGAAGCATATATAAACTACACTAGTTAGACATTTTAAATGAGGTCGGAAACAACTTATCTCATTTCCGAAATGACCCCACACGTTCATTTCGAAATCTGTCCAGATCTGGTCTAAACATATTTTATATTTGTTAAACGGAAAAATAAACAGGTTCATGTGATACAGCACGTCATTCTAGTCGATTTACATATAGAGAACATTTAAAACACAACTACAACATAAAAGATATAAACAACACAGGATTATATGCCATGAATTCAAAATGTATGCAATGATAGCCCCAAACAAGTTATTCACGAATGTAACAAGATATTATGAATCTACATCAAATTTTAGGTAAATTTAAATGAGGCTGGAACAACGAATAACAAATCCGGAAAATTCCCATATGTAATTTTGAATTTGCTACAGATCTGCCTAAACACAATTTTAGAGTGGTTAACCAGGATAAATAAATGCTACCATGTTATACTACACATTTTTCTAGCCAAGTTACATATAAAAAACATTTTAATGAGAGTTATTGTTAAAAATATATGAATTAAACCATTTTAGCATGGCATTTACGCAAATTTAAATGGGACATCAAGTTAATTATTTTTTACCATGGATGCAAGTTTTGAAAACAGACGACAACACAGTGTTGATGCAATGCGGATGATGCGCATGATGCAATGATGAATGCGACAAACAAATAAATCACACGAAGGCCATGGAATAAAAGGGGAATCTTCTGGAGCGTCGGTTCCGGGCTGTTACAAGAGATCTCGCCCCGAGATCTAAGAATGAAAAGGGGAAGAGGAAGAGAAAGAGCAATAGGTACAACTTTGTTGCTTCTAGACAAACGAGTGAAACCAACGACCCTTGAAGGTTGCAAAGAGATGAAGAATGACATGAGGAACAAACAAGATTTCAAACAAAATTTCGGTAGCACTTCGGTAGGAAATTGAGGCAAAATTTCATGAGATGGAAAGATCTTGAAAATATAACACAACACACTAGTCAAATGTGCAAGCCAGGGAAAGATCATGATCTTGACAAGAAAATATGATTGACTCAAATAGAATAACATCACAAGGCCTCCGAAACGAAAGAATTAAAACTATATCATTGAAAAGAAAAGAACGGAGAACAAAATGACAATTTCTACAACAATTGAATTGAAGAGCATCCTGACAAGAAGAATTGAATGGAGTTGTTAGAATATCAACAATGAGAAGAACAAGCTTGTAGTGGACCTATGAAAACCATCTCGAATAATGAGGTGCCAACCGACCACTAATAGAAACAAGGATTGCTTGGGAGAAACAAGAGATGCAAAACTTATTTCACCAAGAGGATACATTAAGAACTTGGATCAATGATTATCACCATAATAGCTGCAATCCTTAGAAAAAGTTTTAGGTGAAATCTAAACCAAGATAGCTCAGTGGACGAAAAGGTAGGTTTAATTATCTCATTCTTGAAACAAATTATCTTCAAGGCTCCTCATGAATGAAGCATGCTATAACACCACCTCAAAGGAAAAAATGGAGGAATAATTGCACTTTGAAATGCAAGAGAAATAACACTTGAGGTTCTCCAACAAGAATCTTGAAGAACACCTTGAGAAATAATTACACACTCTACGAACCATCATGAAGAACCACTTGAAGAACACGAGAATGAAAGGATGATAGAAAATAATTGAAGGTTGAAAGAATAATATTAAGGCCTTGCCAAGATTTAGATGAAGCTTCACGAAGAGATACTTGACAAAAGGTTGGAACTCTGGTAAAAAGACAAACAACTTAGAATCAAGAATTGATATCATGAGCCACTCTAGAAGAAGGATTGAAATCACTTTGATGAAAGAAGAATAAGAATTATGTTATGCTTATCCTTCATCAAGTTAAATTGATGACAATCAACGGATTTGCATACAACTTATTTTTCTTGAAAAAGATTGAAGAGAGAGATAGGGAACAAGCTTGACGAAGTCTTGAATGAAACAATTGTAAGAATTTGGAATGAAAGACGATAATACAAATGAACTGGGCTACGTGAGGACAAAGAAAGCATGATTCGATTAGAGAATGCTTGAACAAGCCACCTATAAGAATTTCAAACGACTGGGGATACCAAGAATGAATTGAGATACATGAGAACAAAGGGATCATAATCCACCTGAAGAATTTAGAACAGATGGGGATATTAGAAATGAATGGACCACATGAGAACTGATACGTCTCAAACGTATCTATTATTTTTGATGGTTTCATGTTGTTATCTTGTCAACTTTGGATGTTTCATATACCTTTTTTTAATCTTTTTTGGGACTAACTTATTAATTCAGTGCCAAGTGCCAGTTCCTGCTTTTTGTGTGTTTTTGACTCTTTTCAGATCTGATTTTGGAACGGAGTCCAAATGGAATAAAATCCCCGAAATAAACTTTTCTAGAAGAGAAGAAGATCGAGGACTTGGGGGCCAAGGCAGGAGGCCCACAGGGAGCCCACAAGCCCTATGGCCGCGGCCAGAGGGGCCCGCAGCCACCAGGCTTGTGGCCTCCCTGGAGGTCCCCTGCCCTAGCTCTTTGGCCTATATACTCCCTCAAATCCCAGAAAAAATCAGGGCATCCACGAAACCACTTTTTCGCCGCCGCAAGCTTCTGTTTCCGCGAGATCTCATTTGGAGACCCTTCTCGGTGCCCTTCCGGAGGGGACTTTGGAGCTGGAGGGCTTCTACATCAACATCATTGCCTCTCCAATGACTCGTGAGTAGTCCACTTCAGACCTACGGGTCCGTAGTTAGTAGCTAGATGGCTTCTTCTCTCTCTTGGATCTTGAATACAAAGTTCTCCATGATCTTCATGGAGATCTATCCGATGTAATCCTCTTTGGCGGTGTGTTTGTCGAGATCCAATGAATTTTGGATTTGTGATCAGATTATCTATGAACTATATTTGAGTCTTTGCTGATTTCTTAAATGCATGATTTGATATCCTTGTAAGTCTCTCCGAGTCTTGGGTTTCGTTTGGCCAGCTAGATCTATGATTCTTGCAATAGGAGAAGTGCTTGGTTTTGGGTTCATACCGTGCGGTGACCTTTCCCAGTGACAGAAGGGGCAGCAAGGCACGCATCGTGTTGTTGCCATCAAGGGTAACAAGATGGGCTTTCATCATAGATTTGAGATTGTCCATCTACATCATGTCATCTTGCTTAAGGCGTTACTCTGTTCTTATGAACTCAATACACTAGATGCATGCTGGATAGCGGTCGATGTGTGGAGTAATAGTAGTAGATGCAGAAAGTATCGGTCTACTTGTTTTGGACGTGATCCCTATGTGTATGATCATTGCCATAAGTAATGTCATGACTTTGCGCGGTTCTATCAATTTCTCGACAGTAATTTGTTCACCCACCGTCTACTTGCTTTCATGAGAGAAGCCACTAGTGAACACTACGACCCCCGGGTCTATTCCCAATTATCATCTCAACTTTTACTTTTACTTTTCTTTGTTTACTTTTTGCTTTCAGTTCTCACTTTGCAAACAATCTATAAGGGATAGACAATCCCTTCATAGCGTTGGGTGCAAGCTCTTTGTGTTTGTGCAGTTACTTGTTACTTGACGCGATCCTCCCACTGGATTGATACCTTGGTTCTCAAACTGAGGGAAATACTTACCGCCGCTGTGCTACGTCACCCTTTCCTCTTCAAGGGAACACCAACGCAAGGCTCCAAGGCCGCGGGGGAATCCTTTGCATATTTTCCAAGGAAATCCCTATAGGCGTAACCAGCAGCAGAAGGATTTTTGGAGCCGTTGCCGAGGAGATCAAGTCAAGATCTATCCAAGTAAGTGTCACAAACTCATCTCTTGCATTTACCTTTTTTGCCAGTTGCCTCTCGTTTTCCTCTCCCCCACTTCACATTTGCCGTTTTCATTTTCCTTTCTCCTTTGACGTTTTCATTTGCCTTTTGCCATTTTCCTTTGCCAGTTTTCTTGCTTGCTTGTGTTCTTGTTTGTTTGTTGAAGTGATCATGGCTGAAAACACCAACCTTTGCGACTTCTCGAATACTAATAATAATTATTTTATTAGTACTCCGATTGCTCCTGCCACTAGTGTGGAATCATATGAAATCAGCGCTGCCTTGCTGAATCTTGTTATGAAAGAGCAATTTTCTGGCCTTCCTAGTGAAGATGTCGCATCCCATCTTAATACTGTCACTGAAATTTGCGATATGCAAAAGAAGAAAGATGTGGATAATTGTGTTGTTAAATTGAAGCTTTTTCCGTTCTCTTTGCGAGATCGTGCAAAAACTTGGTTTTCTTCTTTGCCTAAAAATAGTATCGATTCTTGGAATAAGTGCAAAGATGCTTACATATCCAAGTATTTTCCGCCGGCTAAGATTATCTCTGTCCGTAACGATATCATGAATTTCAAGCAAGTTGATCATGAACAGGTTGCACAATCTTGGGAGAGGATGAAGTTAATGATTAGAAATTGTCCCGCTCATGGCTTGAGTTTGTGGATGATTATACAAATCTTTTACGCTGGTTTGAATTTTGCTTCTCGCAATATCTTGGACTCCGCCTCAGGTGGAACGTTCATGGAAATCACGTTAGGAGAAGCCACAAAACTCCTAGACAATATCATGACCAACTACTCTTAGTGGCACACTGAAAGGTCACCTGCTAGCAAAAAGGTACATGCTATAGAAGAAATTATCTCGCTTAGTGCTAAGATGGACGAGTTGATGAATTTGGTTGCTAGTAGAAATGCTCCTTTAGATCCTAATGACATGCCACTATCTTCCTTGATTGAGAGGAGCAACGCTAGTTTGGACGTTAATTTTGTTGGTAGGAACAATTTTGGCAATAACAATGCTTTTAGAGGAAACTATGTTCCTAGGCCTTTTCCTAGTAACTCCTCTAACAATTATGGAAATTCCTACAACAACACTTATGGAAATCACAACAAATTACCCTCTGATTTAGAGAGTAATATCAAAGAGTTCATCAACTCTGAAAAGATTTTCAATGCGTCCATAGAGGAAAAAGTACTCAAAATAGGCGATTTGGCTAAGAGCGTTGATAGGATGTCTTGTGATATTGATGCTTTGACAGTTAGATGTGCTCCTCCCAAGGTTAACTTGGATGAAACTTTAAAATCTATGCGTGTCTCCATGAATGAGAGCAAAGAAAGAACCGCCCAAATTCGCGCTAGGCATGAATGGTTTAAAAGGGTGCGTTCTAGTGATGCAAATCACGAAGATCTTAAAGTGCTTGGTGTGACTCCTCTTGAATCTTTGTTTTCGCATGTCAAACCTATTGATGAAGGGGCTGGATATGAATCCACTTTGGTTGAAAAACGCCCCAATGATTCGGAGTCCACCTATCTTGATGATAAAGGTGTGGATAGTGGAGTAGAAGAAATCAAAATATTTGGTAGTAATGAAACTCCCACTTTGGATTTCAAGGAATTCAATTATGATAGTTGCTCCTTGTTTGAATGCATTTCCTTGATGCAATCCATTGCAAACTCTCCACATGCTTATAGCCAAAGCAAAGCCTTTACCGCACATATCGTAGATGCTATAATGAAATCTCTTGAAGAGAAACTCGAATGAGAAGTCTCTATACCTAGAAAACTTCATGATGAGTGGGAACCTACTATCAAAATCAAAATCAAAAACTACGAATGCAATGCTTTGTGTAATTTGGGTGCTAGTGTTTCCGCGATTCCAAAGTCTTTATGTGATATTCTTGGTTTTCATGAGATTGAAGAGTGTTCTCTTAATTTGCATCTTGAGGATTCTACTCTCAACAAACCCATGGGAAGGATCAATGATGTTCTTATTGTTGCAAATAAGAACTATGTACCCATGGATTTCATTGTACTTGACATAGATTGCAATCCTTCATGTCCCATTATTCTTGGTAGACCTTTCCTAAGGACTATTGGTGCTATCATCGATATGAAGGAAGGGAATATTAGATTTCAATTTCCTCTAAAGAAGGGCATGGAGCATTTTCCTAGAAAGAAAATAAGATTACCTTATGAATCTATGATGAGAGCTACTTATGGTTTGAGCACCAAAGATGACTATACGTGATTCCATCACCTTATGCCTAGCTAAGGGCGTTAAACAATAGCGCTTGTTGGGAGGCAACCCAACGAATCTACCCTTTTTATTTCTGTTTTGTGTTTTCCACACTTTCATAATTCTGTTATGATTGTCTTTTTTGTGTTTCTTTTGTGTTTGTGCCAAGTGCCAAGTAAAACAGTTATGATTAGTCTTGGGGATGATCGTTTGATCATGCTGGAGAAGACAGAAACTTTCTGCTCACGAAAAGAATTTTCGTTTTATTTGTGTAAGAGCTTTTGAGTTGATTCTTTTTTCTGCTAATTGCTACGCAAATTCTTCAGACTGTTGTAATTGTTCAGAATTTTTGAAGTATCAGAAGTATACGAAGTATACAGATTGCTACAGACTGGTCTGCTGTTAGCAGATTCTGTTTTTGTTGAGTTGGTTGCTTATTTTGATGAAACTATGGATAGTATCGGGGGTAGTAGCCATGGAAGATTGAAAATACAGTAACCCAACATCAACATAAGTAGAATTTAAGTTTGCTACAATACCTAAGGAAGTGGTGATTTGCTTTCCTATACTAATGATATCACGAGTTTCTGTTTAAGTTTCGTGTTGTGAAGTTTTCAAGTTTTGGGTGAAGTTCTTATGGACAAAGAGATAAAGAGTGGCAAGAGATCAAGCTTGGGGATGCCCAAGTCACCCCAAGTTGATTCAAGGATGCCAAAAAAGCCTAAGCTTGGGGATGCCCCATGAAGGCATCCCCTCTTTCGTCTTCAATCCATCGGTAACGTTACTTGGGGCTATATTTTTACTCACCACATGTTATGTGTTTTGCTTGGAGCGTCTTGTATCATAGGAGTCTTTTATTTTTGTTGTGTCACAATCTTCCTTGCTGCACACCTAGAGAGATAGACATGCACTCACCGTGATTTCGTCGAGCTTCGCTTATATCCTTTGATTAGGCAATTCAGCTCACATGTGTTTCACTTATATCTTTTGAGCTAGTTGATTTTGCTCTATGTGCTTCACTTCTATCTTTTGGAGCACGACAGTGCGTGGCGTGGTAGATGATCTATGGTATGAACGTAGTCTCAAAAGGGGTAGTTATCCAAAGGGATATGAAAACTTCCACCTTCATGTGCATTGAGTAGTCAGAGAAGTTTGATTCATCTCAATTAGTTTTGAGTTCTGGTTGTGGTAATATTGAAGTTATACCAGTAAGGTGTTATGGATCTAGAAATACTTGTGTTGAAGTTAGTGATTCCCGTAGCATGCACGTATGGTGAACCGCTATATGATGAAGTCTGAGCATGATTAGTTTATTGATTGTCATCCTTTGTGTAGCGGTCGGGATCGCGCGATGGTTTATACCTACCAACCCTTCCCCTAGGAGTATGCGTTGAATGCTTTGTTTCGATTACCACTAAAACTTTTTCAATAAATATGTGAGTTCTTCATGACTAATGTTGAGTCCATGGTTTAGATGCACTTTCACCTTCCACCATCACTATCTTCTTTAGTGTCGTGCAACTTTTTTCGGTGCATAAAACCCACCATTAGCCTCCCTCAAAACAGCCACCATACCTACCTACTATGGCTTTTTCAAAGCCATTTCGAGATATATTGCCACGCAACTACCACCATGACATGTGCCACCACTTCTACATTGCCATTGCATGATCATAAGATAGGTAGCATGATGTTTCCATTGATGTCTATGCCATGCTAGATCATTGTCACGGTACACTACCGAAGGCATTCCATATAGAGTCATCATTGCTCTAAGTTTTGAGTTGTAAGTGTAACGATCATCATTGATGAAGAATTGTCCCATGTGAGGAAATAAAAGAGGCCAGCAAAGACCATTTACAAAAAGAGGCCAAAGAAGCCCACCAAAAAAAATAAAAAAATAAAGAGATGCCAAAGAGCCCACCAAAAAATGAGAGAAAAAGAGAGAAGGGACAATGCTACTATCTTTCCACACTTGTGCTTATTAAGCACCATGATCTTCATGATTGAGAGTCTCTCGTTTTGTCACCACCATATAGCTAGTGGGAAATTTGCATTATATAACTTGGCTTGTATATTCCAATGATGGTCTTCCTCAAAATTGCCTTAGGTCTTCGTGAGCAAGCAAGTAGGATGCACACCCACTAGTTTTCTTTAAGAGCTTTCACATACTCTTAGCTCTAGTGCATCATTTGTATGGCAATCCCTACTCATTCACATTGATATCTATTTATGAGCATCTCCATAGCTCATTGATATGCCTAGTTATGTGACCATATTCTCCTTGTTTGCCCTGCAACCTCCACCACACTCCATTCCACTTATAGTGCTAAAACCATGGCTCACGCTCATGTATTGCGTGAGAGTTGAAAAGGTTTGAGAAAGTAAAGGTGTGAAAACAATTACTTGGCCAATACCGAGGTTGTGCATGATTTAAATTCGTTGTGCAAGGATGATAGAGCATAGCCAGACTATATGATTTTGTAGGGATAACTTTCTTTTGGCCTTATTATTTTGAAAGTTCATGATTACCTTGCTAGTTTGCCTGAAGTATTATTGTCTCCACGTCAATAGAAAACTATTGTTCTGAATCTAACGGATCTGAACATTCATGTCACATAAGAGGAGTTACAAAGGACATCTATTCTAGGTAGCATGAAAGCATCAAAAATTCATTCTTTATCACTTCCCTACTCGAGGATGAGCAGGAGTTAAGCTTCGGGATGCTTGATACGTCTCAAACGTATCTATAATTTTTGATGGTTTCATGATGTTATCTTGTCAACTTTGGATGTTTTATATACCTTTTTTTTATCTTTTTTCGGACTAACTTATTAATTCAGTGCCAAGTGCCAGTTCGTGTTTTTTCTGTGTTTTTGACTCTTTTCAGATCTGATTTTGGAACGGAGTCCAAACGGAATAAAATCCCCGAAATAATTTTTTCCAGAACAGAAGAAGATCGGGGGACTTGAGGGACAAGGCAATAGGCCCACAGGGAGCCCACAAGCCTTGTGGCCGCGGCCAGGGGGGGCCCCTAGCCACCAGGCTTGTGGCCTCCCTGGAGCTCCCCTGCCCTAGCTCTTTGGCCTATATATTCCCTAAAATCCCAGATAAAATCAGGGCGTCCACCAAACCAATTTTCCGCCGCCGCAGGCTTCCGTTTCCGCGAGATCTCATCCGGATACCCTTCCCGGTGCCCTGTCGGAGGGGACTTTGGAGCTGGAGGGCTTCTACATCAACATCATTGCCTCTCCAATGTCTCGTGAGTAGTCCACTTCAGACCTACGGGTCCGTAGTTAGTAGCCAGATGGCTTCTTCTCTCTCTTGGATCTTCAATACAAAGTTCTCCATGATCTTCATGGAGATCTATCCGATGTAGTCCTCTTTGGCAGTGTGTTTGTCGAGATCCGATGAATTGTGGATTTGTGATCAGACTATCTATGAATTATATTTGAGTCTTTGCTGATTTCTTATATGCATGATTTGATATCCTTGTAAGTCTCTCCGAGTCTTGGGTTTTGTTTGGCCAACTAGATCTATGATTCTTGCAATGGGAGAAGTGCTTGGTTTTGGGTTCATACCGTGCGGTGACCTTTCCCAATGACAGAAGGGGCAGCAAGGCCTGCATCATGTTGTTGCCATCAAGGGTAACAAGATGGGCTTTCATCATAGATTTGAGATTGTCCATCTACATCATGTCATCTTGCTTAAGGTGTTACTCTGTTCTTATGAACTCAATACACCAGTTGCATGCTGGATAGCGGTCGACGTGTGGAATAATAGTAGTAGATAACGTCATAACTTTGCGCGGTTCTATCAATTGCTCGACATTAATTCGTTCACCCACCGTCTACTTGCTTTCATGAGAGAAGCCACTAGTGAACACTACGGCCCCCGAGTCTATTCACAATTATCATCTCAGCTTTTACTTTATTTTGCTTTGTTTACATTTTGCTTTCAGTTCTCATTTTACAAACAATCTATAAGGGATTGACAACCCCTTCATAGCGTTGGGTGCAAGTTCTTTGTGTTTGTGCAGTTACTTGTGACTTAACGCGATCCTCCCACTGGATTAATACCTTGGTTCTCAAACTAAGGGAATACTTACCGCCGCTGTGCTACATCACCCTTTCCTCTTCAAGGGAACACCAACGCAAGGCTCCAAGGCCGCGGGGGAATCCTTTGCATATTTGCCAAGGAAAGCCCTATAGGCGTAGCCAGCAGCAAGAACGAACAGATCTTGAGCTGCTTAATAGAAAACTTGAATGAGGCACCAGAATAATAGAGATACGAATGAAGAGAAAACAATTGAGAAGTATCTGAGAATGAAAGCTGAAATCTAAAAATGGAGAAATCTTCTGAAATGATAGCCTTCAGGGGATCGAGAAATGACAGCAACTATGAAATGCACCGGATAGATATGAAAGGAATTACTCTTGATCGAAAACAATTGAGAGGATAACACACACCTGAAATGACAATCTGCAAAAGAACGGATCAAGATTTAAGAGAACCACTTCTTTAGTCTTCAAGGCTGAGAATGATGACAAGAAATAACACCAAGGATTACTCACCCACTCCGGAATAATGAATAATGAAAAGGTTGAGCCAATGATGATAATTCAAATTGATCTTGGAGAAGGGATATGACTGATGGTAATCATTCTTACGTCACATTTGAAAAGAATTAGAGATCTCCAGAAGTGATTAGAAGAGCCAGGAAAGATCCTCAAAAAAATCTGTGGGTTATGGGCCCACTCCAAAGAAACCACCGTTGAAATGATTGCTAGGAAAAAAAGGAGATATTACACCGGCATAGATGAAAACTTGATGAGGTGGGAACCATTAAATAATTGAAAGGATTGAAGACAAGAAACTTCTGAGATATCTTTAGCACTCTGGATAGAATAAAGATGGATAAAGAAATATGAGAAGCTTGTACATGAATTGGAAAGCATTGAACGAATGAAAAGGATATGATGAACATCTACAACTTGAATTGAATCCATCGAAGAAGAAAACAAAATGAAGAAATGGTGAACTTAGAACTGAAGCATCTTCACAACAAATCACCGGATAGGAGATGGAAGAGAAGATAGCGGAAGCAACAATGAAAGAAAGGTACTTGGATGATAATTGATTCATTGAAGAAAAGGGCGGGAGGGCGGGGAAAAAGAAAGAAACTTGGGGCAGATGAAACGAACTTCAGAACGAAATGAGAGATTGATCTTGCGTTTATTGAAAAGGATTGACTTAACATGAGGAGAAGCACACCGGTTGGAAAAGAATTGACATGATGACTCCGATTGAGAAGAATTGATAAGACAATTCAATTTAGCAAAGGAATTAATGAGCATTCTCATAGAAATATGAGAACACCGCTTAGGAAAGATATGAAATCACCACTTGACATCGAAGCAACTCGAATTACCATACTCTAACAAAAAAGGATGAGTCTTACAAAACAAGCCGGAAAAAAAATTCATGATAAAGGATTCATCAGCTATTTTTGTGGTAAGACTCGCACGGGCTCGATCGTACATTGGATTGTCATATTGAAATGATGCTCGAATATGCTCCCTTGGTGTAGCGAACTACAAGGCTTGACGAAGCATATCTGGTTACATATATTGAGACTGTCCTCTGTAAGAACGACCGTGAACAAACGAATCCACTAGATGTCGAACCCCAACCTTACATCATGCATCTGTTGGAAGATATCCTAGGTAACTACTTGAATTCCCACCTAAGAACTTTCGAAATTTCCTGGTCATGCAATCAGCTCCACAGATACAAGGAGTAAAATCCATCAATCAACTCCTAGCAATAACACTACCCGTCCAGTGTATCACATCCACAACACATAAGATATCTCGGAAACTAATCTTCCTCAGACCCTTGTGATCACAAAGATACCAAGTATGGCAGTACATTCGCACGCTCTGCACCAGTACTGGGGATGCCGGACACCTCTCGCCACTACTAGTATTGAAGCAATTTCAAACATCCTCATGTTGGAAATATGCCCCAGAGGTAATAATAAATTAGTTCTTATTATATTTACTTGTTCAAGATAATCATTTATTATCCTTGCTAGAATTGTATTGATTGGAAACTCAAATACATGTGTGGATACATAGACAACACTCTGTCCCTAGTGAGCCTCTGATGGACTAGCTCATTGATAAAAGATGGTCAAGGTTCCCTGGCCATAGACATGAGTTGTCATTTGATAACGGGATCACATCATTAGGAGAATGATGTGATGGACAAAACCCAAACTATGAACGTAGCCTATGATCATGTCAGTTTATTGCTACTGTTTTCTGCATGTCAAGTATCTGTTTCTATGACCATGAGATCATGCAACTCCCAGGCACCTGGGGAATGTCTTGTGTGTATCAAACGTCACAACGTAATTGGGTGACTATAAAGGTGCTCTACAGGTATCTCCAAAGGTGTCTTTTGGGTTTTCATGGATCAAGACTGGGATTTGTCACTCTGTATGACGGAGAGGTATCTTGGGGCCCACACGGTAATACAACATCACAACAAGCCTTGCAGGCAATGTGACTAAGGATTTAGTCACGGGATCTTGTATTATGGAACGAGTAAAGAGACTTGCTGGTAACAAGATCGAACTAGGTATAGAGATACCGATGATCGAATCTCGAGCAAGTAACATACGATGGACAAAGGGAATAGTGTACGAGATTAACTGAATCCTTGACATGGAGGTTCGACCGATAAAGATCTTCGTAGAATATGTAGGAGCCAATATGGGCATCTAGGTCCCGCTATTGTTTATTTACCGGAGAGTCTCTCGGTCATGTATGCATAGTTCTCGAACCCGTAGGGTGTGCACACTTAAGGTTCGGTGACGTTTCGGTATAGTTGAGTTATGCATGTTGGTTACTGAAGGTTGTTAGGAGTCCCAGATGAGATCCTAGATGTCATGAGTAGTTCCAGAATGGTTTGAAGATGAAGATTGATATGTAGGAAAAGGGTATTTGGGCACCAGAAAGGTTTCAGGCATTTCCGGTAGTGTATCGGGAGTGACAAATGGGTTCTGGGGGTTTACCGGGAGGGGCCAACCACCCCGGGGAGCGACATAGGCCTAAGAGGTGGCACACCAGACCCTAGTGGGCTGGGCGGCCAGCCTCATGGGCCTATGCAACTGAAATAGTGGAGAAGGGGAGGAGTTTGACTAGGAGGAGGAGTCCTCCTAGCACCTCCATAAACCCACTTGGAGGACTCCTCCTCCTCCTCTTGGGCGCGGCCGGCCAATCCTAGGGGAAACCCTAGGGCGCCACCCCTTCCCCCTCCCTCCTATATATAGTGGAGGGGAGAGAGGGCATCCATACCTCAATCCAAGGCGCAGCGCCCTCCCTCCCTGTAGTTCGTTCTTCCTCTAGATTAGGTTCGGCACTGCACAACGAAGTCCTATAGGATAAGTTCCACCACCATCACCACCCCGCCATTAGGCTGCCAGAGAACCCAGCTACCTCTTTGCCCTTCTTGCTGGATCAAGAAGGCGGAGATCATCATTGAGCTGCACGTGTGCTGAACGCGGAGGTGTCGTCTATTCAGCACTAGATCGGGATGGATCGTGATGGGATCACAGGACAGATCATGATGAGATTGCGGGACGGACTGCGATTTGGATCGCGAAGATGTTCGACTACATCAACCGCGTTATATACGCTTCCGCTTAGCGGTCTACAAGGGTATGTGGATCTGATCTCTCCTCTCGTAGATGGTCATCACCATGGATAGATGTTATGTGTGCATAGGAATTTTTTGTTTCCCATGCAACCTTCCCCAACAGTGGCGTCATGAGCCAGGTCTATGCATAGATGACATCTCGAGTAGAACACAAAGGATTTTGTGGGCTTTGATATTCAGATTGCTTCCCTCCTTAGTCTTTTCTTGATTCGGTGGTATTGTTGGATGAAGAGGCCCGGACCAACCTTACTCGTACACTTACGAGAGACCAGTTCCATCGACTAACATGCAACTTGTTGCATAAAGATGGTTGGCGGGTGTCTGTTTCTCCTACTTTTGTTGAATCTGATTTGTCAGAGGCGGTCCTTGGAGAAGGTTAAATAGCAACTTGTATATCACCATTGTGGTTTTGCGTAAAGAAGATGCGATCATTGCTAGATACCAATAGCAGCCACGTAAAACAAGCAACAACAATTAGAGGACATCTAACTTGTTTTTGCAGGGTATGTTGTGATATGATATGGCCAAAGACAGGATATGATATATTTGATGTATGAGATGATCATGTTGTAATACTTAAATATCGACTTGCATGTCAATGCTACGGCAACCGGCAGGAGCCATAGGGCTGTCTTTAATTATTTTGCGCTTGGTGATTCTTTACTTTATCACTAGTTCAGTAGCTTTAGAAGTAACATTATAAGTTAGCATGACAACCTCGATGGCAGCACAATGATGGAGATCACGGTGTGGCGCCAGTGACGATGGAGATCATGCCAGTGCTTTGAAGATGGAAATCAATAGCACAAGTTCATGACCATATCATGTCACTTATGATTTTCTTGTGATGTTAATCCTTTTATGCACCTTATTTTTCTTAGGACGAGGTAGCATTATAAGGTGATCCCTCACTAAAATTTCAAGATAAAATTGTGTTCTTCTCGAGTGTGCACCGTTGCGAAAGTTCATCATTTCGAGACACCACGTGGTGATCAGGTGTGATAGACTCTACGTTCACATACAATGGGTGCAAGATAGTTGCACACGCAAAACACTTAGGTTAAACTTGACGAGCCTAGCATGTACAGACATGGCCTCGGAACACAAGAGAAGGAAAGGTCGAACATGAGTCATATAGTAGATATGATCAACATAGAGATCTTCACCATTGAAGCCGACTCAACTCACATGTTGATCAGACTTGAGTTGGTGAATTTGGATCATGTGACACTCGAATGACTAGAGGGATGTCAATTTGAGTAGGAATTCTTAAGTAATATGATTAATTGAACTCATTATCATGAACATAGTCAAAAATGTCTTTGCAAATTATGTTGTAGATGATTAGCTTGCGTTGTAGCTCCCCTGTTTTTGATATGTTCCTAGAGAAAACTATGTTGAAAGATGATAGTAGAAATTATGCGTACATGGTCCGTAAACTGAGGATTGTCCTCATTGCTGCACTGAAGGCTTATGTCCTTAATGCACCGCTCGGTGTGCTACCCCCCAGCATCGTCTGTGGATGTGGTGAACATCTGACATACAAGTTTTGTATGACTACATGATAGTTCAGTGCGTCATTCTTTATGGCTTAGAAATTGAGGCTCCCAAGACGTTTTGAATGCCACGAAACATATGAGATGTTCCAACAGATGAAATTAGGATTTCAGGCTCGTGCCCGTGTTGAGAGGTATGAGACCTCCGACAAGATTCTTTGCCTACGAAGTAAGGGCGAAAAGCTCAATCATTGAGCATGTGCTTAGATTGTCTGGGTACTACAATTGCTTGAATCGACTGGGAGTTGATCTTCCAGATAAGATAGTGATTGACATAGTTCTCCAAAGTCACTACCACCAAGCTACTGAGCTTCATGATGAACTATAACATATCAGGGACATAGATGACGATCCCTGAGCTATTCACCATGTTTGACACCACGAAGGTAGAAATCAAGTAGGAGCATCAACTGTTGATGGTTAGTAAAACCACTAGTTTCAAGAAGGGCAAAGGGAATGAAGGGAAACTTAGAGAATGACAAGTCAGTTGTCACTCAATGAATAAACGCAAGGTGGAGCCCAAACCCGAGACTAAGTGCTTCTATGATGAGGGGAATGATCACTAAGGCGGAACTGCCCTAGACACTTGGTAGATAATAAGGCGGGCAACGTCAACAAAATTATATTGGATATACGTGTTATTGATGTGTACTTTACTAGTACTCCAAGTAGAACATGGGTATTAGATACCGGTTCAGTTGCTAAATTTAAGTAACTCGAAATAAAAGGTACAGAATAAATGAAGACTAGCTAAAGGCGAGGTGACGATGTGTGTTGGAAGTGTTTCCAAGGTTGATACGATCACCATCACACACTCTCTCTACCTTTGGGATTAGTGTTAAACCTAAATATTAATTGGTGTTTGCATTGAGCATGAACATGATTGGATAGTGTTTATTGCAATACGGTTATTCATTTAAAGAGAATAATGGTTACTCTGTTTACTTGAATAAAACCTTAAATGGCCATGCACCTAATATGAATGGTCTCGATCGTAGTGGTACACATGTTCATAATATTGATGCCAAAAGAGACAAAGTAGTATTGATAATACCACTTGTGGCACTGACGCTTGAGTCATATTGGTATAAAACGCATGAAGAATCTCCATGTTGACGGATCTTTGGACTCACTCGTTTTTGGATCGTTTGAGACATGCGAACCATGCCTATTGGTGTAAACGCATGAAGAAACTCCATGAAGATGGATCTTTTGGACTCACTTGATTTTTGAATCACTTGAGGCATGCAAATCATGCCACATGGGCAAGATGACCGAAGGCCTCGTTTTCTAGTGAGATGGAATGAGAAAGTGACTTATTGGAAATAATACATTTTGATGTATATAGTCTTGCTGACCCACAAGTATAGGGGATCAATCGTAGTCCTTTCGAGAAGTAAGAGTCTCGAACCCAACGAGGAGAAGAAGGCTCTGATAAACGGATTTCAGCAAGGTAATAACTGCAAGCACTGAAAGTAGCGGTAACAAGTGATTGTGTAGCGAGGTGAAACGTAGCAAGCAAAGAGTAACAAGTAACAAGTAGTAGCAACGGTGCAGAAAGTGGCCCAATCCCTTTTTCAGCAAGGGACAAGCCTAAACAAAGTCTTATAGGAGGAAAAACGCTCCCGAGGACACACGGGAATTTTTGTCATGCTAGTTTCATCATGTTCATATGATTCACGTTCGTTACTTTGATAGTTTGATATGTGGGTGGACCGGCGCTTGGGTACTGCCCTTACTTGGACAAGCATCCCACTTATGATTAACCTCTCTCGCAAGCATCCGCAACTACAAAATAAGAATTAAGACAAAGTCTAACCATAGCATTAAACTAGTGGATCCAAATCAGCCCCTCACGAAGCAACGCATAGACTGGGGTTTAAGCTTCTGTCACTCCAGCAACCCATCATCTACTTACTACTTCCCAATTCCTTCCTCTAGGCCCAAACATGGTGAAGTGTTATGTAGTCGACATTCACATAACACCACTAGAGGAAAAACAACATACAACATATCAAAATACCTAACGAATATCAAATTCACATGACTATTATCAGCATGACTTATCCCATGTCCTCAGGAACAAAAGTAACTACTCACAAGACATAATCATAATCATGACCAGAGGTGTAATGAATAGCATCAAGGATCTGAACATAAACTCTTCCACCAAGTAATCCAACAATCATCAACTACAAAGAGTAATCAACACTACTAGCAACCTTACAAGTACCAATCGGAGTCGCGAGATGAAGATTGATTACAAGATATGAACTAGGGATTGGAGAGGAGATGGCGCTGATGAAGATGTTGATGAAGATGCCTCCCCTCCGACGAGAGGAGTGTTGGTGATGACGATGGCGACGATTCCCCCCTCAGGGAGCAAAATTTCCCCGGCAGGATCATCCTTCCGGAGCTCTAGATTGGATCTTCTCAAGTTCCGCCTCGTGGCGGCGGCGAAACCACGAAAAAGCTCCCTTTTGATTTTTTCCAGACCAGGACGCTTCATATAGCAAAAGAGGGGGGCTAGTGGGCCTTCAGGCAGCCACCAAGCTTGCCCACCGCCACTAGGGGGTGGTGGCGGAGTGGGGGCTTGTGGGGCCTTGGTGGCCCCCCTCTGGTAGTTCTTTCGCCCAGTATTTTTAATATATTCCAGAAAAAATCCACGTAAATTTTCAGGGCATTTGGAGATGTGCAGAATAGTGGACTAGGATTTGCTCCTCTTCCAGTCCAGAATTCCAGCTGCCTGAATTCTCCCTCTTCAAATAAACCTTGCAAAATAAGAGAGAAAAGGCATAAATATGGTACCACAAGTAATATAACAGCCCAAAAAGCAATAAATAACAACATGAAAGCATGATGCAAAATGGACGTATCAACTCCCCAAGCTTAGACCTCGCTTATCCTCAAGCGAAAACCAAGTTCCATAAACATGTCCACATGTTAAGGGACGAAGGTGTCGATAAAACATAATACATACATGAGGGCATCATGATCCCACATAGGAAAGCAATATATCATAAAGATTATTATGGGAAAGTAACAATTCCTTCACAAAGCAAAGCATGAAGCAAAAACCTTACCGAGAAGTAACCAACAATAGTCCATAGTCATTGAAGCAATTGCAATTTATCACAACATTAGAAAGAGTCAAATAAGAGCTTGTAAGGCAAACCCACATACTCAATGATCTCTTTCGTTTTCCACAATTGTTACAACTCACGTGGTACTCATGGTGTCAAAGTTTCAGCTGGACACAAAGGAAGATAGGGGCTTATAGTTTTGCCTCCCAACGGTTTACCTCAAGGGTAAAGTCAACAACAATAAAACATGAGTACTCAACTCCAAGTTGATATATGAATATAGATCTTTCCCAAGCATGTGAAGGTAGTCAAGACAAAGGAAAAAAGGGAATTGGTGAAGATCACCATGACTCTTACAAGGGTAAAAAGTAAAGGTACAAGATAGGCCCTTCGCAGAGGGAAGCGGAGGTTGTCATGCGCTTTTGAGGTTTGAATGCGTGTCATATTAGTGCGGAGGAACGTCACTTTATATTGCCTCCTGTGACAAAGAAATTTATTATGCAGTCTGTCACTTTTATGTCTTCCTCATCACAGGTTCGTACAAAGCTTATTTTCCACACACTAATAGATCATAAATATTAGAGAGCAATTTTTATTGCTTGCACCGATGACAACTTACTTGAAGGATCTTATTCAATCCATAGGTAGGTATGGTGGACTCTCATGGCAAAACTGGTTGGAGGTTTATGGATGCACAAGTAGTATCTCTACTTGGTGCGGGAGTTTTGGCTAATATGAGGTGGAAGAAATCATCACATGCTAAGCGATCTCTAATCATATAACATTGTTTGGAACCAAGCAAACACAATTCATTATGTTGTCTTCCTTGTCCAACATCTACTCCTAGGCATGTAATAGTTTGGTGAGTGCTCACAATTGTAAAAAGTGTCTAAGATGATATATTTGTATGTGAACCTCTGTTTGCTTATTACTTATTATTAATTGCAACAATGACTGGGGTCTATGTTGATTTATTCTCAACAAGTTTCAATCATCATACGTGTCATAAGTGAAGTTATCACTTTCCATAAGATCGTCTCATGATCTTTCATGCTATCGTTCTTTTCATACTTTTGATCATGGCACAAAGCAAAGCCCTTGACTAAGACACTCTTTATTATATAGCTCGTAAGCTCGAATACATCGGGGGAGAGACAAAAGCAAAAGACTCAAACTAAAAACTAAAGACTTATTCCTCTAAAAGAAGAAATAAAAACTGAAAAGGAAAGAACTAAAACAAAGGTAAAAGCAAAAGATAAAAAGGTGATACGATACCAGGGCAACTCCCCCAAGCTTGGCAGAAGCCAAGGGGATTGCCCATACCAATGCTTAGTTGTCTTCCTTTGGTGGTGATGGTGTTGTTGTTGGTGCAGTCTTGAGATTGTCTAATTTCCACTTGAGCAAAAAAATTTGCTCCCTTAGATCGTCATTTTCCTCCTCAAGTTTCAAAACTCTATGGCAAAGCTCTTGCTTACTCTCCTGCAAGAAACGAGAAGGGATAAACAAGGTCTTAGGCTTCTTCCCATGGTCAGGGAGGCTTGACTTCTTGAACTCCACATGGGTGTTTGCAGGTTGAGGTAGAGGAGCCTCCTCTTCATCGGAACTCGTTTGCTCCTTCCCTTTAGGCTCATAGTCCTCTTCCTCATCAGTGGTCCAGCCATATGGTTCCAAGTCCCCATTAATCCTAGAGTTAGCACGATCATCAGCCACATAGATCTCTTCTTCTGAATCTTGAGAAGACATCTTGACCTAAATCTACGACAGACAACAAGCTCGAAACGAAAATAGAGGAAAACTACGTGATACAGAGATCAAAACCTTCGGGCGACTATATATTGATTTTTTCTGGGCCAGAATGAGTCCTCCGCAAGAAAACGGAGTCCGGGAGGCACACGAGGTGCCCACAAGCTTGCCCACCGCCACCAGGGGGGTGGTGGCGGAGTGGGCCCTTGTGGCTTCCTCGTTTGCTCTCCGGACTGCTTTTTATTTTTCTAATTTTCCAAAAGTTCCAAAACTCAGGAAATTTCCTATTGGAAAAGTATCGGAGTCCAATTTCTTGCCGAAACAGATACATCTTCGTTTTCAAGGTTTGAAACAGGCTGATAAACATCCCTTATGTACTCCTCTGGAGTTATGACATTGATGATATTGGTCTCAACATTTATGGGAGTACCAGAGATGTAATGCTTGATTCTTTGCCCATTTACCACTCTAGGAAAATTTCCTTCCGTGTTATTTATTTTGATGGCACCAGAACGATATACTTCCTCGACAACATAGGGACCTTCCCATTTAGAGAGAAGCTTGCCCGCAAAGAATCTCAAACAAGAATTGTATAGCAAGACATAATCACCTACATTGAACTCTCGTTTCTGTATTCGTTTGTCGTGCCATCTCTTAACCTTTTCCTTGAACAACCTCGCATTCTCATATGCCTGGGCTCTCCATTCATCTAACGATCTGATATCAAACAACCGCTTCTCACCGGCAAGTTTGAAATCAAAGTTGAGCTCTTTGATTGCCCAATAAGCTTTGTGTTCCATCTCAAGAGGTACATGGCAGGCCTTACCGTAAACCATTTTATACGGTGACATGCCCATGGGATTCTTATAAGCAGTCCTATAAGCCCATAGTGCATTGTCAAGTTTGCTAGACCAGTTCTTTCAAGATCTATTGATGGTCTTTTATAGGATCAACTTGATCTCCCTATTACTCAACTCCACTTGACCAATAGACTAAGGATGATAAGGAGATGCAACTCTATGGTTGACATCATACTTAGCTAGAATATTGCGGAAAACACCATGAATGAAGTGTGAACCGCCATTAGTCATCAAGTATCTAGGGACTCCAAATCTTGGGAATATGACTTCTTTAAGCATCTTAATAGAGGTGTGGTGATCAACATTTTTAGTGGGGATAGCTTCTACCCACTTAGTAACGTAATCCACAGCAACTAAGATGTGAGTGTACCCATTGGAACTCGGGAAGGGTCCCATATAATCAAAGCCCCAGACATCAAATGGTTCAATGACAAGTGAATAGTTCATAGGCATCTCTTGACGCTTACTGATGTTCCCTATCCTTTGGCATTCGTCACAAGACAAGACAAACTTACGAGCATCCTTGAAGAGAGTGGGCCAATAGAAACCTGATTGCAATACCTTGTGGGAAGTTCTATCTCCAGCGTGGTGTGCTCCGTAGGCTTCAGAATGACACTTCTGCAGGATTTGTCCCTGTTCATGTTCAGGCACACAACGTCTAATAACACCATCTACTCCTTCCTTATAAAGGTGAGGATCATCCCAAAAGTAGTGTCTCAAATCAAAGAAGAATTTCTTCTTTTGTTCATAGGTGAAACTGGGTGGTATGTATTTGGCTACGATATAGTTTGCATAATCGGCATACCACGGTGCACTAAGTGAAGTGCGGATGAGATTTAATTGCTCATCAGGAAAGCTATCATCAATAGGTAGTGGGTCATCAAGGATATTCTCTAGCCTAGACAAGTTATCTGCTACAGGGTTATCAGCACCTTTTCGGTCAACGACGTGCAAATCAAATTCCTGTAGCAGGAGAACCCATCTAACTAGCCTAGGCTTAGCGTCCTTCTTCTCCATGAGGTACTTAATAGCAGCATGATCAGAGTGAATAGTGACTTTGGAGTCAACTATGTAAGATCTGAACTTTTCACATGCAAACACGACTGCTAAAAATTCCTTCTCCGTAGTGGCATAGTTTCTTTGGGCACTGTCTAGAGTATTACTAGCGTAGTGAATGACATTCAACTTCTTATCAACTCTTTGTCCTAGAACAGCACCAATAGCATAATCACTAGCGTCACACATGATTTCAAAGGGAAAGTTCGAGTTAGGTGGTTGAACGATAGGCGCGGTTATCAAAGCCTTCTTAAGTATTTCAAAGGTTTCCTCACAATCCTCATAAAAAACAAAAGGAACATCCTTCTGCAAGAGGTTGGTAAGAGGCCTAGATATCTTAGAGAAGTCTTTAATGAACCTTCTATACAAACCAGCATGACCTAGGAAACTTCGTATACCTCTGATATCTGTGGAGCAAGGCATTTTCTCAATTGCATCAACCTTAGCCTTATCAACTTCAATGCCTCTTTCAGAGATTTTGTGTCCTAAGACGATACCTTCATTAACCATAAAGTGGCACTTCTCCCAATTCAAGACGAGGTTAGTTTCTTCGCATCTCTGTAAGACTCGATTAAGGTTGCTGAGGCAATCATCAAAGGAAGACCCATAACCGGAGAAGTCATCCATGAAAACCTCGACAATCTTTTCACAAAAGTCAGAGAATATAGCCACCATACATCTTTAGAATGTGGCAGGTGCATTACATAATCCAAAAGGCATACGTCTATAGGCAAAGGTACCGAAAGGGCAGGTGAAAGTGGTTTTCTCTTGATCAGATTGTGCAACAGGTATCTGCGAGAAACCTGAATAACCGTCTAGAAAGCAGAAGTGTGTGTGCTTTGATAGCCTTTCTAGCATTTGGTCGATAAACGGCAAAGGATAATGATCTTTCTTGGTTGCCTTGTTCAGTTTCCGGAAGTCTATCACCATTCTATAGCCGGTAATAATCCTTTGTTGGATTAGTTCATCCTTATCATTAGGAACGACGGTGATACCTCCCTTCTTAGGTACGCAATGTACTGGACTTACCCAATCACTATGAGCGACATGATAAATGATTCCTACTTCCAGAAGCTTTAATATTTCTTTTCTAACGACCTCTTTCATCTTAGGATTTAATCTCCTTCGATGATCCGCAACTGGTTTAAAGTTAGGATCAGTTTTAATCTTGTGCTGACATAGAGTAGGACTAATACCCTTAAGATCATCAAGAGTATATCCAATAGCAGCGCGGTGCTTCCTCAGAGTTTTTAGTAACTTCTTCTCTTCGCGCTCTGAGAGGGTAGCACTAATAATGACAGGATATATCTCCTTCTCATCAAGATAGGCATACTTAAGAGTATCAGGCAACTGTTTAAGCTCGAACACATGATCACCCTTTGGTGGGGGAGGATCCCCAAGCAGTTCAACAGGCAGATTATTCTTGAGAATAGGATATTGTTCTAAGAAAATTCTATCTATCTCATCTTTCTCCTCCATATGCATATCATTTTCATGCTCAAGCAGATATTTCTTTCAAGGATCCGTAGGAGGTACGACAATAGAGAAAAGAGCAATGATTTCATCTCTACTAGAAGACTCTCTGTCATGGGTTTGTCTACCAAACTTGGAGAAGTTAAATTCATGAGACACACCCTCGAAACTTACTTTGACAGTCTACTTAATGCAATCAATGTGAGCATTGACAGTGTTGAGAAAGAGTCTACCAAATATGATGGGACAAAGGCTATCTTGTGCAATAACAAGGACGAGGAAATCAGTAGGATACTTCGTCTTACCACACAATTCTCAGAGGGCAGATAGTGTCTCTATTAGCTAACGTAATAGTGACATCAATGGGTTCTAACTCAGCAGGTGCAATCTCATCTTTGATTTCATCATATAGAGAACAGGGTATTGCACTAACACTAGCACCCATATCACATAAACCATGGTAACAGTGATCTCCTATCTTAACAGAAACAACGGGCAGGCCAACTACAGGTCCGTGCTTGTCTTTGACGTGAGGTTTAGCAATTCTAGCGGAGTCCTCACAGAATTTGATAACATGCCCATCTATGTCTTCGGCTAAGAGATCTTTGATAATAGCAACACTAGGTTCAACTCTAATCTCCCCAGGGGGTGCAAGTGGTCTAATGTAACCCCTATGTATCACAGCTGGAGCTTTTGAATAATCCTTCATCCTAGCAGGGTATGGTGGTTTCTCAGTGTAAGCACAAGGAACAACAGGATCACTAAAAGCTATGATTTTCTCCTCAACTAGATTGGTTTTGGCTATGTTGCTTTCTACAGGAGGATGATATTTAAACCACTTCTCTTTGGGAAGATCAACATGAGCAGCAAAAGATTCACATAGAGAAGCTACTATCTCAGAGTCAAGTCCATACTTAGCGCTAAAATCTCTAGAAGTGCTTGTCTCAACAAAAGATTTAACGCAATCAAACTGGAAATTCATATCTGACTCCTTACCTTCCTCCAGCTCCCAATCTTCAGAGTTGCGTTTGATTCTCCCCAATAAATTCCACTTGTGATCAATATCCTTCTTCATAAAAGAACCGGCACAAGAAGTGTCAAGCATGGTACGATCTTCATGAGAAAGCCCAGCATAAATGTTTTGAGTGATGACTTCTCTCGAGAGCTCATGATTGGGGCATGAATATAGCATTGATTTAAGCCTCCCCCAAGCTTGAGCTCTGCTTTCCCTGTCACGAGGCCAAAAGTTATAAATAAAGTTCTGATCACGATGTACTAAATGCATAGGATAGAACTTTTGATGAAATTCCAATTTCAACCGATTGTAGCCCCATGATCGAGCATCATCACATAGCCTATACCATGTCAACGCCTTATCCTTCAAAGATAAAGTAAAGCCTTTCTTATTTACCTCATCCTCGGGCAAACCTGCAAGCTTAAATAAACCACAAACTTCAGCTACATAGATTAGATGAAAGTCTGGATGTGAAGATCCATCTCGTGTAAAAGGATTAGCCAGCAGTTTCTCAAGCATACCCAAAGGAATTTCATAAAAGATATTTTCAGTAGGTACCTCAGGTTGAGGAGAAACTCCTCGTGCTTCCGTTCATGGTGAAGATACCCCGAACAAACTTCTCAAAGAAACAGTTTCCATAGTGACAAGTGACAATAAATTTCAGCACAGTATATAAATGTTTCCTTACGAATTTCCACGTACCAAAGGCGCTTCACTCCCTGGCAACGGCGCCAGAAAAGAGTCTTGATGACCCACAAGTATAGGGGATCAATCGTAGTCCTTTCGATAAGTAAGAGTGTCGAACCCAACGAGGAGTAGAAGGCTCTGATAAACGGATTTCAGCAAGGTAATAACTGCAAGCACTGAAAGTAGCGGTAACAAGTGATTGTGTAGCGAGGTGAAACGTAGCAAGCAAAGAGTAACAAGTAACAAGTAGTAGCAACGGTGCAGCAAGTGGCCCAATCCATTTTTCAGCAAGGGACAAGCCTGAACAAAGTCGTATAGGAGGAAAAACGCTCCTGAGGACACACGAGAATTTCTGTCATGCTAGTTTCATCATGTTCATATGATTCGCGTTCGTTACTTTGATAGTTTGATATGTGGGTGGACCGGCGCATGGGTACTGCCCTTACTTGGACAAGCATCCCACTTATTATTAACCTCTCTCGCAAGCATCCGCAGCTACAAAAGAAGAATTAAGACAAAGTCTAACCATAGCATTAAACTAGTGGATCCAAATCAGCCCCTCACGAAGCAACGCATAGACTGGGGTTTAAGCTTCTGTCACTCCAGCAACCCATCATCTACTTACTACTTCCCAATGCCTTCCTCTAGGCCCAAATATGGTGAAGTGTTATGTAGTCGACGTTCACATAACACCACTAGAGGAAAAACAACATACAACATATCAAAATACATAACGAATATCAAATTCACATGACTATTATCAGCATGACTTATCCCATGTCCTCAGGAACAAAAGTAACTACTCACAAGACATAATCATAATCATGACCAGAGGTGTAATGAATAGCATCAAGGATCTGAACATAAACTCTTCCACCAAGTAATCCAACAAGCATCAACTACAAAGAGTAATCAACACTACTAGCAACCTTACAAGTACCAATCGGAGTCGCGAGACGAAGATTGATTACAAGAGATGAACTAGGGATTGGAGAGGAGATGGTGCTGATGAAGATGTTGATGAAGATGCCTCCCCTCCGACGAGAGGAGCGTTGGTGATGACGATGGCGAAGATTCCCCCCTCCGGGAGGGAAATTTCCCCGGCCAGATCGTCCTGCCGGAGCTCTAGATTGGATCTGCTCAAGTTCCGCCTCGTGGCGGCGACGAAACCACGAAAAATCTCCCTTTTGATTTTTTCCAAACCAGGACGCTTCATATAGCAAAAGAGGGGGGCTAGTGGGCCTTCAGGCAGGTGGTGGTGGAGTGGGGGATTGTGGGGCCCTGGTGGCCCCCCTCCGGTAGTTCTTTCGCCCAGTATTTTTAATATATTCCAGAAAAAATACACGTAAATTTTCACGACATTTGGAGATGTGCAGAATAGTGGACTAGGATTTTCTCCTCTTCAAGTCCAGAATTCTAGCTGCCTAAATTCTCCCTCTTCAAATAAACCTTGCAAAATAAGAGAGAAAAGGCATAAATATGGTACCACAAGTAATATAACAGCCCAAAAAGCAATAAATAACAACATGAAAGCATGATGCAAAATGGACGTATCATAGTCCAATGAGTGCTGAGGCACGCGATGGATATCGTTATGTTCTTACTTCATAGATGATTTGAGTAGATATAGGTGTATTTACTTGATGAATCACGATTCTGAATTATTGAAAAGTTCAAGCAATTTTAGAGTGAAGTTGAAGATTGTCATGACAAGAGGATGAAATGTCTACGATGTGATCGTAGAGATGAATATCTGAGTGACAAGTTTGGTATACATTTAAGACAATGTGGAAATTGTTTCACTATGCATGCCACCTGGAACACCATAGTGTGATGGTGTGTCCGTAGATCATAGCCGCGCCCTATTGGATATGGTGTATACTATGATGTATCTTATCGAATTACCACTATTGTTTTTGGTTTAGGCATTGGAGATAACTACATTCACTTTAATAAGGCACCACGCAGTTCCGTTGAGATGACACCA
This sequence comes from Hordeum vulgare subsp. vulgare, assembly GCF_904849725.1. Classification (NCBI taxonomy): domain Eukaryota; kingdom Viridiplantae; phylum Streptophyta; class Magnoliopsida; order Poales; family Poaceae; genus Hordeum; species Hordeum vulgare. The sequence continues at coordinate 151,336,542 of NC_058519.1, read as the reverse complement.
TATGAACTATGGTTTGGAGAGACCTAAGCTGTCGTTTCCTAAAGTTTGGGGCTATGATGATTATGTCAAAAGGCTTTAGCCTGGTAAGCTCGAACCCAAAGCGGATAAATGCATCTTCATAGGATACCCAAAACAGTTGGGTACACCTCCTATCTCATATCTGAAAGCGATGTGTTTGTTGCTGAAAATGGGCCCTTTCTCAAGAAAGAGTTCCCCTCGAAAGAATTGACTGGGAGGATGGTGGAACTTGATGAGGTTGTTTAACCATCACTTCAAACATAGTGTAGCACGGCGCATGATGTTGTTCCCGTGGCGCCTACACGAAATTGAAGAGCATGCCAATGATGATGATCATGAAGCTTTAGATCAAGTTACTTCCAAACTCATAGGTCGACAAGGACACGACTACTCCAGAGTGGTACGGTAATCCTGTGTTGGAGGTCATGTTGTTGGACACCAATGAATCTACGAGCGATGGAGAATTGATGGTGGGCCTAGATTTCGAGGAATGGCTGGACACCATGAAATCCGAGATAGGATCCATGTATGAAAACAAAGTGTAGACTTTGGAATCACTAGTTGATGGTTGTAAGGCTATTGAGTAGAAGTGGATCTTTAAAAGGAAGACACACGATGATGGTGAATGTCACCATTTAGAAAGCTCCACTTGTCGCAAAGAGGTTTCCGACAAGTTCAATGAGTTGACTATGATGAGACTTTCTCACCCATAGCGATGCTAAAATCTGTTGTAATTATGTTAACGGTTTCTGCAATTTTAAATTATGAAATCTTGCATATCGATGTCAAAACATTGTTTCCTCGACGGTTTCTTTGAGGAAAGGTTGTATGTGATATAACCAGAAGGTTTTATCGATCCTAAGGATGCTAACAAGTATGCAAGCTCCAACGATCCTTCTATGCACTGGAGCGAGCATCTCAGAGTTGGAATATATGCATTGATGAGATGATCAAAGTTTTTTGGTTTATACAAAGTTTATGAGAAACTAGTATTACAAGAAAGTGAGTGGGAGCACTATAGAATTTCTGATAAGTATATGTAGTTGACATATTATTGATCGAAAATGATGTAGAAATTATGGAAAGCGTATAGGGTTGTTTGCAAGGTGTTTTTTAAAGGAAAACCTCCTTCAAGCTACTTGAACACTAAGCATCAAGATCTATAGAGATAGATCAAAACGCTTGATAAAACTTTTAAAGAATACATGCCGTGACAAGATTTTTGAAGGAGTTCAAAATAGATCAGTCAAAGGAGGAGTTCTTGCCTGTATCATAAGGTGTTAATTTGAGTAAGACTCAAAGCCCGACCATGGCAGAATAAAGAGGAAGGACGAAGGTCATCCCCTATGCCTTAGCCATAGGCTCTATAGTATGCCATGATGTGTGCCTTACCATGAGTGTGTCAAGGGGTACAAAGAGTGATCCAGGAATGAATCACTGAACATCTGTCAAAGAGTGATCCAGGAATGAATCAAGATCTATAGGAATTTTTCTTGATTATGGAGGTGATAAAAGTGTTTCTCATAAAGGGTTACGACGATACAAGCTTTGACACTAATCCGGATGACTGTGAGTAGTAAACCAGATTCATACAGTGGAGTAGTCATTTGGAATGGTTCCAAATGGCGGATGGTAGCAGCATCTACAAGATGATATAGAGATTTGTAAAGCACAAACGGATCTGAAAGGTTCAGACCCGTTGACTAAAACCCTCTCTCACAAGAAAACATGATTAAACCCTAGGACTTATTGGGTGTAAATCACATAGTGATGTGAACTAGATTATTGACTCTTGTGCAAGTGGGAGGCTGTTGGAAATATGCCCTAGAGGCAATAATAAATTAGTTATTATTGTATTTCCTTGTTCATGATAATCGTTTATTATCCATGCTAGAATTGTATTGATTGGAAACTCAAATACATGTGTGGATACATAGACAACACTCTGTCCCTATTGAGTCTCTAATGGACTAGCTCGTTGATCAAAGATGGTCAAGGTTTCCTCTCCATAGACATGAGTTGTCATTTGATAATGGGTTCACATCATTAGGAGAATGATGAGGTGGACAACACCCAAACTATGAACATAGAATATGATCGTGTCAGTTTATTGCTACTATTTTCTACATGTCAAGTATCTGTTTCTATGACCATGAGATCATGCAACTCCCGGGCACCGGAGGAATGCCTTGTGTGTATCAAACGTCACAACGTAACCCGATGACTGTAAAGGTGCTTTACAGGTGATGGGGTTATAGTCCTAGGGTAGGGTCATAGGCCTGCCCTATAGGTCCTACCCAAGGACTACCCTTCATAAGGGACAAGGCCCTTAGACAGTTCCGAATGAACTAAGGACTTCCCATCATCCAGTCGGTGACGATTCCCCCATCATCCAGTCGGTGACGAGCATTCGGAGCGTATTAAACGTACCGACTGGATTGCACTATGTATATCGTAACCTCCCTGGAGGGTAACGGTCATACGTTTTCATACACCATTATTAGCATTTAAGGCATACGTTACCTGTAACGTAGGCATTTATTCGCCACTACTCCACCCCTGTCCACCGGACCATTGTGAAGGGCAGCGCACTCTATATAAGCCGCCCTTCCCCACTGGTGCAGGGGTTGGCTTTTTACTGTAACCCATATTCCACTCGACACTAAGCTCCCAAGAGCACTGAGACATAGGGCTTTTACCTCCACCGTAGAGGGTCCTGAACTCATACAACCTCGCCGTAGCTAAGGCTCTACCCATGCTTTCGTACCCTACACATCTACTGTGAGACTTATACCCACGACAGTTGGCGCCCACCGTGGGGCAGGCGTCTAAGCGACTTCCGGCGAGTTTGTGACTTCATCTTTTCATCATGTCGTCCGGTGGAGATTTGTGCATGGGTCATGAGATCCTCTTCGGCGCACTCTCCTTCATCGTCGACGATTCGGCATGGCATCGGGACGCGCCTCTCGACGTCGAGGCGCTCCCCAGTCGCGGGGCTACACACTTCTGTGCCGGTGCCCGCGGCGTCCTTCTTCTCTAGCAATCGGCTCCGGTGTCGATCTTCGCCCCCATCACGTGCCGCAACAAGCCGTCCCGCCGTCCGCGGCTCCAGCGTTGGGTGCGACACGCCCAGGCGCGCCAGAACGCGTCCTCTCAAGTGGCGGTCCTCGAGTCGGTTGTGGTCGCGCCGCCGTCCCAGTGCTTAGACTTAGTTTCGACTGAGTCGCCTTCCGAGTACTAGGGTCGCGGGCCTACGACCGAAGTTCTCATGGCCAATTCCCATGAAAGTCCCCGCCAGACTGGTCGAAACAAGCACGAGGTCAGCGAGTCATCCGGCGCTCGCCGTCAGCCCCACCGTTCTGCCAGTCGACGCACTCGTCAGAGCAACGTGGAGGTGTTCCGCACACCCGTCCTCAACTTGGCTCTCGTTGCCAAGATAGCCGATTCCCTCCAACCGACTGATTCAGAGGCTGGTAGAGGGATCGAGCAGATCCGTGCCCTGTTGCACACGGCGTAGCAGCAGAATTCGGCGGTCTCCCGGTCGCACAACAGGATCCACAACAGTTCCGTTCACGCGAACACGCATCGGTCGGTTTACAGCCCCGATTCTCATCAGTGACGCAGAGGAGGCAGCCGTTTCATGAATCCCGAAGATCGTCGCCGTTCACACACCCCTCTGCGGGGTGGGCCTTATGGGCCCCGACATCATGATGATCCGCGTTCAGTCGATGAGACGTATGATCCAAGGCCCGACGCAAGAGGGTACATCGCCCAGAGGAAGGTCGACAGGAGTCGAGCCCACCGCGATGGTCACGAAAGAGACCGTCCGAGTGGAAGCAGGGCCATCGTCTCTGGCCCCGAGTGCTTCAGTTGGGCCATCCGTTCAGCTGACATCCCTCCCAACTTCCGATTGGCGACGGGGATCAGCAAGTTTACAGGAGAATCCAAGCCAGAAACGTGGCTGGACGACTACCGAGTGGCGGTCCAGATCGGTGGCAGAGATGACCAGGTCGCCATGAAACATCTCCCCCTGATGCTCGACGGCTCGGCACGAGCGTGGCTGAACCAGTTGGCCCCTTCAAGCATCTACAACTGGGCAGATCTGGCCCGAGTCTTCATCAGGACCTTCGAGGGCACGTGCAAACACCCTGCTGGTCTCGTGGAGCTCCAGCACTGTGTCCAGAAGCAGAATGAGCCCCTGCGCGATTTCATCCTGCGTTGGACGACCCTCTACCACACAGTGGAGAACGTTATAGAGCACCAAGCAGTCTGCGCCTTCAAGGCAGGCGTGCGGTACAGAGATCTGTACCTGAAGTTCGGTCGGACAGGCGACATCTCCATGAGCAAGATGATGGAGATAGCCGCATGCTATGCAAATGGCGAAGAAGAGGTCCGCATTCGTAGCGGCAAGTATAAAGCAGTCGCCGATGGAGATGGGAATAGCACTCGGAAGCAGAAGTAGAAAGCTCCGTCCACTCCGCAGGCAGAGGCAGCAGCCGTTACCAATGCCAAGTTCAAGGGCAAGGGGAAGGCTCAGTTCACCCCCAAGAAGAAGCAGTTCGGAAACTCCATCCTGGATCAGCCATGTCCAATCCACACGAAGATGGACGAAGAAGGCAACACCATATTCCCGAAGCACACCACTCGGCAATGTCACCTCCTGATCCAAGGGTTCGGCGAAGGGCAGCCGAATGAAAAGGACAATGAATAGGATGATGAGGACAAGGAGGATCCGTTCCCCCAAGTCCATGCAACACTGATGATTTTTGCTGACGTGGAAAGCAAGAGTCGACTGAAGCTGGTGAACAGGGAGGTGAACATGGCCACCCCAACCAACCCCACATTCCTCAAATGGTCTCAGACTGCGATCACCTTTGACCAGTCGGATCATCCAGCACACGTGCCCACCCCAGGGAAGTAGGCTCTGGTCGTCGACCCGGTGGTGGAAGGAGTCCGATTGCGCAAAGTCCTCATGGACGGTGGCAGAGGCTTGAACATCATGTACGCCGACACTCTCAAGGGGATGGGTATTCCGATGTCCAAACTTAGCGAGAGCAGCATGCAGTTTCACGGAATCGTCCTTGGACGAAAGGCCAAGTCACTTGGCCGGATCGCGTTGGACGTCGTTTTCGGCTCCGACAAGAACTTCCGCAAGGAAAAGTTGACATTCAAGGTGGTGGACTTCTAGAGTGCATACCATGCGATTCTGGGCCGTCTGGCGTGTGCGTGTTTCATGGCCCGTCCATGTTACGTGTATCTGAAGCTGAAGATGCCGGGTCCCAAAGGTGTGATCACTGTCACAGGCAATCGGCAGCGGGCCGAGGAGTGTCTGCAGCAGGGGTCGAGGATCGCCGATCAGCAGATGGCTATCCTCGAGCTGGACGAGTACAAGAAGACAACCGACCCTGCTGACTTGATGCGTTCGAAGAAGCCAGCTCCGGAGTCCGCATTCCAGTCGGCGGGAGACATGAAGAAGGTCAGCATCCACCCGACGGACGACACCGCTGCCCGGACGAACATCTGCACCACCCTCAATCCAAAATAGGAAGCCGAGCTCATCCAATTCCTCCATGAGAACTGGGACATTTTCGCATGGAAGCCCACTGACATGCTAGGTGTACCCAGGGAGTTGGCTGAGCACCGACTGCATGTGGATCCTGCTGCTCGGCCCGTCCGAGAATGCGTGCGTCGGTCCGCCGCGCACAAGAGGAAGGCAATCGGAGAGGAGGTGGCTAAACTTTTGGCAGCCAACTTCATTCGCTAGGTACACCACTTCGAGTGGATCGCCAATGTTGTCATGGTGCCCAAGAAGGACAAGTCTCTCCAAATGTGCATCGACTTCAAGCATCTCAATAAGGTCTGCCCGAAAGACCATTTTCCGCTCCCCCACATCGATCAAATTGTTGATTCGACAACGGGTTGCGAGCGTTTGTCATTCCTTGATGCGTACTCGGGCTATCATCAGATCCGTCTGTATGGTCCCGATGAATTAAAAACAGCCTTCATCACCCCATTCGGGTGCTTCTGCTACATCACTATGCCATTCGGTTTGAAGAATGCAGGAGCAACTTTTATGCGCATGATCCAAAGATGCCTCCTTGACCAGATCGGTCGAAATGTGGAGGCGTATATGGATGATATCGTAGTCAAGTCACGCAAAGGTTCCGACCTGCTGACTGACTTGGCAGAAACATTCGCCAACCTTCGTAGGTACGATATCAAGCTCAACCCTACCAAGTGTTCATTCGGTGTTCCCAGCGGAAAGTTACTCGGTTTCTTCGTTTCCGAACGAGGGATCGATGTCAACCCCGAAAAGATCGGGACCATCGTCCGAATGGAGCGGCCGGTCAGAATACATGATGTTCAAAGGCTCACAGGTTGCCTAGTGGCTTTGAGTAGGTTTATCAGTCGACTCGGCGAGAAGGCGCTACCTCTGTACCGACTCATGAAGAAATCAGATACTTTCGAGTGGACAAACGAAGCCCAAATTGCATTCGACGACCTCAAAGCCCTCCTTTCCACCCAGCCGGTTCTTACTGCCCCGCTCAGTAAAGAACCCCTTCTTCTATACATCGCGGCTACAAATCAAGTCGTCAGCACTGCTCTCATAGTCGAACGCGAAGAAGAAGGCAAAGCGTACAAGGTTCAGCGACCAGTATATTATGTCTCCGAAGTCCTGACTCCTTCCAAGCACAGGTATCCCCATTATCAAAAGCTTATTTACGGGATCTACATGACTTCGAAGAAGGTGGCTCATTATTTCCAAGACCACTCAGTGTCTGTCGTTTCTGATGCTCCGTTGTCGGAAATCCTCCACAATCGGGACGCATCAGGCCGAGTGGCGAAGTGGGCAATGGAGATGTTATACTGCGACATCAAGTTCGAAGACAAGAAGGCTATAAAGTCTCAAGCTCTGGATGACTTCATAGCAGAATGGGTAGAACAACAGCAATCGACTCACATCTACTCGGCTAATTGGACAATGTTCTTCGATGGGTCCAAGATGTTGAATGGCTCCGGCGCTTGCGTAGTGATCATATCGCCAAAAGGTGATAAACTCAAGTATGTGTTGCAGATACATTTTGATTCCTCCAACAACGAGGTAGAGTATGAAGCTCTCCTTTATGGATTGCGCATGGCCATCACACTCAGCGTCCGTCGCCTGATGGTTTATGGCGATTCAGATTTGGTGGTTAATCAAGTGATGAAGGAGTGGGATGTAAGGAACCCCACCATGACTACATACGACAACAAAGTGAGGAAGCTCGAGAAGAAGTTTGAAGGTCTGGAACTTCACCATGTTCCGCGACTGAAAAACCAAGCAGCTGATGAATTGGAGAAACTTGGATCCACTCGGAGACCAGTCCCGAGTGATGGCTGCCTCGAGCACCTACACCTTCCCTCAGTAAAAGAAGATCCTTTCACAGAGGAACCAGTAAAACCAAAGAGCTCAACAGATCCGACTGAAGTTGAGGTCCCCGCTGTGGTTGATTTGATCATGGAGATTCTTGCTCTCATCCCCGATTGGACTGTGCCGTTCATTGCGTACATTCTGAGGCAAGAGTTACCGGAAGACGAAGTCCAAGCGAGGCAGATCGTCCGCAGGTCGAAGAACTTCACCGTCATTGATGGCCAGTTGTACAAGGAAAGTGTTTCAGGCGTCCTTCAACGATGCATCTCCCCTGAGGAGGGACAGTTAATGCTGGAATAAATTCACTCGGGAACCTGCGGCCATCATGCCTCCTCAAGAGCAATCATCGCCAAAGCATTCAGAGCTGGTTTCTTCTGGTTGCAGGCGAATGAAATGGTGAAGGATATGGTCGACCGATGCGAAGGCTGTCAGTTCTACTCGAACAAGTCCCAAAAGCCAACATCTGTGCTGAAGACAATCCCTCTTGTTTGGCCGTTCGCAGTGTGGGGATTAGATACAGTCGGTCCATTCAGAACATGCCAAGGGGGATTCACTCATCTGTTGGTGGCAGTCGACAAGTTCACCAAATGGATTGAAGCCAAGCCCATCAAGAAGCTCGATGCCCTACGGCCATAAAGTTTGTGAGAGACATCATCGCCAGATTCGGGGTACCGCATAGCATAATCACTGACAATGGCACAAACTTTGACTTGGACAGATTCAAAGGTTTTTGCACAGGCCAAGGGATCCGAGTGGATTTTGCATATGTGGCGCATCCCCAAACAAACGGGCAAGCAGAGCAGGCGAATGGACTTATTCTTCAAGAGTTGAAACCTCGACTCCTGCGAGAAGTTGGACATGCGGCCGACGCATGGGTCACCGAGCTGCCTTCGGTGTTGTGGGGCCTCCGCACAACTCCAAATAGATCTACAGGGCGATCCCCGTTCTTCCTCGTTTATGGAGCAGAGGCAGTCCTTCCGAGTGACTTGCTTCACAACTCTCCACGAGTCGAACTCTTCTCCGAATCCGGAGCAGAGCAAGCGAGGCAAGACGGAGTGGATCTTCTAGAAGAAGAGCGCGAGATGGCACTGACTCGCTGAACAATTTATCAACAAGACCTGCGGCGTTTTCACGCATGGCACGTCAGGAGTCGTACATTCCAAGCAGGCGACCTGGTGCTCTGACTGGATCAGTAGAGACCTCACACGTTGGCTCCCGCCTGGAAGGACCCTTCATCATCTCCAAGGTGCTGAACAACAGAGCATATCGACTCTACAACCTCGACAGGGAAACGGACGAGCCGCGAGCATGGAACGGAGATCTCCTGAAGCGCTTCTACACGTGACCGCCGACGGAGGCAATGTAAAGAACAAGTATCATTGAAGTAATACAAAGCAGATTGATTTCTTGCAAATTCAAAATTCTTCCGCGTTGGCAGACTCCGGTCTAAAAAATAAAAAATTCGCTCTGAGTGCGCACTAAAAGTCGCACTCGGGGACTTAGCCGCGATCCAGAATCGCCTAAGTCCAAACTCTCTCCGAGTGTGCACTAAAAGTCACATTCGGGGACTTAGCCGCGATCCAGAATCTCCTAAGTCCAAACTCTCTCCGAGTGTGCACTAAAAATCGCACTCGGGGACTTAGCCGCGATCCAGAATCGCCTAAGTACAAACTCTCTCCGAGTGTGCACTAAAAGTCGCACTCGGGGACTTAGCTGCGATCTAGCATCGCCTAAGTACAAAGTCTCTCCGAGTGTGCACTAAAAGTCGCTCTCGGGGACTTACTTCGATCCAACATCGCCTAAGTGCAAACTCTCTCCAAGTGTGCACTAAAAGTCGCACTCGGGGACTTGGCTGTGATCCAGAATCGCCTAAGTACAAACTCTCTCCGAGTGTGCACTAAAAGTCGCACTCGGGGACTTAGCTGCGATCCAGAATCGCCTAAGTACAAACTCTCTCCGAGTGTGCACTAAAAGTTGCACTCGGAGACTTAGCTGCGACCAAGAATCGCCTAAGTACAAACTCTCTCCGAGTGTGCCCTAAAAGTCGCACTCGGGGACTTAGCTGCGATCCAGAATCGCCTAAGTACAAACTCTCTCTGAGTGTGCACTAAAGGTCGCACTCGGGGACTTAGCTACGATCCAGAATCGCCTAAGTACAAACTCTCTCCGAGTGTGCACTAAAAGTCGAACTCAGGGACTTAGTTGCGATCCAGAATCGCCTAAGTACAAACTCTCTCTGAGTGTGCACTAAAAGTCGCACTCGGAGACTTAGCTGTACAAACTTTCTCCGAGTGTGCACTAAAGGTCGCACTCGGGAACTTAGCTGCGATCCAGAATCGCTTAAGTACAAACTCTCTCCGAGTGTGCACTAAAAGTCGGACTCAAGGACTTAGCTGCGACCCAGAATCGCCTAAGTAGAAAACTCGCACCGAGTGCTCCCTAAAAGCCGCACTCGGAGACTTAGCTGCGATACAGAATCGTCTAAGTAAAAAGCTTCCTTCGAGTGTATCCTAGAGATCCACTCGGAGGCTTAGTAGACCCTCATTGAGGCTCATGTGGATGTGAAGACAACTGACAACTACATGAGCAACAACTCGCTCCGAGTGTGCACTAAAAGCTCGCACTCGGAGACTTAGCCGCGACGAAGAGTGGCCTAAGTACAAAAGTCGCTCCGAGTGCGCCCTAAAAAAAGACGCACTCGGGGACTTAGCTGCGATCTAGAATCGCCTAAGTAAAAAGCTTCCTTCGAGTGTACCCTAGAGATCCACTCGGAGGCTTAGAAGACCCTCATCGAGGCTCATGTGGATGCGAAGACAACTGACAACTACATGCTCCGCATGTTTGCCATTGGCTTCACCAAGAAACGCCAAACAAAAACTACGAGCCAAAATCGTGTCAATTTTTTTTTGGCGAAAACAAGAGCAAAATATTCGCTTCGAATTCAAAGTTGGTTCAACGATAGTCGGCTCGGTGTAGATCAAGCTTATCCACACCGAACCACGAATGTGACGGCCAACAGCAGTGGCCAAAGTTTGATACAGATACCACTCGGCATACCGAGGTAAAGTTTTTCAAGCGTCACCAGGACTGGCACCGGGACTAGCAGGCTCCACAAAAGTGTCAAGGTCGATCCCATCTGCCATGCGAGTGGCTGTTTCAAGGAAAGTCTCCATGAAATCTTCGAATCGAAGCTTCTTGGTGTTGGCGTCTTGCAACGCCTTCAGCTTTTCTTCGCGAGCTTCCTTGCAGTGCACTCAGACAAGCGATAGCGCCATGTCCGCACCACAACGAGCGGCAGACTTCTTCCACGCCCGCACTCTGTTCGGGACGCCCTCCAGCCGAGTCATCAACCCTTCTATCTCCCGCCGGGAATCGTCTTTGGGCCACAGCTCCTAGTCGATCCGGCCGGTGACTTTTCTCATGCGGCCGATGAAAGGTCCCACTCTGCCAAGGCGAATATGCGCTCGGAGCATGTCCCGATTGGCTTCGTCGCCGAGTGGAACGTTCGGAATAACCGATCGCTCAATGTCAGCTGCTTCAGCCTCAGCGTCCATACAAAAATCTGCAAAGCAAAGATGAGCAGAAAGTAAGCGCAGAATGAACTACAAAGTCAGGAAGCACTCGGCAAAAAGCTTACCACCGAGCAACGCAATCATCTTCCTTGCCCAGTCGCTGACATACTTCTCCTGCGATATGCACCGACTGTTCATCAACTTCATCTGACCCATCAGTTCAGTTCTTTGCTTGCCCATTTTCTCAATTTCGGCCAACAATGCCTTGTTCGCCTCCCGAAACTCCTCCAAAGACTTCTCTCGGTCAACAAGAGCCCCCTTCACACCAGCTAAGTCATTCACAGCCGCCTCCAATGCTGCAGCAAGCTGAATCTTTTCAGCCTTCAGAGCATTGTACGCTGATCCCGTTTCACAAGTCTTCTGCAAATCAGCGCGAAGAGAAGATCAGACACATTCAACAAGGAAAACAATAAAAGCTCATAGTTCTTCAGACCCCTGCCGACGCAAGCAGTCGACAGCGGTCTCGGGGACTACACCCGGTGGGTTCACTAAGAGTGACCCCACTGGCATGAAGCTTGAACAGGTCCGCCCTATTGAGCTACATGACAAACAGACAAGCCTAGGAGACTACTGTTACCCGACCTGAGTAAAACTACTCTCGGGGACTACTTCCAGTGGGTGCACTCGGAGTGCCCCCACTGATACCATTCGGCCAGATTAGCTCTGATCCGATCAAGTCACGGAAAACGTATATAAAGACAACTGCCAGTGCAAGCACTCGACAGGAGTCTCGGGGACTACACCCACTGGGTTCACTCGGAGTGAACCCACTGCAAAATAATCCTACTGTATCCGAGTATATCCGTTAAACCCCCAGTGGGTTACAAGAGGAAAGTAAACACTTACTAGCGCACTTACTCGAATATCGTCCCGGAGCTCCAAGCTTCTCCTGTACAAAGATGCGATGGAGTCGTACGCTCCCTTGGCATCACCCATCATCAACTCCACCTGCACCATGGCCTCCTTGGCGGCTCCCACTTGGTCTTCCGGGAGGTGTCGGGCATCGTACTGGACGGTCGACGGACACGGCACGACAGGAGACTCCTTGGGCATCCCAAGTCCCGCTCGAGTCGGTTCCGCCGCGAGGGGCACCGCCTCAGTCGACGACATCGTCTCGGTCGGCGGCGCGTCCATGGTGGGAGCTGCAGCAGATGGAACAGCCTCAAGGACAGGCGCCAAAGTTTGCCCTGACCCCTTCTGTCGTCCTCCTCCAGATGAATCCCCTTCGAAGGAAGCCCGACTGAACAACATGAGATTACAGAAAAAGGGCAAGATTAAAGACAGAACTCGCGAAACAATAATGCGAACTCTCAGAGTCGTCACAGCGTACCTTGCTGGGATGTAGCAGCGTTATCCGTATCCATGGGATCATCGTCCTGGCGTGGCAGAGAGGTGGCAGAGGTAGCAGCCCTGTCAAGTAAAATCCACTCGACCGATAAGCATGAGTTCAATCGAATACTGAAAGAAGATAGGAGAACAAGACACTTACGCTAAGGCAATTGGAATAGCGATCCTCATCCGAGGCAAAGCTTTCCGAGGCTTGGACCCACTCGGTTTGGCCACCTTGGACGGTTGGTCCGTGGGCTCGGCAGCAGCGTCCATGGTCCTATTCACGCTCCGAGCACTCGGAGCCACGGGGGGGGGGGGGGGGGGGGGGGGGGGGGGGGCTAGCGGAGCACTCGGGGCCGCTGGAGGAGCCGACGGAGTCGCAGGTTCGTGACGGCGCTTGGTTCGAGGCTCTGATGGTGGGGGTGGCGAGCTCTGCTCCCCAACTTCCCCCTCCTCCTCTTTGGTCTCCTCCTCCGTCTCCCCACTGTCGGAGACGTACTCGGCGCTGTCTACGCTGCCCTCCTGGCTGCCCTCCTCTTCCTCAGCTGGATTCCCTTTCGAGACGGGAGAATACCAGTTGGTCCACGCCTGCACAAAATACAGGCGACAACATCGGACGTCAGGCGGTGATACAAGAAAAAAGCGATAAATCTAAGAGGATTGAAAGCACTCGACAAGATGTGCTCACCTCATTCGGAGGAGGATTGTCAGCGCGGAAGGGCTTCACTTGTCGGGCTCCTCTGGGGTTATCGCAGGCACCTGTGATGCTGCGGACCCATGCCGTCACAACCTCCCCGGTCACGCATTCTGGATGAGTCCAAGTGGAGTCCCCGGGCCCCGTGTAGTGCCACATGGCGTGGTGTCGAGCTTGCAGCGGCTGGATGCGCCGACCCAGAAAAGTCTCCAGCATATCCGTGTAGGTGACTCCCTTGCGGACAACATCTATCAGCGCGTCGACCAGAGGTTGGATCTGGATCTTTTCCACCTTCGAGAGCGCAAGCTGCCTGGGAGGAGCCGGTCGGTCTAGGCTGAAAGGTGGCAGCCCAGTTCCAGCATTCGGACAAGCGATGTCCTGGGAATAGAACCAAGTCGACTGCCAGTTCCTAACTGACTCGGACAGCTGAAGAGGGGGGTAGCTACTTTTGGTTTTCTTCTGGAAGCCTAAGCCCCCGCAGAGCTGGAGGATATGGGTTTTGGCATCCGACTGGCTAAGCTTTTTGACAGTTTGGGACCTAGCGGAGAAGATGTACTTAAAGAGCCCCCAATGGGGGAAAATCCGATAAAGCACTCGCAAAGCACGACAAATGCAGCAAGATGGGCTATCGCGTTTGGAGGAAAATGATGGAGCAGCGCCCCTAAGTGATTCATAATACCTCTGAAGAAGGGGTGGGGAGGCAAGGAGAAGCCCCTGTACACGTGACTGAGAAGCAAGATGCGCTCTCCCTCCTGCGGCGCCGGCTCCATCTCACCCTCCGCCGGCAGCCTCCATGACTTGTTGGCAATCATGCCTTGCTCCACCAGCTCCAGCAGGTCGTCTGCCGTTACAGTGGAGGGGAGGAAATCTCCCTGGATCCAGCCCGCCGGTAGTGCCCGCTGTCGCCGCTGAGCAGGGGCCGCCGCCTTCTTCTTCTTCTTCTGCAACTCGAGCTTGCTCGTCTGCCCCTTCGTCATGGTGGAGGCAGCAGATCCGCAGAGGAGGAGAGGAAGGAGGAGGCTTGGAGCGCGTAGGAAGCTACGGGAGAAGTGAGGCGAGTGCGAGTAATAAGGTCACTAACAGGTGGCCCCGAAATCTTATGCCCCGACCGGATGCTGCGATATTAGTGGAGAAGATAAAGGCACGGTAATCGAGGCGGCAGAAACTACTCGATGACGATGTCGTCATCCCCGCTGAGCACGCGACAACCAAAATTTGAGGATCCCAGAAAATCCGCCCCTGTCAGTTGACCGGTCACGTCGAAAGATTCCGCGGAAGCACTCGGTCCCTTACGGTTCGTTTCACGGATATAATCATTGGCCGAGAGGATAAAATGGATCGAGGCAAACAACGCCAAAGTCACATCCATACCAGTCGGATCCGTACTCCAGGCATCACTTCGTCGTTCCAACCCCGATCCATTCGGGGACTAATGATGGGGTTATAGTCCCAGGGTAGGGTCATAGGCCTGCCCTATAGGTCCTACCCAAGGACTACCCTTCATAAGGGACAAGGCCCTTAGAAAGTTCCGACTGAACTAAGGACTTCCCATCATCCAGTCGGTGACGATTCCCCCATCATCCAGTCGGCGACGAGCATTCGGAGCATATTAAACGTACCGACTGGATTCCACTCTGTATATCGTAACCTCCCTGGAGGGCAATGGTCATACGTTTTCATACACCATTATTAGAATTTAAGGCATACGTTACCTGTAACATAGGCATTTATTCGCCACTACTCCACCCCTGTCCACCGGACCATTGTGAAGGGCAGCGCACTCTATATAAGCCGCCCTTCCCCACTGGTGCAGGGGTTGGCTTTTTACTGTAACCCATATTCCACTTGACACTAAGCTCCCAAGAGCACTGAGACGTAGGGATTTTACCTCCACCGTAGAGGGGCCTGAACTCATACAACCTCGCCGTAGCTAAGGCTCTGCCCATCCTTTCGTACCCTACACATCTACTGTCAGCCTTATACCCACGACAACAGGTATCTCCAAAGATGTGTGTTGGGTTGCGATGGATCAAGACTGGGATTTGTCACTCCATATGAAGGAGAGGTATCTCGGGGCCCACTTGGTAATACAACATCACAGCAAGCTTTGCAAGCAATGTGACTAAGGAGTTAGTCACACGATCTTGTATTACAGAACGAGTAAAGAGACTTGCCGGTAACGAGATTGAACTAGGTATAGAGATACCGACGATCGAATCTCGGGCAAGTAACATACCGATGGACAAAGGGGATAGTGTATGGGATTAACTATAAATCCTTGACATAGAGGTTCGACCAATAAAGATCTTTGTAGAATATGTAGGAGCCAATATGGGCATCCAGGTCCCGCTATTGGTTATTGACCGGATAGTGTCTCAGTCATGTGTGCATAGTTCTCGAACCCGCATGGTGTGCACACTTAAGGTTCGATGACGTTTTGGTACAATTGAGTTATGTATATTGGTGACTGAAGGTTGTTCAGAGTCCGGGTGAGACCCCGGACGTCATGAGGAGTTCCAGAATGGTCCGGAGATGAAGATTGATATATAGGAAAAGTGTATTTGGGCACTGGAAAGGTTTCAGGCATTTTCGGTAGTGTACCGGGAGTGTCGAATGGGTTCCGGGGGTTCACCGGTAGGGGCCAACCACCCCGAGGAGCCACATAGGCCTAAGAGGTGGCGCACAAGCCCCTAGTGGGCTGGGCGGCTAGCCTCGTGGGCCAATGCAACCGAAATAGTGGAGATGGGGAGGAGTTTGACTAGGATGAGGAGTCCTCCTAACGCCTCCACCAAACCCACTTGGAGGAGGCCTCCTCCTCCTCTTGGGCACGACCGGCCAACCCTAGGGGAAACCCTAGGTCCACCCCTTCCCCGTCCATCCTGTATATAGTGGAGGGGAGAGAGGGCATCCATACCTCAATCCAAGGCGCAACCTCCTCTCCCTCCCTCTAGTTCGTTCTTCCTCTAGATTAGGTTCGGGAGTGCACGGTGAAGCCCTACCGGATCAGTTCCACTACCATCGCCGCCAGGCCGTTAGGCTATCAGAGAACTGAGCTACCTCTTCGCCCTTCTTGCTAGATCAAGAAGGCGGAGATCATCATCGAGCTGTACGTGTGTTGAACGCGGAGGTGACGTCCGTTCGGCACCAGATCGGGATGGATCGTGATGGGATCACGGGTCGGATTGTGATGAGATCGCGGGACGGACTGTGATTTGGATCACGAAGATGTTCGACTACATCAACTGCGTTATATACGCTTCTGGTTAGCGATCTACAAGGGTATGTTGATCCAATCTCTCCTCTCATAGATGGTCATCACCGTGGATAGATCTTATGTGTGCGTAGGAAATTTTTTGTTTCCCATGCGACGTTCCCCAACACCTCCATCGTGAGATACTAAGAAATCTAAATGATAACGATGTGCTCAAGAATCCCCTCGATCTCAACTCCCGAAAGAAATCAAGTGAGACAGGCGGCACCAAGTCAGAAGTCTGTCACATCGACATCATATATATTCTAAAATACCCGTGTGATCCTAAAATTTCTAAGTGAGAAAAGGAGTAGAATTAAAATTCTTATGTTAAGATTCCTCATGAGAGCATAGAAGAGGAGTAAAAAGAATCATACTCTCCGTTGTATTACTAGGCTCAAAGCAGGTTTTCACTAGACCCGACTCGGCTAAGTTTGATCAATCAAGGGGGCTCCTAGGTCGGTACTGCTCTAATACCAACTTGTAACACCCAAGATGCGATCCTATCCTCGTTTTGGCACGAAGGCCTCGACAGGGATAGAAGCGCATCTCGTCGTTTTGCAAGAATGGATATCGTTACATGCACATGTGCATAAGAGATGAGTATATGGAATTGGCTTACACTCGCCACAAGCTACATCAAGACCACATCAAGACAACAACATGTTCAATCACCATGTAGAAGAGCAGAGTCCAACTACACATGAAAACAAATGATAAAAGAACAACGTCCATCCTTGCTATCCCAGGCTGCCAGCCTCGAACCCATCCTAGATCGATGATGAAGAATAAGAAACTCCAGATAGTATAATCATCGCGCTCGCGTCAAAGTAACTCTTTACCTATACCTGCAACTATTGTTGTAGTAATCTGTGAGCCACAGGGACTCAGCAATTTCATTTCCAAAGGTATCAAGACTAGGAAATCTTAATGGGTGAGATATGGTTAAGTGGTGAGGCTGCAACAAGCAACTAAGCATTTATTTGAGGTGGCTAACTTAGGATTATAAGAATAAGAGAGGGGTGATCTACGCATAATCAGACATGAACTAATTAATGATCAAGTGAATGATCATGAACACCTACCTACGTCAAACATAACCCCATTGTGTCCTCAGTCAGAGAAGGAGCTCATGAAAGAGCCAATCACGGTTACGCACACAGTTGGCAAGTTTTGATTAAGTTTACTTCAAGTTATCTAGAACCGGATGTAAAACAAAGTTTCCAAGTTTACCATATAACCGATGGCACAACTTTCCGAAAGATTTAACCCTGCAGGGGGGGTGCTCCAACTAGTCCATCACAAACAACCACACGTTGCGCCGGAATGACCTTAACCACGGAAAACCCATGATCTCCTCGGGTTCCTATTGGAAAAACTCAACATAGAGATAGCCCGAAGTATCCCCGGAATCCCTCGCACAAGATATTTCATAAAATATAAAATAAATCCAACAAGTCCGCCCGACGTGCCAACAAACCCTATAGGAGTCGCGTATCTCGTTCTCATGGCACGACTAATGGGGATATGTACCTAGGGTAGGGTCATAGGCCTGACTTAGATGTCCTACCTAAGGGTACCTCATTAAAGACTTGAAGCCAACAAGGAAGACTCCAACTGGATAGACATAGCGTCTAAGTCACTCGGTAAGAAATCACTCGGAGGATTTTCCCCTTTACTCAACAACCAACTTCCACTAGGAAGAAGCCAATCGACACAGAAGACGAGAAGCCACTCCAGGGAGGCCAACAGGTGAGCGTTCGGCTGTTCATCATAAATAACATTAATTACGTACATTATTAGTAATGTACAACTTTAAACTCCATTGATCGAACCCTTAGATGCCTGGACCTTGATGAGGGGTAGCACATTCTATATAAGCCACCCTCCCCACTGGCACAACGGTTTGCACCCCCTCTAACACGCATTCCACACTGCAAGAGCTCCCAAGCACTAAGACGTAGGGGTGTTACCTCCACGAGAGGGGCCTAAACTCATAGACCTTGCGTACAAGCTTGTCATAGCTAGGACTCTGCCCTCTCCTTTCGTACGCTGCACCTCTACTGTTAGGTTCATTCCCACGACAGTTGACGCCCACCGTGGGGCAGCCGTCTAAGCGACTTCCGGCAAGTTTGTGATTTTCATTCTCTGTCATGTCTTCCGGCTGCGATTCGTTCTTGGGCGGCGAGATCCATTTCGGCGCGCTCGTCTTCGTTGCCGATGACTCGACATGGCTTCAGGAGGCGCCTCTCGACATCGAGGCGCCCCCGATCCACGGGGCAACGCACTTCCGTGCAAGCTCTTGCGGCGTATTCCTTCGACACCCGTCGACCCTGGTGTCGATCATTCGCTTTGATGCTCGTTGTCTCAAGCGATCCGGTCGCTCACGACTTCAGCGATGGGTGAAACACACAGTGGCTCACCACGTGTCACCTCTGTCATCTCCGCAGATTGCTGCAATCAAGCCTGCTCAACCTCTTCGGGGCGCGATCCACTTGGCATCAGATCAGTCTAATGTTCCTTCCGAGTGCGAGAGCTGCAATCCTGCGGTGGAGGTCTTCATAGCGGGTTCTATGGAGAGCTCACCTGGGTTCGTCGTGGCGAATGCGAAGTTGGAGAACCGTCGAGTGGACACGCCCGCCGTCGTCCTCCAGTTTCTAGTCCGCATTAGCGACAACTCTTTTCAAGTGGACCTCAGAACAACATCGATGTATTTCGTACTCCGGTACTTAATGTTGCAGCTGTCGCTAAGATAGCAGATTTCATTCAGCTCTCAGATTCACAGGCTGATAGAGGCTTAGAGCAGATTCGTACTTTGCTTCAAACAGCGCAACAACAAAACTCAGTTGTATCACAATCGCTCAATAGGTTGCACAGAAATTCACCCAGAGCAGATACAGTTTGTTCAGTTTTCAGTCCAAGGTCACCTCAGCGTCGCAGAGACGGAGGTTACCGAGAGAATCAACACGGAGATCAGGGGCGGAACCAGTTCGCTCCCCGGTACCACCGTGATGACCGTCGTCGGGTGCATTCTCCTACGAGGAGTGGTACGTATGTGTCCTGACACTATGACGATAGGCGCTCGTTCGGTGATGAGTGAAGTCCTGGGTTTGATGCGAGAAATGTACTCGTGCAGAGGAGGGTTGACTGGGACAGAGCTCAGACAGATGGTTTTGACAGAGGTCGTCCGAGTGGAAGTGGCACATCAGTTTCTGGCCCCGAGTGCTTCAGTAGAGCAATCCGTTCGGCTGATATTCCCCCCAACTTCAGGTTAATGGCTGAAATAAGTAAGTTCACATGAGAATCTAAGCCTGAAACATGGCTTCATGACTACCGAGTGGCAGTGCAGATTGGTGGAGGCAACGACAGTGTCGCCATGAAGCATTTGCCTTTGATGTTGGATGGTTCAGCCAGGGCATGGCTGAATCAGTTGGCTCCTTCTAGCATCTACTGCTGGGTGGATCTCGCCCGAGTGTTCATTAAAACATTCAAGGGCACGTGCAAGCGTCCTCCCGGTTTGTCCGAGTTGCAACTTTGCGTGCAGAAGACAAATGAATCTTTGAGAGATTATATCCAGCGTTGGACCACCCTTCATCACATGGTGGAGAACGTTTCCGAGCACCAGGCAGTCTACGCTTTCAAAGATGGTGTCAGGTACAGAGAGCTATATTTGAAGTCTGTCCGTACAGGTGACATGTCCATGAGCAAGATGATGGAGATTCCTACCCGATACGCCAATGGTGAAGAAGAAGACCGCATCCGCAGTGGTAAAGGAAAAGCAGTCGACAACGATGCTGGCGGCAATTCCAATCAGAAACAGAAGCGCAAGGCTAATGGTTCCACTCCAGCAGAAGCAGCCGCCGTGGCGGCACAAGGAAAATTCAAGGGAAAACCCAAAGGGCCATTTGCCCCAAATAATTCCAAGAATTACTCAGATGTTCTGGATCTACCGTGTGCAATCCACACAAAGAAAGATGAAGATGGCAATCTGATATTACCCAAGCACACCACTCGTGAGTGTAGGTTGTTGATCAAACAGTTCAAAGATACGCTGTCAAGTGAGAAGACTCCTGAGAAGGTGGATGAAGAATATAAGGAAGACTTTCAAGTATCAACGCCACCTTGATGATTTTTGCCGATGTAGAGAGCAGAAGTCGATTGAAGGTTATTAACACAGAGGTCAACATGGTAGTTCCGACCACCCCCTCATACCTCAAGTGGTCTTACACTCCCATAACGTTCGATCAGTCGGATCACCCTGCTCACGTTGCTACCCTAGGTCAACAAGCTTTGGTGGTCGACCCAGTTGTGGGAGGAGTTCGCCTTCGCAAGGTCTTGATGGATGGTGGGAGTGGGTTGAACATTCTGTATGCAGAAACCCTCAAAGGAATGGGCATTCTTATGTCCCAATTGAATGAAAGCAGTACACAGTTCCACAGGGTCATCCCTGGGAAAAAGGCCAAGTCACTCGGCCAAATTGCGCTGGATATGGTATTTGGCATGGACAAGAACTTTCACAAGGACAAATTGACTTTTGCAGTTGTGAATTTTCAGAGTGCTTATCTTGCCATCCTTGGTTGCCCTGCTTATGCGCGTTTCATGGCATGCCCATGCTACGAATACCTCAAGATGAAGATGCCAGGGACCAAGGGAGTCATCACAGTCACAGTGAATCGGCAGAGAGTCGAAGACTACTTGCAACAAGGCTCTAGGATCGCTGATCATCAGTTGTGGTTGAACTGGAGGAATACCGAAAGAACACAGACCCCGTTGACCTCATGCGCTCCAAGAAGCATGCTTCTGAGTCCGCTTTTCAGTCGGCGGGTGAAGTCAAACAAGTGAACATCCACCCGACAGATCCTAATGCTTCCCCGACCAACATATCAACAACACTCGACAGAAAATAGGAAGCCGAGCTCATCCAGTTCCTTCGTGAGAACTGGGACATCTTTGCATGGAATCCTGCTGACATGCCGGGTGTGCCTAGGGAACTGGCTGAGCATCGACTAAGAGTGGATCCGAAGGCAAAGCCGGTCAAAGAGCATTTGCGCATGTCTGCAACGGAGAAGAGGAAAGCAATCGACGAGGAGGTGGCTCGACTCTTGGAGGTGAAGTTCATACGCGAAGTCTACCACTCTGAGTGGCTCACAAATCTTGTCACGGTACCTAAGAAGGACAAGTCCCTTCACATGTGTATCAATTTCAAGAACATCAATAAGGTCTGCCTGAAAGATCACTTTCCGCTCCAACACATTGATCAAATTGTCAATTCGACTGCGGGGAGTGAGTGTGTATCCTTTCTTGATGCTTATTCTGGCTACCATCAGATCCATCTGTCTGGTCCAGATGAAAAACGGCCTTCATCACCCCTTTCGGGTGTTTCTGCTATATCACCATGCCTTTTGGTTGGAAGAATGTTGGCACCACTTTCATGCGTATGATCCATAAGTGCATGCTCGATCAAATAAGTCGGAATGTCGAAGCATACATGGATGATATTGTGGTCAAGTCTCGCAAAGGTTCCGACCTTCTTACTGGCCTGGCAGAGACATTCACCAACCTGAGAAAGTATGATATCAAACTAAATCCACCTAAGTGCACTTTCGGAGTCCCTGGCGGCAAGTTACTCGGTTTCCTCGTTTCCGAATGTGGGATCGATGTCAACCCCGAGAAGATCAGTGCCATCGTCGGAATGAAAAGACCTGTGCGTGTGCACGATGTCCATAGGCTTACAGGCTACCTGGCGGCGTTAAGTCGGTTCATCTCTCGTCTCGATGAGAATGCATTGCCTCTGTACCGACTCATGAAAAAATCTGATGTGTTCGAGTGGAATGACAAGTCAGAAGCAACGTTTGTCGAGCTAAAATCCCTGCTTTCCACCCAGCCGGTGCTTACTGCTCCGTACAGCAAAGAACCCCTGATCTTATACATCACAACTACTAATCAAGTCGTCAGCAAAGTTCTGATGTCGAGCTAGAAGAGGAAGGAAAAGCTTACAAAGTCCAGCGCCCAGTCTACTACATTTCTAAAGTACTGACCCCTCATTACCAGAAGCTCCTCTATGGAATATATTTATCAGCGAAGAAGGTGGCATATTACTTTCAAGATCATTCGGTATTAGTCATCAGCGATACCCCACTTTTAGAGATTCTTAACAATCGGGACGCATCTGGTCGCATGGCTGAATGTGCCATTGAGCTGTTATATTTTGACATCAAGTTTGAGGTAAAGAAAGCTATCAAGTCTCAAGCGCCTGCTAATTTCATGGTCGAGTGGGTGGAACAACAGTAGCCATCTCAAATTGACTCGCCACATTGGACTATGATCTTTGATGGCTCCAAAATGTTGAATGGGTTCAGTGCTGGTGTGGTATTGGTGACCCCAAAAGGCGACAAGCTCAACTATGTTCTCTAGATTCATTTTGATTCCTCCAACAACGAGGCTGAATATGAAGCCCTCCTCTACGGGTTGCGTCTGGCCATCTCACTCGGCGTTTGGTGCTTGATTGTGTACGAGGACTGAGATATGGTGGTCAATCAAGTGATGAAGGAATGGGATGTCAGAAACCCCGCCATGACTAGATATTGTCACGCAGTAAGGAATCTTGAGAAGAAGTTTGAAGGTCTGGAACTCCACTATATTCCTCGATTGAAAAATCAAGCAGTTGACGAATTGACCAGGATTGGATCCACTAGGAAACCGGTCCCTAGCAATGTGTTCCTGGAACACTTACATACTCCTTCGGTGCAAGAGGATCCTTTCATTGAAGAGCTCCCACAACCGGTAAGCACCTCCATTCCGACTGAGATTGATGTTCTAGCAGTCGTTGATTTGGTTATGGAAATTCTGGTGATCATGCCCGAGTGGACAATACCATACATTAGATACATCCTGAGGCGAGAACTCCCGGAAGACGAAGCTGAAGCTAAGCAGATTGTCCGCATATCAAAGGCTTTTACTGTTATGGGCGATCAGCTTTATAGAGAAAGTGTTACTGGCGTAGCTCAACGGTGCATCTCCCCTGAGGAGGGCCGACTGATCCTGGAGGAAATTCACTCGGGGACCTGTGGTCATCATGTGTCCTCTCGGACCATTGTTGCCAAAGCATACCGAGCTGGGTTCTTCTCGCCACATGCTAATGAGATGGCTAAAGATATCGTTGATCACCGCGAAGGCTGCCAATTCTATTCTAACTTGTCTCACAAGCCTACGTCCGCATTGAAGACCGTCCCACTCATCTGGCCATTTGCTGTTTGGGGTTTGGATATGGTCGGCCCTTTCCGAATGGCCCAGAGTGGATTCACACACCTTCTTGTTGCAGTCGACAAGTTCACTAAATGGATTGAAGCCAAGCCGATAAAGAAGTTGGACTCGTGCACCGCCATCAAGTTCATGAAGTAAATAACATTTCTGTATGGAGTTTCTCACAACATCATAACAGATAATGGTTGTAACTTCGACTCAGAAGAGTTCAGACACTTTTGCTCTACTGAAGGCACTCAGGTGGATTATGCGTCCATCACACACCCCCAAACCAATGGATAAGCTGAGCGGGCAAATGGCATGATCCTTCAAGGGTTGAAACCTCGACTCATGCGAGACTTGGAACATGCAGCTGGAGCTTGGGTGACTGAACTACCATCTCTTTTGTGGGGCTTGAGAATAACTCCCAACCGGTCAACTCGATACACACCTTTTCTTCTTGGTGTATGGGGATGAAGCTGTCTTGACGAGTGATCTCCTTCATAGTTCTCCCCATGTGGATTTATATTCAGAAGATGAGGCTGAACAAGCACAAAAGGACAAAGTAGATATCCTGGAAGAAGAGCGTGAATTGGCCTTGATTCGGTCGACTGTATACCAATAGGATCTACGTCGCTTCCATGCGAGGCATGTCAGGAGTCGGGCGTTCCACGAAGGCGATCTGGTGCTCCGAGTGGATCAACAATGACCACACAAGCTTGCTCCTACGTGGTAAGGACCATTCTTCGTCACCAAGGTACTGAATGATGGAGCCTACCACCTCTACAACCTCAAGAAGAGAGCCGACGAACCCCGTGCTTGGAATGTAGACCTACTCCGACGTTTTTATGCTTGACAACCGATTGGTTTGATGTAATGAGAGAGTTTGCTCAACAGTGTGCTTATCAAAGTCATGATTCCTATCGAGTGAATATCAACCTATTCACTTGTGAACTTAGCAGCGAATCAGTCTTGGCCTAAGTTAGACTCTACTCGGACACTTAACTGCGAAACAGATTTCGCTTAAGTAAGGAGTTTCCTCGAATGTCAGGAACATTCAAAAAACCAAATGAAGTGAGCAAAATGCAGATAAATTCAAAGAAATCCAGCACGGATTAAAGTCATCCATGTAGTCGAAAGTACTCGGGTTCAACACCCGAACGAAGTTTTAACGGATACATTAACACTCGACATACTGAGGCGAATTAAAGTTCGTACGGTAATCAAAGTTCCTACTCAAGGCTCACCAGAACTCGCAGGCTCAACAAAGGTGTCAAGATTGATCCCATCAGCATTGCGAGTCACCGCGTTGATGAAGGTCTCCATGAAGTCCTCAAACTGGAGCTTCTTCGTATTAGCACCTGGAGCGCCTTCAACTTATCTTCCCTAGCTTCTTTGCAATGGACTCAAACAAGCGAAAGGGTCACGTCGGCTCTACAACATGTGGCAGACTTCTTCGATGCCTGCACCCTGTTGGGAATCTGGTCCAAGCAGCTCATTATTGACTCTAGATCAGTCTGGAGGGTGTCTTCACGCCAGAGCTCCTTGTCGATCTTCCCCAACACAACTTGCAGTCGGGCGACATACCCTTGGACCTTCAAGAGACAAGTGTTGAGACGAAACATATCCATGGACACGTCATCTGCAACAGGCGACTTGATAGGGTACAGATACGGCTCCACCTCTTCTATCTCCTTATCAATGTCTAGGAAGAATTCTGTGTGAAGGAAAAATAAGAAGTCAGTTGCAATTCATTCGGTAAAGTTCGAAGAGATTCACTCGGTGAAAAAAGCATACCAGTAAGTGTCCCGAGCATTTTTCCCAAGAAGTCCTTTAGATACTTTTCCATGGCGTTTCCCCTTTTCGCCATCTACTCAAGTTTTTCCCCCATTCGAGTCGTTCTTTCTTCAGGCTGGTGTTCTGTTCTTCCACCTGGTCGGTTTCCAAGAGATTCTTCTCAGGAGCCTCGGATCTTTCCTTAGCTTCTGCAAGGACCTTGTCCTTGTCCTCGAGTGCTTTATTCAAGGCATTCAAGCCATTGGTTGTCACTTCTAGATCCAGCTGAAGCTGGCTCTTCTATGATTCTAATTTGGCATACTTGACTCCAATCTCACAGGTTTTCTGAAAACATCAAGGAAATAGTTCAGTCAACATTAATATTTTTCCACTCCCGAGTGGGGAAGTACAGTTCAGTCGATCGAATGGCGGCCTGCCGCACCCACCCACACTAGTGGAGATACTAAAGAAACATATTCAGTCGACAAATAGAGTCGTGCAAGTACTCTAAGTACGAAAAAGGATCCTCCATCCAAGTTCTTAAGACTAACGCCCTTTGTAAATGATCAGCAATAGTCTCAGGGACTACATCGAGTGGGTTCACACATCGTGCCCCCACTGGCCGCAAAACCACTCGACCAGATCCGGCCTGGCCGAGTCAAGGAAAAGAAAGAAGAGTGTGTCTTCTAATCGGACTCCTGCCTAGTGCCAGTTTCTGTTTTTTTTCATGTTTTTGAGTATTGTAGATAAGGAATATTAAACGGAGTCCAAACGGAATAAAATCTCGGGAATGATTTTTGTTGGACCAGAAGAAACCTGCCAGACTTGGAGAAGGGGACACGAGACCTGCCGGGAGGCGACAAGCCTATAGGGCGCGTGTTGGAATTATGCCCTAGAGGCAATAATAAATATAGTTATTATTATAATTCCTGTATCAAGATAATAGTTTATTATCCATGCTATAATTGTATTGAATGAAGACTCATTTACATGTGTGGATACATAGACAAAACACCGTCCCTAGCATGCCTCTAGTTGGCTAGCCAGTTGATCAATGATGGTCAGTGTCTTCTGATTATGAACAAGGTGTTGTTGCTTGATAACTGGATCACGTCATTGGGAGAATCACGTGATGGACTAGACCCAAACTAATAGACGTAGCATGTTGATCGTGTCATTTTGTTGCTACTGTTTTCTGCGTGTCAAGTATTTATTCCTATGACCATGAGATCATATAACTCACTGACACCGGAGGAATGCTTTGTGTGTATCAAACGTCGCAACGTAACTGGGTGACTATAGAGATGCTCTACAGGTATCTCCGAAGGTGTTAGTTGAGTTAGTATGGATCAAGACTGGGATTTGTCACTCCGTGTGACGGAGAGGTATCTCGGGGCCCACTCGGTAATACAACATCACACACAAGCCTTGCAAGCAATGTAACTTAGTGTAAGTTGCAGGATCTTGTATTACGGAACGCGTAAAGAGACTTGCCGGTAAACGAGATTGAAATAGGTATGCGGATACTGACGATCGAATCTCGGGCAAGTAACATACCGAATGACAAAGGGAATGACATACGGGATTATACGAATCCTTGGCACTGAGGTTCAAATGATAAGATCTTCGTAGAATATGTAGGATCCAATATGGGCATCCAGGTCCCGCTATTGGATATTGACCGAGGAGTCTCTCGGGTCATGTCTACATAGTTCTCGAACCCGCAGGGTCTGCACAATTAAGGTTCGACGTTGTTTTATGCGTATTTGAGTTATATGGTTGGTTACCGAATGTTGTTCGCAGTCCCGGATGAGATCACGGCCGTCACGAGGGTTTCCGGAATGGTCCGGAAACGAATATTGATATATAGGATGACCTCATTTGATTACAGGAAGGTTTTCGGAGTTACCGGGAATGTACCGGGAATGACGAATGGGTTCCGGGAGTTCACCGGGGGGGGGGGGCAACCCACCCCGGGGAAGCCCATAGGCCTTGGGGGAGACACACCAGCCCTTAGTGGGCTGGTGGGACAGCCCACAAGTGTCCTATGCGCCAAGGAGAAGAAAATCAAGAGAGAAACAAAAAAAAGGAGGAGGTGGGAAGGAAGGGGGACTCCCTCCCACCAAACCTAGTCCAACTCGGTTTGGGGGGGGGGAGAGTCCTCCCCCTTGGACTCGGCCGACCCCCTTGGGGCTCCTTGAGCCCCAAGGCAAGGCCGCCTCCCTCCCACCTATATATACGGAGGTTTTAGGGCAGATTTGAGACGTTTTTTCCACGGCAGCCCGACCACATACCTCCACGGTTTTTCCTCTAGATCGCGTTTCTGCGGAGCTCGGGCGGAGCCCTGCTGAGACAAGGTCATCACCAACCTCCGGAGCACCGTCACGCTGCCGGAGAACTCTTCTACCTCTCCGTCTCTCTTGCTGGATCAGGAAGGTCGAGATCATCGTCGAGCTGTACGTGTGCTGAACGCGGAGGTGCCGTCCGTTCGGTACTAGATCGTGGGACTGATCGCGGGATTGTTCGCAGGGCGGATCGAGGGACGTGAAGACGTTCCACTACATCAACCGTGTTCTCTAACGCTTCTGCTGTACGATCTACAAGGGTACGTAGATCACTCATCCCCTCTCGTAGATGGACATCACCATGATAGGTCTTCGTGCGCGTAGGAAAATTTTTGTTTCCCATGCGACGTTCCACAACAGTGGCATCATGAGCTAGGTTCATGCGTAGATGTCTTCTCGAGTAGAACACAAAAGTTTTTGTGGGGGGTGATGTGCGTTTTGCTGCCCTCCTTAGTCTTTTCTTGATTTCGCGGTATTGTTGGATTGAAGCGGCTTGGACCGACATTACTCGTACGCTTACGAGAGACTGGTTTCATCGTTACGAGTAACCCCCTTTGCTCAAAGATGACTGGCAAGTGACGGTTTCTCCAACTTTAGTTGATACGGATTTGACCGAGGAGGTCCTTGGATGAGGTTAAATAGCAACTCATATATCTCCACTGTGGTGTTTGCGTAAGTAAGATGCGATCCTACTAGATGCCCTTGGTCACCACGTAAAACATGCAACAACAAAATTAGAGGATGTCTAACTTGTTTTTGCAGGGTATGCTTGTGATGTGATATGGCCAACGATGTGATGTGATATATTGGATGTATGAGATGATCATGTTGTAATAGAAATATCGACTTGCACGTCGATGGTACGGCAACCGGCAGGAGCCATAGGGTTGTCTTTATACTAACGTTTGTGCTTGCAGATGCGTTTACTATTTTGCTAGGATGTAGCTTTGGTAGTAATAGCATGAGTAGCACGACAACCCCGATGGCAACACGTTGATGGATGATCATGGTGTGGCGCCGGTGACAAGAAGATCGTGTCGGTGCTTTGGTGATGGAGATCAAGAAGCACGTGATGATGGCCATATCATGTCACTTATGAATTGCATGTGATGTTAATCCTTTTATGCACCTTATTTTGCTTAGAACGATGGTAGCATTATGAGGTGATCTCTCACTAAAATTTCAAGACGAAATTGTGTTCTCCCCGACTGTGCACCGTTGCTACAGTTCG
The DNA here is from genome assembly GCF_904849725.1 of Hordeum vulgare subsp. vulgare. Classification (NCBI taxonomy): domain Eukaryota; kingdom Viridiplantae; phylum Streptophyta; class Magnoliopsida; order Poales; family Poaceae; genus Hordeum; species Hordeum vulgare. The sequence continues at coordinate 151,307,674 of NC_058519.1, read as the reverse complement.
TCGTTTCGAGACACCACGTGATGATCGGGTGTGATAGACTCAACGTTCACATACAACGGGTGCAAAACAGTTGCGCACGCGGAACACTCGGGTTAAGCTTGACGAGCCTAGCATGTGCAGACATGGCCTCGGAACACATGATACCGAAAGGTCGATCATGAATCATATAGTTGATATGAGTAGCATAGGGATGCTTACCACTGAAACTATACTCAACTCACGTGATGATCGGACTTGGGATAGTGTAGGTGGATCATGAACCACTCAAATGACTAGAGAGATGTACTTTTTGAGTGGGAGTTTAGCATATAATTTGATTAAGTTGAACTCTAATTATCTTGAACATAGTCTAAGTCCACTTTGAATATATTTGTGTTGTAGATCATGGCTCACGCGACAGTCATCCTGAATTTTAATACGTTCCTAGAGAAAGCTAAGTTGAAAGATGATGGAAGCAACTTTGTAGACTGGGCTCGTAATCTTAGGCTAATCTTACAAGCTGGGAAGAAGGATTATGTCCTTAATGCTGCGCTAGGAGATGAACCACCCGCTACGGCTGATCAGGATGTTAAGAACGCTTGGTTAGCACGTAAGGAGGACTACTCAATAGTTCAATGTGCAGTCTTGTATGGCTTAGAACCGGGACTTCAACGTCGCTTTGAGCGTCATGGAGCATTTGAGATGTTCCAGGAGTTGGAGTTTATCTTTCAGAAGAACGCCCGGATGGAGAGGTATGAGACCTCTGATAAATTCTATGCTTGCAAGATGGAGGAAAACTCATCTGTCAGTGAACATGTGCTCAAAATGTCTGGGTACTCAAACCGTCTAGCTGAGCTGGGAATTGAACTCCCGCAAGAAGCTATCACTGACAGAATCCTTCAATCACTGTCGCCAAGCTATAAAGGCTTTGTGTTGAACTACAACATGCAAGGGATGAACAAGTCACCCGGCGAGTTGTTTGCGATGTTGAAAGTCGCAGAGTCTGAACTCCGTAAAGAGCATCAAGTGTTGATGGTGAATAAGACCACTAGTTTCAAGAGAAACGGCAAAGGCAAGAAGGGCAATTCGAAGAAGAGCGGCAAGCCTGTTGCCAATCCGCCGAAGAAACCCAAGGCTGGACCTAAGCCTGAAACGGAGTGCTACTATTGCAAGGGTATGGGTCACTGGAAGCGCAATTGCCCCAAGTATCTGGCAGATAAGAAGGCGGGCAAAGAAAAATCAGGTATATTTGATATACATGTTATTGATGTGTACTTAACCGGCTCTCGTAGTAGTGCCTGGGTATTCGATACCGGTTCTGTTGCTCATATTTGCAACTCGAAACAGGAACTGCAGAATAGACGAAGGCTGGCGAAAGATGAAGTGACGATGCGCGTAGGAAATGGTTCCAAGGTTGATGCAATCGCCGTCGGCATAGTGTCACTTCAGCTACCGTCGGGATTAGTGATGAACTTAAATCATTGTTATTTAGTGCCAGCGTTGAGCATGAACATTATATCTGGATCTTGTTTATTGCGAGACGGTTACTCTTTTAAGTCAGAGAATAATGGTTGTTCTATTTCCATGAGTAACATCTTTTATGGTCATGCACCGAATGTGAGAGGATTGTTCATATTGAATCTTGATAGCGATACGCATATACATAACATTGAGACCAAAAGAGTTAGAGTAAACAATGATAGCGCCATATTTTTGTGGCACTGCCGCTTGGGTCATATTGGTGTAAAGCGCATGAAGAAACTCCATGCTGATGGACTTTTGGAGTCACTTGACTTTGATTCACTTGACACGTGCGAACCATGCCTCATGGGCAAGATGACTAAGACTCCGTTCTCCGGAACAATGGAGCGTGCAAGTGACTTATTGGAAATCATACATACCGATGTGTGTGGTCCAATGAGCGTGGAGGCACGCGGTGGATATCGTTATTTTCTCACCTTCACTAACGATTTGAGTAGATATGGTTATGTCTACTTGATGAAGCACAAGTCAGAAACATTTGAAAAGTTCAAGCAATTTCAGAGTGAAGTGGAAAATCATCGTAACAAGAAGATCAAGTTCCTACGGTCTGATCGTGGGGGTGAATATCTGAGTTTCGAGTTTGGTGATCACTTAAGAAAATGTGGAATTGTTTCACAGTTAACACCGCCTGGAACATCACAGCGTAATGGTCTGTCCGAACGTCGTAATCGTACTTTGTTAGAGATGGTGCGATCTATGATGTCTCTTACTGATTTGTCGTTATCATTTTGGGGTTATGCATTAGAAACAACTGCATTCACTTTAAATAGGGCACCATCAAAATCCATTGAGACGACACCATACGAACTGTGGTATGGCAAAAGGCCAAAGTTGTCGTTTCTTAAAGTTTGGGGATGTGATGCTTATGTCAAAAAGCTTCAGCCTGAAAAGCTGGAACCCAAAGCGGAAAAGTGCGTCTTCATAGGTTACCCAAAAGAGGCAGTTGGGTACACCTTCTATCTCAAATCCGAGGACAAAGTGTTTGTTGCTAAGAACGGAGCTTTTCTCGAGAAGGAGTTTCTCTCGAGAGAATTGAGTGGGAGGAAGATAGAACTTGACGAGGTTGTCGAACCTCTCATCCCTCAGGATGGTGGCGCAGGGCAAGGGGAAACCTCTGTCGTTGCGACGCCGGTTGAGGAGGAAGTTAATGATGATGATCATGAAACTCCAGTTCAAGTTTCTTTTGAACCACGCAGGTCGACGAGATCACGCGCTGCTCCAGAGTGGTACGGTAATCCCGTCTTATCAATCATGTTGTTAGACAACAATGAACCTGCAAATTATGAAGAAGCAATGGTGGGCCCAGATTCCAACAAATGGCTAGAAGCCATGAAGTCCGAGATAGGATCCATGTATGAGAACAAAGTGTGGACTTTGGAGATACTACCTGAGGGCCGCAAGGCTATTCAGAACAAATGGATCTTTAAGAAGAAGACGGACGCTGATGGTAATGTGACCGTTTATAAAGCTCGACTTGTGGCAAAGGGTTTTTCACAAGTTCCAGGAGTTGACTACGATGAGACTTTCTCACCCGTAGCGATGCTTAAGTCCGTCAGAATCATGTTAGCAATAGCTGCATTTTTCAATTATGAAATCTGGCAGATGGATGTCAAAACGGCGTTCCTTCACGGTTTCCTTAAGGAAGAGTTGTATATGATGCAACCCGAAGGTTTTGTCAATCCTAAGAATGCTAACAAGGTGTGCAAGCTCCAGCGATCCATTTATGGACTGGTGCAAGCATCTCGGAGTTGGAACAAACGCTTTGATGAGGTGATCAAAGCATTTGGGTTTATACAAGTGGCTGGAGAATCTTGTATTTACAAGAAAGTGAGTGGGAGCTCTGTGGCGTTTCTAATATTATATGTGGATGACATATTGCTGATTGGAAACAACGTAGAGTTTTTAGAGAGCATAAAAGGTTACTTGAATAAAAGTTTCTCTATGAAGGACCTAGGAGAAGTTGCTTACATTCTAGGCATTAAGATCTATAGGGATAGATCAAAACGCGTGATAGGACTTTCACAAAGCACATACCTTGATAAAGTTTTGAAAAGGTTCAAAATGGAACAGTCCAAGAAAGGGTTCTTGCCAGTTCTGCAAGGTACGAGATTGAGTAAGACTCAGTTCCCAGCAACTGATGAAGATAGAGAGCATATGCGCTCCGTTCCCTATGCTTCAGCCATAGGTTCTATCATGTATGCAATGCTGTGCACTAGACAGGATGTTAGCCTGGCCATAAGTATGGCAGGTAGGTTCCAGAGTAATCCAGGAGTGGATCACTGGACAGCGGTCAAGAATATCCTGAAGTACCTGAAAAGGACTAAGGAGATGTTTCTCGTGTATGGAGGTGACGAAGAGCTCGCCGTAAAAGGTTACGTCGATGCAAGCTTTGACACAGATCCGGACGACTCTAAGTCGCAATCCGGATACGTATTTATTCTTAATGGGGGTGCAGTAAGCTGGTGCAGTTCCAAGAAAAGCGTCGTAGCAGATTCTACATGTGAAGCGGAGTACATGGCTGCCTCAGAGGCGGCTAAGGAGGGTGTCTAGATGAAGTAGTTCATGACGGATCTTGGAGTGGTGCCAAGCGCACTGAATCCAATAACCTTGTTCTGTGACAACACTGGTGCCATTGCCTTAGCAAAGGAACCACGGTTTCACAAGAAGACCAGACACATCAAACGACGCTTCAACCTCATTCGCGACTACGTCGAAGAAGAGGACGTAAATATATGCAAAGTGCACACGGATCTGAATGTAGCAGACCCGCTGACTAAACCTCTTCCACGGCCAAAACATGATCGACACCAGAACTGTATGGGTGTTAGATTCATTACAATGTAATTCACATGGTGATGTGAGGGCTAGATTATTGACTCTAGTGCAAGTGGGAGACTGTTGGAATTATGCCCTAGAGGCAATAATAAATATAGTTATTATTATAATTCCTGTATCAAGATAATAGTTTATTATCCATGCTATAATTGTATTGAATGAAGACTCATTTACATGTGTGGATACATAGACAAAACACCGTCCCTAGCATGCCTCTAGTTGGCTAGCCAGTTGATCAATGATGGTCAGTGTCTTCTGATTATGAACAAGGTGTTGTTGCTTGATAACTGGATCACGTCATTGGGAGAATCACGTGATGGACTAGACCCAAACTAATAGACGTAGCATGTTGATCGTGTCATTTTGTTGCTACTGTTTTCTGCGTGTCAAGTATTTATTCCTATGACCATGAGATCATATAACTCACTGACACCGGAGGAATGCTTTGTGTGTATCAAACGTCGCAACGTAACTGGGTGACTATAAAGATGCTCTACAGGTATCTCCGAAGGTGTTAGTTGAGTTAGTATGGATCAAGACTGGGATTTGTCACTCCGTGTGACGGAGAGGTATCTCGGGGCCCACTCGGTAATACAACATCACACACAAGCCTTGCAAGCAATGTAACTTAGTGTAAGTTGCGGGATCTTGTATTACGGAACGAGTAAAGAGACTTACCGGTAAACGAGATTGAAATAGGTATGCGGATACTGACGATCGAATCTCGGGCAAGTAACATACCGAAGGACAAAGGGAATGACATACGGGATTATACGAATCCTTGGCACTGAGGTTCAAACGATAAGATCTTCGTAGAATATGTAGGATCCAATATGGGCATCCAGGTCCCGCTATTGGATATTGACCGAGGAGTCTCTCGGGTCATGTCTACATAGTTCTCGAACCCGCAGGGTCTGCACACTTAAGGTTTGACGTTGTTTTATGCGTATTTGAGTTATATGGTTGGTTACCGAATGTTGTTCGGAGTCCCGAATGAGATCACGGACGTCACGAGGGTTTCCGGAATGGTCCGGAAACGAAGATTGATATATAGGATGACCTCATTTGATTACCGGAAGGTTTTCGGAGTTACCGGGAATGTACCGGGAATGACGAATGGGTTCCGGAAGTTCACCGGGGGGGGCAACCCACCCCGGGGAAGCCCATAGGCCTTGGGGGAGACACACCAGCCCTTAGTGGGCTGGTGGGACAGCCCACAAGTGCCCTATGCGCCAAGGAGAAGAAAATCAAGAGAGAAAGACAAAAAAAGGAGGAGGTGGGAAGGAAGGGGGACTCCCTCCCACCAAACCTAGTCCAACTCGGTTTGGGGGGGGAGAGTCCTCCCCCTTGGACTCGGCCGGTCCCCTTGGGGCTCCTTGAGCCCCAAGGCAAGGCCCCCTCCCTCCCACCTATATATACAGAGGTTTTAGGGCTGATTTGAGACGTTTTTTCCACGGCAGCCCGACCACATACCTCCACGGTTTTTCCTCTAGATCGCGTTTCTGCGGAGCTCGGGCGGAGCCCTGCTGAGCCAAGGTCATCACCAACCTCCGGAGCGCCGTCACGCTGCCGGAGAACGCTTCTACCTCTCCGTCTCTCTTGCTGGATCAAGAAGGTCGAGATCATCGTCGAGCTGTACGTGTGCTGAACGCGGAGGTGCCGTCCGTTCGATACTAGATCCTGGGACTGATCGCGGGATTGTTCGCGGGGCGGATCGAGGGACGTGAGGACGTTCCACTACATCAACCGCGTTCTCTAACGCTTCTGCTGTACGATCTACAAGGGTACGTAGATCACTCATCCCCTCTCGTAGATGCACATCACCATGATAGGTCTTCGTGCGCGTAGGAAAATTTTTGTTTCCCATGCGACGTTCCCCAACAGCGCGCCCTAGGGGGGGCGCCTCTGGCTTGTGGGCCTCTTGCAGGTCTCCTAACCCTAATCTTCATTCTATAAATTCCCAAATATTCCCTCAATAGCGAAGAGAGACAAAAAATACTTTTCTGCTGCCGGGAGCCTCTATTCCCATGAGATCGAATCTGGGAGCCTTTTCCGGTAATCTGTCGGAGGGGGAATCAATCACAGAGGGCATCTACATCAACTCCATTGCCCTTCCGATGACGCGTGAGTAGTTCACCATAGACCTACGGGTCCATAGCTAGTCGCTCGATGGCTTATTCTCTCTCTTTGTTCTTCAATACCATGTTCTTCATGATCTTCATGGAGATCTATCCGATGTAATACTCTTTTGCGGTGTGTTTGTCGAGATCCGATGAATTTTGGTTTATGTTCGTATTATCTATGAATATTATTTGAATATTCTATGAATTCTTATATGCATGATTTCATATCTTAGCAAGTCTCTGAGTTAGTGGTTTGGTTTGGCCAACTAGATTGGTAATTCTTGCAATGGAAGAAGTGCTTAGTTTTGGGTTCAATATGGCGGTGTCCTCACCCAGTGACAAAGTAGGGGCAGCAAGGCACGTATTGTCTTGTTGCCATCGAGGATGAAAAGATGGGATTTTCATTATTTTGCTTGAGTTTATCCCTCTATATCATGTCATCTTACCTAATGCGTTACTCTTTTCTTCATGAACTTAATACTCTAGATGCAGGCAGGAGTCGGTCGATGTTTGAAGTAATAGTAGTAGATGCAGAATCGCTTCGGTCTACTTGACATGGACGTGATGCCTATATGCATAATCATCCCCTTAGATATCTTCATAATTATTCACTTTTCTATCAATTGCTCGACGGTAATTTGTTCACCCATCGTATTATTTCTTCATGAGAGAAGCCTCTAGTGAAACATATGGCCCCCGGGTCTATTTTCCATATTATATTTTCAGATCTATAAACCAAAAATACCAAAAATATATTGCTGCCATTTATTTACTTTTGTTTTACTTTTTTGTTCTACAATCTTTTATCTATCTCTATCAGATCCCATCCTTGCAAATAACTGTGAAGGGATTGACAACCCCTTTTTAGCGTTGGGTGCGCAAGTGTTTGATTGTTTGTGTAGGTGCTAATATTGGGCCTTGCTTGTTCCTCCTACTGGACTGATACCTTGGTTCTTAACAAACTGTGGGAAATACTTATCTACGTTCTTGCATCACCCTTTCCTCTTCAAGGGAAAACCAACACAATCTCAAGAAGTAGCAAGGAAGATTTCTGGACCCGTTGCCGGGGCTGATACATAGCAAGATCAAGCTTACCAAGTACCCATCACAAACTAATCTCTTGCATTTACTTTATTTTACATTTGCCTCTCGTTTTCCTCTCCCCCATTTCTAAAATGATTTTCAAAAAATACCAAAAATATTTGCCTTTTTATTCGCCCTTCTTCCTTTTGTCTTTTTGTTTGCTTGCTCATGTGCTAGATCTATCCGTTGCCACTATGTGTTACTCTGGGGAGGTTTACATTGAAAGGGATAGTAATAATCTTGAAGAGAATAACGATTCTCATAGAGAACCTACTATCACCCATATAGAAAAATTCTACATAGGTAGCGGCAATATTATCGGAAAAGGTGTTATTCACGATTTCTTTACTTGTGATGGTACGCTACCTAATTTAGGAGGGTCTGTCCTCAATAAATTAAATAGAAATAATATGGTTACATAACAAGGTACCCATGTTTTCACATGGAAGCATCTCCACATGGAATTAGCAATACTATAAGAAGGCTGAGCAAGCGGTAATGTAGCTAAACAGTGGTTTGCTCGGATGTGGAAAGGTTAGAGATTTTTCATGGCAATGTTGGGAGGCTTATCATATAGGTGGTAGGCAGCGAGACATAGCAAAAGAAACGAGTCAACTAGCATGGTAATGGTAGTAATGTTATCTAGAGAAATGATCATCTTGCGTGTGACCCCGCTTGGAAGAAGAACAAATCCATGAAGCAGACAAACCACACAGTCGAATGGATCCTCACACTTCGAAGCATTTCAGAACTGTATCGAGAAGAAACAATCTGGAAACAACAATCAACACATGATAACACCAAAAATATGCACGATATGATGCGCAGATAAATATGATGCATGTCCGGTTTAATTATGCAAGGCACGACATGGCAATTCACAATAATCAAACACTTCACATTAAGTGAAGCTCAATATGCAACGCGTTGCATATTGACGAAAGTCCACCTTCAAATATCTAATTCACTCTCATTTAGGTACACGACAATTTTAAATGTTGTTAACATGTCAAGAGGTGAAGCATAGATAAACTACACTAGCTAAGCATTTTAAATGAGGCCGGAAACAATGTATAGCATTTCCGAAACGACACCACACGTTAATTTCGAAATCTGTCCAGATCCGATCTGAACATATTTTATATTTGTTAAACTACAAAATAAAGTGTTTCATGTGATTATACACGTCATTCTAGTCGATTTACATGTAGAGATCATTTAAAACGAAGCTACGATTTAAAAGATATGAGCAACACAAGATTATATGCGAGGAATGCAAAATGTATGCAATGACAGATCCAAAAAAGTTATTCACGGATTCAACAAGATATTATGAATCTACATCCAATTGTAGGCAAATATAAAAAACGAACAATAATTCTGGAAAATCCCCATATGTAATTTTGAATTTGCTACATATATGCCTAAACACAATTTTAGAGTGGTTAACCAGGAAAAGTAAATACTACCATGTTGTTTTACACATTTTCTTGCCAATTTACATATATAAAACATTTTAATCGGAGTTACGGTTAAAAAGATATTAATTAAACCATTTTAGCATGTCATTTACGCACAATTAAACGGGACATTGTCACATCCCTGACACCTTAAGCAAGTTAGCTTTGTGCTCATGTTTTCTTTGCACTGCATCTAGGAAATTTTCAACAAGAACAAAGCAAGTGATGAAGGAAAATGCTAAAACCCTAGCCACTTCTCAAAATAAAGGAAAATTCAAACTAGTTAAAATCAATGAACCCAAAATGGCCTCAAGAAAAGTTCAATCTTTCTGATAAATCATGAAAGTAAATGAGCAATGAAGAAAACCATTTTCTTGACACTTTACTCATTTTAATTAAATGCAAAAAGCTACTGGTTTCAAGTTTAAAATTTGAAATCAGAAACTTTAAACTTTCAAAAATGTTGAAAACTTTAGGAATGGTTGGAAATATTCCAACAAATATTCTGGTGTGTTTAAAATAGCTTTTACAAACTATTTGGGAGCTGAAATAAATAGCAAGTTAATGAAATAGAAAAACAGAAACAAATCAGAAAAAAAAGAGAAAGAAATTACGTGACGCTCACCTGGCCCGGCCCATCTTCTCCGGTCGTCTTCCTCCTCGCCAGTAGGAGTAGGAGGTGGCCGCCGCGTCGCCGCGCGCCTCCACGCAGCTCCCTGGTTGCCTGGCCGCCGCCTCGTGCTGGCAAGCACGGGGATATCCACCCCGAGGCCGTCCCTATCCATTCCCCAGCTCCAGTTCCCCCCTCCTCTCGGGATCTCTCCTCCCTCCTTCTGCCGCCATTGCCACGAGCTCGAGCTGCCGCGCCTCTAGCCATAGGAACCCCCTTCCGAGTAGCCCAGTAGCTTCGCCTCGTCGAGCTGGCTCTCTCTGCAACGACCAAAGTCTCCCCGAGCTCTACAACGTCCCCAACGCCATCGTCTTCAACCTTCGGACGCTGGCAAATCGACGGTGAAACGCCGGCAACAGCCCTTCCCCGAGCCATCTAAGCCCTGCTCAGCACTCCCGTGAGCCTGCGATCACTTCCCCTCTCTTTCCCCTCGGATCCGAGCCCCCTAGGCACTGGACCATCGAACCCGTACTCCGGCAGCCGCCCCGGCTCGTCGCCGGCTTACTCCGGCCACCTATAGCTCTCCCTGAGGCCAGCAATGGATGTGGTCGAGCCTGGAGATCACTCCAGTGCTACCAGCCTCCTTTTCCGAGCACCACAACACATTTTAGCGTGTCTCCGACGAGGTTCTGCCGCGGATCTGGTCGCCGCCGGCCAGGCTCCGGCGAGGGCCGACGTGGCCAACCTAATCCAGTAGTTAAAATGCCTAAACACTCATTGACAGTGGGCCCAAGGCTATGTCAAACCCACTTAGGGGCTGGTCAATGCAGGATTAGCCCCTGAGAGGCTGACCAGTGGGTCCCCCTTGTCAGGTTTGACCTGAACAGGTCAGCTGACCTGCTGATGTCAGGCTGACGCAATAAAGGGATTTTCCAATATAGGAATAATTCCAGAAATGTTTAAAACTTCAAAAATTCATCGAAATTAATCTGTAACTCCAATGAAAATAACTTATATATGAAAAAGTATCAGAAAAATTCAAGGAATCTGAATATGTCATTTTCAAACATGTTCGAAAATGGTACAGAACCCAAACATGTAGATTAATGAATAAGTCAATTCTTATAAATACTTTACAAATGGATTATGGAAAATATTTAAATTTCACTATGATTGACATGATCAAATACTGTCCTAATACAAACCAGCAACCTAACATGTCATCCCATGCATGTTAACATCATGTTGATCTGAGCATCAGGTCGAATCAATTAAAACGGTATCCGAGAATACTTCGTTTGAAGTGATATTTGAATGTGATTCAAATCAACTTCAAACCTAATACATGTTAGTTACAATAGTATACCACCTTGCACCCTCATGCCATGCTCATGCATCATCTTGATTGCATATGTTAGTTATTGATTACTGTCATTCTTTTCGGTAGGCTCCGCTCCCCCGGATTCCACCGAATATCCGTCTGACGGATATTGTCACTCCTCTGAGCAACAAGGCAAGCAACCATTTTTGATCATCCCGATAAATCCCATGTTCCTGCTTCTGCACTTACTTATTATATTAGGATCAAATGCTTCAAATGCTTTTGCCACGTTAGTTGAACCCACTTCCTTTGCATGACCCATCCTTGTCACAGTAAATAGCTGAACCTTGCAACCTAGCATACCTGGTAGTTGCTTGAGCCGTGATGTGCCTTATCCTGCTTTGCATGCTATGCTTAGAGTTGTGTATGGTCTGTCATCTGGGAGATGAACAGAATTGTGAGAATGTGTTCGGTAAGCAAAGGTTGTGTGTTGAACCTGATTTGGTAAAGGTACCGGTGAAAGGCTGTGTAGGAGTACATGGCGGGTTGTTTCATTGGAACCGTCCTTAGGAACTGAGTTCCGTGTATGTAATCCAAGACTAGATACTACCACACGTTGGGATACTTAATTGACCCTCTCGACTTATTAATCGCTTAGTGCTCGGTCCAGGAGTTGCAAGTAGTTTCTGGTGTTTATAGTCATGCTGGAGGCCGTGCATAGCGCTGACCTGAGAGGTGGGCTGTGATGCGGTAGGCAGTGGCACGGTGTACCAAGTGGCACCCGGATGGTGGGCTTGGGAACCCTGCGCACATCGTTTGGGGCCGTGGCGGAAATCTCGGCCGGGCTTCCGTGCGGGTTACCCTCAGATAGGCGATAAACCTGGAGTAGGTACTAGTGTGGTTAACGGTCGTGGCCGACTCCCTCGCTAGGCTTCCACTTGAAGGTTGCCGAGGTGCATGACGTGCACATGGCGATAAGTGGCGAGAGCGTGTGTGACGAAGTACACCCCTGCAGGGTTATGATCTATTCGAATAGCCGCGTCCGCGGAGATGGACTACTTGGAGACATATGTTGTTCATAGATAACTTCAATGGCTACTCATAAAATTGTCAAGATAAGCGTGAGTGTCATGGACGGTATTTCCGTATGGATACAGAATGATTCCACGATGGTGTATTGTTGTGGTGTTAGTGGACTCGTGTGCGAGAAATCAAGTTGTCAAAATTATTTTAAAAATGCAAGTTGTCTAGCCACGTGTCAAATGCTGGCTTTCCGCATGAAACCCCACCATACCTTATTGATACATTGCATGAGTAGGTAGTTATCCTAAAGTCTTGCTGAGTACCTCCGTACTCATGTTTGCTTAATAAATGTTGCAGAGGTTGCTAATGACCCTAATGGAGGGTTCTTCATAGACATCGACGACGACGAGTAGCTGGTGTCCCAGCTACGATCTGGCCCTACGTTGGGTCTGTAGTATAGTCACGCCATGTGCCTTTTAGTTGCACCTATCTGTACTCAGACAGTTTTAAACTCTTCCGCTGGCTTGTAACTGAATGACTGCTATTATGGGTCGTGAGACCCTTACTGTGTAATATTATGTGTGTGGCTCTTCTGAGGCTCTTGAATAAAGCTTGTATGTTTATGGTTATGGTTTGATGCCATCGATGTATCTATACATATCGGTATGCCATGCGTACGTGTGTCGTACTTGATATGTATGGGGTTCGATTACCTAGTCGTGAATTTTAGTAGCACTCCTTACAGGGAAATGCCCCTTTGTGATCCAACGAGCCATGGTAGCTCGCTACTGCTCCAGACACATTGGTTGACCGGCATGTGTCCTTCTTAGCTGTTGTGTCTGTCCCCTTTGGGGAAATGTCATGCGATGTAATGGAGTCCTTGTAGCTTGCTACGACTCGTCTACACTCGCTGGTGACCGACACCTGCTTTGTTGGGTCATGTATGTCTGTCCTTGTGCGGTACTGCCACTTTGGTTTATGACTAGACTTGTCGATCCGGGTTCCTTGACATTGGAATGCTAGCGACACTATTTCATACGTGAGTCAAAAGACGCAAACGGTCCCGGCTAAGGTAAGGCTACAACCGTGGAGTTAACCGTGCGTGAGACCGCAAAGGAATGCGATATGTTAAATGCTCGATTCCTATGGCTTAGGATGAGGGTCCCGACAGCGTTGGTATCAGAGCCTGACTGACTGTAGGATTACTAAGCCAAACTGGTCGAAGAGAATTGCTTTAGTTGTATATAAGGGAATTGTTTGTGGAAGGGAACGTAAGACTCTTGTTCTCTACTCAAGTTATTCTATTCTGGTCATCCTCGTCTTTCTGCGGGAATTAAGGACTAGGTTACTCATCTTCTTCTAGGCTCGTGTTTCTGATCGGTAGATTATAGGACTCCGGGTCAAGAGACATTTGGGTTTCTTCCATTCCTAGGAAAAAGGAAGTAGGTTTGATGATCAGAGAATTGAACTTGATAGTTGAGTGGTTACGCTATTCCATTTTGGGTTGTCTCAAAATTTGTTTTTGAGCATTTACAGCCATTATGCTGCCCAATTTTGCATTCAGAGCTCTAATGCTTTTGCATTACTCTCTATTTACAGATGCCTGGCCGTCCTTCTCGTCAGGTGGTACGTCTGACCAGGTGCATTGATGTGCCGGGTCATACGGCCATGCCGGTCAGGGTGATGTCGGTGTGCGGTTACCGCTGGTACCCCGAGTACATAGTGGAGGAACAGTACCGAGACTTCAACCAGAGCCAGTACATCTGCACTCTTAGGGTATTTCCAGACTACCCTGGAGCTGAGGAGCCAATCCATTGGTCCTATGGGTTGGGAGTCACTGTTGACATGGCAGTACAAGATGTTGCCTATTCAATGTTGACCATTATGAGAGCGAGACATGCATTGCTGCAGGATTCAGAGTTCTGCTATGTTCCGGCCTCTCAGCCCGGTGAAGAGGGATACCTCAGCGGAGTCTATTTTGATTCTTCTATGGAGGATCCACTATTGCAGTCCACTGTTGAGATGCTAGAGAACAGAGACAGGGATGCTCGTGCTCTCCGCATGGAGCTTTATGCTACCCGTGCTTGTCTGTGGACGGCTTTGACGCAGCTGGCACCGGTAGTCCAGACAGGGTACGGAGATATGGAGATGCTGAACCCTGTTAGGACCCATCTTCCGGCCCACGTTGACTGGCCAGCTATAGGAGGAGTCACCCCTTTTCGGGGACCCCTCTTACCACCAGTCAGGGGACCAAGGCCACATCCGTGTCCTTATGCATCCCAAGGATCTCAGGCTAGAGTGTTTCCTGATCCGCAGGTTGAGCTTCCAGGTCATGGAGGTAATCTCTATGAGATGTTCTATGCGGATGCCTGAGCTGTGAGCGGAAGGATAGTATGGTAGTAGCCGTACGTTCACAGTCCTGCGTGACTTGTGAAGTATGCGTGTGATGTGAAATGAATTCCGGAGGCCTAGATGAATAATCTATAGGAAGCTTGTAAGCCTCTGATAAGTAGTTTCATAATTTCAGTAGTTTGCTCTTCGGTTAAGGTTGTACTGAACTATGTAAGGGTGTGTATGAACCATGGTGTATATATAGCAGTTGCTTGTTACCATGCTGTTCGGATATTCATTTCCGCATTCCGTGTGTTCAGTACATTCTCAATCCATAGCTAGTATTGATATGATATTGGTCTAAGCTGTGAGTTTGTTTGTCAGGATGGTGTTCACCAGGTTGAACCGTGCCCCTGCTCATGAGCAAGGCGAGGGTAGTCAAGCGTCGCGGGAAGACCTGCCTCACCCGCCCTCTCTGGCGGAAGTTATGCTTGAGGCAGAGAGAAACAAAAGGGAGACCAACCGACTGTTAGAGCGTATTGAGCAGAATACGGCTCGTCGGCCTAGGAATGCTGCAGTGTCCCTCAACGACTTTGTGAAGCTGAATCCTCCAAAGTTTCATCATTCCGTCGATCCCCTCGACGCTGATGACTGGTTGTGCAGCATCTCACGCAAGATTCGCTCTGTGAATGTTTCTGAGGCCGACAAGGTGACCTTCGCGGCGTATTTCCTGGAAGGACCCGCCAATCTGTGGTGGGAGAACTTTGAAGCTATGCGTCCTGCTGAACTAGCAGCCACATGGGCAGACTTCAGTGCAGCCTTTTGTCTGCACCATATTCCAGAGGGCCTGATGGACAGAAAGAGGGAGGAGTTCTGTGCCTTCACTCAGGGCAAGTTGACCGTGGATGCCCATAGCCGCGAGTTTGGTAACCTCGCCCGCTATGCAACAGAGGAGGTGTCTACTGACGCCAAGAAGCAAGCAAGATTCCGTAAGGGTCTGAGCCCTGAGCTTCGTCGTGATCTGCGCCTCCACGAGTGTGCAAGCTTTCAAGCCCTGGTCAACAAGGCGATCAGTGCCGAGACTGGTCATACTGAATTTGAAGCCACAAGGAAGCACTCTCGTGACTTTGGCTCGTCTTCTGGTTCCGCGTTTCCAAAACGCAGGCTGTGGGTTCCGAACAGTTCCCTGCCACAAAGATACACTCTGAGGCCATCCTACGTGGCGCCTCAGACGAATCAGACCAACCCTCCAGCAAAAACCTATGGTGGTCCAGCTAGCAATGCTGCACCACGTGCCAACCAAGTGATATGCTACAAGTGTGGAGAACCAGGGCACTACTCCCGTGAGTGTCCTCAAAATGTGGGTGCCAAGCAACCCGGAAAGTCCGTCGGGCAAGGCAAGTCGGGCAAAGCTTACTATGTGAAGCCAACTCCTGCACGTGGCCGTGTGAACTATGTGTCAGCAGAAGAAGCTGCAGAGGATCCCGACGTCATACTGGGTACACTTCTTGTTAATCATCACCCAACGTCTGTTCTCTTTGACACTGGGTCTTCTCATTCCTTCATTTCAGAAATTTATGCACAGTTGCATAACATGTCTTTTTGTGATATGCCAATTCCATTGGTTGTCCAAACTCCTGGTAGTAAATGGCAAACCTCTAGGATAACCTATGACAATGAAATTCTAGTAGACAGGCTACTTTTTTAGCCTCATTGATAGCCTTGAAATCTTCGGATATTGATATCATCTTGGGCATGGACTGGATGTTAGCTCACTATGCCAAGATTGATACTCATTCTAGAAATGTCCAGCTTACCCATCCCTCGGGTGAGATAGTAAATGTGTCTACTCGAGTTGCCAAATGCCAACTCTATTCCTTAAATGCCAACCCTCTTCCAAAACTTGAAGACATTCCGGTAGTCCGTGACTTCTCGGATGTTTTTCCAGAGGAACTACCAGGAATTCCACCTGACAGAGATGTAGAGTTTGTGATAGATCTTGTTCCGGGAACTGTCCCAATAGCCAGAAGACCTTATAAGAGGGCACCCCTGGAGCTAGCCGAACTTAAGAAGCAACTAGATGAGGCCTTGAATAAAGGTTTCATTCGTCCTAGCTCTTCTCCTTGGGCTTGCCCCGTCCTCTTCGTCAAGAAGAAAGACGGAACGGATCGGATGGTTGTAGATTACCGACTAGTTAATCTGGTCACCATAAAGAACAAGTATCCGCTCCCCAGGATCAACGACCTGTACGATCAGCTCGCTGGATCCTCAGTCTTCTCCAAAATGGATTTGAGGTTGGGATACCATCAAATCAAGATCAAGAACGGGGACATTCCAAAAACGGCTTTTGTTACTCGTTATGGCCAATACGAGTACACCGTCATGTCCTTCGGTTTAACCAATGCCCCAGCCACCTTCTCTCGTTTGATGAATTCAATCTTCATGGAGTTTTTGGATAAATTCGTCGTGGTATACCTCGATGATATTCTCATCTACTCGAAGAACGAACAAGAACATGCCAAGCATCTAAGGCTGGTATTGATGAAACTTCGAGAGCATCGCCTTTATGCCAAGTTTTCAAAATGTGAATTTTGGTTACCACAAGTGACCTATCTAGGTCACGTAATCTCTGGTAAGGGTATTGCTGTCAATCCCGAGAGAGTTCAAGCTGTCCTTGATTGGACTCAACCTGAATCGGTGAAGCAAGTTAGGAGTTTTCTTGGTCTAGCGAGCTATTGTCGCCGCTTTGTCGAGAATTTCTCCAAGGTTGCAAAGCCTCTAACTGAACTCCTCAAGAAGGATAAAAAGTTCGAGTGGACACCGCAGTGTGAGCATAGTTTTCAGGAACTAAAAAGACGCCTGACTTCCGCACGTGTGTTGCTACCACCAGATTTTTCTAAGGACTTTGTTATCTATTGCGGCGCCTCGCGACAAGGATTAGGTAGCATTCTCATGCAAGATCGTCATGTGATTGCATACGCATCTCGACAGTTGCGTCCACATGAGGATAATTATCCCACACATGACCTTGAGCTTGCAGCTGTGGTCCATGCACTAAAAACCTGGCGACATTACCTTTTGGGTAATCGTTGCGAAATATTCACTGATCACCAAAGTCTGAAATATATCTTCACCCAGCCGGATTTGAATCTCAGGCAAAGACGGTGGGTTGAGTTGATCTCAGATTACGACTTAGGGATAACTTACACCCCGGGGAAGGCCAATGTTATGGCCGATGCACTAAGTCGTAAATCTTATTCTAACAATTTGATGCTACAACAAGGTGAACCACATCTCTATGAGGACTTTCGGAAGTTGAATCTTCATATTGTTCCTCAAGGATTCCTTTCTACCCTGGTGGCGAAGCCTACTCTTAAGGATCAAATCATAGCCGTGCAGGCTTATGATAAGGGTATATCCCGGATCAAGGAGAATATTGCTAGCAGTAACGCTAGGGATTTCTCCATCAATGAGAAAGGTGTTGTGTTCTTTCAGAACCGTTTAGTGGTTCCTAAGAGCAAACGTCTGCGGCAATTGATCCTTAAGGAGGCTCATGATTCTCCTCTCACTATTCATCCCGGTAGTACTAAGATGTATCAGGACCTACGCCAGAGGTTCTGGTGGACTAGGATGAAGAGAGAAATTGTTGAGTTTGTTGCTAACTGCGATGTTTGTCGTCGAGTTAAGGCAGAACATCAAAGGCATGCTGGCACCCTTCAACCTCTAGCTATTCCTGAATAGAAATGGGATAAAGTTAGCATGGATTTCATTATCGGATTTCCCAAGACCAAGAAAGGAAATAATGCTATCTTTGTGGTCAATGACCGTCTCTCCAAAGTGGCTCATTTTCTTCCCGTTCGTGAGAGTATAACAGCTAGCCAGCTAGCAGAGCTATATATCTCTCGAATAGTGTCTCTTCATGGTGTTCCCTTGGAGATTAACTCAGACCGTGGGAGTATCTTTACTTCTCGCTTCTGGGAAAGTTTTCAGAATGCCATGGGGACTCACCTATCTTTTAGCACTGCTTTCCATCCCCAATCAAGTGGTCAAGTAGAAAGAGTGAATCAAATCCTAGAAGATATGCTCCGAGCTTGTGTTATGTCGTTCGGTATGAATTGGGAGAAGTGCGTTCCATTCGCCGAATTCGCTTATAACAATTGTTATCAATCAAGCTTGGGCAAAGCTCCTTTTGAAGTTCTCTATGGACGAAGATGTCGAACACCTCTTAATTGGTCAGAAACCGGAGAGAGGCAACTCTTTGGCCCGGATATGATCCAGGATGCAGAAGAGCAGGTTCGCATTATTCGTGAAAAGTTGAAAACAGCCCAGTCTCGTCAAAAGAGCCAATATGATCGTCATCATAAGGCTGTGACCTTTGAAGTTGACGAGAAGGCTTACCTTCGGGTTACACCTTTGAAGGGTACCCATCGATTCGGTATCAAGGGCAAGTTGGCTCCTCGTTACATTGGTCCTTTTCGCATTCTTGCCAAACGAGGAGAAGTTGCCTACCGGTTGGAACTTCCTCCGCATCTTTCCAAGGTTCATGATGTCTTCCACGTCTCGCAACTCAGGCGTTGCTTTTCGGATCCTATCCGTGAAGTGGACCACGAAACACTTGATCTCCAAGATAACCTTTCATACCGAGAATACCCTGTGCGTATTCTTGATCAAGCTGAGCATACCACTCAACGTCGAAACCTTAAGTTTCTTAAAGTTCAATGGTCAAATCATTCTGAAAATGAGGCAACTTGGGAAAGAGAGGATCGTCTCCGACTTGAGTATCCTGCGTTATTCCCAACGACTACTAAATCTCGGGACGAGATTCTTTTGAGTGGGGGTGAGTTGTCACATCCCTGACACCTTAAGCAAGTTAGCTTTGTGCTCATGTTTTCTTTGCATTGCATCTAGGAAATTTTCAACAAGAACAAAGCAAGTGATGAAGGAAAATGCTAAAACCCTAGCCACTTCTCAAAATAAAGGAAAATTCAAACTAGTTAAAATCAATGAACCCAAAATGGCCTTAAGAAAAGTTCAATCTTTCTAATAAATCATGAAATTAAATGAGCAATGAAGAAAACCATTTTCTTGACACTCCTTTGAGCAACAAGGCAAGCAACCATTTTTTATCATCCTGATAAATCCCATGTTCCTGCTTCTGCACTTACTTATTGCATTAGGATCAAATGCTTCAAATGCTTTTGCCATGTCAGTTGAACCCACTTCCTTTGCATGACCTATCCTTGTCACAGTCAATAGCTGAACCTTGCAACCTAGCATACCTGGTAGTTGCTTGAGCCATGATGTGCCTTATCCTGCTATGCATGCTATGCTTAGAGTTGTGTATGGTCTGTCATGTGGGAGATGAACAGAATTGTGAGAATGTGTTCGGTAAGCAAAGGTTGTGTGTTGAACCTGATTTGGTAAAGGTACCGGTGAAAGGTTCTGTAGGAGTACATGGCGGGTTGTTTCATTGGAACCGTCCTTAGGAACTGAGTTTCATGTATGTAATCCAAGACTAGATACTACCACACGTTGGGATACTTAATTGACCCTCTCGACTTATTAATCGCTTAGTGCTCGGTCCAGGAGTTGCAAGTAGTTTCTGGTGTTTACAGTCATGCTGGAGGCCGTGCATAGCGCTGACCTGAGAGGTGGGCTGTGATGCGGTAGGCAGTGGCACGGTGTACCAAGTGGCACCCGGATGTTGGGCTTGGGAACCCTGCGCACATCGTTTGGGGCCGTGGCGGAAACCTCGGCCGGACTTCCGTGCGGGTTACCCTCAGATAGGCGATAAACCTGGACTAGGTACTAGTGTGGTTAACGGTCGTAGCCGACTCCCTCGCTAGGCTTCCGCTTGAAGGTTGCCGAGGTGCATGACGTGCACATGGCGATAAGTGGCAAGAGCGTGTGTGACGAAGTACACCCCTGCAGGGTTATGATCTATTCAAATAGCCGCGTCCGCGGATATGGACTACTTGGAGACATATGTTGTTCATAGATAACTTCAATGGCTACTCATAAAATTGTCAAGATAAGCGTGAGTGTCGTGGACGGCATTTCCGTATGGATACGGAATGATTCCACGATGGTGTATTGTTGTGGTGTTAGTGGACTCGTGTGCGAGAAATCAAGTTGTCAAAATTATTTTAAAAATGCAAGTTGTCTAGCCATGTGTCAAATGCTGGCTTTCCGCATGAAACCCCACCATACCTTATTGATACATTGCATGAGTAGATAGTTATCCTAAAGTCTTGTTGAGTACCTCCGTACTCATGTTTTCTTAATAAATGTTGCAGAGGTTGCTAATGACCCTAATGGAGGGTTCTTCATAGACATCGACGACGACGAGTAGCTGGTGTCCCAGCTACGATCTGGCCCTAGGTTGGGTCTGTAGTATAGTCAGGCCATGTGCCTTCTAGTTGCACCTGTCTGTACTCAGACAGTTTTAAACTCTTCCGCTGGCTTGTAACTGAATGACTAGTATTATGGGTCGTGAGACCCTTACTGTGTAATATTATGTGTGTGGCTCTTCTGAGCCTCTTGAATAAAGCTTGTATGTTTATGGTTATGTTGTGATGCCATCGATGTATCTATACATATCGATATGCCATGCGTACGTGTGTCGTACTTGATATGTATGGGGTTCGATTACCTAGTCGTGAATTTTAGTAGCACTCCTTTCACGGAAATGCCCCTTTGTGATCCAACGAGCCATGGTAGCTCGCTACTGCTCCGGACACATTGGTTGACCGGCATGTGTCCTTCTTAGTTGCTGTGTCTGTCCCCTTTGGGGAAATGTCACGCGATGTAATGGAGTCCTTGTAGCTTGCTACGACTCGTCTACACTCGCTGGTGACCGACACCTGCTTTGTTGGGTCATGTATGTCTGTCCTTGTGCGGTACTGCCACTTTGGTTTATAACTAGACTTGTCGATCCGGGTTCTTTCACATTGGAATGCTAGCGACACTATTGCATACGTAAGTCAAAAGACGCAAACGGTCCCGGCTAAGGTAAGGCTGCAGCCGTGGAGTTAACCGTGCGTGAGACCGCAAAGGAATGAGATATGTTACAGGCTGGATTCCTATGGCTTAGGATCGGGGTCCCGACAGACATCAATTTAATTATTTTTACCATGGATGCAAGTTTTGAAAACAGATGGCAACAAGGTGCCAATGCAATGCGCATGATGCACATGATGCAATGATGAATGGGACAAACAAATAAATCACACGGCGGCAACGAAATAAAAGGGGAATCTTCTAGAGCATCAGTTCCAGGCTTTTATGATATGTAGCTCTAATAAAATATGTAGGGATGTATAAACATTGCCATTTAAAAAGTCAAAATGATGAATGTACATGGAGTAGGAATTGAGAACCTATGTACATCAATGTTAGTTATGTGAGTAGTATTACTTTATCCTTATTTTTATGTATCATTACCCGTCCTCGGTTCTAGGGTTCGCATCCTAAAAGGTAAAAAAATGTTTGATGTGTGAGACATTCACTACTAGAAAAAGGCTTATCCCCAATATCACTATTAGTGGCGCACTATGATGGTGGTGCGTGCTGATGCAACAAAAGACCTTCCAATGGCAACGACAACGGATAAATCTCTCCTTCCCCGGCAACGGCGCCAAAAATACTTCTGCTGATGCAACAAAAGACCTTCCAACGGTGCCAGAAACACGTGCTGACGGGAGACTATTCTTGTCTTGATTCTCCTCAGCAACGGCACCAGGAATCCTTCTGCTACGGCTACGCCTTTAGGGACTTCCTTGGAAAATATGCAAAGGATTCCCCCGTGGCCTTGGAGCCTTGCGTTGGTGTTCCCTCGAAGCGGAAAGGGTGATGTAGCACAACGGTGGTAAGTATTTCCCTCGGTTTTGAGAACGAAGGTATCGATCCAGTGAAGGAGTATCACAAGTACCTGCACAAACACAAAAAGCTTGCTCCCAACGCTATGTAGGGGTTGTCAATCCCTTATAGATTGTTTGCCAAGTGAGAACTGAAAGCAACAAAGTAACAAAGCGAAGTAAAAGTGAAAGTGGAAACGATAGGTGTGAATAGACCCGGGGGCCGTAGAGTTCACTAGTGGCTTCTCTCATGAAAGCAAGTAGACGGTGGGTGAACGAATTACTGTCGGACAATTGATAGAACCACGCAAAGTCGTGACTTTATCTATGGCAATGATTATATCTATAGGCATCACGTCCAAAACAAGTAGACCGATACTGTCTGCATCTACTACTATTACCCAACACGTCGACCGCTATCCAGCATGCATCTAGTGTATTAAGTCCAAAAGAACAGAGTAACGCCTTAAGCAAGATGACATGATGTAGATGGACAATCTCATATCTACGAGAAAACCCATCTTGTTACCCTTGATGGCAACTACACGATATGTGCCTTGCTGCCCCTACTGTCACTGGGAAAGGTCACCACACGGTATGATCCCAAAACCAAGCACTTCTCCCATTGCAAGAATCATAGATCTAGTTGGCCAAACAAAACCCAAGACTCGGAGAGACTTACAAGGATATCAAATCATGCATATAAGAAATCAGCAAAGACTCAAATATATATCATAGATAATCTGATCACAAATCCACAAGTCATCGGATCTCGACAAACACACCGCCAAAGAACATTACATCAGATAGATCTCCATGAAATCATGGAGAACTTTGTATTGAAGATCCAAGAGAGAGAAGAAGCCATCTAGCTACTAACTACGGACCCGTAGGTCTGAAGTGAACTACTCACGAGTCATTGGAGGGGCGATGATGTTGATGTAGAAGCCCTCCAACTCCGAAGTCCCCTCCGGCAGGGCACCGGGAAGGGTCTCTAGATGGGATCTCGTGGAAACGGAAGCTTGCGGCGGCGGAAAAGTGTTTTTGTGGATTCCCTGATTTTTTTCTGTATTTTAGGGAATATATAGGCGAAGGAGCTAGGTCAGGGGGGCGCCAGGGATGCCACAAGCCTGCTAGCCGCTGCCCCCCTGGTGGCGGCTACACGGCTTGTGGGCCCCCTATAGCTCTCCTGGCTTGGCCCTCAAGCCCCCTGATCTTGTTCCGTTCGGGAAAAATTTATTTCGGGGATTTTATTCCGTTTGGACTCCGTTCCAAAATCAGATCTGAAAAGAGCCAAAAACACAGAAAAAACAGGAACTGGCACTTGGCACTGAATTAATAAGTTAGTCCCAAAAAATATATAAAAGGTACATAAAACATCCAAAGATGACAAGATAACAGCATGAAACCATCAAAAATTATAGATACGTTTGAGACATATGAAGCATCCCCAAGCTTAACTCCTCCTCGTCCTCGAGTAGGGAAGTGATATAGAATGAATTTTTGATGCTTTCATGCTACCTAGCATAGATGTCCTTTGTAACTCCTCTTATGTGACGTGAATGTTCAGATCCATTAGATTCAAAACAATAGTTTGCTATTGACGTGGAAACAATAATACTTCAAGCAAACTAGCAACGTAATCATGAACTTTCAAAATAACAAGGCCAAAAGAAAGTTATCCCTACAAAAGCATATAGTCTGGCTATGCGCTATCATCATTGCACAATGAATTTAAATCATGCACAACCCCGGTATCGGCCAAGTAATTGTTTTCACACCTTTACTTTCTCAAACTTTTTCAACTCTCACACAATACATGAGCGTGAGCCATGGTTTTAGCACTATAAGTGGTGTGGAGTGTGGTGGAGGTTGCAAGAAAAACAAGGAGAAGATGATCACATTAACTAGGCATATCAATGAGCTGTGGAGATGCTCATCAATATATATCAATGTGAATGAGTAGGGATTGCCATACAAATGATGCACTAGAGCTAAGAGTATGTGAAAGCTCTTAAAGAAAACTAGTGGGTGTGCATCCAACTTGCTTTCTCACGAAGACCTAAGGAAATTTTGAGGAAGCCTATCATTGGAATATACAAGCCAAGTTATGTAATGAAAATTTCCCACTAGCTACATGGTGGTGACAAAATGAGAGACTCTCAATCATGAAGATCATGGTGCTTAATAAGCACAAGTGTGGAAGGATAGTAGCATTCTCCCTTCTCTCTTTTTCTCTCATTTTTTGTGGGCTCTTTGGCCTCTTCTTCTTCTTTTTTTTTAATTTATTTTGGTGGGCATCTTTGGCCTCTTTTATTTCCTCACATGGGACAATGCTCCATCAATTATGATCATCACACTTACAACTCAAAACTTAGTGCAACGATGACTCTATATGGAATGCCTTCGGTAGTGTACCCTGGCAATGATCTAGCATGGCATAGACATTAATGGAAACATCATGCTAGATGTCTTACGATCATGCAATGGCAATGTATAAGTGGTGGCACATGTCATGGTGGTAGTTGCATGGCAATATATCTCAGAATGACTTTGAAAAAGCCATAGTAGGTAGGTATGGTGGCTGTTTTGAGGGAGGCTAATGGTGGGTTTTGTGCACCGGCGAAAGTTGCACGGCACTAAGAAGATAGTGATGGTGGAAGGTGAAAGTGCATCTAAACCATGGACTCAACATTAGTCATGAATAACTAATATACTTGTTGCAAAAGTTTTATTAGTAATCGAAACAAAGCATTCAACACATACTCCTAGGGGAAGGGTTGGTAGGTATAAACCATCACGCGATCCCGACCGCCACACAAAGGATGACAATCAATAGACTAATCATGCTCAGACTTCATCACATAGCGGTTCACCATACGTGCATGCTACGGGAATCACTAACTTCAACACAAGTATTTCTAGATCCACAACACCTTACTAGCATAATTTCAATATTACCACAACCACAACTCAAAACTAATTGAGATGAATCAAACTTCTCTAACTATTCAATGCACATGACGGTGGAAGTTTTCATATCCCTTTGGATAACTACCCCTTTTGAGACTACTTTCAAAGCATAGATCAACTACCAAGCCACGCACCGTCGTGCTCTAAAATATATAAGTGAAGAACATAGAGCAAAATCAACTAGCTCAAAAGATATAAGTGAAGCATATGTGAGCTGAATTGTCTACCAAAAGATATAAGTGAAGCTCGACAAAATCACGGTGAGTGCATGTCTCTCTCTCTAGGTGTGAAGGAAGGATGATTGTGACAAAACAAAAATAAAAGACTCCTACAATACAAGACGCTCCAAGCAAAACACATAACATGTGGTGAATAAAAATATAGCCCCAAGTAACGTTACCGATGGATTTGAAGACGAAAGAGGGGATGCCTTCCCGGGGCATCCCCAAGCTTAGGCTTTTACGGGATCCTTGAATATCTTGGGGTGCCTTGGGCATCCCCAATCTTGAGCTCTTGCCACTCTTTATCTCTTTGTCCATAAGAACTTCACCCAAAACTTGAAAACTTCACAACACGAAACTTAAACAGAAACTCGTGATAACATTAGTATAAGAAAGCAAACCACCACTTCCTTAGGTACTGTAGCAAACTTAAATTATACTTATGTTGATGTTGGGTTACTGTATTTTCAATCTTCCATGGCTAATACCCCCCGATACTATCCATAGTTTCATCAAAATAAGCAACCAACTCAACAAAAACATAATCTGTTAACAGCAGACCAGTTTGTAGCAATCTGTATACTTCGTATACTTCTGGTACTTCAAAAATTATGAACAATTACGAAAGTCTGAAAAATTTGCGTAGCAATCAGCAGCAAAAAGAATCAACTCAAAAGCTCTTACAGAAAAAAAAATGATTTTTTTTTCTTGAGCAGAAAGTTTCTGTCTTTTCCAGCATGACCAAACGATCATCACCAAGACTAATCATAACGGTTTTGCTTGGCACAAACGCAAAAAGAAACACAAAAAACACAATCATAATAGAATTATGAAACTGTGTAAAACACAAAACAGAAAGAAAAAGGATAGATTCGTTGGGTTGCCTCCCAACAAGCGCTTTTTGTTTAACGCCCTTAGCTAGGCAAAAGATGATGGAATCACGTATAGTCATCTTTGGTGCTCAAACCATAAGTAGCCCTCATCATAGATTCATAAGGTAATCTTATTTTCTTTCTAGGAAAGTTCTCCATGCCTTTCTTTAGAGGAAATTGAAATATAATATTCCCTTCGTTCATATCAATGATAGCACCAATAGTCCTTAGAAAAGGTCTACCAAGAATAATGGGACATGAAGGATTGCAATCTATGTCAAGTACAATGAAATCCACGGGTACATAGGTCTTATTTGCAACAATAAGAACATGATCGATCCTTCCCATGGGTTTCTTGACAGTAGAATCCGCAAGATGCAAATTAAGAGAACACTCTTCAATCTCATGAAAACCAAGAATATCACATAAAGACTTTGGAATCGAGGAAACACTAGCACCCAAATCACACAAAGCATTGCACTCATAGTTTTTGATCTTGATTTTGATAGTAGGTTCCCACTCATCATGAAGTTTTCTAGGTATAGAGACTTCTAGTTCGAGCTTCTCTTCAAGATATTTCATCATAGCATCTACGATATGCGCGGTAAAGGCTTTGCTTTGGCTATAAGCATGTGGAGAGTTTGCAATGGATTGCATCAAAGAAATGCATTCAAAGAAGGAGCAATTATCATAATTGAATTCCTTGAAATCCAAAGTGGGAGTTTCATTACTGCCCAAAATTTTGATTTCTTCTACTCCACTCTCCACACCTTTATCATCAAGATGGGTAGGCTCCGAATCATTGGGGCGTTTTTCAACCAAAGTGGATTCATATCCAGCCCCTTCATCAATAGGTTTGACACGCGAAAACAAAGATTTCAAAGGAGTCACACCAAGCACTTTAAGATCTTCGTGATTTGCATCACTAGAATGCACCCTTTTAAACCATTCATGCCTAGCGCGAATTTGGGCAGTTCTTTCTTTGCTCTCATTCATGGAGACGCGCATAGCTTTCAAAGTTTCATCCAAGTTGAACTTGGGAGGAGCGCATCTAACTTTCAAAGCATCAATATCACAAGACATCCTATCAACGCTCTTAGCCAAATCGTCTATTTTGAGTAGTTTTTCCTCTATGGACGCATTGAAAACCTTTTGAGAGTTGATGAACTCTTTGATATTACTCTCTAAATCAGAGGGTAATTTGTTGTGATTTCCATAAGCGTTATTGTAGGAATTGCCATAATTGTTAGAGGAGTTACAAGGAAAAGGCCTAGGAACATAGTTTCCTCTAAAAGCATTGTTGTTGCCAAAATTGTTCCTACCAACAAAGTTAACGTCCAAACTAGCGTTGCTACTCTCAATCAAGGAAGATAGTGGCATGTCATTAGGATCTAAAGGAGCGGTTCTACTAGCAACAAAATTCATCAACTTGTCCATCTTAGCACTAAGCGAGTTAATTTCTTCTATAGCGTGTACCTTTTTGCTAGCAGGTGACCTTTCAGTGTGCCACTAAGAGTAGTTGGTCATGATATTGTCTAGGAGTTTAGTAACGTCTCCTAACGTGATTTCCATGGAAGTTCCACCTGAGGCGGAGTCCAAGATATGGCGAGAAGGGAAATTCAAGCCGGCGTAAAAGATTTGTATAATCATCCACAAACTCAAGCCATGAGCGGGACAATTTCTAATCATAAGCTTCATCCTCCCCCAAGATTGTGCAACGTGTTCATGATCAAGTTTCTTGAAATTAATGATATCGTTACGTAAGGAGATTATCTTAGCCGACAGAAAATACTTGGATATGTAAGCATTTTTGCACTTATCCCAAGAATCGATACTATTTTTAGGCAAAGAAGAAAACCAAGTTTTTGCGCGATCTCGCAACGAGAAAGGAAAAGGCTTCAACTTAATCACGTCATTATCCACATGTCTTTTCTTTTGCATATCGCAAAGCTCAATGAAGGTATTGAGATGGGATGTAGCATCTTCACTAGGAAGGCCAAAGAATTGCTCTTTCATAACAAGATTCAGCAAGGCTGCGTTGATTTCATACGATTCCGCACTAGTGGCGGGAGCAATCGGAGTACTAATAAAATCATTATTATTGGTACTAGAGAAGTCGCAAAGTTTGGTGTTTTCAGCCATGATGACTTCAACAAACAAACAAGCACACAAGCAAGCAAGAAAACCAGCAAAGGAAAACGGCAAAAAGGCAAAAGGCAAAAGAAAACGGCAAAGGAGAAAAGCAAATGAAAACGACAAATGTGAAGTGGGGGAGAGGAAAACGAGAGGCAACTAGCAAAAAAGTAAATGCAATATATGAGTTTGTGAGACCTACTTGGATAATCTCTCCTTCCCCGGCAACGGCGCCAGAAATACTTCTGCTGATGCAACAAAAGACCTTCCAACGGTGCCAGAAACACGTGCTGACGGGAGACTATTCTTGTCTTGATTCTCCTCAGCAACGACACCAGGAATCCTTCTGCTATGGCTACGCCTTTAGGGACTTCCTTGGAAAATATGCAAAGGATTCCCCTGTGGCCTTGGAGCCTTGCATTGGTGTTCCCTCGAAGCGGAAAGGGTGATGTAGCACAACGGTGGTAAGTACTTCCCTCGGTTTTGAGAACGAAGGTATCGATCCAGTGAAGGAGTATCATAAGTACCTGCACAAACACAAAAAGCTTGCTCCCAACGCTATGTAGGGGTTGTCAATCCCTTATTGATTGTTTGCCAAGTGAGAACTGATAGCAACAAAGTAACAAAGCGAAGTAAAAGCGAAAGTGGAAACGATAGGTGTGAATAGACCCGGGGGCGGCAGTGTTCACTAGTGGCTTCTCTCATGAAAGCAAGTAGACGGTGGGTGAACGAATTATTGTTGAGCAATTGATAGAACCGCGCAAAGTCGTGACGTTATCTATGGCAATGATTATATCTATAGGCATCACGTCCAAAACAAGTAGACCGATACTTTCTGCATCTACTACTATTACTCCACACGTCGACCGTTATCCAGCATGCATCTAGTGTATTAAGTCCAAAAGAACAGAGTAACGCCTTAAGCCAGATGACATGATGTAGATGGACAATCTCATATCTACGACAAAGCCCATCTTGTTACCCTTGATGGCAACTACTTGATGTGTGCCTTGCTGCCCCTACTGTCACTGGGAAAGGTCACCACACGGTATGAACGCAAAACCAAGCACTTCTCCTATTGCAAGAATCATAGATCTAATTGGCTAAACAAAACCCAAGACTCAGAGAGACTTACAAGGATATCAAATGATGAATATAAGAAATCAGCAAAGACTCAAATATATATCATAGATAATCCGATCACAAATCCACAATTCATCGGATCTCGACGAACACACCGCCAAAGAAGTTACATCGGATAGATCTCCATGAAGATCATGGAGAATTTTGTATTAAAGATCCAAGAGAGAGAAGAAGCCATCTATCTACTAACTACGGACCCGTAGGTCTGAAGTGAACTACTCACGAGTCATTGGAGGGGCGATGATGTTAATGTAGAAGCCCTCCAACTCCAAAGTCCCCTCCGGTAGGGCACCAGGAAGGGTCTCCAGATGAGATCTCGCGGAAACAGAAGCTTGCGACGGTGGAAAAGTGTTTTCTTGGATTCATGATTTTTTTTCTGTATTTTAGGGAATATATAGGCGAAGGAGCTAGGTTAGGGGGGCGGCAGGGAGGCCACAAGCCTGCTAGCCGCCGCCACCCCCCGGTGGCGGCTACAGGGCTTGTGGGCCCCCTGTAGCTCTCCTGGCTTGGCCCTCAAGCCCCCTGATCTTCTTCCGTTCGAGAAACATTTGTTTCGGGGATTTTATTCCGTTTTTACTCCGTTCCAAAATCAGATCTGAAAAGAGCCAAAAACACACAAAAAACAGGAACTGGCACTTGGCACTGAATTAATAAGTTAGTCCCAAAAAAGATATAAAATGTACATAAAACATCCAAAGATGAGAAGGTAACAGCATGAAACCATCAAAAATTATAGATACGTTTGAGACGTATTAGTGCGCCACTGCTATATAGCAGTGGCGCACCAGAATCAGGTGCGCCATTGCTATGTTTTTACTAATGGCGCACCACATGAGCAGTGCGCTATTGCTATTTTTTGGTCCATCCCCCACCCCCACCAGACATAGCAATGACGCACCACACCTAGGTGCGCCACTGCTATGCTACATAGCCCTTGTGGACCGCCTTTTCAGTTTAAAATAAAATAAAAGAAAATGATGGAAATGTCAAAAAAATAAAAGAAAATAAGTTTCCCATGTGATATGTGGTCTAGTTGTTGGGAAAATTTACAAATATGAATTTCGACTTTATTTGCAAAAACTCTGTGGAATTTAGTAAAATGGGCATATTTTTTGCATACGAACTCGGATTAAAAAGTTTTTTATATGAAAAATCATCTACTCGAAAAGTACATCCGAGTTCAACCGGGGGGGGGGGGGGGGACCCCGTTGAGGATTGTTAGAATCCCCAAAACCTAACAGAATAAAAGATACGAGGCTTTTAAGATCTAGAGGAGGAAAAATAGAAAACACATTCAAACTTAGTAATGGCGCACCATTTGCTAGGTGCGCCACTAGTAACAGAAAAAAAAATTGTTTCAAATTTATTTTTTGAAAAAAATGTTCAAAATGTGATACGTAATATGACCGGGAAGTTTGAAATATTTTTTAAAAATTTCATCACACTCATAACATGAACAAAGTCCTAGACATCAACAAGGTTTAATAGGATTGATATGATACATATATCAACAAGTGTTTGTTAAGTGAGCTGGTGCTGGGGTTGGATAGAACTAAGAAGCATGCTCAAGCTTGAGTAGTGTGAGGATGGGTGACCTTCCGGGAAGTTTGACCACGGAGTGCGATTTGACCTGAGATTAAGCCATAGTGACCCTAGATTAAGAAAAAAGGAAAACTAAAATTCTCAAAAAAAAAATTGATTTTTTTCCGAAAAAGAAATCTGAAAAAAAATTGTTAGCCAAAATAGGTGCGCCACTAATAGCTTTTTTTCTAGTAGTGATTGTATAGTACAAGGTTAGAATTGATAAAATCAATGTTCTTTGCCTCTCCCATTTGACCCATGTGGATATCGTCCGGTGAAAATATCAATGTATCGCCATTTGCATCTTCATTTCTCACACTTGGCAAAAATATGCACAATACTAAACAAAATTGTGAGGATGGACTTAATTGGCATAAACAAGATTAAGGGTGTGGATTGGCATTTTATTGTTGTGTTTGTTACATCGGTAAAAGGGACACACTAAACCGCCCTAAAGGATGATGCAAGTGACATCGCTGCAACTTTCTTAGCAGGCGTACCCCCTTGATTACTTTGCCACTTTGTGAGACACTTGTGTTTTATGACTAATTTCTTTATTCTCATATCCTTGGTTCACTTCTAGTAAAGAAAGATAAGAATGGTAGGTTATTGGATCAAACAACAACAACACAAGATTAGAGACGACAAATCCAATGTCATTCGACCATAATTTTGTTATCATGTTGAAAAATGACATTGTGGTGTGTGGGCCTCATTAAAGTCCCATTATTACTCCATTTCCCCCACGTCATAAAACAAGTACAATAAATTTTGAGAGTGACACGGTTAAGAGCATCACTATAAGTGAAGATTAAATCATATAGATTAATCTTGTATGAATTTGTTTGTTATATCTTGAAATGGGATACATTAAATTGGGAGCTAACCCTGCCAATCTTCATGTTGATTTTAAGGTATTTCGCCTTATTTTCATCTCACATGAGAGCGCACCAACCTTGATTGGACGCAATCTCCCGTTGGCAAGGAAGCTATTTATCCATAAGTAATGTGCTTCAATTACCTTTTTCATGCTTCATATAATTTTTTCTCATACTTCAATGGATGCATGTTACAATTAGGATTTTGTCTCTCTTCCAGACATGTTTTCATGTTTATGTAGAGTCATGACTGAATTAAATCAACCGATCTAATCTCATTAACGTCAGCAACATGCTAGTTCACATCACACACTCGATAGGCGAGGTCTAGTTCTTCCACTTGATTAATGTGTAAAGCATGCAAGGAAACATAGGAATAAAGGAATGATGCAATAATTTATTATAGAGAAACCATATGATAAGATAATATAAAGCATTATGATATTGACAGGAAGAATGAAGCAAATATTTAGGCTATTGGAAACATGTTTTATATGGACCAATGAACCACACTATTTTTTAGTCTACATGGTAGCAAAATTCAATCAACAAGGAAGAAAAAATTATATTCGACACAAACATAGTTTTTTGCAGGGACAAAAATGTAGTTCTGGTGCATTGGAAATGAACTATTAAAGACAAATATTTTGGCGGTCGTAGTAAGCTAGATGCATTAGAATCATATTTTGGTAACATTGTGTAAAATTTGTTTTTACAACACATTGTATTTATTTTGATTTATATGGAAACAAATTGATGATGCAACAAAGTTATGATGGCAACATGAAAGTTTTGAGCAGCTTTCTTTTGGGTGTGAGTCGTGTCACTGATACTTGTCATTTGTGTTGGGTTTTTCCTCAAGAGGAGGGGATGATGCAACACATTATAGATAAGTATTTCCCTCAGTGACAACCCAGGTTAGTGGACCAATAGGAGGACCACACAATTTTCTGTCTTCAACACCTACACACGAAAGAGCAGACACTTACACCCAACACAAGCAAGAGGGTTCTCAATGCCCTTGAACTCGTTACTTGCAAATAACAAATAGTGTAGTTGAATAGTTGGATAAATATAAATGGAAAATAAATAAAAAATAAATAAGAACAACAAGGTATTTTGTATTTTTGTGGTGATATTTGTGAATAGACATGGGGGCTATAGTTTTCGCTAGAGTCTTCTCTCTCATAGAAAGCATACAATGGGTAAACAGATTACCGTCGGGCAATTACTATTGGGAAATTGATAGAGAAGTGCATAGTTGTGCAATATTTATTCATGGCAATGATCATTACATATAGGTATCACATGCATAAGCAAGTAGACCGACTCTTGTCTGTATCTACTACTATTACTCCACCCATCGATCGTTGTCCAACATGGATCTAGAGTATTAAGTGAAACATGGTAATACTTGGAGAACAATGACATGATGTAGACAAAGTAAATCTAATTAATATGAATCTACCCCATCGTTTTAATGGCAACAATACATGTCATGTGTAGCGACCCGACTCAAAATGAGTCAAGCCTCTGTGTATCTGTGCCATCCCTGGATCAGTATGCTGGCACACACAGTACATCAATGTATATATCAAAATGCAATCACATGTAAATAGCGTAAAACTGCTATATACCTTAAATATCTCAGCGGAAGCAGTCAAGGGAGTGGAGTCCCAATAAACACCAATGGCAAGTTGAGTGTAGACCGTAACCCTGAATCGTACTCTTACTCGTCGAAGAAAAATATCTGCAACATAAGACGTTGCAGCCGTGTAGGTCAGCATATTGAATATGCCGGCAAGTCACATAAGAGAGGGGTGAAAAGTAATCATCTATACTATATGCATATATGGCAGGTGGGGCTATAAGTTTTTAGCGAAAAGCAAGTTTTATCCTACATCAAGAGAGGGCTAAAAGCAAAATGTTACTACGCTGTTGGTTGTTAATGAGATGGTTCCACCAACCAATTCTCGTACCCAGGTTGTCAATAATACCCACATCAATATTATTATTTGTGTTGAGAATTTCAGATAACTTCAGTTCCTTTGGCTCAAGTTGTCCATGATCGTGGACATGGCTAATCGATTAGGTTTGAGTACTCTGCAGAGTTTTGCACACGTTCCCCACAAGATTTGATCGCCTCCGTGTATGTCCTCGCACTTCAGGGTGTTTGAAGACCGGATGATCAAAACATGGTCTTTCAACGGGTCCCTCTGAATCCCTATCGGTGCCCATCCATTCCTACCGTTCTTCTACATCTGCTAGCACCGCCTGTCCAGAGTCGCCGCGTTGTCCAACCAAGCCAGAGCCCATAATGACTTGTGGCTGTGCAGGTAAGCCTTGGGTCTTGAAAATATCGGTCCGTCTCTTTGAGCCTGGGTGAAGCTTTCTGCCGGATGTCATGGCCGTCTCCAGCATTTCGGGTCATCCACTGGGTTCTCCAGGGAGCCGATCGACCGTCCTTCACCCAGAGTTGCATGGCGTCCGAGGTCTTGAAAATCTTGTCTTAACCGGTCTTGATTATTTAATCAACCTCACATCACTCGCGTTATGCACTCAACAGAAATCCCGTCTACTCAAGCATAGCAATATGAAATTTGTCGTCCAGGGGCCAAGTATCGGGGTTGTTGTGTGCCTACCACATGATACTACAATCTATACTTAAACTTCCAAGTACCTACTCAGCATGCAATTGGGCATAGGATGGTAGAACTACGATGCATAAAACATAGGTGATAGTATGATCAAAGTGACTTGCCTGTGATGTTGGCGAAGAAGAATTCCTCGAGAAAATAACTTGATAGACTACTCGTCACTCTCCGATGAAATCTATATAGCAAACATATCATTCACATAAGCACTCATACTAGCAATCATTCTAGCAATCAAAACGAAGAGGAGAGTGAATAAGAATCCGAAAGAAACTTCAAATAAGACTAGGGAGTCTTCTACTACGTCAAACACTAAATAGTTTTTGTCTAACAGAAAATAATATCAAGGAACTAAGATATAAGTTTAACTAAGATAAAATAGATTATTTTTTTCACAAAACTATTTGAAAGTATTCCCAAACGGGATTTGAAACAATGCGGAAACCAATTGCAAGTTACTAAGGAACTAGAATTGATTTCATGAAAACAAATAAAAATAAAATAAAAACTTGTTGCAAAACTACTGTTAACTAACATAAACAAAACATAACAATCTTTCTGAAATAATAAAGAAAATATATTAAAACAAAAGTAGAAAAGGAATTAGCCGAAATTCTAAAAGAGGTGAAACAGAAATTGTTTCACAAGAGACAGTGAGCTAAAATACTCAAACAAATCTGAAATTTTTACCACTGATGAATAAGATCACTAGTGATCAGTACCAAAAGGAATCAAATTAAAAGCTATTTTTAAACTCCTGGAATAGGCAGAACAAGGTTTAAACAAAATCTGATCTAACTTATATTTGAAAATTTCAAACATAGACAAATTATATGTTTTTAAAAACTAAAGGTAATTTATGAGCTACTGGAAAAAGAATCAATGTCATTGGACTTCGGAATCAAATGTTGTGGCCAAAACAAAACAGAAACTTTTCTATTTTTGCAAATAGGCAGAAAAATTGAAACTAACTAGTATCTAACAGGGGGTACACGTGGCATGTTGCTATAGGCTGCGGGTGCTGTTTGTTGCAATGTTTGGAGCAAACGGCTGAGGCTAATAAAACTGGCTGGCTAAAACATAAGTGAAATAAAACCGCTGGCTTTCTAATATAAACCGAAGAGGTACTTAGGATCTAAGGGCTACTACATAAAAAAAACAAAGAACAAAGAGGGGAGGGAGATTACCTCGGCTGGGAGTTGCTGGCCTCCTGGTCGAGGTGGGGTGGGGTGCCGGTGGAGTGGGGAGGGGCCGGCGGGAGTGGGGAAGGGGGGCGAATGTGGGGCTCCAGGGAGGGGTGGTGGCGAGGTGGAGGGGGGGGTCTGCAGGTGGGGTGGCGAGGTGAAAGTTACTGGTGTGCTGCTGCTCGCTGGTTCCAGGGGGAGGAGCTGAAGGGTGGGGGCCGAAGGGGGGCAAGGGGGCGGCGGTGGAGGGGGCCGAGGTGGTGGGGAGAGGTGGCCGAAGGGTGGAGGTGGAGGAGGTGCAGCGAGGTGGTGGAAAAACTGCTGGTGGAGGAGTTCTCTGGTGTTCTCCGGTGACAACCCCGGCGAGGGGTGCACGAGCTAGAGTCGAGGAGAGGTGGCGGTTTCAACGGGAATGGAACGAGGAGGACGTGGGGCTTCTTATAGAGGCGACGGGAGGCGCCGGGAAGGTATGTGCGTCGCGAATCCCGGAGGTGGGGATCTCCCTCTCCAGGTATGGAAGGTTTCCTGTCACGTGAAGAAGAGATGGAGGTAGGAGATGATCTCTGTTGGGCCAAAATAGGGAAAGGTTTTAATGGGCCAGGAGGTATTCCTAATAAAAGTGATTTCCTTCCTATTTTTGAAACTAGGAAACTAAAACGTTAAAAAGGAAATCAAATCAATTCAGAATAAAGAGTTTTTATATACTAAAATTATCAGAAAAATGAAATATAGATGATGGGCATTTTTTTTCCACGGCAAAATAAAAACTTCAGAAAAAATTATTTTCACAAAATTGCCTAAAAGGTTTATTTTCTTTTGCAAATAATTTTCAAATGACCCTCTAAGTTTGAGGGTGCAAATAACATTCAAAATGCCCGGGTATTTGAGGGTCATGTTCCTCCGCTCTTTAGAATGTATTTCCCGGCATTTCTTGCACGAAGAAAACGAATGGAAATGCAAAAGAATTCAATGCAAATATCTCCTTTCAAATTCTTTATAGTTGAAGAAGTCATGTCATCTTCTCTCGTTGCTTTTAAAAGATTGAATTTGAATTCACCGGAGAAGGGGAAAGTCATTTTATTCCCTCTCATTCAAAAGTTTCGAAAAGTTTCAAATTTCACACAAGTTTCAATCACTCAAGCAAACAAACAAACTAACTAACAATAATTATTAACATTCCAAAATTTATAATTTTGGGATGTTACATCATGTCATGTCTCTTTCTGTCACTAGGATTGAGCACCACAAGATAGAACTCACTACAACACACCTCTCACATTGTAGATAAATCAATCTAGTTGGCCAAAGCAAATCAATAGATCGAAGAGAATTATGAAGCTATCATAAGCATGCATATATATGAAAGACCAACAAGGAACTCATTATAATCTCAAAAATAATCTGAACATAAACCCACAATTCATTAGATCCCAACAAACGCACCGCACAAGAGTGATTACATAAGATAGATCACTACGGGGATCACGGTGATCATGGCAATGAAGAACATAGAGAGAGAGATAGCCATCTAGGTACTAACTACGGAACCGTAGGTGTGTCGTGAACTACTCACACATCACCATGGGATAAGCAAGGATGATTTAGAGGCCCTCCTGATCAGTCCCCCTCCAACAGGGAACCAGAATAGGGCTCTAGATGGGCACATGACGGAACAGAAGCTTGCGGCGGTAGAAAAAGTGTTTCGGGAGGCTCTCCAGGGTTTTTGGAGCATATGTGAATTTATAGGACAGAGAAGAGGGCCAGAGGCCAAGGCAGATGGCCCCAAGCCATCGGGGCATGACCACCCTGATACGTCTCCGTCGTATTTATAATTTTTGATTGCTTCATGCCAATATTCTACAACTTTCATATACTTTTAGCAACATTTTATATTATCTTTTGGGACTAACTTACTTATCCAGTGCCTAGTGTCACTTCTTGTTTTTGTGTGTGTTTTGGTTTTGTAGAAATTCCATATCAAACAAAGTTCAAAGGCGATAAAAAGTTACGGAGATTTGTTTGGAATATATGTGAATTTTGGGAGTTAGAATCAACGCAAGACGATGCCCGAGGGCCCCACAACCCAAGAAGACATGGCCTAGGGGGGCAGCGCCCTGATGGCTTGTGGCCAACTCTTAAGTCAGTTCTGGCTTTTGTTCCACCGCAAGAAATATATTTTCATGATAAAAATCCAATCAAAATTTCAGCCCGATCGGAGTTACGGATATCCGGATATTTAAGAAATGGTGAAGGGCTAGAATACAGGAGCAAAAACAGAAGAGAAACAAAGAGAGAGATCCAATCTCGGAGGAACTGCTGCCCTCCGAGAGCCATGTCGGCCATCGAGCAGAGGGGAAACCCTCCTCCCACCTAGGGAGGAGGATAAGGAAGAAGAAGAAGAAGGAGGAGGGCTCTCTCCCGGTGGCATTGCCCCGATGATGTGTGGCTATCCTATGATGTTTGAGTAGATTTCTTTTGTCCTACAGGTTAATTGTGATATGATGTTATTGATAGGAGTTGTGTGTTGATATGGTGTTGTCCTAATGTGTCTTCCATGAGGCGCACATGTGAAGGATTCACGCTGGAGGGTTTGCAATATGTTCATGATTCACTTACAGTGGGTGGCTAGAGTGACGGAAGCTTACACCCGAGTAAGGGAGTTGTGTGTGTATGGTAGTCAAGAGGACTTGTTGGTTAATGCTATGGTTGGGTTTACCTTAATGATTTCTAGTAGTTGCAGATGCTTGATAGAGGTCTAACCATAAGTGCATATGATCCAAGTGTGTAAAGTGTGTTAGCTTATGACTCTCCCCCGTTACATATGACAACTTTCTATCATGTTATATTCACCTGCCCATGGACACTTGTTCTCTTGCGTTACACAAAAAGATTTCTACTAAAAAACTAACTAAATTAATACTCCCTTCGTCTCAAAATAAGTGTTGTTGATCTAGTATAGAATTTGTACTAACTTAGTACAAATTTTGCAGTACTTATTTTGGGACGGATGGAGTATTTATTAAAATAGTACCTAAGTTTTATTTCCATGTTCTTTATTATCTTGCAAAACTATCTACAAAGTACTTCTGGTTCTATTCTTGCAAAGTAGTTTCGTACTTGTTCTAGGTAAAGTAAGCATTAGCATGCGTAGAGTTGTATCGGTGGTCGATAGAACTTGAGAGAATAGTAATTCTACCTTTGGCTCATTGTTGGGTTCGACGCTCTTACTAATCGAAAAAGGCTACAAACGCCCCCTACACTTGTGGGTTATCAAGATCTTTTTCTCGCGTCGTTCCTGGGGAGCAATAGCATAGCAGTTGATATTCTCGCGTGTGCTTGTTTGCTTTATCATTAAGTACTTTTATTTTCTATTACAAGTTGTTTTATATCTTTAATTATGGATATGGAACAGGAAACACCAAAAAATTTAGTTGTACTTGCTACTCATGGAGATGGCGAACCTTCTAAAACACTCGATGATGGCTATGCAGAAAACATTAAATACTACTTTTATAATCCTCAGAATTCCCCATTGAACTTGATAATGGGATACATGTTGGATCAACATGAGTATTTTAGAGATTAACACTTGAGTCAAAAAGGGAAACACAAATGGGATCAATTTAAAATATTGCGTTGGTATGCTTGGAATTTTTGCTTGAGATGTGATTATACTTGTTGCTCTAAGATTGAGACTTCACACCTTCCCTTTCATTGTGAATTTAATGATAATAAAATCTTGGCCTCTTATGCTGATGGTATATATGATTAGTATGATGTTGAACAAATTGAATAATTTCTTGCTTTTAAGGGTGCTTATGAAATTGCTTCTTTAATTGAAAAGTATGATGCTATTCTTAACAAATCTAATGTTTTTCCATACTTAAATATTGCTATGAAAATAATGAATATAATACCTATATTAATGAATTTATTGAGAGGATGCCTTCTGCCTTGGAAGAGACTAATATTTAGCAGGAATCTATGGAAGAAGACTAAAATTATGAGCTCATTAGATGAAAATATGAGGAGGAGAGCGAGGAACAAAAGGAGGAAGAGCGGATTAGCTACCTGTGTCCACCTTCTAATGAGAGCAAATCTTCAACTCATACATTGTTTAATTTCCCTTTGCGCTTACCGAAGGATGAATGCTATGATCCCTTGGATTCGTTTGAAATATCCATTTTTGATGAACTTGACGCTTGCTATGCTTGTGGCCATGATGTCAATATGAATTGTGCTTATGGAGATGAACTTGTTATAGTTCCTAATGATAAACATGAAATTGTTGCTATTGCACCCACACATGATAGTCCTATTATCTTTTTTAATTCTCCCAACTACTGTTGGAATTATGCCCTAGAGGCAATAATAAATATAGTTATTATTATAATTCCTGTATCAAGATAATCGTTTATTATCTATGCTATAATTGTATTGAATGAAGACTTGTATACATGTGTGGAAATATAGACAAAACACTGTCCCTAGCAAGCCTCTAGTTGGCTAGCCAGTTGATCAAAGATAGTCAGTGTCTTCTGATTATGAACAAGGTGTTGTTGCTTGATAACTGGATCACGTCATTAGGAGAATCACGTGATGGACTAGACCCAAACTAATAGATGTAGCATGTTGATCGTGTCATTTTGTTGCTACTGTTTTCTGTGTGTCAAGTATTTGTTCCTATGACCATGAGATCATATAACTCACTGACACCAGAGGAATACTTTGTGTGTATCAAACGTCGCAACGTAACTGGGTGACTATAAAGATGCTCTACAGGTATCTCCGAAGGTGTTCGTTGAGTTAGTATGGATCTAGACTGGGATTTGTCACTCCGTGTGATGGAGAGGTATCTTGGGGCCCACTCGGTAATACAACATCACACACAAGCCTTGCAAGCAATTTTACTTAGTGTAAGTTACGGGATCTTGTATTACGGAATGAGTAAAGAGACTTGCCGGTAAACGAGATTGAAATAGGTATGCGGATACTGACGATCGAATCTCGGGCAAGTAACATACCGAGGGACAAAGGGAATGACATACGGGATTATATGAATCCTTGGCACTGAGGTTCAAACGATAAGATCTTCGTAGAATATGTAGGATCCAATATGGGCATCCAGGTCCCGCTATTGGATATTGACCGAGGAGTCTCTCGGGTCATGTCTACATAGTTCTCGAACCCGCAGGGTCTGCACACTTAAGGTTCGACGTTGTTTTATGCGTATTTTATTTATATGGTTGGTTACCGAATGTTGTTCGGAGTTCCGGATGAGATCACGGACGTCATGAGGGTTTCCAGAATGGTCCGGAAACAAAGATTGATATATAGGATGACCTCATTTGATTACCGGAAGGTTTTCGGAGTTACCAGGAATGACGAATGGGTTCGGGGTGTTCACCGGGGGGGGGGGGGGGGGGGGCAACCCACCCCAGGGAAGCCCATAGGCCTTGGGGGTGGCGCACCAGCCCTTAGTGGGCTGGTGGGACAGCCCAAGAAGGCCCTATGCGCCATAGGAAGAAAATCAAAGAGAAAAGAAAAAAAAGAGGAGGTGGGAAAAGGCGGAAGGACTCCTCCTTCCAAACCTAGTTGGACTCGGTTTGGAAGGGGAGGGTTGCCCCCCTTGGCTCGGCCGACCCCCTTGGGAGTCCTTGGAACCCAAGGAAAGGCTCCCCCTCCTCCCCCTATATATACGGAGGTTTTAGGGCTGATTTGAGACAACTTTGCCACGGCAGCCCGACCACATATCTCTACGGTTTTTCCTCTAGATCGCGTTTCTGCGGAGCTCGGGCAGAGCCCTGCTGAGATAAGATCATCACCAACCTCCGGAGCGCTGTCATGGTGCCAGAGAACTCATCTACCTCTCCGTCTCTCTTGCTGGATCAAGAAGGCCGAGATCATCGTCGAGCTGTACGTGTGCTGAACGCGGAGGTGCCGTCCGTTCGGCACAAGATCGTGGGACTGATCGCGGGACGGTTCGCGGGGCGGATCGAGGGACGTGAGGACGTTCCACTACATCAACCGCATTTCTTAACGCTTCTGCTGTGCGGTCTACAGGGGTACATAGATCGAATATCCCCTCTCGTAGATGGACATCACCATGATAGGTCTTCGTGCGCGTAGGAAATTTTTTGTTTCCCATGCGACGTTCCCCAACAGTGGCATCATGAGCTAGGTTCATGCGTAGATGTCTTTTCGAGTAGAACACAAAAGTTTTTGTGGGCGGTGATGTGCGTTTTCCTGCCCTCCTTAGTCTTTTCTTGATTCCGCGGTATTGTTGGATTGAAGCTGCGTGGACCTACATTACTCATACGCTTACGAGAGACTGGTTTCATCGCTACAAGTAACCCCGTTGCTCAAAGATGACTGGCAAGTGTCAGTTTCTCCAACTTTAGTTGAATCGGATTTGACCGAGGAGGTCCTTGGATGAGGTTAAATAGCAACTCATATATCTCCGTTGTGGTGTTTGCGTAAGTAAGATGCGATCCTACTAGATACCCATGGTCACCACGTAAAACATGCAGCAACAAAATTAGAGGACGTCTAACTTGTTTTTGCAGGGTATGCTTGTGATGTGATATGGCCAACGATGTGAT
Source organism: Hordeum vulgare subsp. vulgare (assembly GCF_904849725.1). Classification (NCBI taxonomy): domain Eukaryota; kingdom Viridiplantae; phylum Streptophyta; class Magnoliopsida; order Poales; family Poaceae; genus Hordeum; species Hordeum vulgare. The sequence continues at coordinate 151,265,270 of NC_058519.1, read as the reverse complement.
GTGATATATTGGATGTATGAGATGATCATGTTCTAATAGATAATATCGACTTGCACGTCGATGGTACGGCAACCGGCAGGAGCCATAGGGTTGTCTTTATACTAACGTTTGTGCTTGCAGATGCGTTTACTATTTTGCTAGGATGTAGCTTTAGTAGTAATAGCATGAGTAGCACGAGAACCCCGATGGCGACACATTGATGGAGATCATGGTGTGGCGCCGGTGACAAGAAGATCGTACCGGTGCTTTGGTGATGGAGATCAAGGAGCACGTGATGATGGCCATATCATGTCACTTATGAATTGCATGTGATGTTAATCCTTTTATGCACCTTATTTTGCTTAGAACGACGGTAGCATTATGAGGTGATCTCTCACTAAAATTTCAAGACGAAATTGTGTTATCCCCGACTGCGCACTGTTGCTACAGTTCGTCGTTTCGAGACACCATGTGATGATCGGGTGTGATCGACTCAACGTTCACATACAACGGGTGCAAAACAGTTGCGCACGCGGAACACTCGGGTTAAGCTTGACGAGCCTAGCATGTGCAGACATGGCCTCGGAACACATGAGACCGAAAGATCGATCATGAATCATATAGATGATATGATTAGCATAGGGATGCTTACCACTGAAACTATACTCAACTCATGTGATGATCGGACTTGAGCTAGTGTAAGTGGATCATGAACCACTCAAATGACTAGAGAGATGTACTTTTTGAGTGGGAGTTTAGCGAGTAATTTGATTAAGTTAAACTCTACTTATCTTGAACATGGTCTAAGTCCACTTTGAATATATTTGTGTTGTAGATCATGGCTCACGCGACAGTCACCCTGAATTTTAATACGTTCCTGGAGAAAGCTAAGTTGAAAGATGATGGAAGCAACTTTGTAGACTGGGCTCGTAATCTTAAGCTAATCTTACAAGCTGGGAAGAAGGATTATGTCCTTAATGTTGCGCTAGGAGATGAACCACCCGCTACGGCTGACCAGGATGTTAAGAACGCTTGGTTAGCACGTAAGGAGGACTACTCAGTAGTTCAATGTGCAGTCTTGTATGGCTTAGAACCGGGACTTCAACGTCGCTTTGAGCGTCATGGAGCATTTGAGATGTTCCAGGAGTTGAAGTTTATCTTTCAGAAGAACGCCCGGAACGAGAGGTATGAGACCTCCGATAAATTCTATGCTTGCAAGATGGAGGAGAACTCTTCTGTCAGTGAACATGTGCTCAAAATGTCTGGGTACTCAAACCGTCTAGCTGAGATGGGGATTGAACTCCTGCAAGAGGCTATCACTGACAGAATCCTTCAATCACTGCCACCAAGCTATAAAGGCTTTGTGTTGAACTACAACATGCAAGGGATGAACAAGTCTCCCGGCGAGTTGTTTGCGATGCTGAAAGTCGCAGAGTCTGAACTCCGTAAAGAGCATCAAGTGTTGATGGTGAATAAGACCACTAGTCTCAAGAGAAACGGCAAAGGCAAGAAGGGTAATTCAAAGAAGAGCGGCAAGCCTGTTGCAAATCCGACGAAGAAACCCAAAGCTGGACCTAAGCCTGAAACAGAGTGTTACTATTGCAAGGGTATGGGTCACTGGAAGCGCAATTGCCCCAAGTATCTGGCTGATAAGAAGGCGGCCAAAGAAAAATCAGGTATATTTTATATACATGTTATTGATGTGTACTTAACCGGCTCTGGTAGTAGTGCCTGGGTATTCGATACCGGTTCTGTTGCTCATATTTGCAACTCGAAACAGGAACTGCGGAATAGACGAAGGCTGGCGAAAGATGAAGTGACAATGCGCGTTGGAAATGGTTCCAAGGTTGATGCAATCGCCGTCGGCACAGTTTCACTTCAGTTACCATCAGGATTAGTTATGAACTTGAATCCTTGTTATTTAGTGCCTGCGTTGAGCATGAACATTATATCTGGATCTTGTTTATTGCGAGACGGTTACTCTTTTAAGTCAGAGAATAATGGTTGTTCTATTTCTATGAGTAACATCTTTTATGGTCATGCACCCAATGTGAGAGGATTGTTCATATTGAATCTTGATAGTGATACACACATACATAACATTGAGACCAAAAGAGTTAAAGTTAACAATGATAGCGCCATATTTTTGTGGCACTATCGCTTAGGTCATATTGGTGTAAAGCGCATGAAGAAACTCCATGCCGATGGACTTTTGGAGTCACTTGACTTTGATTCACTTGACACGTGCGAACCATGCCTCATGGGCAAGATGACTAAAACTCCGTTCCCCGGAACAATGGAGCGTGCAAGTGACTTGTTGGAAACCATACATACCGATGTGTGCGGTCCAATGAGCATGGAGGCACGCGGCGGATATCGTTATTTTCTCACCTTCACTAACGATTTGAGTAGATATGGTTATGTCTACTTAATGAAGCACAAGTCTGAAACATTTGAAAAGTTCAAGCAATTTCAGAGTGAAGTTGAAAATCATCGTAACAAGAAGATCAAGTTCCTACGGTCTGATCGTGGGGGTGAATATCTGAGTTTCGAGTTTGGTGCTCACTTAAGACAATGTGGAATTGTTTCACAGTTGACACCGCCTGGAACACCACAGCGTAATGGTGTGTCCGAACGTCGTAATCGTACTTTATTAGAGATGGTGCGATCTATGATGTCTCTTACCGATTTGCCGTTATCATTTTGGGGTTATGCATTAGAAACAGCTGCATTCAATTTAAATAGGGCACCATCAAAATCCGTTGAGACGACACCATACGAACTGTGGTGTGGCAAAAGGCCAAAGTTGTCGTTTCTTAAAGTTTGGGGATGTGATGCTTATGTCAAAAAGCTTCAGCCTGAAAAGCTGGAACCCAAAGCGGACAAGTGCATCTTCATAGGTTACCCAAAAGAGACAGTTGGGTACACCTTCTATCTCAAATCCGAGGGCAAAGTGTTTGTTACTAAAAACGGAGCTTTTCTCGAGAAGGAGTTTCTCTCGAGAGAATTGAGTGGGAGGAAGATAGAACTTGATGAGGTTGTCGAACCTCTCATCCCTCTAGATGGTGGCGCAGGGCAAGGGGAAACCTCTGTCATTGCGACGCCGGTTGAGGAGGAAGTTAATGATGATGATCATGAAACTCCGGTTCAAGTTTCTGACGAACCACGCAGGTCGACGAGACCACATGCTGCTCCAGAGTGCTACAGTAATCCCGTCATGTCAGTCATGTTGTTAGACAACAATGAACCTGCAAATTATGAAGAAGCAACGGTGGGCCCAGATTCCAACAAATGGCTAGAAGCCATGAAGTCCGAGATAGGATCCATGTATGAGAACAAAGTGTGGACTTTGGAAGTACTACCTGAGGGCCGCAAGGCTATTCAGAACAAATGGATTTTTAAGAGGAAGACGGACGCTGACGGCAATGTGACCATTTATAAAGCTCGACTTGTGGCAAAGGGTTTTTCACAAGTTCAAGGAGTTGACTACGATGAGACATTCTCACCCGTAGCGATGCTTAAGTCCGTCAGAATCATGTTAGCAATAGTTGAGTTTTTCGATTATGAAATCTGGCAGATGGATGTCAAAACGGCGTTCCTTAACGGTTTCCTTAAGGAAGAGTTGTATATGATGCAACCCGAAGGTTTTGTCGATCCTAAGAATGCTAACAAAGTGTGCAAGCTCCAGTGATCCATTTATGGACTGGTGCAAGCATCTCGGAGTTGGAACAAACGCTTTGATGAGGTGATCAAAGCATTTGGGTTTATACAAGTGGTTGGAGAATCTTGTATTTACAAGAAAGTGAGTGGGAGCTCTGTGGCGTTTCTAATATTATATGTGGATGACATATTGCTGATTGGAAACAACGTAGAGTTTTTGGAGAGCATAAAGGATTACTTGAATAAAAGTTTCTCTATGAAGGACCGAGGAGAAGCTGCTTACATTCTAGGCATTACGATCTACAGGGATAGATCAAAACACCTGATAGGACTTTCACAAAGCACATACCTTGATAAGGTTTTGAATAGGTTCAAAATGGAACAATCCAAGAAAGGGTTCTTGCCAGTTTTACAAGGTACGAGATTGAGTAAGACTTAGTGCCCAGCAACTGATGAGGATAGAGAGAATATGAGCACCGTCCCGTATTCTTCAGCCATAGGTTCTATCATGTATGTAATGTTGTGCACTAGACCGGACGTTAGCCTGGCCATATGTATGGCAGGTAGGTTCCAGAGTAATCCAGGAGTGGATCATTGGACGGCGGTCAAGAATATCCTGAAGTACCTGAAAAGGACTAGGGAGATGTTTCTCGTGTATGGAGGTGACGAAGAGCTCGCCGTAAAAGGTTACGTCAATGCAAGCTTTGACACAGATCCGGACGACTCTAAGTCGCAGACCGGACACGTATTTATTCTTAATGGGGGTGCGGTAAGCTGGTGCAGTTCCAAGCAGAGCGTCGTAGCAGATTCTAGATGTGAAGTGGAGTACATGTCTTCCTCGGAGGCGGCTAAGGAGGGTGTCTGGATGAAGCAGTTCATGACGGATCTTGGAGTGGTGCCAAGCGCACTGAATCCAATAACCTTGTTCTGTGACAACATGGGTGCCATTTCCCTAGCAAAGGAACCACGGTTTCACAAGAAGTCCAGACACATCAAACGACGCTTCAACCTCATCCGCGACTACGTCGAAGGGGAGGACGTAAATATATGCAAAGTGCACACGGATCTGAATTTAGCAGACCCGCTGACTAAACCTCTTCCACGGGCAAAGCATGATCAACACCAGAACTGTATGGGTGTTAGATTTATTACAATGTAATTCGCATGATGATGTGAGGGCTAGATTATTGACTCTAGTGCAAGTGGGAGACTGTTGGAATTATGCCCTAGAGGCAATAATAAATATAGTTATTATTATAATTCCTGTATCAAGATAATCGTTTATTATCCATGCTATAATTGTATTGAATGAAGACTTATATACATGTGTGGATATATAGACAAAACACTGTCCCTAGCAAGCCTCTAGTTGGCTAGCCAGTTGATCAAAGATAGTCAGTGTCTTCTGATTATGAGCAAGGTGTTGTTGCTTGATAACTGTATCACGTCATTAGGAGAATCACGTGATGGACTACACCCAAACTAATAGATGTAGCATGTTGATCGTGTCATTTTGTTGCTACTGTTTTCTGCGTGTCAAGTATTTGTTCCTATGACCATGAGATCATATAACTCACTGACACCGGAGGAATACTTTGTGTGTATCAAACATCGCAACGTAACTGGGTGACTATAAAGATGCTCTACAGGTATCTCCGAAGGTGTTCGTTGAGTTAGTATGGATCTAGACTGGGATTTGTCACTACGTGTGACGGAGAGGTATCTCGGGGCCCACTCGGTAATACAACATCACACACAAGCCTTGCAAGCAATGTGACTTAGTGTAAGTTACGGGATCTTGTATTACAGAACGAGTAAAGAGACATGCCGGTAAACGATATTGAAATAGGCATGCGGATACTGACGATCGAATCTCAGGCAAGTAACATACCGAAGGACAAAGGGAATGACATACGGGATTATATGAATCCTTGGCACTGAGGTTCAAACGATAAGATCTTCGTAGAATATGTAGGATCCAATATGGGCATCCAGGTCCCGCTATTGGATATTGACCGAGGAGTCTCTCGGGTCATGTCTACATAGTTCTCGAACCCGCAGGGTCTGCACACTTAAGGTTTGACGTTGTTTTATGCGTATTTGAGTTATATGGTTGGTTACCGAATGTTGTTCGGAGTCCCGGATGAGATCACGGACGTCACGAGGGTTTCCGGAATGGTCCGGAAACGGAAGATTGATATATAGGATGACCTCATTTGATTACCGGAAGGTTTTCGGAGTTACCAGGAATGTACCGGGAATGACGAATGGGTTCGGGGTGTTCACCGGGGGGGGGGGGGCAACCCACCCCGGGGAAGCCCATAGGCCTTGGGGGTTGTGCACCAGCCCTTAGTGGGCTGGTGGGACAGCCCAAGAAGGCCCTATGCGCCATAGGAAGAAAATCAAAGAGAAAAGAAAAAAAAAGAGGAGGTGGGAAAAGGGGGAAGGACTCCTCCTTCCAAACCTAGTTGGACTCGGTTTGGAAGGGGAGGGTTGCCCCCCTTGGCTCAGCCGACCCCCTTCGGAGTCCTTGGACCCCAAGGCAAGGCTCCCCCTCCTCCCCCTATATATACAGAGGGTTTAGGGCTGATTTGAGACAACTTTGCCACGGCAGCCCGACCACATATCTCCATGGTTTTTCCTCTAGATCGCGTTTCTGCGGAGCTCGGGCGGAGCCCTGCTCAGATAAGATCATCACCAACCTCCGGAGCGCCGTCACGCTGCCGGAGAACTCATCTACCCCTCCGTCTCTCTTGCTGGATCAAGAAGGCCGAGATCATCGTCGAGCTGTACGTGTGCTGAACGCGGAGGTGTCGTCCGTTCGGCACTAGATCGTGGGACTGATCGCGGGACGGTTCGCGGGGCGGATCGAGCGACGTGAGGACGTTCCACTACATCAACCGCGTTTCTTAATGCTTCTGTTGTGCGGTCTACAAGGGTACGTAGATCGAATATCCCCTCTCGTAGATGGACATCACCATGATAGGTCTTCGTGCGCGTAGGAAATTTTTTGTTTCCCATGCGACGTTCCCCAACAACTACACCATATCGGAGAAGTTTATACTTACTAAGGATTTCATTGATGGTTTGCGTATTAATATTACTCATGATGATTTTTATGAATGCAATATGGATGCTCCTACTTGCAATTATTATGAGAGAGGAACCAACTTTGTCACCACTCTATGTATCCAATACGATAAAATTGCAAGAAACTACTTATGCTATGTATTGGCCTTTACTTTGTGTGAATGAATTGTTCTTTTATGAAATACCAAGGCATAGCAAGAGAGTTAGACTTCATTGTTACATAATATATATATCACTTTGTGCTCACTACTTAATTATAAACCATTATTAATTAAAATTGGCTTTAATATACCTTGGGATCCAGATGGATCAATTACTTGAGCACTATATGCTTAGCTTAATGGCTTTAAAGAAAGCGCTGCCAGGGAGACAACCCGGAAGTAATAGAGAGTCATTTATTTCTATTGTGTGCTTTCAAAATAATAAAAAATGAAAAAGAAAGAAGCGGGGAACCTAAAACTTTTTCAAAAAGAAAAGTGAAAGTGAGAAGGACGAGCATGGTTGAAGTGGGGGCTAGCCTTGAACTTTCTTCATGCCCATGGAAACTTTGTGAAACTTGATTATAGAAACTTTTCAACAAAATTAATTATCCCCTTGTGAAAATCTATTGTATTATAAAAATAATGTGCCAAGATTTATCTTTAGGATGTTTGAATTGCTTGTTTTATATGTGCTGTGCAAAAACATAAACTTGCTTGGTTTGTATTGTTCGGAGGAGGGAGAGAGGTGGCGCCAAGAGCGGAACTAGCGATCAACACCGGCAAGGTCGTTTACCCAGGTTCGGGCTGCTTGGCGCGTAAAACCCTACTCCTACTTTGTTTGCGTTGGGTTCTTACTTTTGGGTTATTTGCTACAGTAATTAGCTGCTGATCAAAGAATCTAAACCCCAAAAGGTCCAACCACTAGAAATGAGCTTTGGGCCTCCTTTCTTAGGCAAAGGGGTCATCAACAATGCTCTGAAGTGGGTTCACGAGCTGCATAGTGAACAGGGTTCACGGCTTATCTATCTACTATGGTGTCAGGGGCAGCAAATGCCTTGTAAGGCCCTCCTCACCTGCATCAAGGTGGCATCGACACGTACCCAGGTGTATTGACACCAGGGCTTTGTGGTGGAGCATGAGGGATCCGCTGGAGCATCAGGGATCCGCTGGAGTGAAGGTAGCCTGCCGGCCTGGCGTCCTTGCTGGTGGCCTATCCTGCCTTCTCGGCAAAGGCGAGCTTGTCGGGGCCTTGGACATCTTCCCGGCGAGGAGGGCTTGCCGGGGCCTTGCGTGTCTTCCCGGCAAGGAGAGCTTGCCGGGGCCTTGTGGGTCTTCCCGGCAAGGAGGCCTTGTGGGGGCCTTGTAGCCTGGGCTGGTTCTTCACACCCTTGGAGAGTGTGACCTTGGCGAGTCTGGGATATCGTCCCGTCGGTCCTTCTTCGAGTATTGTCTCCAAGGGTGTTGCTTGTGCCCGTGCACAAGTTTGGGGCACAGGAGACCCTAGTCTCTAATGCACCGACACCGCATATAGGTAGGTATGGTGGACTCATGTGGAATAACTTGGTTTTAAGGATATTGGATGCACAAGCAACATTCCTGCTTAGTACACGTGTAGGATAGCAAAAGATTGGGAAGCAACCAGCTAGAGAGCAACAATAGTCATGAACATGCATTCAAAATAATTAACATTGAACAAAGCATGATTAAGGTATAAACACTCTGAATTTAAATATCATGAAGGCTGCATTGGTTTTGAATCAATTACATGTACGCACATGGGCCAGGTCAAACCACTCGAATTACTCAGAGGGAAATACCATACTACCTTATCACATCATAACCAGTTTAATGCACGTTGACACACAAGGTAAATAATTATCAACTCCTAGGTATTTAAGCATGGAATGAAAAACTAAGATCTCTAATTGCCATCATAAACATGTTCACGCATGATATATTGAATCAAGATCGAATGAGCCAAAATATTTATAAAAATGAAGAACAAGAAGAGGTCATACCCGTTTCCTTTGCCACAATCACTTCATCAAATATCATCATTATTGTCTTTCACATGCTCTACCGAATAATGTGATAATAATAAAAGTGCAAGGGTGCCGTGGACTAAGCTAGAATCTGCAGGGTAGTTTATACAAAGAAGAAGACATGGTAATATTGGCCCTTCGCTAGATCAACAACAAAGCATATGAGACCCCTAATCATTTTCATCGTAGTCTTATCCTTTCATGACTCAACAAAATGGGAAAGAATTTCAGAGAAACACACTAAAACATTTTTGGAGTTTTTCTTTTTCTTAAACAAGTAAAATAAACTAAGGAAAACTAGAACAAGAAAAACTATTTACATGGGAAAGCTCCCAACAAGAAAGAGGAAATCTTTTTGGGATATCTTTCAATACTAAAACTAATTAAACAGGAAAGATAAATTGAAAATAAATTAGAAATATTTTTGGATTTTCTAAGGGTTTTCAAACACACAAGAAGAAAGAGGAAAAATAAAGCTAACATGGATATACAATGAAAGAGGATGAACACCGACAATTTATATGAAGTGTGTGAACATGAATATTATGTCGGTGAGAAATACATACTACCCCAAGCTAAGGCTTTTGCCTAGATTGGTAATCACGACTGGTAGTAACCATCGGGTCCAGGAAAGTGGTCCTGCGGTGGCACCATTGCATCCCAATCCTGGGCCTTGGCCTCCATAGTAGCCAACTCATTACGGTATGAAATTATGTCCTCTCGCATGAGGGTGTACCAATTCCTGTCAAACAAAGAGGGTGCAAGCAACACAATAATATCGCGAGTAATTTCGCTATATACAAAGTTATAGTGAATGCCCTGCGATATATCAGTTGCCTGAGTGAATTGATGTTCTATCATAGATTGATGGTCGAGATAAACCTAAGGCAACAAATAATCACTAGGGCATATGGTAACATTAAGACGCTTTGCCAAGCGCGGGGAATAAATACCACCATGAATCTTGCCTTTTGTTCGGTTAATATGTAAGCTACGTGCGACAATAGCTCCTAGGTTGTAAGTGTTATCAGCATAAAGTGTGGGGTGCAAAATAGCTAGAGTTGGGGCACTGAGACTACCACCCTATCCCATAGCAGTCATTGTTGAGGAAATCGTTAACTAGTAGCTCCTTAGTTGGTTGGTGAGTAGGGGATTAGTGGGCTAATCGGCAAGTTAATCATCCATTTAATCAATTGATCGAATGATTTTTTGGTTTATCGGCTACCCGGTGACCCTATGAGTAGGGATTAATCGGCAAGTTAACTGGTTAATCAGATGAATTCTTGAACAGGGATAGCAGTTATGCATTTTCCTATAAACAAAAAGAAATAATGCACAAAAGGAAAATGCAAACTAGTGTACTTGGCGTTTGATACGCCCCTACTTTCCCCCCACAGTTAAGGTGAGGAGGAAACCCTCAAATTCCTTAGTCGTAGGCTCGCGTATCCCCCGTGAGAGGGGAGCAAGCAAATCTCACAAAATTCATCTAAATTCAATTCAAAGTTCGATGCATAAAGAGAGAAGTGTACTCTAGGGGCACCAGGTGTGTTTAAAAAGTGAAAGTTTTGCACAAAGGAGTTATTAAGGAGATTGTATTGGTCACACTCATCTACGAGGAACTTGTCCAGCCCGGCGTTTGCAACAAATTGCACGACTTCTTCATAAAAAACTAGATTCACTCATGAACATCGTATGAGGCCATTCACAAGTCCTAACCTCTGCAATGGAGAAAAGGTTTACATCGCGATCTTGAGTCCTTCCAATAGTTTCCTTGGGGCTATGGCTAGAGGAACCTCTCCTTAAGAAATTCATTCTCCTAAAGCACAATTTTCTGAAATTTTTGAGCCACAAATTTATGTCATCAAAACTTTATGAAAATGATAGCAACTACTCATAAGGATACTTAGAAGCTATATCAAGCATTCATACTACTTGGAACTCAAAAAGGTTAACATGCAAACTCATTTTCTGTAGCACCAAGTGCAACAACTTATGAAAAATATAAAACACTAAGTCAAAAACTAATTGGAGGGATGTAGGAGTCACATACCAAGGAACGAATTCCTCAAAAAGTTTTAGAAATGGAGTTTTGAGCAAGGAGATCAAAACTTCAGTTTATAGAGGAAGAACATGGGAGAGAGAGAGAGCTAGGGAATTTTTTTCTCTCGAGGTAGAGGGTGATGTGAGCTTAGGGGATAAGGCAGGGGGCATGTGGCCCCCACAAGCGATCAAGGCGCGACCCGCGGGTGCCTTGTTGGCTTGTAGCCCACACGTGCATATCCTTGCTGTTTTTTTATGCCAGAGATTCTTACTTATTTCAGAAAAAATCATCTTAAAATTTTGTGCCATTCTGAGACTGTTTATTTTTGGGTCATTTTTCGGTGGTACGGAATACCTAGAAAACAGGGTAATCATGGCATTTTTATTTTTCTTAACCTAAGAGAAAGGAGAATAAACTTGGGGTACAACGAGTTGAGAATACTCAATTCGTCAATCACATGTCTTTTGAAAAAGATCCATCAATAAAGTTCATTAAGTCTTATTAATATCCGTTTTCAATTAACATGAAACCAAATAATTTTTCTATATCACTAGGCTACCTCAATGGAGATTTGCATCTCCCCAACAATAAGATTATAGTATCTCTTTTTCTTGACAGTAGGTGGAGGGATTGTAAAATCTCCAATGATGACCGTAGGAATAGGCTCAATGACATTAATATTGTTAACCAACGTTTGCTTCTTCGAAAAATGCACAGTATGTGTCACAACCGGTTTCCAAATAATATAATTATCGGAAATCAGCCATGAATATCATCCAACGTACAAAATCATTCACACTGGTGGACCAACTTGATATAGAAAACCAGTAATACTTGATATATAACAGGGTAGAGCGGAGGCCACTCAATAGTTTATTACAGACATGGCAATACTTGGCTCAAAGGCGGTTATCTCACAATGGTCATGGTAATCACTCCTACTCACATTAATAGGTGGACATGTCACATCAGGTGAAGTGGCACGGTGAAATACTACTACATGCCCACCATCAAAGTGAGCGTTGACACTTATTCCTCATGACGGAAGCAGTAAAATAATACAACGACGGACTCTAAGATTCGCAAGACTGACTCGGTCTCCTCTAGGCATCTGACTCGCTATCGTACTCTTCATCTATGAGATCTCCTTTATCCATATCTGGCCAAATCAACAAGCGACTGAGTACTTTGAAAGTACTCGCAAGACAATTTGCACATAAGATAAGATGAATGCAACAATTTCACATGCACAGGTTAATTTAGTATCACAATTAGCAAGCTATTTAATTTATAGATAAGTCGGGTGAGGGATCGTTAGAAGATGTGTCTAGAGGGGGATGAATGGACTACTTGTCAAGATAAAAATCTTATATTTACTAATTGGATGCATCATACGAGCTTCCACTTTAATCCAGATCATTAAAAATATCTTAACCGTTGGATATATGTAATTGATCTATCTGAGCCGTATACTCTTCTAGCAAAATAAAAAACCCAAAACTGGCAAAACCAGCACGTAAACCTCACCAAACTATGTCTATCTCTCAAAAAAAAAAAAAAAAAAAAACTGACCCAACCACGTTAATGCCTCCCCATGCGCGGACCCAAGTACAACCTGACCCAACTATGTGTATTAAGAAATTAATGTGTTCACAAAAAAAATGATCTTGATCCTTGATCAGAGAAAAATCAATACAAAACATTGATTTTGATGATCCAAATTAATAAACAGTACACCATAAAAAAAAAGGAAAATATAAATCTGTACCTAATAATAAAGCGGCTATTGCTTCCGTCGGAAAACCTACTATAATAATTTTATAAAAAAGCTCCTGTAATTTTTGTTATTCAACTCGCGCTCCATCATTTATCTGCAACGCAAAAGGAAAAAACGATTCGCTGCAAAAATTATACCTGTATGCATCGCCTCCTCCTGTCGACCCTGGGCCACTCTGGCCTGTACGCATCGCCTCCTCCTGTCGACCCTGGGCCACCCTGGCCGCGGCCGACCTCAACCGCCATCGCTGTCGATTTCAACCCACCCGCCTCCGCGGCTGTACCTCTCCCCGCTCACTGCCCCTGATGCGGCGCTCGAGCGCATCGCGTCGACCCTGGTCCACCTCCGCCTGTGCCCAGGCCGCTGCCACACCACTCGCCGCCGCGGCCGACCTCAACCACCACTGTTGTGGATCTCAACCCACCCGCCTCCGCGGCCGTACCTCTGCCCGCTTGTTGTCCCCGTCTCGGCGCTCGAGCACGGGTTCTGGATCAAATCAACGCGACAACTACAGTGACTGGGGATGATGCGTCTGCTCGATGCAGAACGGCGGCGGCGCGCGGATAAGGCACGGCGGAGCGAAGTACTTGCAGGCGGAGGCGTACCTCCATGGCTCACACGGGGAACTCCGAGGTTATGGCGCGGCAACGGTGACTCCTTATGGCCAGATAGAGGCGCCTAACCCTTGCTCCCCTCATCGTATCCCCTCCTCCGACACGAACTCATCATCTGGTGAGATCCCCTCCCCATGCCTCCAACCGTGTGCCAAGGACCGACAAGAAATTTTGTTTTGTGGGGATTTGTTTGCTGATGAATGAATGTATTGAATGTAATATTGTATTGTTCTAGAGACAGAGAATGGAACACCACTTTCAGTTTGTCATCTGATCCCACATTCTCTACCCCATGAGTGAAATAAGATAACAATCCATTCATCAATTCACGTAGCCTCTTTTCTTTGCTTTGCTTGTCCCGCTCAATTTCTCATCATGGTGGAATTAACAATGGACGGGTTGATTTCTCAACAAAATAGGATAGGACTGACTACATTAGTTAGTTAGCTTATTATTTTAATAAATCAAAATAATTCTAAAAAGATTAAAAGCGTGTGGTATTTTTTTCTCCCGCTGCAACGCACAGGTCCTTTTGCTAGTATAATCTAATATCCTTGCCTTGCTTCACCGAACTCTCAAGTTTTGTAACCTAGCTGTCACCCTTCGCGAGGTACCCTTCCTCTTATTTGGAGGCACTAATCGAGTCATCACTTTAATCCTTGAAATTTGAACTCCATACTCCTGTCCCTTCAGGCTGGTCACAATAGAGAGTAATATAAGGTAGGAACCTACACGCTTTCCTAGACTATGTTCCTACCTTCACAATGGGGAGTAACATATATGTAGTGTCATGCAACAATGCATTTATTAGGCTATAGACTCATTGTTTCTTGGAGTGTGTGATGTTCCGGTAACTTAGCTAGTTACCACAAGCACCTCTCTCTTTACTAAATACGTGCCACATAAGCAAAGTTGTATTGGAGTGTGTGATGTTACTGCTAAGTTCCTCCCCATTGTGACCAGCCTCATACGTGAGGTGTGCTGCCTTTGGTCCCCCGGTTTCCTTATCAAGAACAATAAATAATCGAGTCATCACTTTAATCCTTGAAATTTGAACTCCATACTCCTGTCCCTTCATACGTGAGGTGTGCTGCCTTTGGTCCCCCGGTTTCCTTATCAAGAACAATAAATATTGATGTCATCAGCTACAGAAAAACTTACTATGGGAAAAAAATTGGGCGTCATCTCCAAGAACTAACGTATGCAAGCTGTCCTCCCCTGCATCTTTGTGTGTTTCTCTAAATAGGAAATCTGAAAGTAACAGCAAATCCGAGCGTCATCTGCTGAAAAAAACTGGGAGTCGGCAACTAAAGAAACTGACCATCATCTCCAATAGTTGACGTATGCAAGGTGTACTCCCCTTCAACTATCTATGTTTCTCTCGATAGAAAAAAAGAGTCCCCTACAACCCATGTCGAAGTTATGAAAATAAATAAAAACAACGTGCCTTTTCTCCTTGCAAAGTGAAACAAACACATTTACACATAAGGAGTTATGCCGCACGTTAAAAAAGAGACCACGTCCCACACTACCAGATAAACAAAATCCATGTATGTACAGAAAAAGTACTTCAAGTCTCACTTAAAAAAGGAAAGTCTACATCTAATTTTGAAAAATAAATTTCGACCAGGAATAGAGGAAGCCAAACGTGTTGCCAGTGTTGTAGTCTTCTCGACATGCATAATACAGTGGACGACACATCATTACAGATATTATTGTGTCATCTACGGCTCCGTCAGAACTGATCAATACATGATATGTGTCTCTGTAGGTAGGTTTCATTTGTTTTCTTTGAGCACTACAAACACATCATTATCTTCTTTCCAAGGATTAGTTCATTGATGTTATACATTCACATTCATAGCTATAGAATGTCATGTCGGTGTGTGTTCTTACCATCTGTTACAACAATAAAGCACTATGTTTACCCATTAAATATGGAAAATGTTTCCTTTCCGTCGAGGGATTTACCGTGAGGGTCAACCGCCTCTACCGTTTGCCACGTGCCAGTCCACGTCTTCCTCTCAATCTTATTTCTTCCAAAAAACTCGAAGCTTCATCCTCTCCTTAAAAATATCTCCCGTCGCTCTATCCATTAGCCCCCCTCTTCTCCTCTCCATCCACCAGCTCGGTGTTTGCTCTCTCGCAACTTCCCTCAACTTCGAGAATCCATAGCACACACATCGGCAGCTCACGATCCTTGTACGATTCATGGGTGGGATCAAGGATTGTCGAATCTGATGGATTCTGGCAGCAGACGCGACGATCGGATCCCTTGGTTCCGTTGGTTCCCAACGTCGTGCCTGGGCCGCCGGAAGTAGACGCGACAACCGGGTCCGAACGCCCGCAGCGAAGCTAGTGTAAGTAGGCGCAATAACAAGTTTCCACAACTTGGTCTCTGTTTTGAAAAAATTAGAACAAATATCTTGTTGAAAAAGTTTTCTGCAACCTGACCTATGTTGCAAAAGTTTCTGCAACATGACCGTTGTTGCAAAAAATTCTTCCGCAATTGTACCTATGTTGCAGAAAGACGAAGAAAAAAATTATGCAACCTGACATGTGTTGCAAAAGTTTTCTGCAACATAACCTTTGTTGCAAAAATTTCTTCCGCAACAGTACCTATGTTGCATAAAGACGAAGAAAAAAAATCTGCAACAAAGCGATTGTTTCTGTAACTCGACCGTTGTTTCAGGAATTAATGAGTCTAAAGTTATTTTACAACAAAGCAATTGTTTCTGCAACTGAGCCGTTGTTTCAGGTTATATTTGACCGGGGATGGCGACCCAGCTAGTAGATCGGACGGCTGCGTGCGCGAATGTCGGACAGCTATTCGGGTGGTAGATATTTGCTACGGATCCACCGGTAGACGCCTAGCAGCCCCCTTAAATATACTACATATTTCTTATTTCTCACTCCATAGCATAGTTGTTATAATAAAATTTGAAATCTTTTTCTTTGTTGTGATTTTGTTATATGTATATAAGTCCATAAAAAACAAAAAAGTTCAAGGCCAACTTCACATGAGCGTTCATAGAGATGAGTCTTAGGTTAAATAAATTATGTATGATTACCATTCGTTGCTTCAAAGAAGTTTGAGATATCACATAGAACGACGGGATCTGAGTGGTTTTGTTTGACTAACGAGATTTATGTTTCATTTTTTTTCTGTTTCTTAGTTACTAGGATAGGGAAGGAAACTATGTACATCACAAATCTCTCCACGACAACTGTCACCTATCGTGGCATATTTATTTCAGAAAATTAATGCATAGTAAAGAAACTACCTGAAGGCTACAATATCATATCTAGGGTGTAGGGACAAGAATATTAACCATATTTCTGAATCTCTTGAAAGTTTGATTCTCTATTCCAGTTTGTTAATTATGTATATAAATATTAGAAATCTATGTTGAATCATGTTGAAGAGAGCATATTCATATAGAACGTTCGGTTGAGGAAGAGGTTGTCCTCCTTTTCGACAACAATTAAACCATATGAACTCTAAGCAGTAAGAATTCATGTTTCTAATTTACACAATAATGCTGAAATAGAGTAGTTCCTAGCCCGTGCAGGCGCATGGGTCAATGACTAGTTCTAGCCTAACCTAATTTCTAGGAGGGCAGAAATCTAGCAGTTGTAACAAGTCTAGGTCACCCTACACATGCAGTTCTAAGAGTATAGCAGTGGAAAGTAAAACATGCAAATGTAATGTAGAGGAATAAGGTAGGAAGATCAAACGATGAGGTTGACACGATAATTTTTGGCATGGTTCTGATAGGTGGCGCTATCGTACGTCCATGTTAGTGGAGATTTCAACCAATGTAGGGTAACGGTTGCGAGAGTCCACGGAGCGCTCCACCCACGAAGGGTCCAGAAAGAAGCAGCCTTGTCTATCCCACCACGGCTTTCATCCACGGAGGACTAGCCTTACTCACGGTAGATCTTCACGAAGTAGGCGATCTCCTTGCCCTTACAAACATCTTGGTTCAACTCCACAACATGAACTAGGAGGCTCTCAAGCGACACCAAACCAATCTAGGAGGCACCACCCTTCAAAATCTAATAGATGTGGTAGACAAGTGAACTCCTTGCTCTTGTGCTTCTAAAGATAGTCTTCTCAACACAAATTACTCTCTCACAGAATATGCATGGGTAGGAGAGGTTGATTTGGTGGAAAGCACTTTGCGGAGGCTAGAGATCAAGTTTCAAATGATTGGATTGGAATATCTTGGTCTCAACACATGAGTAGGTGGTTCTCTCTCAGAAAATGGATCTGGCAATGAAGTGTATGTTTTGAGTGCTTCTCCCATGAATGTGAGGTGGGTGAAGGGGTATATATAGGCAGCAACCAAAATCCAACCGTTACACACAAAAGAGCAAACTCGGTGGTACCGACTAGCACTAAAGGTGTGAACTTTTGAATCTCAATGAGACCGATATATACAACTCGGTGGCACCGAAAAGATGACTATCGGTCAGATGGACAAACTCGGGGGCATCGATACACAAAATTGGAGATACTCAAACTTGGAATTTGCGATTTTGTGTATCTTGGCAATAGAATGTTGGTCACCCAAACTCGGTAGCACCGATGCAGTTTAGGTTGCACCGATTTGGTGGGAATGGCTAGGTTTCTGTCTAAGGTTCATACTCGGTGGGTCCTATGTGGAAATGTTGGTGACACCAAATTTGTGAATGTGGAACTTGACAGAGTGGATATGTGGGAAAAATGACTGAGTGTTTTGGTGTCTAACTTTGAGCATTTGAGTAGTCACTTCATTTTACTAACTCACCCCCTTTTAATAGTATTGGCTTTCATATGGACTCATAAGTGATCTCTCACAAATATAACATGAATAGTCTTCTAGCTTGAAGCTTGAGCCAATATTATTCCTTTCTTGCATCCAGGGGCATCTCCACATAATCCTTTAGCCAATGCTCTCTATGGACTATTCCTGAAATATCTAGGTAAAAGTGTTAGTCCAAGAGACATTGTATGTTGTGATGAGTTATCAAAATCACTAAGGAAGCATATGTGCTTTCAACCTTCCCCTTTTTGGTAATTGATGACAACATACAATCAAAGCTTCAAATAAAGATAATGATAACGATATGACAATTTTGAAAGAAACATGACTAGTACAAGCTCCCCCTAAATGTGTGGAATCCCTTTTAAAGGATAGTTGCTTTGGAATGCATGGGCACACACAAGGTAGAAGGACAAGACAAGTCATATACATCCTGGCTATATGCATCAAACATATGTGAATGAAGAAGTTCCATGTTCAAGACTCCCTCTTGCAAACGGTATGTCCAAGAAACAAGAGGTCATCATGAACAAGGATATGATGCGTATAGTTACCTTGAGAATCTTGAACGTCTTGACATAGGAATATACTAGGGAAAACAAATGTTAGATAACACAAGAGTACCCTGTTGTAAAGATGCAAGGAAATTCAAAAGTACCAAAATATTGAAGACATAGTTAAGATAGGATTTGATGAAAGAATATTTCTCTCAGGAACAAGAACGTTTTTCTCTCCTAAAAATGAGTATGTAAAGTTTCCTATCTCCCTGAATCATGGCATGTAGATATTAGGAATAGGTAGGGAAAATGAGTTCAAACCAATAAAGCCAATTAAAACGGTATTTATCTCTCTCCCCCTTAACGTGTAGGGTTTGATACAATTATCTCCCTTTAGTGTTGTTTCTCCCTCTTTTGTATAACCTTCTTGATAGTATTTGATAGTATTTCTCCCCTGCAAATATGTTCACTGAATGGAAGCTTTGATGATAGTTCTCCCCCTTTGGCACAGTTACCAAAAAGAAAGGTCACAAGGTAAGAGTTCATTAAGAGAAAAAAGAGGAACTTGGATACTTCTCTCTTTTGTAAGGGTTCCTAGAATTTGTCTTTTCTCCACCTTAGATATTTTGTAGGGTTCATCGAATGTTCTCCCCTTAGGTATGAATAAGAGTTCCTTGAATGATCTACCCCTAGGTTAGGGTCCTAGAGGATTCCCACTCTTATATTGCATGGGATCACTGAGATTTTCCCCCCCTAGAGAAGTTGTTTCCCCCTAAGACAATAGCCGGGAAGAAATTATTAGAGCGACAAAGTCCGAAAAATCGGATTCACTGAGGCATAATGATTAGTTAGTACCATGATTGACATTTAGGACTCTTGGAGTAATAGGTTGGACCGAGTTTCACAATTCGATGAAACCGAGTTCCAATTGTTAGGAAAGCAACTTATGTTTATTGAAGGCCCAAGGGGCATATATATATTACACAAGACTTGAGGTGCAAGGAAAGTAAACATAGACTAATAAGGACTCCTAGACTAATACTAATAGACTAATGAGGACTCCTAGACTAATACTAATACTTCCTAACACCCCCCCCCCCTCAAATGCAAAGCGTATGCAATAGCATTGCATTTGAAGAAGTGTAATACTAAAAAACAATGATAATCCAAATCCACGTCTTGAGAGTGTCGTCGTAGCATGAAGAGTCTTCAAAACTTGTCGAGTTGCCGAAGGAGAGAACGAAGAGATGGCACATCATAGGTAGACACCGCGACACTTTAAGATACAAGATAAGTATCAAGAGAAGATGGGTTGTCTAAAGAAGATGGCACATCAAGAGAATAAAGCATTGCGTAGAAAATCATAGTCCACGACAACCGTCGGCCAAAGAAGCTCAGCGGATAAGGCATGATGGACGTAGATCGACAATCCAAAAGAAGTCCAAAAAATCCTATAGAAAACAACAAGGGCAAGTAGGCCACAAAAGTTGCATAGAAAGGACCAGGACCAGAGAAAGGCTAACGGACTAAGGTATGGTGGACTCGTATGGCATGAGAAAACACAAAATATCAACGGATTTGGTGGACGCAGCGGAAAATAAAATAAAAACTAGAAAGCACATAGTAGACAAGATGCAATGGCGGCAGAAGAGCACAAACACCGAAGAAAAGTGCATGTGCGAGATGAACTCGACAATACACCGTCAAGATCGAAAGGAACCAAGGCATCGGGCACCATGTAGCAGCAAGTAGACGCAGCAGCAACCGGTAGCAGCAGGTAGTAGCACGCCAGCAACACGTAGCAGCACACCGGCACCATGTAGAACATGTTTTTTTTCTTTTGCTGAATAAATCTAGTCAACACAACTTTGACCGGACGGCTGGAGCCACGTCCCATCCTGTTCAACAGCTAATTGGGCGCCAGCGTCGCTAAGAAGAGCAGCTGCGCGCTGAAGGGGAGCACCAGCGGCCCCAGCCTGGTGATGTTGGTCTTGAGCGCGCCGCCGGCGATGGCCATCAGGTCCTTGGACAGCGACTCGCCCCACTTGCCCGCCTCGTCCTCCTGTTGGAGCACCCACCCGAAGGCCTTGTCGTCGGTGCCCTTGTGCGTGCGCACCGTGTGCAGCAGCCGGTACTTGGAGCGGCGGCGCGTTGGCCATGGAGGGGTTGGGCGAGAGGTTGAGCATGGCCTCGGGGAGGTACGTGTCCTCGCCCAGCCCGGAGCGCTCCATGATCCGGCGCTGGAACTCAACGTTGTCTTCCGTGAAGGTGCCAAGCTTCTCGGTGCAGGCCATGAAGCAGGCGCGGCTGCACTTGCGCGCGTCATCGGGCTTGTAGCAGGCGAAGTCGAAGAGCGTTGACCAGGAATGCGGCGGTATAGAGACGCGGCTGGTGAAGTCAATCGGGAGCGCCTCGACCTACCAGATGCAATCTGGCGAGAGGGGATGGAGCCGCCTCGACCCGAGATTGGAGCGACGCGTCGACCTTCCAGATGCGAGCAGCCTCGAGCGGCGAGTGGGTCCAGCGGATCTCGCGAGCTCGAGCAGGAGCTAGCGATCAGATCGGGCCGGCTGGGGAGCGAGGCTGAGGCTGCGAGCGGGACGAGGGCGAGGGAATAGAAGATTGGATCGGGAGGGCGAGTTGCAGCGCCCCACAAAAACAACCTAAGCTCTAATACCATGTTAGGAAAGTAACTTATGTTTATTGAAGGCCCAAGGGGCATATATATATTACACAAGACTTGAGGTGCAAGGAAAGTAAACATAGACTAATAAGGACTCCTAGACTAATAATAATAGACTAATGAGGACTCCTAGACTAATACTAATACTTCCTAACAACAATGATAGTCAACTCTTTAACAGAAAATAGGCTGATTGAAAGAATTGTTTCAAAAGGTCAGGAGTCCAAAAGAATGAAATTGTTTGATCTTTTCAAATGTTTTAGACTTGTGCTTCATCAAGTAGATATATCCATACCTACTCAAATCATCAGTGAAGGTGAGAATATAACGATATCCGCCGCGCGCCTCCACACTCATTGGTCGGCGCACATCAGTATGTATGATTTCCAACAAGTCACTTGCACGCTCCATTGTTCCATAGAATGGAGTCTTAGTTATCTTGCCCATGAGGCATCGTTCGCATGTGTCAAGTGATTCAAAATCAAGTGACTCCAAAAGCCGATCAACATGGAGTTTATTCATGCGCTTTACACCAATATGACCTAAGCGACAGTGCCACAAAAGGTGGCGCTATCATTGTTAACTCTACATCTTTTGGTCTCAATGTTATGGATATGAGTGTCATCACAATCAAGATTCAATATGAACAAACCCCTCACATTGGGTGCATGACCATAAAATATATTACTCATATAAATAGAACAACCATTATTCTTTGACTTAAATGAGTAACCATCTCACAATAAAAAAGATCCAGATATAATGTCTATGCTTAACGCAGGCACTAAATAACAATTATTTAAGTTCATAACTCATCCCAATGGTAACTGAAGTGAGACCGTGCCGACATCGATTGCATCAACCTTGGAAACATTTCCCACGCGCATCGTCACTTCATCCTTCGCCAGTCTTCGTTTATTCCGCAATTCCTGCTTCGAGTTGCAAATGTGAGCAACAGAACCGGTATCAAATACCCAGGCACTACTAAGAGAGCTGGTTAGGTACACATCAATAACATGTATATCAAATATACCTTGTTTGTCGTTAACCGCCTTCTTATCGTCCAAATACTTGGGGCAGTTGTGCTTCTAGTGACCAGTCCCCTTGCAATAATAACACTCAGTTTCTGGCTTAGGTCCAGCCTTGGGTTTCCTTGTCGGAGGGGCAATAGTTTTTCCGCTCTTCTTGGAGTTATCCTTCTGTCCTGTGCCGCTTTTCTTGAAACCAGTGGTCTTATTGACCATCAAAACTTCATGTTCTTTCCGCATTTTTGACTGTGCGACTTTCATCATCGCAAATAACTCGCCGAGTGACTTATTCATCCCTTGCATGTTATAGTTCAACACAAAACTCTTGTAGCTAGGTGGCAGTGATTGAAGAATTCTGTCAGTAATAACTTCTTGCAGGAGTTCAATCCCTAGATCAGCTAGACGGTTTGAGTACCCAGACATTCTGAGCACATGTTCACTGAGAGACGAATTCTCCTCCATCTTGCAAGCATAGAATTTATCGGAGGTCTCATATCGCTCGATCCGGGCGCTCTTCTCAAAGATAAACTTTCACTCCTGGAACATCTCATATGCTCCAGGACGTTCAAAACGTTTTTGAAGTCCCAGTTCTAAGCCATACAAGACTGAACGTTGAACTAGTGAGTAGTCATCCTTACGCGCTTGCCAAGCATTCAAAACGTCTTGGTCAGCCATGGTGGGTGGTGCATCTCCTAGCGCAGCATCAAGGACGTAATTCTTTTGGCCAGCGGCAAGGATAAGCCTCAGATTACGAGCCCAGTCAACAAAGTTGCTTACATCATCTTTTAACTTAGCTTTCTCTAGGAACGTATTGAAATTTAGGGTTGCTATTGCGCGAGCCATTGATCTACAACATAAAATATTGAAAAGTTTACTTAGACTATGTTCAAGACAATTAGAGTTTAGTTAATCATATTACTAATAAACTCCCACTCAAATAGACATCCCTCTAGTTATTTGAGTGTGGCATGA
Source organism: Hordeum vulgare subsp. vulgare (assembly GCF_904849725.1). Classification (NCBI taxonomy): domain Eukaryota; kingdom Viridiplantae; phylum Streptophyta; class Magnoliopsida; order Poales; family Poaceae; genus Hordeum; species Hordeum vulgare. The sequence goes on along the minus strand of NC_058519.1, from coordinate 151,242,098 downwards.
TCCAATTTCACTAACTCAAGTCCGATCATCACGTGAGTTTAGTATAGTTTCAGTGGTGAACATTTCCATGTTGATCATATCTACCATATGATTCATGCTCGACCTTTCGGTCTCTTGTGTTCTGAGGCCATGTGTGTACATGCTAGGCTCGTCAAGTTTAACCCAGGTGTTCCGCGTGTGCAACTGTTTTGCACCCGTTGTATGTGAACATTGAGTCTATCACACCCGATCATCACGTGGTGTCTCGAAACGATGATGTGTCGCAAAGGTGCGCAGTCGGGGCGAACACTATTTTATCTTGAAATTTTAGTGAGGGATCACCTTATAATTCTACCGTTGTTCTAAGCAAGATAAGGTGCATAAAAGGATTAACATCACATGCAATTAATAAGTGACATGATATGGCCATGATCTTGTGCTTCTTGATCTCTATCACTAGCGCCCCACCATGATCTTCATTATCATGCCTCCATCGAGGTTGTAGTGCTATCTATGCTATTACTACTAACGCTACAACCTAGCAATATAGTAAACGCATCTGCAAGCACAAACGTTAGTTTAAAGACAACCCTATGGCTCCTGCCGGTTGCCGTAGCATCGACGTGCATACCCTGCAACATCCAATACATCCAATATATCACATCATGTCTTTGGCCATATCACATCACATGCATACCCTGCAAAAACAAGTTAGATGTCCTCTAATTTGTTGTTGCATCTTTTACGTGGCTGCTATGGGTATCTAGTATGATCGCATCTTACTTACGCAAATCCACAACGGTGATATGCAAATTGCTATTTAACATTTCTCCAAGGACCGCCTCGGTCAAATCCGATTCAACTAAAGTTGAAGAAATAGACACCCGCCAGTTATATTTATGCAACAAGTTGCATGTTAGTCGATGAAACCGGTCTCTCATTAGCGTACGAGTAATGTTGGTCTGGACCGCTTCATTCCAACAATACCGCTAAATCGAGAAAAGACTAAGGAGGGAAGCAAATCGAACATCAACACCCACAAAACCTTTTGTGTTCTACTCGAGATTACATCTACGCATGAACCTAGCTGAAGATGCCACTTTTGGGGAATGTTGCATGGGAATCAAAAAATTGCCTACGCACACGAAGACCTATCATGGTGATGTTCATCTACGAGAGGGAGATCGGATCCACATACCCTTGTAGATCGCTAAGCGGTAAGCGTTAAGAAACGCGATTGATGTAGTGGAACTCCTTCGTGATTCAAATCACCGTCGTCCCATGATCCGTCTCGATCTAGCACCGAATGGTCAGCAGCTCTGCGTTCAGCACACGTACAACTCGATGACGATCTCGACCTTATTGATACAACAAGAGAGACGGGGAAGTAGATGAGTTCTCCGGCAGCGTGACGGTGCACCGGTGATGGTTATGATCTTATTCCTGGAGGGCTCCGCCCGAGCTCCGCAAAAATTCGATTTAGAGGAAGAACTACGAAGTAGAAGTTTAGGGTTGCACGTGGCAAAGTTGTGTCCCAAAAAGCCCTAAACCTCTAGTATATATAGGAGGAGCCAAGGGGTAGGGGCTTGCCTCCTACTCCAAGTAGGAGGGCGCCGGCCGAGAGGGAGGAGGGACTCCCACTCAATACTCGGTTTGGAAGGAGGAGTCCCTTCCTTCCTTCCCACCTCCTCCTTTTTTTATTTCTCCTTTAATTTTTTCTTCTTGGCCGAAACAGTCCTATTGGACTGGCCTCACCAGCCTACCAAGGGCTTGTGCACTACCCATGGGCCTATTAGGTTTCTCCCGGGTGGGTGACCCCTCCCGGTAAAAACCCGGAACCCATTCGTCACTCCCTGTACACCGTCGGTAATGCCCGAAATCTTTTCGGAAGCCAAATGAAACAATCCTATATATCAATCTTCATTTCCGGACCATTCTGGAAACCCTCGCGACGTCCGTGATCTCATTCGGGACTCTGAACAAAACTTCGGTCACCAGCACTTATAACTCAACTATACCGAAACGTCACCAAACCTTAAGAGTGTAGACCCTGCGGGTTCGAGAACTATGTAGACATGACCTGAGAAACTCCCCGGTCAATATTGAATAGCGGGACCTAGATGTCCATATTGGATCCTACATATCTATGAAGATCTTATTAGTTGAACCTCTGTGCCAAGGATTCATATAATCCAGTATACCATTCCCTTTGTCCTTCGGTATGTTACTTGTCCGAGATTTGATCGTTGGTATCCTTATACCTATTTCAATCTTGTTACCGGCAAGTATCTTTACTCGTTCCATAATACAAGATCCCGTGACTAACACTTTAGTCACATTGCTTGCAAGGCTTGTATGTGATGTTGTATTACCGAGTGGGCCCCGAGATACCTCTCCATCACACGGAGTGACAAATCCCAGTCTTAATCCATCCTAACTCAACGGACACCTTCGGAGATACCTGTAAAGCACCTTTATAGTCACCCAGAAATGTTGCAACATTTGATACACACAAGGTATTCCTCCGGTGTCATTGAGTTACATGATCTCATGGTCATAGGAATGAATACTTGACACGCAGAAAACAATAGCAACAAAATGACATGATCACATGCTACGTTTATAGTTTGGGTCTTGTCCATCACCTCATTCTCCCAATGATGCGATCCAGTCATCAATTGACAACTTGTATATGGTCAGACAACCTTAACCATCCTTGATCAATTGGCTAGTCAACTAGAGGCTAACTAGGGACATAGTTTTGTCTATATATCCACACATGCATTTATGTTTCATTCAATACAATTATAACAGGGATAATAAACGATCATCTTGAAACAGGAAATATAATAATAACTATTTTATTATTGCCTCTAGGGCATATTTCCAACAGACGCCTAGCCGTCTGGAGGATGCACAGTCCTCAAAGGTAACAATCGTCGGTTGCACACAGGAATAACTTCTTCAGTGATGCTCAATCACTTGCGTTTTGGGGTTTGGGTGTTTGGGTATTTCCTCACTGGATGATTTTCACTCAAAGGTTCTGAGGAATTTGGGTCGCTCTAAATGACTAGTGTCAGTTTCTTTCAAAGCAGCCAACCAACTAGTGGTTGTGGGGGTGGCTATTTAAAGCCTGGGAGCATCCCGACATTATTTGACATAAATGCCCTTTAACTATATGACCGTTGGGTGGATAAGATCTGTGACAGGTGGCGCGTGGCGTGGCAATGGTCGAAACTTTCATCTGTGGAAGTCCTCATGTCTCATATTCCTCACTTTGAAGCTTTGGTACATGTAGGTTTGGGTTGAGCATCATGAGGAAGTTTGTTCCATAGTTTTACCTCGACCCCTTTAACAGTACGGAGTTACTATGACTCAAGTGTAAGGAAAATGAAACAGAAAGAGTAAATCTTCAAGCTTCAAGATCTTCAAGGTGTTTTCTTCAAGACACACTGAATTCCTCATCTTCAACATCTTCATGAGGAATATCAATTTCTTCGCAATTTGTTCGCGATCAAAGTCTTGAAGGAATGACCAAAGTCTTCACCCGAAGACATACATTTTTAGGGGTCGATTTTCATCGAATAACTCAAACTTCTCAGCGACTTATAGAGCCTCTATACACTCACAAATATATTTTCTCTTAACCTATAAGTCTTCAATCCACCAATATCACTAAGGGGCACTAGATGCATTTACAATCTCCCCCTTTTTGGTGGTTGATGACAAGTAGGTAAGTTTTCAACGGGGATAATAATATGAAATGTAAGTACTGAGTTTGAGGAATTTGAAATCAAGATACAGAGAAACTCCCCCTGAAGATGTGCATGTTTTGAGGAATTTGCTTTGAACAACAGATGCACATTGTTGATATATATCATGGAGATATCCCCGTGTATCATGTAATTCATGCATGCATTCGACATATAGTATGAGGAATTTGAAATGCATGATGAAAAATGGTGTGTGATGAATTTCAGCATGCATGCATTAATTAACTTGAGGAATAAGCATGCGATAAAAACGTTCAAAGTGTCAGAACACCATTGGGATTAAGTTACCACTCATTAAATCAAAAACTTGTAAAGAACCAAGAGTTTGTAACTTAATAAAGTTTATAAGCCTATGAATTAATCCCGCCTGAAGACTAACTCTCAGATTTCTCCCCCTTTGTCATCAAATGACGAAAAGGGACGAAACTGAGGACTAACTCCCATGAAGAATTTCACTTCTGTGTTGAGGAAGAGGCGCGAGCAGTCTTCGAGTCAGACTTCCTTGCTGGGCCAGTTGCAGTATCATCACGTTCTTCATCTGAATCAGGAGTGCGGAATTAAGAAAATGAGTTGTCCACCAAGTCAGGAACTAGAATAGTCTTGAATTCCTTCTTAGGTGGCCATGGCCAATCAAAGTCGCGAGAGAATTCCAATTCTTCAAGTTCCCGCGGAGTCTTGAGGTGAGACAATATGGCCCAAGTGCGATCAAATACCTCATGAAGATAATAGTGATTTTTCTGCACAACATTTTGAGTCTCGTTGAGGGCTTTCACAATGGAGACAAATTGGTATTTTACCCAGTTGTGATTGTGATTGACTTTCTGTTGAATAATGAGGAGAAGCCCTATGTTAGTCATCACCCTTGGGGTAGTTGGGCTTGGAGGTTCTTGAGTGGCAGTGTCATCATATGAGGAATGAGGCAGCCTTGCGAAATTGACCATCCACGGGCCGGTTTCCTTCATCAATCACTGATTTTCCTTTGCCTTCAATTGGTTCAAAAGATTTATTGATGGCTTTGAGTGGTGGTAGATAACCGAGGTGATTCTGAAAGTCAGCTTGGTAGTTGATGGACGATCTGTTTCTAATGAATCTCATGATCCAAGGCGCATAAATCTTCAACTCAAATGGTGACAAAGCATTACTGGCCAAAGTCAACAAGAAGAAATCGTGAAGGTTCATTGAGATGCCATGAATAACGTTGAATAGGATGTTCTTCATGATGCCAACAACATCTTCTTCCTTATCATGCCCTTTGATAGGTGCGATGGAATATGCCAAAATTCTATAGACAATTCTAGGCACATATTTCAATTCCTTCACGAGGAATCTGGTTCTTGGAGGTTGGCCCGGAACCAAAGGTTTCATGAGGACTTCCATGAGCTTATTTGGCAGTTCTCTTTCATCATATAGTTTGATTGCATGTTCTGACAGAATTGAGATAGGAAGAGCTTGAAGAAATTTTGTGGCTGGAGCTTTGTAGTGAGTGTGCTGTGTCATCCAATCCAAGACCCAAGAGTTGATGTATTCGGTGTCACCTGACATATGCAGTGTGACATAGAACTGAAGAATAGTGTGTGTATTCCAATCACTGATATCTATGCAGAATGGCAGTAGTCCTTCTTTGTGAAGAACACTCAGTACTCTGGTGAAGCAAGGAATTTACTCCATGTCACAATGAGGAATGTGGGTGTGATGAAATATCTTCTTTCTTCCACAAAGCACATAGGCATAGTACTTAAGTTGAGTTCTGGTCCAGAACTTTCTATGTGTGATATGAAGCCTACCGTAAGGGTTTTCTCGAGTGAATAAATGATGTTTATCATAGAAGTCTCCCTTCAGACACTTTGGCCTCTTTGAGAAGGGATGATGAGGCTTTGGTTGAAGATTATGTTGTTGATCATCTTGAGGATTTCTGGCCACCACAATTGCAGTTTCAAGATTTGCAACCACAATTGAAGTTTCATTAGTAGTATTTCTATCATGTGGTGAGGCATTTTCACGAGGAGCTTATTCTTCAACTCGAGGAATTTGCTGATCCGAGGGGGCAGATGCAGTTTTTGGTGCAGCAGTTTCCTTTTTAGTTTCTTCAGCTAATGCAACTGATTCTTGATCCGGTGCTGATTTTTCTGTTGGGGAACGTCGCATGGGAAACAAAAATTTTGTTACGCGCACGAAGACCTATCATGGTGATGTCCAACTACGAGAGGGGATTTCCGATCTACGTACCCTTGTAGATCGCACAACAGGAAGCGTTAAGAAACGCGGTTGATGTAGTGGAACGTCCTCACGTCCCTTGATCCGTCCCGCGAACCGTCCCACGAACCGTCCCGCGATCCGTCCCACGATCCACTCCGATCTAGTGCCGAACGGACGGCACCTCCGCGTTCAGCACACGTACATCTCGACGATGATCTCGGCCTTCTTGATCCAGCAAGAGAGACAGAGAGGTAGATGAGTTCTCCAGAAGCGTGATGGTGCTCCGGAGGTTGGTAGTGATCTATCCCAGCAGGGCTCCGCCCGAGCTCCGCAGTAATACGATCTAGAGGAAAAACCGTGGAGGTATGTGGTCGGGCTGCCGTGGCAAAGTTGTCTCAAATCAACCCTAATATCTCAGTATATATAGGAGGGAGGGGAGGGACCTGCCTTGAGGCTCAAGGGAGCCTCAAGGAGTCGGCCGAAGGGGGGGAGGAGGAGTCGTCCTCCAATCCTAGTCCAACTAGGATTGGAAGGTGGAGTCCTTCTCTATTTTCCCCCTTCCCCTTTTTTTCTCTTTGATTTTTATTTCTTTGCCGCACAGGGGCCTTCTTGGGCTTGCGGACCAGCCCACTAAGGGCTGGTGCGGCATCCGTAAGGCCTATGGGCTTCCCCGGGGTGGACTGCCCCCCCCGGTGAACATCCGGAACCCATTCGTCACTCCCGGTACATTCCCGGTAATGCCGAAAACTTTCCGGTAATCAAATGAGGTCATCCTATATATCAAACTTCGATTCTGGACCATTTTGGAAACCCTCGTGATGTCTGCGATCTCATCTAGGACTCCGAACAACATTCGGTAACCAACCATATAACTCAAATACGCATAAAACAATGCCGAACCTTAAGTGTGCAGACCCTGCAGGTTCGAGAACTATGTAGACATGACCCGAGGGACTCCTCGGTCAATATCCAATAGCGGGACCTGGATGCCCATATTGGATCCTACATATTCTACGAAGATCTTATCGTTTGAACCTCACTGCCAAGGATTCATATAATCCCGTATGTCATTCCCTTTGTCCTTCGGTATGTTACTTGCCCGAGATTCGATCGTCAGTATCCGCATACCTATTTAAATCTCGTTTATGGGCAAGTCTCTTTACTCATTCCGTAATACAAGATCCCGTGACTTACACTAAGTCACATTGCTTGCAAGGCTTGTGTGTGATGTTTTATTACCGAGTGGGCCCCGAGATACCTCTCCGTCACACGGTGTGACAAATCCCAGTCTTGATCCATACTAACTCAACGGACACCTTCGGAGATACCTGTAGAGCACCTTTATAGTCACCCAGTTACGTTGCGACGTTTGATGCACACAAGGTATTCCTCCGGTGCCAGTTAGTTATATGATCTCATGGTCATAGGAATAAATACTTGACATGCAGAAAAACAGTAGCAACAAAATGACACGATCAACATGCTACGTTCATTAGTTTGGGTCTAGTGCATCACATGATTCTCCTAATGATGTGATCCCATTAGTGACAACACTTGCCTATGGTCAGGAAACCTTGACCATCTTTGATCAACGAGCTAGTCAACTAGAGGCTTACTAGGGACAGTGTTTTGTCTATGTATCCACACAAGTATTGTGTTTCCAATCAATATAATTATAGCATGGATAATAAACGAGTATCATGAACAAAGAAATATAATAATAACTAATTTATTATTGCCTCTAGGGCATATTTCCAATATCTTCATGTGAGATATTTTCTCTAGAGCTAGTCAGAATTTCGGTGGCAACTGGAGTTTGAGGAATTTGAGTGGTTATAGGCCAGTTTGGGTGAGTCTTTTCCCAAAATTCATCATGAATAACAGGTGGGTTGCTGCCAGTATCTTCATCACCCTCCTTTTCTTCACTAGTCGTTTCCAGGTTTTGAGGAGTAGGTGTTGAGACGTGAGGAATTTGATCTCCTTGAATTTCCTCATCAATTGGCGTGGGTGCAGCAGAGCGATGGTCATCCATTTCCTCATCCTATTCTGGAATGATGTGCTCTTCACCAAATGGTACTATCATATATGATGGTGCAACACTAAGGGGAGTTGCATCCACTGGAGCTGATATGTGTAGGCATAGTCTTCAGGCGTTTTTCCTCTGAAGACTTTGAAGGTGTTGAAGACTTTCTGTTCTTGGCTTCCTTCTCAGCAGCTTTTGTTTTCTTCACGTCTGATGCAGACGGAAGAGTCACTTTCTTCACCTTTGAAGACTTTCGTGAAGGAGCGTTTTCATCAGGCATTACTTTAGCAGTGTCAGGCCTAGCAGATTCTTCAGCTGTAATATTCTGAGTTGTTTCATCAACAGCTGGTTCTTCATCTTCATCAGCTAGTTTCACAGTATAGCTTGGTTGAGGTTTTGTTGGTTGCTTTGGGGGAGCAACCCTACTGTTGTATTCATCAATTGCATCAGTCGCAACTTGTACAAATCTCACTTTGACACGCTTGCGGTCTGCATGAAGACTTGTGTATACGTCAGTGAGGGTTTTCAGCTCTGCCTAAGTAGAAACAAGTTTCTCATGCATCAAGTTAAGGATGTTTTGCTTCAAGTACTTCTCCTTTTTAACCTTCACAGCCCTAGCTTGCCTGGCTTGCTGATCCTTCCATTTGCTTCATTGCTGAATGAAGTAACCATGTGGCTGAGTCTAGGTGGTAGTTTCAAATCTTCAATTGGAGTGTTTGGATCCTCATACCAAAGGTCGATGAAGTTCAACAATACTTTTGCATCTAGTGTGAAGGGAATGGTGTTGCCAGTAGCTTGGGCAACCCTTTCTTGTTTGTTTCCGATGATGGCTTGAAGAGTTTCATCATCATATTCTTCACTTCCTTCTGATGCAGAGAGGTTGTTGACAATCTTTCTTGGGCTTGGCCTTGTACCTCTACCAGCAGTCATCTTTGTCTTCAATAGACCATATGAAGATTTTGGAGCCGAGCCTCAGGCATATCGTACAGACGAACTTGGATTTTGTGTTTGATGCTAACTAAGATGTGTCTGCAGAGCAGGTGAAGACTTTGTTGCAGTTGAGGACTTGACAGCTGTCGAGGAAATCGACACCTATGGGAAGCTCGAAGGGTCCCTTGATAGTTCGGCGGAGGGAGAGAGGTGGCGCCGAGAGCGGAGCTAGCGATCAACACCAGCAAGGTCGTTTACCCAGGTTCGAGCCGCTTGGCGCGTAAAACCCTAATCCTATTTAGTTTGTATTGGGGGCTTACTATAGGGTGATTCGCTACAGTAAATTAACTTGTGATTAGGGGGTCTCAAATCCCCAAAAGTCCAACCCCTAGACAATGAGCCTTGGGCCTCATATTATAGGTAAGGGGTCACCAACAGTGTGCTCACGGGTTGCATAGTGAACAGGGTTCACCGCTCTTCTTCTTCGGTGGTGTTAGGAGCAGTAAATGCATTGTCTGACACCTGACCTGCAGCGAGGTGGTCGCGACACGAACCCAGGTGGATCGACACCTGGGTCTTGCGCTCGCGCATGAGGGATGCACTGGAGTGGTTGGATTGTGGTAGAAGCAGGGGTGGACACCTGGTGAGCGAAAGGAGCTTGCTGGCCTGGCGTCCCTCTCGGATGACTTGATTATCTTCCCGGCAAGAAGGGCTTGCCGGGGGCTTGATCATCTTTGCGAGTCTTCCCGGCAAGGAGGGCTTGCTGGGGTCTTGTGAATCTTTGGGAGTCTTCCCGGTAAGGAGGGCTTGACGGGGCCTTGTATCTAGAGCTCTTGTACTCTACGCCCTTGGAGAGGGGGCGTGGCTTCGGTGGGTCTTGGTTTGTATTCCTATCGGCCTTCCCCATGCGCTGCTGTCAGGGGCATTGATGGTGCGCGTGCACAAGTCTGGGGCACAAGGGACCCCAATCTCTAATGCACCGACAGGAGGCCCTGGGCCTGGGCCACGCACATGCGTGGGGCGTTGCTGGGCCCAAAGTGCACGATCTTCCATGGCAGGGCACTTTGTAGCTTTGGAGCCGTTGTGAGCGACACTTCCCCACATCGCGCATCGAACGCACGAGGTGGAGAAGTGTGCGCACAGTGGCATCCCCACCCCCGAAACATTACGACCACGCATGAGGCATTCACAGTAACAGGCCCCGCCCACGCATGCATTGGTGCAGCAGGGCGGTTCCCTGTTCGCTCCTGATCATGGGTGATTGGGTGAGAGGCGCGGCGGTTTATGGAGTGAGGAGAGCTAGCCCCCGCCCCTCTCCCTATAAATTAGGAAGTTTGCGAGGAGGTTTTGCTCATCCATCCAACTCCAGAAACATTCAACATCCCCGACTTGCGTCTGCGTAGTCTTCTCTAGTTCCACGTGGCTCTCCCCCCTAACCATGGCTAGGGGACGAGGCGGCTGATAACCCACAAGTATAGGGGATCACAACAATTTTCGAGGGTAGAGTATTCAACCCAAATTTATTGATTCGACTCAAGGGGAAGCGAAAGAATATTATCAAGTATTAGCAGCTGAGTTGTTAATTCAACCACACCTGAAAGATTTAGTGTCTGCAACAAAGTATCAGTAGCAAGGTAGTATGATAGCAGCAGTAGCAACAGTAACAGCAATAGCAACAGAGTAACAGCAACAGCAACAACAGTAGTAGCAGCAAAGTAACGTAGCAAGGACCACTAGTAAAAGACTCGTAGGCATTGGATCGGTGATGGATGATTATGCCGGATGTGATTCATCATGTAGCAGCTATAACACGGAGAGATAAGTAACTAGCTCCCGTTCGTCAATCTAATGTAGGCATGTATTCCGTATGTAGTCATACGTGCTTAGGGAAAAGAACTTGCATGACATCTATAGTCCATCCCTCCCGTGGCAGCGGTGTCCTAATGCAAACTACGGCGTATTAAGGTTCTCCTTTTAATAAAGAACCGGACCAACACATTAACACTTGGTGAATACATGAACTTCTCATACTATGGTCATCTCCGGGAGTGGTTCCGGCTATTGTCACTCCGGGGTTGCCGGGTCATAACACATAGTAGGTGACTACCACTTGCAAGATAGGATCTAAAACACACATATATTGGCGACAACATAATAGGTTCAGATCTGAAATCATGGCACTCGGTCCCTAGTGACAAGCATTAAGCATGGCAAAGTAGTAGCAACATCAATCTCAGAACATAGTGGATACTAGGGATCAATCCCCTTCAAAACTAACTCGATTAAATGATAGATCTCATCCAACTCATCACCGTCCAGCAATCCTACGATGAGATTACTCACGAATGGTGAAGAGCATCATGGAATTGGCGATGAAGGAAGGTTGATGATGACGATGGCGACGATTTCCCCTCTCCGGAGCCCAGAACGGACTCCAGATCAGCCCTCCAGATGAAGAACAGGAGGTGGCTGCGCCTCCGTATCATAGAACGCGATGAATCATTCTCCTTGATTTTTTTCAGAGCGAAACGGAATATATAGAGCTGAGATTGGAGGCGGTGGAGCTCTGTGGGCCCCACAAGCCTGCCAGGCGTGGCCAGGGGGGTGGCCGCGCCTCCTGGGCTTGTGGCCCACTGGCTCACTTCCTCCGGTGGATCTTTGCGTAGGTATTTTTCATTAATTCCAGAAAAATTCTCCGTAAATTTTCAGGTCATTCCGAGAACTTTTATTTCTGCAAAAAACAACACCATGGAAATTCTGCTGAAAAGAGCGTTAGTCCGAGTGAGTTCCATTCAAATCATGCAAATTAGAGTCCAAAACTAGGGCAAAAGAGTTCGGAAAAGTAGATACGACGGAGACGTATCAGCGGCCACCATCGTCCGCTAGGGTGGCAAGAGGATTCCATTTGGATCATGCCACAACTTCAGGGGCCGCAGCTGCGAAGGGTGGCACGAGCGCCCGAGGTGGCGGAGGGGGAAGGGCCGCGGTCGCCGTGGAGGCCGTGGCCGGGGAAGGTGGAGTGCTACTCCACCACCTCCGTCCTCTCCTCCAGCGCCAGCTTCTCCTTCGTGGGGCGGGCACTCGGACGGGACGGCACTGGAGTTCGTCATGGAACTGCACGGCGTCCCTCGGGTCCATCTGCACCTCCCTCGCCCTTTTGCTAGGACGATGCAGGCCGCCAAGCCTCCCGTCTTGTGGTTGCGGGGGTACGGTTGCTCCCACGACGCTATGTAGGTGCACGTGGAGTACCCAAAACACCGCTCCACGTTGCTCGGGCGGGGCTGGAAAGCCTTCGCCCGCGCCCACAGCCTCGAGGATGGGCATGTCCACCGCTTCAAGCTAGAGGAGGATAATATGCTATCCGTCAAGTTTTATGGGCGCTCTGGTGTGCGTCTCGGCTATTGCGGAGACAGCTCGAGTGGTGTCGAATGTCCCTCCTCGAGCGATAGCGACGAGGAGGACAGCGGCGAAAGTGGCGCTCTTGGCAGGTTAGGATCTTGGGGGCTCAAGTCGGAGTACGACTCCCCGAGCTCTCACTGATCACCGACCATGCTGCCGAGGTCCGCTCACGCATCTCCCCCTCCCGGTGGAGTTACTTTGCTGGAGCCAGCATCAACGCCTCGTCTTTGAGGAGGCACGATTGTGGGTTCCTGCTTCTTCATCCTTTCCGGTCGCCCTGTCCTCCGCCCTTGTTCTCCTCTACACAGTGCTGGTCTAGGAGGAACCAGCCCTAGTTGCGCTAGTGGTCTTGCCGCTTTTGTCTTCTTGAACTTCTGTCCGGCAAGAATGTTCCTCGCTAACAGACATTATCATAGGTTAGAGTAGTAAAAATCATCCATGTAATATGTCTGAGTTTGCCTCAAACAGATGAATGAAATGTTTTTTCCTTCACTTTGCATGATACACCCTTTGCATTTTTTGGAAGCTTGTCGGCGCGACTGGTCCTGCCGCTAGTGCTTTGAGGAATGGGTCCTTAGCAGTTCGTCGGAGGGGTCGTTACCTGCAAGGATCCTTGCCGCACTCAGTGCAACCATTAGATCGTTGAGCGCAGCTCGAGGCGAAATAAGGTGTTGTGTAGCCTCTTGGTCTGTTGAACAGGTTTGAAACAATGTGAAGGCGCTCTGTGGCCATTCAGGTCATTGAGCTAGTTCGAAATAGAACCAAGGTGCACTGATCCTGAAAGTTTCTCAAGAAAGTTCCATCCATGCGCAAGTTTCTCAAACAAAGTTTGGGATCTCTAGAAAGGAAAGGACCTATCTACTCTGAAATCTCATCTAGAATATCTATCACTTATCTGTTGTGTCGCGACACTTCTTCCCACGGTGTTTGGGTCCTTTCCCGGGGCCTCAGATCCCCGGCAAGCAGGAGGTTACACTCTCCCGGCAACTTCCCCTCTGGCAAGGTCCTTGCCGATAGTCCTTGGTTATCATATAGAAGGGGGTTGCCAGAGTATAACTCCTTTTCCTGTTTTGCTAGGCCGTGCTGGCGGAGCCCCCGAGCGCATCTTCGGCGGTGATGCGATGCTTCCAAGGTGGAAAGCGTTTCCACTGGAGTGTGTTCCTTGGCTTCGGAGCCTGTTGGCGCATCGTCAACGGCTATGCATCACTCTGCGAAGGTGCGTTGGCCGGAGTATGCGTCGGAGGCCTCGCCGAAGCCCCCAGGCACACCCTCGACATCAGTGCACTGTCCTGGAGCGGCGCATTGACCTGATGCCCTTGAGCTCGGAGTCTCCGCCTCCCTGGCCCGCGCTCGCTCAGCCGGGCGCTCGCGCAAGCGTTAGGAGGCCATGGCGAAGTAGAGCGACCAGTGCTACGCCTTGCTTTGGGGAACCGCAATGGTGCGCTCAACGTCCCAAGATCTGGTGCGGAGCTTGCTTGAATCCGTGAAAAAGCTCTCAACCACGTCCACCTACCTAGCGCGCCAAAGATGTCAGGGAAATCGACACCTCTGGGAGGCTCGAAGGGTCCCTTGATCGTTCGGCAGAGGGAGCGCGGAGCTAGCGATCAACACCGGCAAGGTCGTTTACCCAGGTTCGGGCCGCTTGGTGTGTAAAACCCTACTCCTGCTTAGTTTGTATTGGGGGCTTACTCTAGGGTGATTTGCTATAGTAACTTAGCTGGTGATTAGGGGGTCTCAAATCCCAAAAAGTCCAACCCCTAGAGAATGAGCCTTGGTCCTCTTTTTATAGGCAAGGGGTCACCAACAGTGTGCTCACGGGTTGCATAGTGAACAGGGTTCATCCTCTTCTTCTTCGATGGTGTCAGGGGCAGTAAATGCCTTGTCGAACTCCAGACCTACAGCGAGGTGGCCGCGACACGTACCTAGGTGGATCGACCCCTGGGCGTTGCGTTGGCGCATGAGGGATGCCCTGGAGCGGTTGGATTGTGGTAGAAGAAAGGGTGCACACCTGGCGAGCCAAAGGAGCTTGTTGGCCTGGCGTCCCTCTCGGATGACTTGATTATCTTCCCGGCAAGGAGGGCTTGCCGGGGGCTTGATCATCTTTGCGAGTCTTCTCGTCAAGGAGGGCTTTCCGGGGTCTTGCGAATCTTTGGGAGTCTTCCCGGCAAGGAGGACTTGCTGGGGCCTTGCGAATCTTCCCAGCAAAGAGGGCTTGCCGGGGCCTTGTATTTGGAGCTCTTGTACTCTATGCCCTCGGAGAGGGGACATGGCTTTGGTGGGTCTTGGTTTGTCTTCAAGCCGTCCTTCCTCGTGCGCTGCTGTCAGGGGCGTTGCCGGTGCCCGTGCACAAGTCCGAGGAACAAGGGACCCTAGTCTCTAGTGCACCGACAACAACTGTTGTAGCAAGTTTTTGAGGAATTTTCTCTTTTGACAGTGCGGTTGAGGGTTTTGCCTTGAGACCTAGTTTCTTCATCAGGACCTTCTTGTGAGGTTGTTCTGTAGCAGAAGCCTCTACAGCAGAAGAAGTGACAGCAGTTGTTGCAGCAGCAAAATCCTCATTAAACTTTGTGACTTCAACTTTTGCCCTTTTCTGAAGCTTAGACAAATACTTGTCTTTTTCATCAGGATAGTCCTCAATTGTGGCTACGCTTGAAGGATGTGCTGCTTGTTGATCTCCCTGTGGCAATCTTTTGTAAGGAGGTTCGAGGGCAAACTTCTTTGCATATTTTGGAGTGACATACCTATATTCCATCCACTCCTTAGCCCATATGTGTTCAATATTTTGAAGCCTTATTTTGCGTTTTGCCATAGTCTCTTTTCCATGAATTTCTTCATCTCGCGTGCAGTACTAAGCATATATCTCCTCAGGGATCTCGAAAGTAGTGTTCTGTTCCAGTTTCTTGCCACCCTTATGTTTTCTGTTGTCCTCCATTTTCTTCACCTAAGGTTTTTGCTGAGGAATTTCTATTCTTGAGGAATCTAAGGACACAGGTAATGTTTCTTCAAGAAATGCTGCAAATGAGTTAAGTTGATGAGAACCTAGTGATTCATCAGCTGCCATTTTGTACCTGTGAACAGAGTATATGTGCGAAGAATTTGGAGAGGTCATATGCGTTCTAAGATTTGAAGAAATTGAAATTTTTCTTAAGTTGAGGTATTTGACCAGTGTGTTGAGGAATTTGACTAAGCATTCTGATCTTGGTTCCAGAGTTGTGTAGATTCAAAAATTTACACAATTGTGGAATCTCGTGAAGAATTTAAGGGCTTAGTGAATTTCACCAAGTGTTCCAGACATGGGTGTGCACAGCTGAGAGATTGTGTGAGGAAAAACTGATTTCACGAATTCAAAGAGAATAAAATGGATCAAACAAGATGGTAAAATAGAGTTTTAATTACCCTGTATGAAGAACGCGATGAACTGGGGAGGTAAAAATGGAAGTTCTTCGGCTTAGATCTTCAGTGCCCTAACTCGGCTACTGAAGATAGCTACAACGGCGGCGGATAAAGATGTTCTACAGTGGATGTGAGTTCGGCGACGACGAGGTTGAGGCAGTGAAGCTGTTCCTCACCGAAAACGAGGATGCTAGTGGCGGCGCTAGGTTTTGAGCTTGGCGGAGGAGTCGAGAGGGATTGAAGAGTTTTTAACTGAAGGGGGTAAGGGGTTATATATAGCTCAGGTGAAAACGGTCTGAAGCAAAAACTTCGGAAGAAATACCGAATTGAAGACTTAGCAGTAAGTGAGTGTTGTTGAGGACATTGAAAGCTCATTATAATACACACACACACACATATAGTAAATGAAGATCATCACAAAATTTTTTGAAGAATTTGAAAATTTTGAGGAATTTGTGAGAAGTCTCAGATTGAAGAATTTTAACTTTGAAGAATTTCAACGTTTGGTGGCGACGTGACCCACCGTATGAGAATGATTATTTCAGGCGCCCCGTACAATTGTTGTAGGGCCGTGAGAACCAATTCTTCATTAATTTTTTCACACTTAGAGTGATATTCTTCATTGATTGAAGTAAATCGTTACTTTGTGTGTTGCGCATCTAAGTCATCAATTTTGCATAAATGTTAGGATGTGTGCATGTTTACAAAACATTTGAAGATTCTAGGATATTTAGCTCGCACCGCAACTTGCAAAACCTTCTCTCATGTAAGGGCTTTGTGAAGATATCTGCTAGCCGGCCGTAAGTGTTCACGTGGTCGATTATGATATTTCCCTTGAGTACATGATCATGAAGAAAATGATGACGAATCTCGATGTGCTTGGTCTTCAAGTATTGTACTGGGTTGTAGGCGATCTTGATTGCACTCTCATTGTCGTAGTAGAGGGGCACATTCTTCATGTTGATGCCGTAATCTCTGAGGGTTTGCCTCATCCATAGCAGTTGAGCACAACAAGATCCAGCAGCAATGTATTCAGCTTCAACAGTGGAGAGTGATACACAGTTCTGCTTCTTTGAGGACCAGCGGAATAAGGATCTTCCGAGGAAATGACATGTTCTTCATATTGACTTGCGATCCACACGGTCACCAGCATAATTAGAATGAGAATATCCAACGAGGTGAAAATTTGAGCCCTTGGGGTACCATAATCCTAGTGTTGGTGTGTGAGGTAGATATCGAAGAATATGTTTCATAGCCTTATAGTGTGATTCCTTCGGTTTTGCTTGAAAACGTGCACACATGTAAACACTAAGCATAATGTGTGGCCTAGATGCACATAGGTACAAGAAAGAGCCAATCATAGATTGATATACTTGCTTATCAAAATCTGTACCATTTTCGTCAGTGCAGAGGTGGCCGTTGGTAGGCATAGGTATCTTGACGCCTTTGCATTCATGCATGCCGAATTTCCTCAGAACATCCTTGATGTATTTCTCCTGAGGTACCAAGATGCCATTGCGTTGTTGACGAATTTGCAGACCTAAGAAGAATTTCAGCTCCCCCATCATGGACATTTGATATTTTTCACCCATCATGTTGGCAAATTCATCACTATAACGTTTGTTAGTACATCCAAAAATAATGTCATCGACATATATTTGCCACATGAATAGTTCATTGTCATAGGATTTTGTGAAAAGAGTAGGGTCAAGTGAACCGGGTTTGAAGCCTTTCTTTATAAGAAGTTCCTTCAATGTATCATACCATGCTCGAGGGGCTTGCTTGAGGCCATAGAGTGCCTTTTTGAGTCTGAAGACTTTTTCAGGATGCGTCGGGTCTTCAAAACCTGGGGGCTGAGCAACATATACTTGTTCCTCAAGCTTAACATTGAGGAGTGCACTTTTCACATCCATTTGATATAGGGTAATATTGTGATGGTTAGCATAAGCAAGTAATATTCAAATAGCTTCAAGTCTAGCAACCGGTGCAAAAGATTCATCAAAGTCAATTCCTTCAACCTATGTGTAGCCTTGGGCTACTAGTCGTGCCCTCTTCCTCACAACCTGACCGTCCTCATCTTGCTTGTGTCGGTAGATCCACTTGGTGCCGATGATATTGTGTTTGCGAGGATCTGGTCTCTTGACAAGTTCCCATATGTCATTTAGCTTGAACTATAGAAGTTCATCTTGCATGGCTTGAATCCACTGAGGTTCCACGGAGGCTTCAACAACTTGTGAGGGTTCTGTGATAGACACAAAAGAAGAATGCCCACAAAAGTTAACTAAATGTGAAGCTTTTGAGCGAGTGAGAGGACCTGGCGCATTGATGTCATTGAGGATTTTATCAAGTTCCACTTCATTTGCAATCCTCAGATGAGCTAGTTGAAGACTTTGGTTGGGCTGAGGATTTGATGTGCAGCATTTTACTCACGTCCACCAGCTTGAATTTCATCATTGTTGGGGACGATTTCTTCAACAAGGGGTTGTTCCTCAGTAGCCTTGTGCTTAATAGCTTCCTCAGGAGTCAATATATCTGGCACATGAGGCAGTTGCTCTCTTTGCAAGCCGTTAGTTTCATCGAACTGCACAACTACAGTTTCCACAACCTTGTTCTGATAGGTGATGAAGACTCTGTAGGTGTGCGAATCCTTTCTGTAACCAAGAGTAAAACCCTCATGTGCTTTAGGTGCAAACTTTGAGCTATGGAGAGGATCTCTAATCCAACATCTTGCACCGAAGACTTTGAAATAACTTACATTGGGTGTCTTGTCAGTGAGGAGTTCATATGAGGTTTTCTTTAGGAATTTGTGAAGATATACCCTGGTGATTGTTGGGGAACGTCGCATGGGAAACAAAAAATTTCCTACGGGCACGAAGACCTATCATGGTGATGTCCATCTACGAGAGGGGGTGAGTGATCTACGTACCCTTGTAGATCGTACAGCAGAAGCGTTAGTGAACGCGGTTGATGTAGTGGAACGTCCTCACGTCCCTCGATCCGCCCCGCGAACAATCCCGCGATCAGTCCCACGATCTAGTACCGAACGGACGGCACCTCCGCGTTCAGCACACGTACAGCTCGACGATGATCTCGGCCTTCTTGATCCAGCAAGAGAGACGGAGAGGTAGAAGAGTTCTCCGGCAGCGTGACGGCGCTCCGGAGGTTGGTGATGACCTTGTCTCAGCAGGGCTCCGCCCGAGCTCCGCAGAAACGCGATCTAGAGGAAAAACCGTGGAGGTATGTGGTCGGGCTGCCGTGGAAAAATCGTCTCAAATCAGCCCTAAAACCTCCGTATATATAGTTGGGAGGGAGGGGACCTTGCCTTGGGGCTCAAGGAGCCCCAAGGGGGTGGGCCGAGTCCAAGGGGGGAGGACTCCCCCCCAAACCGAGTTGGACTTGGTTTGGTGGGAGGGAGTCCTTCCCTTCCTTCCCACCTCCTCTTTTTTTTCTTTTCTCTTGATTTTTCTTCTTCTTGGCGCATAGGGCCCTTTTGGGCTGTCCCACCAGCCCAATAAGGGCTGGTGTGCCACCCTCAAGACCTATGGGCTTCCCCGGGGTGGGTTACCCCCCCCTGTGAACTCCCGGAACCCATTCGTCATTCCCGGTACATTCCCGGTAACTCCGAAAACCTTCCGGTAATCAAATGAGGTCATCCTATATATCAATCTTCGTTTCCGGACCATTCCGGAAACCCTCGTGATGTCCGTGATCTCATCCGGGACTCCGAACAACATTCGGTAACCAACCATATACCTCACATACGCATAAAACAACGTCGAACCTTAAGTGTGCAGACCCTGCGGGTTCAAGAACTATGTAGACATGACCCGAGAGACTCCTCGGTCAATATCCAATAGCGGGACCTGGATGCCCATATTGGATCCTACATATTCTACGAAGATCTTATCGTTTGAACCTCAGTGCCAAGGATTCATATAATCCCGTATGTCATTCCCTTTGTCCTTCGGTATGTTACTTGCCCGAGATTCGATCGTCAGTATCCGTATACCTATTTCAATCTCGTTTACCGGCAAGTCTCTTTACTCGTTCCGTAATACAAGATCCCGCAACTTACACTAAGTTACATTGCTTGCAAGCCTTGTGTGTGATGTTGTATTACCGAGTGGGCCCCGAGATACCTCTCCGTCACACGGAGTGACAAATCCCAGTCTCGATCCATACTAACTCAACTAACACCTTCGGAGATACCTGTAGAGCATATTTATAGTCACCCAGTTACGTTGCGATGTTTGATACACACAAAGCATTCCTCCGGTGTCAGTGAGTTATATGATCTCATGGTCATAGGAATAAATACTTGACACGCAGAAAACAGTAGCAACAAAATGACACGATCAACATGCTACGTCTATTAGTTTGGGTCTAGTCCATCACGTGATTCTCCTAATGATGTGATCCAGTCATCAAGCAACAACACCTTGTTCATAATCAGAAGACACTGACTATCTTTGATCAAGTGGCTAGCCAATTAGAGGCTTGCTAGGGACGGTGTTTTGTCTATGTATCCACACATGTAAATGAGTCTTCATTCAATACAATTATAGCATGGATAATAAACGATTATCTTGATACAGGAATTATAATAATAACTATATTTATTATTGCCTCTAGGGCATAATTCCAACAGTCTCTCACTTGCACTAGAGTCAATAATCTAGCCCTCACATCGTCATGTGAATTACATTGTAATAAATCTAACACCCATACAGTTCTGGTGTTGATCATGTTTTGGCCGTGGAAGAGGTTTAGTCAGCGGGTCCGCTACATTCAGATCCGTGTGCACTTTGCATATATTTACGTCCTCTCCCTCGACGTAGTCGCGGATGAGGTTGAAGCGTCGTTTGATGTGTCTGGTCTTCTTGTGAAACCGTGGTTCCTTTGCTAAGGCAATGGCACCAGTGTTGTCACACAACAAGGTTATTGGATTCAGTGCGCTTGGCACCACTCCAAGATCCGTCATGAACTGCTTCATCCAGACACCCTCCTTAGCCGCCTCCGAGGCAGCCATGTACTCCGTTTCACATGTAGAATCTGCTACGACGCTTTGCTTGGAACTGCACCAGCTTACGGCACCCCCATTAAGAATAAATACGTATCCGGTTTGCGACTTAGAGTCGTCCGGATCTGTGTCAAAGCTTGCATCGACGTAACCTTTTACGGCGAGCTCTTCGTCACCTCGATACACGAGAAACATCTCCTTAGTCCTTTTCAGGTACTTCAGTATATTCTTGACCGCTGTCCAGTGATCCACTCCTGGATTACTCTGGAACCTACCTGCCATACTTATGGCCAGGCTAACATCCGGTCTAGTGCACAACATCGCATACATGATAGAACCTATGGCTGAAGCATAGGGGACGGAGCGCATATGCTCTCTATCTTCATCAGTTGCTGGGCACTGAGTCTTACTCAATCTCGTACCTTGTAAAACTGGCAAGAACCCTTTCTTGGACTGTTCCATTTTGAACCTCTTCAAAACTTTATCAAGGTATGTGCTTTGTGAAAGTCCTATCAGGCGTTTTGATCTATCCCTATAGATCTTAATGCCTAGAATGTAAGCAGCTTCTCCTAGGTCCTTCATAGAGAAACTTTTATTCTACGTTGTTTCCAATCAGCAATATGTCATCCACATATAATATTAGAAACGCCACAGAGCTCCCACTCACTTTCTTGTAAATACAAGATTCTCCAACCACTTGTATAAACCCAAATGCTTTGATCACCTCATCAAAACGTTTGTTCCAACTCCGAGATGCTTGCACCAGTCCATAAATGGATCGCTGGAGCTTGCACACCTTGTTAGCATTCTTAGGATCGACAAAACCTTCGGGTTGTATCATATACAATTCTTCCTTAAGGAAACCGTTATGGAACACCGTTTTGACATCCATCAGCCAGATTTCATAATTGAAAAATGCAGCTATTGCTAACATGATTCTAACGGACTTAAGCATCGCTACGGGTGAGAATGTCTCATCGTAGTCAACTCCTTGAACTTGTGAAAAACCCTTTGCCACAAGTCGAGCTTTATAAACGGTCACATTGCCGTCAGCGTCCATCTTCCTCTTAAAGATCCATTTGTTCTGAATAGCCTTGCGGCCCTCAGGTAGTACCTCCAAAGTCCACACTTTGTTCTCATACATGGATCCTATCTCGGACTTCATGGCTTCCAGCCATTTGTTGGAATCTGGGCCCACCATTGCTTCTTCATAATTCGCAGGTTCATTGTTGTCTAACAACATGATTGATAAGACGGGATTGCCGTAACAGTCTGGAGCAGCACGTGGTCTCGTCGACCTGTGTGGTTCGACAGAAACTTGAACTGGAGTTTCATGATCATCATCATTAACTTCCTCCTCAACCGGCGTTGCAATGACAGAGGTTTCCCCTTGCCCTGCGCCACCATCCAGAGGGATGAGAGGTTCGACAACCTCGTCAAGTTCTATCTTCCTCCCACTCAATTCTCTCGAGAGAAACTCCTTCTCGAGAAAAGCTCCGTTTTTAGCAACAAACACTTTGCCCTCGGATTTGAGATAGAAGGTGTACCCAACCGTCTCTTTTGGATAACCTATGAAGACGCACCTTTCCGCTTTGGGTTCCAGCTTTTCAGGCTTGAAGCTTTTTGACATAAGCATCACATCCCCAAACTTTAAGAAACGACAGCTTTGGCCTTTTGCCATACCACAGTTCGTATGGTGTTGTCTCAACGGATTTTGATGGTGCCCTATTTAAAGTGAATGCAGCTGTTTCTAATGCATAGCCCCAAAATGATAACGGCAAATCAGTAAGAGACATCATAGATCGCACCATCTCTAATAGAGTACGATTACGACGTTCGGACACACCATTACGCTGTGGTGTTCCAGGCGGTGTTAAGTGTGAAACAATTCCACATTGTCTTAAGTGAGCACCAAACTCGAAACTCAGATATTCACCCCCACGATCAGACCGTAGGAACTTGATCTTCTTGTTACGATGATTTTCCACTTCACTCTGAAATTGCTTGAACTTTTCAAATGTTTCAGACTTGTGCTTCATCAAGTAGACATAACCATATCTACTTAAATTGTCAGTGAAGGTGAGAAAATAACGATATCCGCCGCGTGCCTCCACGCTCATCGGACCACACACATCGGTATGTATGATTTCCAACAAGTCACTTGCACGCTCCATTGTTCCTGAGAACGGAGTCTTAGTCATCTTGCCCATGAGGCATGGTTCGCACGTGTCAAGTGAATCAAAGTCAAGTGACTCCAAAAGTCCATCAACATGGAGTTTCTTCATGCGCTTTACACCAATATGACCTAAGCGGCAGTGCCACAAAAATATGGCGCTATCATTGTTAACTCTAACTCTTTTGGTCTCAATGTTATGTATATGTGTATCGCTATCAAGATTCAATATGAACAATCCTCTCACATTCGGTGCATGACCATAAAAGATGTTACTCATAAAAATAGAACAACCATTATTCTCTGACTTACAAGAGTAACCGTCTCGCAATAAACAAGATCCAGATATAATGTTCATGCTCAACGCAGGCACTAAATAACAATGATTTAAGTTCATCACTAATCCAGATGGTAACTGAAGTGACACTGTGCCGACGGCGATTGCATCAACCTTGGAACCATTTCCTACGCGCATCGTCACTTCATCTTTCGCCAGCCTTCGCCTATTCCGCAGTTCCTGTTTCGAGTTGCGAATATGAGCAACAGAACCGGTATCGAATACCCAGGCACTACTACGAGAGCCGGTTAAGTACACATCAATAACAAGTATATCAAATATACCTGATTTTTCTTTGCCCGCCTTCTTATCTGCCAGATACTTGGGGCAATTGCGCTTCCAGTGACTCATACCCTTGCAATAGTAACACCCCGTTTCCGGCTTAGGTCCAGCTTTGGGTTTCTTCGTTGGATTGGCAACAGGCTTGCCGCTCTTCTTCGAATTGCCCTTCTTGCCTTTGCCGTTTCTCTTGAAACTAGTGGTCTTATTCACCATCAACACTTGATGCTCTTTACGGAGTTCAGACTCTGCGACTTACAGCATCGCAAACAACTCGCCGGGAGACTTGTTCATCCCTTGCATGTTGTAGTTCAACACAAAGCCTTTATAGCTTGGCGGCAGTGATTGAAGGATTCTGTCAGTGATAGCTTCTTGCGGGAGTTCAATCCCCAGCTCAGCTAGACGGTTTGAGTACCCAGACATTTTGAGCACATGTTCACTGACAGATGAGTTTTCCTCCATCTTGCAAGCATATAATTTATCGGAGGTCTCATACCTCTCGATCCGGGCGTTCTTCTGAAAGATAAACTCCAACTCCTGGAACATCTCAAATGCTCCATGACGCTCAAAGCGACGTTGAAGTCCCGGTTCTAAGCCATACAAGACTGCACATTGAACTATTGAGTAGTCCTCCTTACACGCTAACCAAGCGTTCTTAACATCCTAATCAGCCGTAGCGGGTGGTTCATCTCCTAACGCAGCATTAAGGACATAATCCTTCTTCCCAGCTTGTAAGATTAGCTTAAGATTATGAGCCCAGTCTACAAAGTTGCTTCCATCATCTTTCAACTTAGCTTTCTCTAGGAACGTATTAAAATTCAGGATGACTGTCGCGTGAGCCATGATCTACAAGACAAATATATTCAAAGTGGACTTAGACTATGTTCAAGATAATTAGAGTTTAACTTAATCAAATTATTCGCTAAACTCCCACTCAAAAAGTACATCTCTCTAGTCATTTGAGTGGTTCATGATCCACTTACACTAGCTCAAGTCCGATCATCACGTGAGTTGAGTATAGATTCAGTGGTAAGCATCCCTATGCTAATCATATCATCTATATGATTCATGATCGACCTTTCGGTCTCATGTGTTCCGAGGCCATGTCTGCACATGCTAGGCTCGTCAAGCTTAACCCGAGTGTTCCGCGTGTGCAACTGTTTTGCACCCGTTGTATGTGAACGTTGAGTTTATCACACCCGATCATCACGTGGTGTCTTGAAACGACGAACTATAGCAATGGTGCACAGTCGCGGAGAACACAATTTCGTCTTGAAATTTTAGTGAGAGATCACCTCATAATGCTACCGTCGTTCTAAGCAAAATAAGGTGCATAAAAGGATTAACATCACATGCAATTCATAAGTGACATGATATGGCCATCATCACGTGCTTCTTGATCTCCATCACCAAAGCACCGGCACGATCTTCTTCTCACCGACGCCACACCATGATCTCCATCAACGTGTTGCCATCGGGGTTGTCGTGCTACTCATGCTATTACTACTAAAGCTACATCCTAGCAAAATAGTAAACGCATGTGCAAGCACACACGTTAGTATAAAGACAACCCTATGGCTCCTGCCGGTTGCCGTACCATCGACGTGCAAGTCGATATTTCTATTACAACATGATCATCTCATACATCCAATATATCACATCTCATCATTGGCCATATCACATCACAAGCATACCCTGCAAAAACAAGTTAGAGGTCCTCTAATTTTGTTGTTGCATGTTTTACGTGGTGACCATGGGTATCTAGTAGGATCGCATCTTACTTACGCAAACACCACAACGGAGATATATGAGTTGCTATTTAACCTCATCCATGGACCTCCTCGGTCAAATCCGATTCAACTAAAGTTGGAGAAACCGACACTTGCCAGTCATCTTTGAGCAACGGAGTTACTCGTAACGATGAAACCAGTCTCTCGTAAGCGTACGAGTAATGTAGGTCGAAGCCGCTTCAATCCAACAATACCGCGGAATCAAGAAAAGACTAAGGAGGGCAGAAAAACGCACATCACCGCCCACAAAAACTTTTGTGTTCTACTCGAGAAGACATCTACGCATGAACCTAGCTCATGATGCCACTGTTGGGGAACGTCGCATGGGAAACAAAAATTTTCCTACGCGCACGAAGACCTATCATGGTGATGTCCATCTACGAGAGGGGATGAGTGATCTACGTACCCTTGTAGATCGTACAACAGAAGCGTTAGTGAACGCGGTTGATGTAGTGGAACGTCCTCACGTCCCTCGATTCGCCCCGCGAACAATCCCGCGATCAGTCCCACGATCTAGTACCGAACGGACGGAACCTCCGCGTTCAGCACACGTACAGCTCGACGATGATCTCGGCCTTCTTGATCCAGCAAGAGAGACGGAGAGGTAGAAGAGTTCTCCGGCAGCGTGACGGCGCTCCGGAGGTTGGTGATGACCTTGTCTCAGCAGGGCTCCGCCCGAGCTCCGCAGAAACGCGATCTAGAGGAAAAACCGCGGAGGTATGTGGTCGGGCTGCCGTGGAAAAATCGTCTCAAATCAGCCCTAAAACCTCCGTATGTATCGGTGGGAGGGAGGGGACCTTGCCTTGGGGCTCAAGGAGCCCCAAGGGGGTCGGCCGAGTCCAAGGGGGGAGGACTCCCCCCCAAACCGAGTTGGACTTGGTTTGGTGGGAAGGAGTCCTTCCCTTCCTTCCCACGTGCTCTTTTTTTTTCTTTTCTCTTGATTTTTTTCTTCTTGGTGCATAGGGCCCTTTCAGGCTGTCCCACCAGCCCACTAAGGGCTGGTGTGCCACCCTCAAGGCCTATGGGCTTCCCCGGGGTGGGTTGCCCCCTGGTGAACTCCCGGAACCCATTCGTCATTCCCGGTACATTCCCGGTAACTCCGAAAACCTTCCGGTAATCAAATGAGGTCATCCTATATATCAATCTTCGTTTCCGGACCATTCCGGAAACCCTCGTGACGTCCGTGATCTCATCCGGGACTCCGAACAACATTTGGTAACCAACCATATAACTCAAATACGCATAAAACAACGTCGAACCTTAAGTGTGCAGACCCTGCGGGTTCGAGAACTATGTAGACATGACCCGAGAGACTCCTCGGTCAATATCCAATAGCGGGACCTGGATGCCCATATTGGATCCTACATATTCTATGAAGATCTTATCGTTTGAACCTCAGTGCCAAGGATTCATATAATCCCGTATGTCATTCCCTTTGTCCTTCGGTATGTTACTTGCCCGAGATTCGATCGTCAGTATCCGTATACCTATTTCAATCTCGTTTACCGGCAAGTCTCTTTACTCGTTCTGTAATACAAGATCCCGCAACTTACACTAAGTTACATTGCTTGCAAGGCTTGTGTGTGATGTTGTATTACCGAGTGGGCCCCGAGATACCTCTCCGTCACACGGAGTGACAAATCCCAGTCTCGATCCATACTAACTCAACGAACACCTTCGGAGATACCTGTAGAGCATCTTTATAGTCACCCAGTTACATTGCGACGTTTGATACACACAAAGCATTCCTCCGGTGTTAGTGAGTTATATGCTCTCATGGTCATAGGAATAAATACTTGACACGTAGAAAACAGTAGCAACAAAATGACACGATCAACATGCTACGTCTATTAGTTTGGGTCTAGTCCATCACGTGATTCTCCTAATGACGTGATCCAGTCATCAAGCAACAACACCTTGTTCATAATCAGAAGACACAGACTATCTTTGATCAACTGCCTAGCCAATTAGAGGCTTGCTAGGGACGGTGTTTTGTCTATGTATCCACACATGTAAATGAGTCTTCATTCAATACAATTATAGCATGGATAATAAACGATTATCTTGATACAGGAATTATAATAATAACTATATTTATTATTGCCTCTAGGGCATAATTCCAACAGTGATGTGACAAGCTGTGTTGATTGCTTCAGGCCAAAAGCGACGAGGAGTCTGATATTCTTCAAGCATAGTACGTGCCATTTCAACCAGAGTCTTGTTCTTGCGTTCAACGACGCCATTGTGTTGATGAGTATAAGGACCAGAAAATTCATGAGTAATACCAAGTTCATCAAGATAATCATCAAGACCAATATTTTTGAATTCTGTCCCATTATCACTCCTGATGTGTTTGTTCTTGACGCCGAAGTTCGTCGAGGCCCTTGAGGAAAATCGTTTGAAGACTTCGTGCACTTCGATTTTATACAGAATGATGTGTACCCAAGTATAGTGAGAATAGTCATCAACGATGAGAAAGCCATATAAAGATGTTGCATTGGTTAGAGTAGCATAATGAGTAGGTCCAAACAGATCCATGTGAAGCAATTCAAACAGGCGAGTAGTGGTCATGATAGTCTTCGAGGGGTGTTTGGATCTGGTCATTTTTCCATACTCATAAGCACTGCACAGATGGTCCTTGAGGAATTTGACAGATTTGATGCCAATGACATGTTTCTTCTTCGCTAGTGTGTGCAAATTCCTCATGCCTGCATGACCAAGTCGTCGATGCCATAGCCAGCCTTCTGAGGTTTTCGCTAGTAAACATGTGGCTTGTTGAGGACCCGTGGAAAAATCAACAAAATACAAATGTCCTCTCCTAAAGCGTTCGAAGACTTTGGATTTGTCACATTCCATGATGACTACGCATCTATATTTTACAAAGATGACAATCATATCAAGATCACAAAGCATTGAGGCTGACATGAGGTTAAACCCAAGAGATTCGACAAGCATGACCTTGTCCATGTGCGGATCCTTAGAGATAGCCACTTTACCAAGTCCCAATACCTTGTTTTTACCTTTATCAGCATAAGTGATTTGCTTCAGTGGTGATGGAGTCAGTGTTATAGTCATCAACAAGCTTTTATCACCAGTCATGCAATTTGTGCAACCACTATCAAGAACCCACTCTGTATTCTCGGGTTTCTCATCCTGCAGATGAATTAGTACAACTTACCATCTCATATGCTTCAGACTTGAAGAATATGATATCAATTTCAACAGACAAGAATTTCATCATAAACAGTAAACTTGAGGACGTGTGAAATTTGATCATTTCATCATGTGTTAGCTTGCGCCCAATCAAGAAATTTCCTCAGGTCTCCAGCAAATTCTTCAGATGATGACTTTCATCTAGAGACCTGACCTGCAGAAGTGATTAGTTCGATTTCTTCACCACCCACAAATGAAGGGGTGGGAAAGAGTTCATCAGCCTACGAGCACCATATGAGAAATTCTACGCTTTGTGAACTTCTGGAAGATGAAGAGTGATTAGTCCTCGGATGAAGATTCTGATTTCCTCATATCTTTTCTTGAAGATTTTCCGAACTAGCCACGCTTTGTGAACTTCTGGAATTTCCTCACGAGCATTGGAAGTTCTTGTCCAAGTTCTTCAGGGTCACCAAGACTGCAATCAGATTCTTCTTCTTCAGATGAGCACATAGCCTTAGCCTTCATCGCACGAGGTCTTGAGTAGCTTGGTCCATACATATCTCTCTTTCCTTCTTGTTGGAATTCATGAGTATTGAGTATCTCAAGTATATCAACAGGATCAAGCATCTTGTAGTCTCTTCGTTCTTGGATCATCAGAACCAGTGCATCAAATGATAGATCAAGAGATCGCAACAGTTTCTTCACAACTTCATGGTCAGTGATGTCTCTAGCTCCCAGTGCTTGCAGTTCATTTGAGATGTCAGTGAGGCAATCAAAGGTATATTGGAAGCTTTCATTGTCAAGCCTCTTGAAGCGATTGAAGAGATTGCGAAGAACATTGACACGATAGTCACGTTGTGTTGAGACTCTCTCATTGACTTTGGATAGCCTATACCAAATATGCTTAGCAGTGCCCAAAGCACTAACTGTGCCATATTGACCTTTTCTCAGGCGGCCACAGATAATATTCGTCGCTTGTAAGTCAAGTTGCTTGAACTTCTTCACTTCAGCGGCAGAGATAGTAGAAGTGATGGAGGGCATACCATTTTCCACATTATACCAGAGATCATTGTCAATTGCTTGAAGATGCATTTGTATATTGGTATTCCAGTAGGGGAAGTCATTTCCTTCGAAGGCAGGACATCCTGTAGTAACCTTGATCATACCTGTGGTCGACATAACTAAAACTCTAGGCGGTTAAACCAAAATCACACAGAACAAGGGAGTACCTTGCTCTGATACCAATTGAAAGTGTTATATATCGACTAGAGGGCGTGAATAGGCATCTTTTACAATTTCATCACTGAGGAAATTCCTAGGTAGGAAAGTCCTCAGTCATCAATTGAGTGAAGCGGAAATAGAACCAGATCAGGAGCGCAAAAATGTCTACAACAAAATACTCATTGAGATTTCAAAGACTCGGTTTGCACATGTCACCAGTATAGGATAAGCAAGTGAAGATTAACTCAGGTGAAGAATTTGAGGTTGAGGAATTTCAGAGAAAGTCTTGAGTCAAATTCTTCAAACAGTACAAATGAAAGTCTTCAACATACAATTGAGTAAATGAGAGAGTTGAAGAAATAGAACCCGTAGCTTGATGAAGACAGTTGTTGATGACCCAGTTCCAACTGCTATGACAGTTGTACGTCTGGTTTGGAGAGGCTTGGTATTGAAACCAAAGGTACCACAGTACCTACCGTATTCTCCTTGAGCTAAGTACACACAATCCTCGCCCAACACTCGTGGTAAGTCTTCAAGGCATACTTCCAAACCCTCACAAACTCGGTCACCCCGCGATACACAATTCACTGCTGGATGCTCTAGACCATGACGCCTAGCCGTCTGGAGGATGCACAGTCCTCAAAAGTAACAAGTGTCGGTTCCACACAGGAATAACTTCTTCAGTGATGCTCAATAACTTGGGTTTTGGTTTTGGTTTGGGTGTTTTGGGTATTTCCTCACTTGATGATTTTCACTCAAAGGTTCTCAGGAGTTTGGGTTGCTCTAAATGACTAGTGTCCGTTTTTCTCGGAGCAACCAACCAACTAGTTCTTGTGGGGGGTGGATATTTATAGCCTGGAAGGATCTCGACATGATTTGACATAAAAGCCCCTTAATAATATGACCGTTGGGTGGATAAGATCTATGACAGGTGGCGCATGAGGCTCAACTATGAAAGTCCTCATGTCTCTCATATTCCTCACTCTGAGGATTTGGTAGATGTAGGTTTGAGTTGAGCATCATGAGGAAATTTGTTCCATAGTTTTACCTCGACCCCCTTTAACAGTATGGAGTTCCTATGACTCAAGTGTAAGGGAAACGAAACAGAAAGAGTAAATCTTCAAGCTTCAAGATCTTTAGAGTGTTTTCTTCACGACACACCGAATTCCTCATCTTCAATATCTTCATGAGGAATATCAATTTCTTCGCAATTTCTTTGCGATTAAGGTCTTCAAGGAATGACCAAAGTCTTCACTCGAAGACATACATTTTTAGGGGTCGATTTTCATCGTATAACTCAAACTCCTCAGTGACTTATAGAGCCTGTGTATACTCACAAACATATCATTATCTTAACCTATAAGTCTTCAATCCACCAAAATCACTAAGGGGCACTAGATGCACTTACAAAGTTTATGCATTCGAATGGCTTCAACAATGATGTTGTTGATGGTAATGACATTTCCTTTGGCATGCATGAGGTCACGAAGCTCAAATAGGCATTTATCGAAGTTAGGGTCGGTTGGCTTCATCTTATGGAAAGCAATGTATTTATTAAAAATGATATCAAGATTTATCAAGGAATAATTTGGATATGTTTTCTCTAAGTCTTTCCACAAGGTATGAGCACACTCACAATTTAGCAACTGATTAAGCACATTTCTTGGTAAACCTATAATGATAAGATTGACGGTGTTGAGGTTACCAAGCATGTTAACTTCATCATAATGAGAAGGATGTATGGGGTCAATGGGAGGCACATAGGGATATTCAATATACTTGCGCAAATGGAACTCATCGAATATATCAAACATTTCGTCTTTCCATTTTCTAAAGTACTCCCCATCAATAATAGGCACTACTGAAATTCAGAAATTTGCCGCCTGCCAAGGCGGACGGCAAAGGGTGTAACCACGGACGGCAAAGGCTTTGCCGTCGGTCAGCTGATGGCAAAGTAGACGGCAAAAAATAATCCAATGAAGAGGTTCTTTGCCGTCTGATTTCCCAAAGCGGACGGCAAAGAATCTTTGCCATGAGGGGGCAAACAGCAAAATAAATGGGACGACACATATTGCAACGTCCCCGTTAAGTGTTAACGGCAGGCCTCCTCTCTTTGTCGTCTGCCTTCCCCCCTTTGCCATGTGGGGGCAGACGGGAAAGAGGGGAGAAAGAGGGGGCAGATTCCCCCCTTTGCCATCTGCCTTCCCCCCTTTCCCCTTGTGAGGGCAGACGGCAAAGAGGGGAGAGAGAGGGGGCAGATTCCCCCCATTGCCATCTGCCTTCCCCCCTTTGCCATGTGGGGGCAGACGAAAAAGAGGGGAGAGAGAGGGGGCAGATTCCCCCCTTTGCCGTCTGCCTTCCCCACTACTGAAATTCAGAAATTTGCCGTCTGCTAAGGCGGACGGCAATGGGTGCAACCACGGACGGCAAAGGCTTTGCCGTCGGTCAGTTGACGGCAAACTAGACGGCAAAAAAAATCCGGTGAATAGGTTCTTTGCCGTGTGCTTTCCCAAAGCAGACGACAAAGAATCTTTGCCATAAGGGGGCAGACGGCAAAATAAATGGGACGGCACATATTGCAATGTCCCCGTTAAGTGTTAACGGCAGGCCTCCTCTCTTTGCCGTCTACCTTCCCCCCTTTGCCATGTGGGGGCAGACGGCAAAGAGGGGAGAAAGAGGGGGCAGATTCCCCCCTTTGCCGTCTGCCTTCCCCCCTTTGCCATGTGGGGGCAGACGACAAAGAGGCGAGAGAGGGGGGGGGGCAGATTCCCCCCTTTGCCATGTGGGGGCAGACGGCAAAGAGGGGAGAGAGAGGGGGCAGATTCCCCCCTTTGCCGTCTTCCTTCCCCACTATTGAAATTCAGAAATTTGCCGTCTGCAAGTCGGACGGCAAAGGGTGCAACCACAGACGGCAAAGGCTTTGCCGTCGGTCAGCTGACGGCAAAGTAGACGGCAAAAAAAATCCGGTGAAGAGGTTCTTTGCCATATGCTTTCCCAAAGCGGACAGCAAAGAATCTTTCCCATGAGGGGGAAGACGGCAAAATAAATGGGACGGCACATATTGCAACGTCCCCGTTAAGTGTTAACGGCAGGCCTCCTCTCTTTGCCGTCTGCCTTCCCCCCTTTGCCATGTGGGGGCAGATGGCAAAGAGGGGAGAGAGAGGGGCAGATTCCCCCCTTTGCCGTCTGCCTTCCCCCCTTTGCCCTGTGGGGGCAGACGGCAAAGAGGGGAGAGAGAGGGGGTAGATTCCCCCCTTTGCGGTCTGCCTTCCCCCCTTTGCCATGTGGGGGCAGACGGCAAAGAGGGGAACCAGCCCCTTATTTATTTATTTTTTGTTATATCCAGCATTTTTAACAATAATCAGGACATATATATATATATATATATATATATATATATATTTGACATAAATAAATTTCTTTCCGTACTCATAACCATATTAAAATAACCTCTTATATCCAGCTTTCAAGTTGCATCCGTACCAAACCATATATTACACCAGTTTCATCCACGTGCATACAAAGTTTCATATATTCATATACTACAATAGTTTCAATACAAACCATGGTATAAGAAATCATCTTCAAGCATTCCATCAATATTTTCCAAGCTTCCCGTGAAGTGAAGGTAATCTGCAAAATGACAAATAAGAAAGTTACAAGAATAATACTAGATGAAGTAGTGTATATATAGGTTATTTCGGAGAGAAATTAGCTAAGTATAGACCATTTAGGAGCTAACTAAGCTAATTATGTCATTTAGGTGGAACCCTAGCTAACTATAGGTCGTTTCGGAGCTAACTTGGGTAAAATAGGTCATTCCGGAGCAAACTATGCTTATTAAGCCATTTTTGATCTAGCTAGGCTAATTATAGGCCATTTAATACCTAAGTTAGGGGGAATAGGTCATGTTGCAGCTCCGTAAGCCTTATTATGTCATTTAGGAGAGAACTTAACTAACTATAGGTCATGTTTTATTAAATAGACCATTTAGGAGCTAACTAAGCTAATTATGTCATTTCGTAGGATAATTAGCCAATTTAGCCTTTCTTGGATGAGTCTAAGCTACGTAGAAGAAGATAAAGAGAAGAAGAAGTAAAAGAAGGAGGAGGAGGAGGAGGAGAAGGAGAAGGAAGCAGAGAAGAAGAAGAAAAGAAGAAGGAGAGGAAGAAGGAGGAAGAAGAAGGAGAAGGAGAAGGAGGAACAAGAAGGAAGAAGAAGGAGAAGGAGGAGCTCCTTCTCCTTCTTCTCCTCCTTATTCTCCTTCTTCTTATCATCCTCCCTCTCCTTCTTCTTCTTCTCCTCTTCTTATTCTTCCTTCCTTTCATTTTTCCTCTTTCTTCTCCTCTTGTCCCCTTCTTCGGGCTAAATTGACTAAGAATGCCTTTTTGGAGCTAATTATGTCATTTCGAGGATAATTAGCTAAGTATAGGTCATTTTTTATTAAATAGGTCATTTTGGAGCTAACTAAGCTAATTATGTCATTTAGATGGATAATTAGCCAATTTAACCTTTCTTGGATGAGTCTAAGCTACGTAGAAGAAGAGAAAGAGAAGAAGAAGTAAAAGAAGGAGGAGGAGGAGGAGGAGGAGAAGGAGAAGGAAGAGGAGAAGAAGAAGAAAAGAAGAAGGAGAAGGAGAAGGAGGAAGAAGGAGGAAGAAGAAGGAGAAGGAGAAGGAGGAGCTCCTTCTCCTTCTTCTCCTCCTTCTTCTCCTTCTTCTTATCCTCCTCCCTCTCCTTCTTCTTCTTCTCCTCTTCTTCTTCTTCCTTCCCATCTTCGGGCTAAATTGGCTAAGCTAATTATGTCATTTAGATGGAAGTCTAGCTATCTTTTATGAAAACACTAGAAATAACATACCTAAGTTAGGGTCAAGCACGGTGGCTCTGGCTTGTTTCACCTGGAGAAGGCTGCCCTGGAGAAGGCTCGACTGTAGAAGGGTTGTGCGATGCGTTTTGGGAGATATTCTGCACCAAACATCGTTTGCAATGTGTAGTTAGCATGAGGACACTCTTAAGATCACTCCACTGAAATGAAACTCACCGTCCCCGCCACGTTAATGACTAGCATCGGCGGAGGGACTTGGTCGTTCTTCTCGCACATAGACTGTACAATTGGTTTCGACAAGTCAAACTTTTTATTTATTAACGAAACAGACATTCAAATGCAAGATTTGAAATAACATGAATAAGAAACTTACCACGAAGAGCTCGTATATGGCCCTGTTAGACGCATCATTCTGTACCCTCTTCGCCTCCACCAATGCGGTTGTCCTCTGCTCCAGCTCCCTAAATTCCTTATCCTTCTCCGCCATAGCCGCCTTCATTGCCTCTCTCTCTTTCTGAATAACAGCCTACAACACAACTCATTGTTAGCAATGTAATCATATTGGTTCCAACGCACAACATAATGCGGAAAGATTGTTGAGTCCATTAAACTAACCTCGATGGCGAGCTCGACTGGTCGTGGACGACATGTTATCTCCGGACAAGAGCTCGTTTGGCGTGCCTTTATTTTCCGGAGAGTGCTAGGACAACGTATAAGGCCGTCTCCAATGGCGATCGAGCCATGGGGCCTCCCGTTGCCAGCTATCATCACCAGCTCTGGATCTATAGGCCCCTCGCTCGGGTTAAAGTCCTCCCCTTTCCTCGCCTTCCCGTGATCTCTGTACTTCAAGAGCTTGTCGTGGGAGGAGATGTTGGTGAAGTTTTCTGGATGCTCGAGGTCAGACTCAGAGAATGCCTTGACCTTCTTGTACGAGGCAGTATGGGCCATCGCATACAGGTCGTACATCTGTGGCGGCTCCGTCTTATTGTGACACGCCTAAAAGAGAGAGAGAGGAAAATTGTATTGGTAAAGGGCTCAAGATAGCATTAAGAATGAATTGCATGAGGCATGAAGCAAACCACATACCCATTTCTTGCCAAAATTGGATTAAGTTGACGCTCCCTTGATGGTGTGGCACGCCAACCATTTTGCCACGCCTCTCCTTGGCGTTGTTGTGGCTGGCCTCCCACGTTTCGGAGCACCACTGATCCACCAAGGCTTCCCAACAATCCATCTTATCCACACACCATCTCGGGGGCACCTAAGTTAATAAAGAGAAATTTGAGCGCGTAAGAACCAAATCAAGGAAACTAACTACAAAGACTTAATAATATGTAATTACCTTCATGTAATGCTCCTTCTCCATCTTAGCATCACGACACTTCGCCTTGTCAAGCCTAATACGCCGCGTGGCATAGTAGTCTCGAATAGCCTGCACCCGAGCCTCGTGCCGAAAGTTTTGAAGTAGGTGGCGACATTCGGTTTCGATAACCTTTGCCGCGTCCTCCTCGTATCCCTCCTCACACCTGTAGTAGGTCTGCAAACGAGACAACACCGATTAGTACAATAAATAGCTATGGTTGATTTATAATTGTGTGAAAGAGAAATTACCCAGAACTTTCGGATCACCATGTCCGCCCTCGTGCCACACAAAACACCGTCGATCTCCACCTCCGGCGGGGCCGGGGCACCCAAGTAGTGCTCCCAGGTCATTCCTACCTCTCGCTCCCGACCGGGCAACGTAACAAACCCTGGGAAGTTTTGACGACAAAGAACACCAAGGACGCTGTTGGGCTTGCGGACACCCTTGGCAACAATCCAACCCCTACAGTATGACAAATTAAAGCCAAAACATTAGATATTTGAGAAAACGCGAAGGCAAAAGGTTAAATAAGAGTAAATTAACTTACTTGTCCCCATTTGGCCTAATCGACCACCTCTGCTCGGGGGTCGTTGGCACGAGCGGGAGCCCCGAACTACCACGCTGGTAGACGGTAGCCCCCTCACCCAGCTCCTCGTCGCTACCAGCATGGCCAGTTGGCTCAGGCCAGGTATCCCATTGGGTCTCTTGGGACGTACCCTCATCCCTGCTTTGCTCCGGAGTCACCTGGAAGGAAGCCTCTGGGACACGAGTCTCGTGGGCCGAAGGCTCGTCGACCTGAGGCTCGTCGACCCGAGGCTCGTGAACCGGAGACCGTGTAGCCTCCACCTCAGACGAATCCACCCTAGAAGTCCTGTGCTCAGGTGAATCAGCTTGGGGTGGTGGCGGAGACCGTGTAGCCCTACCTCTCCCGCGGCCACGCAACATAAATACCAACATGAGTAATAAAATGTATATAAATACCAATATGCATACAACATGAGTACAACATAAATACCAACATGAATACAACGTGTACCTTTAGTGCCTCTCGGATTCGCGGGGGGGGGGGGGGGTCGACCTCCTCTCACGGGGGGCGCTCCTTGCAAAGTAAAGAGCAACACTCTCCGAAGAGGTGAGGCAGGAATGGAAGTACCCATCCCATCACCCGCCAACGAAGAAGCAGCCGCGGAGTGCTTTCGACCCTTTCCCACCATCTTTCAACACCTGTCATGACAAAGAGTAAATGAAATTAGTACAACATAAATACCAACAGGAGTAATAAAATGTATATAATTTAAGTATATCATTGTCATAAATACCAACATCACTAATAAAAATTGAATACCTAACATGAACTCAAAATTTATATATAGTATAATAGTTGAATACCCGACATGAACTAATAACAATCGTCCTCGTCTATATATGCTTCGGGGTCAATAAATGCATCATGATCATCACTATCATCAATAAATGCATCATCATCATCACTATCATGAAGAACATGTGGAAGGCCACCATTATGTAATCGGTCAAGAAGTGACAGGTCATCCGCAGCAGTAACCTCTTCTTCTTCCAGCTCTTCCTGTTCGGGCTCAGGTGTTAAGACGGCTTCACTGTCGCTGTCTACTTCAATGTTCTATGGTGAAGTAGAGCGGTTCTTGAAACGTTTCTTGGACATACGTGTTTCTTGGAAGAATTCTCCTTCATATGTGTCTGGGTTAATGTGAGGCTCGTAATCCTCTTCATTGAGGGTAGGTGGTCTAAAATGTGGTGGCACTTCATAAACGGCATCCCAACCTTTGAGATTTGGATCAGTTTGGCAGGCCCACGGTAGATAGAAAACTTGTGTCGCCTGTTGAAGCGTAATATAGACATCGGGAACATCTAAGTGGGTGTTTTGGTTGATTCCGACTATTCCTATATGTTCATAAGTCCTTCTAGTCTCCCTCGGCTCAAACCAATAACATTTGAAGACTAGGATGGTTGGTGGGTTTTCACAATAGAATAGAAGTTCATAAATTGCTTCAACTCTTCCATAATACTCGGTGTCTCCTTCGCCGATAGCAGAGACAGAACAATTTGTAGTCTTTAGGTCGGGCATAGATAGCTCTTTGCCAAAGGTACGAAAGTGATACCCGTTGATGTTGTATTTGTCAAATGAACAGACCTTATCGTCAAAACCATTAGCGACTTGTCTCAACTCGGCGTCCATAGACTCTGCATCAGCCTACAAGTTTAATACGAAAGAATGGATGCATTAGCCGCAAATTAGACCAATAAATCAAATGGGCCCTTAATGGTAATTAATTACCCTTTGTTTGAACCAAGAGATGAAACCGGGATAGTCGCCTCCATGGTTTGCAAGAAGCTCATACTCTTCGACGGAATCCTTTTCGATGACCGCTCCATCCGAGAATTCGGTGACGTATCGACTATATCAAATATCCGGGAATAAGAGTAGTTCAAAGCAATTAGAAGTGGCGGAACAATAAATTACCGAGAACTTACTCGATGTACGGCCGCACTTCTGTTAGGATGGTGAAGTTATACAATGAAATGGTCCGCCATTCTTCGGCATCCAACGATTTCCCTTTCGAAGCACCGGATGGTGCGAGCTTACCTTTGAATAGGCTGAGGTTGGATCGAACTTTTTCTTGATCGCCATCATTGTACCGAGGCTTCGGGTTATGCAAATGATGATTTTTGGCTTCGTAGTGTGCTATCACGAAGTTTGCCGCCTCCTCAGTAATGAATGCCTCGGCCATCGATGCTTCAATTCTACTTTTATTTTTACACTTAGCTCGAAGCGTCTTCTGCATCCTTTCAGTTGAGTAGCACCATCGAGTTTGAACGGGCCCGCCCATTCTTGCCTCGGTCGGGAGATGCAAAATCAAATGTTGCATTGGATTAAAGAAGCCCGGTGGAAAGATCTTTTCTAATTTGCAGATCAACTCCAACGCCAACTCTTCCATTTCATCTAGCACGCCAGGCGATAGTTCTTTCACACAAAGAGAACGGAAGAAATAGCTCAGCTCTGCCAGTACTAGACATTCATCCTCAGGGATAAAGCCACGCAACATCACCGACATTACCCTCTCAATCCATATGTGCCAATCATGACTCTTGAGCCCAAATATTTTCAATTTCTCAAGACTCGCTCCCCTCTTTAGATTCGCAGCATACCCATCGGGGAACATCAACCGCATTTTCACCCACAATAGCATTTCCCTCATAGCTGGCCTTTCAAGATTGAACCATGCCTTTGGCTTCGCTATGCTTTGCTTTCCTTTCCGTTGTCGCAAGTTTTGCAACGGTCTATCACATAGAGCCTCCAGGTCGATTCTAGCCTTAGGATTATCTTTTGACTTCCCCTCTATGCCGAACAATGTACCAAAAATGGCCTCCGCAATATTCTTTTCAGTGTGCATCACGTCAATGTTTTGTGGGCAAAGGAGGTCTTTGAAGTAAGGGAGATCCCATAAGCATGACTTGTGAGTCCAGGCGTGTTCCGTATTATACCCTTTGAAGTATCCTGGACGCAAAGGATCAGGCTCGAGAGCGTTTAACTGATCAAGGGTCTGTTGGCCTGTCAACACAGCTGGTGCGGTGTTTTTGACAACTCTACCTTTGATGAAATTCTTCTTGTCTTCTCTGAACTTATGGTCAGGATCCAGGAATTGTCTATGCATGTCGAAGCAAGAATACTTGCGACCAGCCTGCAGCCAACGGAACTGAAGAGCTGCCTTGCATGTGGTGCACGAGAACCTTCCATGCACACACCAGCCAGCGAATAGCGCAAACGCCGGATAATCATGCGTCGAGTACATGTACCACACATGCATTTTGAAATTTGTTTTGGTAGCCGCGTCGTAGGTCTTGATCCCATTATCCCAGGCTTCTTGCAACTCATCCTTAAGCGGCTGCATGTACACATTCATATTCTTCCCCGGATAGTTGGGCCCTGGAATTATCAACGTCAAGAAAATGTTCTTTCTTTTCATAATCTCTCCGGGTGGCAAATTTAGTGGAATGACAAATACAGGCCAACAACTGTATTGTGCTGCCATCATACCATACACATTGAACCCATCTGTGCTGATGGCAACTCTAGGTTGCCTTGGATCTTCCGATTTATCCTTATGTAATGCATCGAAGTGCCTCCACGCAAAACCATCTGAAGTGTGTACCAGCATCTTGTTCCCATCCGCATCTAGTTCGGTTCTTTTGCCCAATTTGTGCCATGTCATCTGTCTGGCCGTCTCTTCGACGATGAAAAGACGTTGAAGTCTTGGTACGATTGGCAGATATCGAAGAACACTAATGGGGATTTTGGTCTGATTCTTCTCACCCATGCCATTGTCTACCACAATATACCTGGAAGAATTGCAAATGGGGCAATAGTTCAAGGCCGCATACTCAAGCCTAAATAAGGCACATCCATTCTCACAGGCATGTATCTTCTCATAGGGCATCTTAAGTACACGGAGGATTTTCTCTGACTGGTACAGGTTTGCAGGCAGTACATGGCCTTTGGGTAGAAAGCGTCCAAATATCGTCATCATCGCGTCGTAGCATTCTCTGCCTAGGTTGAATGGAGCCTTCAGAGCCATTACTTGCGGGATGGCATCCAGCTGACAAAGCTCAGTCTGCTCGTGGAGAGGACGTTTTGAAGACTCCAACATTTCATACAAGGCCTTTGCAGATTCCTCCATCTCATCGTTCGAAACACGAGCATCATCAAAGTCTTGCACCATGTCTTCAATCCCGGTACCATGCTCGTCGGTGCGACGACAAATCACCTCAGCTCTGGCACGTTGGTCAGACTCACCATGAAAAGTCCACACCGTATAATTAGGCGTAAAACCCTACTTCTGCAGGTGTTTACCCATTTCAAACTCTGTTTGCTTTTTCCAGTTGTCGCAGTTGGGACAGGGGCACCATGTTTTATGCTGGCCATTTGCAAATGCGGCTCTCACAAACCCCTTGGTTTTTGTTAACCATTTATGGGTCATGTTTTTCTGACTAGGGTGACCAGTGTACATCCAAGCAAGATCACTCATGTTTCCTAGCTACCTATGGGGGCACAAGAAATAAATATATAATTCATCATCTATATTCATACACTAATCAAGTTTGTCAGTTTTATTACGTCCATGCAACCTACACGCTAATTGGTAAAGATAGGTCCTAATCCCACCCGAGTATGTGTAGACTGTGTTCGTTTTCCCATGCTTTGCTCCAGATGCAACGTAGAATTTCGGCAGCACCTCCCCGCTGTTCTCCTGATACACGTCTCGGCAATAAGCAGAGAGGATGTGTACCCGGAGAACAACATGGGAGGCACTGACGAAATTCCGCATCGGATCCGGAGCACAGCATAAGGGAAAACAAACCCAATCTACACATACTCGGGCTGTCCATGGATAATGTTGGACTTTTCGAAAGGATGGCAATTATAAATATGCAAAGAAATGCATATTTATAGATGTCTCCCTTTCGAACGGGAGACGCATACTGTTCACGCATACTCATGATTGAAGAAACCTATAGCTAGCAAGTTTCATCGGCACGAAGACCGGGATAGAGCAAATTAAGGGGGTAGGAGGAGAAGTCATTTGTGCTCACCAACAAACGCAAGGGAGGAGCTCGTCCAACGCACATGGAGGTTGTCGAACAACTGCACATTGAAATTCACACGATCAACACAAATACGATGTTTTTATAATTAACATAATCGGAAAATATGTGACCTAACTCATAATTTACAAAATTATGACCCCGTGGGCCTCTAGAAGGCCGAAAAGAACCTTCTCGTTCAACAGAAGGCAGAAGAGGTGTCGGGGGTCGGGGCTTAGTGGCGTTTGGAGTCAGTGCCGTTGAGGGTCAGTGATGTCGGGTGTCGGTGGTCGAGATTCGGGTTAAATGCGTCGATGGTCGGGGGTCAGTGTCATCGGGGGTCGAGGGTCACTAGCGTTGGGGGTTGGGGTCTTTTCTATCAACAAGAGGCCAAAGAGGTGTCGGGGGCCCGGGGTTGGGTGTTAGTGGCTTCGGGGGTCGGGGTCGGGAGTCGGGGGTTGGAGGTCGGGGGTCAGGGGTCAGTGGTGTCGGGCGTCGGGAGTTGGGGGGGCGGGGGTTAGTGGTGTCGGGCGTCAGGGGTCGGGGGTTGGGAGTCGGGTGTTAGTGGCGTCGGGGGTCGGGGGTCGGGAGTCGGGTGTCAGTGGCGTCGGTGGTCGGGGGTCGAGGGTCAGGGGTTGGTGGCGTCGGGCGTCGAGGGTTGGTGGCGTCGGGCGTCGGGGGTCGAGAGTCGGGTGTCGGGGGTGAGTGGTGTCGGGTGTCGGGGGTCGGGAGTCGGGTGTCAGTGGCGTCGGGGGTCGGGGGTCGAGGGTCGGGGGTTGGTGGCATCGGGCCTCGGGGGTTGGTGGCGTCGGGCATCGGGGGTCGTGGGCGGGGGGCCGGGGTCCTTTTCTTTCTTCTTCTCCTCTCTCCTCTTTTTCTTCTTCTTCTTGTATGTCCCTTGTGACCTCACTCGGCCTCCATAACTCTAACTTTCTATTAACCCCCGTTACTAGAAAAGGAAACTATATAGAATCTAGTGTTTTTATAGATTTTTGCTTTCCTCCTTGAAAGAAGAGACCACCATTGCAAAAGCACAAAGAAGCAACCGATGCATATATCTCGGGATAACTTTCATTTCTTACATGTGCCACCGGAATTTTTTATTTTCCAAATGTTGCGTCCATGACAAGGCGGGGTCAGGCCCACCTGTCATCGACATGGCGAGTGGCATGGATGTATCCTGTGGCAGCGTATTACTAAATTAATGGACAACACATCATCTTAGATTATTCACTTTTGCTTTGATATGATTTAATTAAGGTTAGTGGGAAGAATGAAAAAGGCCTAGCTAGGAGACTGAATCATCTCTTGTTCTGATCAGAAAATGTACATCAACCTCAGATCCAAATGGACTCCCATGGTTCATGGATTCATTGGCTAAACCTATCTAGAGTCAGGTACAAGGAAACTTCATCGTCAGATGCACAGAAATGAAAAAAAGAAAGAAAAAAAATGAACTCAGCAGGGAAGTTGTTGCGGGAGGGGTGTGGCTGCGGGGAGGGGGTGGACGCAGGGAGGGGTGTGGCCTCCGGGAGGGTTGTGGCCGCGGGGAGGGGGTGGCCGCAGGGAGGGGTCACCAGGAGGGGTGTGGCCACGGGGAGGGGGTGGCCGCAGGGAGGGGTCGCCGCGGGGAGGGGTGTGGCCGCGGGGAGGGGGTGGCCGCGGGGAGGGGGTCGCCGCGGGGAGGGGGTCGCCGGTGGGAGCGAGGCGGTGCGGCGGCGGGGTCGAGTGACAGTGAGCGCGAGGGGGAGAGAGACAGTACTGTGGGGGGGGGACAGAGAGAGAGACAGTGAGCGCGAGGGGGAGAAGACGGCCGTTACACGGTCGACCCCTTTGCCGTCCGCCCCCCGACGACAAAGGCCCGAACGGCAGACGACAAAGGCCAACACACGGCAAAGCTAGCCTTCCGTCGGGCACGGCAGACATGGGACCCACCCGTGCTCTTTGCCGTCTGCCCTTGGTCCCTTTGCCGTCCGCTCGCAGACGGCAAAGGGCCGACACATGGCAAATAGTATTTTTGCCATCTGTCAGCCCTTTTCCGTCCGCCTTGTGTCAACTGACGGCAAAGAGGTTCTTTTCCATCAGCCAGCAGACGGCAAAGACATGGCTGACGGCAAAGAACTGGATTCTAGTAGTAGTCACATTCACCTTCCTCCAATGGCGGTTAAACCAAGGTTTTGGAGGCCTAGCTCTGATACCAATTGAGGGATCGATAGAAGATGTGTCTAGAGGGGGTGAATAGACTACTTATGAAGATAAAAATTATAGCCTAACCTAATTTCTAGGACGGCATCAATATAAAGCGGAAAGTAAAACATGCAAGTGTAATGTAGATGAGTATGGTAGGGATATCAAAAGCATGACATTGACACGACGATATTTGGCACGGTTCTGATAGGTAGCGCTATCGTACGTCCATGTTAGTGGAGACTTCAACCCGTAGAGGGTAATGGCTGCGAGAGTCCACGGAGGAATGCACCCACGGAGGGTCCGCAAAGAAGCGGCCTTGTCCATCCCTCCATGGCTTCCCTCGACGGAGGACTAGCCTTACTCACGCTAGATCTTCACGAAGTAGGCTATCTCCTTTCCCTTACAAACATCTTGGTTCAACTGCACAACATGAAGTAGGAGGCTCCCAAGCGACACCTAACTAATCTAGGAGGCACCACCCTCAAAAAAGGTAATAGATGTGGTTGATCAATGAACTCGTTGCTCTTGTGCTTCTAAAGATAGTCTCCTCAAAACAAATCACTCTCTCACAGAATATGCATGGGTAGGAGAGGTTGATTTGGTGGAAAGCAGTTTGGGGAGGCTAGAGATCAAGTTTCAAATGATTGGATTGGAATATCTTGGTCTCAACAGATGAGTAGGTGGTTCTCTCTCAGAAAATGGATCTGGCAGTGAAGTCTGTGTTCTGAGTGCTTCTCAGACGAATGAGAGGTGGCCGAAGGGGTATATATAGGCACGAGCTAAAATACAATCGTTACACACAAAAGAGCAAACTCGGTGACACCAATGTGGAAATGTTGGTGACACCGAATTTGTGA
Source organism: Hordeum vulgare subsp. vulgare (assembly GCF_904849725.1). Taxonomy (NCBI): domain Eukaryota; kingdom Viridiplantae; phylum Streptophyta; class Magnoliopsida; order Poales; family Poaceae; genus Hordeum; species Hordeum vulgare. The sequence continues at coordinate 151,197,578 of NC_058519.1, read as the reverse complement.
ATTGGAACTTGACAGAGTGGATATGTGGGAAAAATGACTGAGTGTTTTGGTGGCTAATTTTGAGTATTTGAGCAATCAGTTCATTTTAGTACCTTACCTCCTTTTAATAGTATTTGCTTTCCTATGAACAAAAAAGTGATTTCTCACAAATATAAAATGAAGAGTCTTCTAGCTTGAAGCTTGAGCCAATATTATTCCTTTCTTGCATCTAGGGGCATCTACACATAATCCTTTAGCCAATGCTCTCTATTAAATGTGTTAGTCCGAGAGACACTGTATGTTGTCATGAATTATCAGAATCACCAAGGGAGCATATGTGTTTTCATCGGGTGGTAGTCCTCCCGAAATCTCCAAGAAATTAAAAATGCACCGATCGAGTGTGTGAAGCGACGCCGCAAAAGGTTAACAATTAGAATGAAGTGCCACCATCGGACGTCTTAGGGACATCACATAAGGGGTGTAAAAACAATTAACATGCCAGAGTCGAGCGTTTATGCGACACCACAGACAGGGCATAATATGTAAGTAATAGGCCACACACGGGCGTTCAGTGACACCATGGATAGGGCATGATAAAGTAAATACTCGCCACAATCGGGCGTCTCAACGACACCTTGGAAAGGACATCATAAGGTAAGTGATCATCTGGGTGGTTCAATCAACCTTTGGGATATTTAACACAACCAAGTTTCATCAAGTTAGTTTGAACATCACAGTCACATGTCAAAAATGAGCATTTTCATAAGTAACAACTTGTTCTCCACAGACCGACACGAAGACTCACACATGACCTGTCAACCAATCGTCCTTGACCGTGGACACGGCTACTCGAATAGTTTTGACTCTGCAGATATTGTACTCTTTACCCACAACCAATGGGTAGCACACACCCATTTTTACCTAGCGAGGTCCAAAATCGCCCGGACTACGCTTTCATAGAAAATATATAAGACGTGGAGGCCAACATCCTCGAATAGCATGGGATCAAATTTATACCGCGCTCTACAAGAGGGTGACCCTGTAACGACTAAGATGCGGTCCTTTCCGATTTAGGGAACTAGGCCCCGAATTAGAAAGAAGCGCATCTAAGCGTTTCACAAGCACGGTAACAGAGAATACATAACAATAGAATGACAAATAGGGACATCATCGGTCATCTCATAGAATATATCAGAGTTACATCATGCATTATTTCAAACAAGGTAGTTCTGCTACGGACTACATAACATGAGAAATGACTATGCTACCCTGCATGCTTGCCCACGATCACGACCACGACTCAGTCTTCTGGATAGTTCAGTTACACGCGGTCGTTCTCCTCATCGTACTGCAACGCCAGCTGCGTTCCGTCGGGATCACCTGTCTCGGGCGTACCTTACCTGTTGGGGTGTTGAAGTAACCTGTGAGCCACGGGGACTCAGCAATCTATGACCTCGGTGCCAGAACTAGTCAAGTTATTAGGTAAGGAAGGTTTAGTCTTTAAGTTCCAGCATCCTAAGCATTTATGGTGTCTAACTTACATAGAACAAGTCTTGAAGGTGGTCTATACTAGCGATCGATGTCTAGCTAATCACTAAGTGATCCTGATCACCTACTTACGTCAATCATAACCCCACCGTGTTCCCGATCAAAGAGAGGTCTTCGATGGGGACAGTCACGGTTACGCACACAGTTGAAATTTTATTAGATTAGGTTGAAGTTATCTATAACCGGATGTTAACAAATATTCCAAGTTGCCCCATAACAGCGGGCACGACTTTCTGAAAGATTAAACCCTGCAGGGGTGCTCGAACTAGTCCATCACAAACTGTCATGGGCCACAAAGTAATCTTCTATCACGAATCTCGTGATCTCGTCGGATTCCTTAGAGGAAAACCTCAAGGCTGGGGAGAACCAAAGCTTCACCGGGATTCCTATACGCAAGATATATCGCTAAGGTAAGACAACACTAGCAGGACCTCCCATCGTGTCGACGACCCCGATAAGAGCCGCGTATCTCAGTCTTAGGACACGACGGATGGAAAAGCCTACAGGAACCAAACCTCAAGTTTCCTTGTGGTGGTCCTGCAGTTTGTCCATTTTGGACCAACACTCATGAGGGGCACTGGCCCGGGTTGTTGATTAACTCCTCGGGGTGGCCATTCCCTATACAGATTATTATTAAGTGATTAGCAAACTAACACCAATGTTGGGTCCTGCCGGACAAGTCTTAACACTACGCGATTTATCAAGGGGGTCCCCATAACAACCCCGAACGTGTTAGGAGCGATCAGTTATGGAATCAAACACCGGTAGCCGGTAACTATGGCGGCAATAACAGAACAAAACACCAGGCAAAAGGCTAGGACTTCCGTTATTTACCAAGTACATAGTTGCATTAATTAAATATCAGATTTAACATAATGATATCAAACTCATGTTATCACATGAGACAAAGCACCTGCAACTAGCAACGCTAACATTAGTAGCTGAGCTAGCCTACTTAGCCATTCAGTATTTGCTAGGAGGGGAAAAGTGTTTGGGTTTCATGGCAATATTAGGAGGCAATTATTTCAGTGGTAGGCAGCGAGCATATGACGAAGGAAACATGAATCTAGCATAACAAGTCTAGAGATGGAATCAAGGTCATATCATCTTGCCTGTGATGTCCCCAGCTTGGAACTACTCTTGTTCGTCCTACACGTACTCTCTAGGATCCACATACTCGTTCTCCGATCCTGGTGCTACCCAACATAAGAATAGCATCCAATGAACAACAACACAACAAGATGCAACAAGCACATGATGCATGAGATGAAAACGAACATGCATCGACATTCTAGTCACTAGCACAAGCATGAGAAGGAAATACAAGTTCCTGGACATAACTGCACTCTAAGGTACCTTGACATGCATTAGGATGACATGAACAGATGCGTCACGTGAAAACAATGCAAAAACATATAAAGAACGTTATGAACGGAGCTACGGATCAACCGGAAACAACGAAACAAGAAGTAGAGTCCTACGTGTCAAATCCATCTCAACACACTCCAATGGCATACTTCTGGTATTCCCAGGTTTCCAAATTCCAAAACAAACAAGTGTGGATGGGGTGATGCAAAGAATATCACCACACCATCATCTATGCACTCACAAGCATCAAAACATCAAAACTATACAATCTGCCATAAACAGCATCATAGCAGTTTGAGGGCTACATGCAAGGCACCTACAACCACCCAAATATGCCAAATAGGATATGTGGCAGAAGCTATTCAAAAGCTCTAAAAGCATGAGCAAAAAGATAATACAAAGGAGTTTCACACAGAAAGATCTACAACTGCTAACTTGGACAAAAATATCAGTTTTCAGGGAATTAGTGAAAATCTCAGATTCTCACTAGCTGATTATGCTCTGAAGCATCTTGACAGCACCCAAAACAATATCTACAGGAATCCAAAGGGAATGAAAATTGACAGACAGCTAGACAAACACAAAAGCTAAAACTTTCTAGTTGATAGCAAAGGCTGATTCCCAACACATGGACTTCTACAAGCACAACAACAGGAGAAGAAAATATAAGCAGAATCCCCAACTCAGATTTTCACTAAACTGGAATTTCAGCCACATGCCTACTTTGACTAAGCTCCACTTGCACACATGAACTCCTAAGCATAAAACAAAACCAACATGCTATAGAGGGGTTCACCCTCTACTGCCACAACAAGGATTCAACCTCTTGGGCTCATCACCTCACATGGAACCAAGCTCTCAACATTGAACAAAACAGAAATATGACATTCCCAGGAAGTGTTCCAAAGTGTAATCTGAACCCACCAATGGATTCCTGGGATGATTCTACCCCAAAAACATATATAAAACATAGGCACTTGCATAGAATAATTGGGCAGAAAGCTAAGAAGAAGATTTACATGGAATCACATAGAAATGAATAGTGCATCATCACATGTGCTACCACTAGCTCATCACCTACACAAACTTATGCACACACTCACATATCCAATGGTGCACATGAGGGTTAAGACCTCATGTTCATGTGCCTTAGCATACCACCACACACACTCTTACATCAAGCACATACATAACAACACCTACACATGCTAGTATCACACACACACACACTACTTACACTTATAGCATGCATTCCTACCCCTACAAATATAAACTTGCACATATGTGCTCATCAAGGCACATCATGCCTTCGGCATGTGTGTGGCACACACACACAAGCACACACAACATCATCAACTACGCACACACACAAAGCATGTGGGGGGGGGACCCACACACACTCACATACACACTTGCACATCATAGTGCACAAGATCATCACTCATGAGGATAAGTAGCACACACACATGCTCTCTAGGCAAGTGCAAAACACACATATTTACATGATCTATCTCTCACATACATAGGCCAGCTCACACACACATACGTACACACATAACACTACACATGCACTTCTAGTAACATAGACAAGGTGCTGCATGCTGGTGGTAAGGTAAAATAAATACCACACAAGGTTACCTAGTACACCACAGAACTTCCTAGCAATCAAAAGAAATCAGTAAAAGAAATAGCAAAGAAAAAAAATAAAAGGAACGGGGGAGGGGTCGAACCCTAGACCCCCTGTATCACCACACAGGACCAACACCACTCTGCTACTAGCACTTGCTCGAAAGAACAAGGGGGACAAGCAAGGTAAGGTTGCCCCGGCTGCTACTGATCCTACTGTGCCAAATAAATCACAAAACAAAAGGGTGCGTCGAGGGGATCGAACCCCCGACCTGCCACTGCACCAAAAGACACTTACCACTCTCCTACTGCATCAAAACTTAACAAAGGAGGGGAGTAAACCCGTTTGAGAAACACCCTCATGCCTATCCTCTGCCCTACGGTGGCCGGAACAGGGGAAGGACCTCACCGGCGTTACACGCTAAATTAAGCTACGATGGAAGGAAGCATGGCCTCCCACGATTCCATTTCTACCAGTAGCTCTACTCGAGGCGGCCTACATCTACCGATCCACGACGCGCGGCGGCGCAGGCGACAGAGAAGGTACACGGCGAGGCTACAGGCAACGGCTCACGATCTGGGACAGGGAAGAAGGGGGGAAAGGATATACCTCACCTACTGGACGAGGTGGTCGCGTCGGCCGGAGAGGATGTAGAGAAAGAAGGGGAAGAAGCCATGCCGGGGACGATCGTTGGGGAGGAAGCCGCCATCGTCGAAGTAGAGGTAGCAGTGCCGATCTCGTCGTCCTAGCTGCAGGAATGGACTCCGTGGAGATCCCGCATGCTCGCCGAGATGTTGGATAGCGCCGAGATGTACGGGCGCGACGGCGAGGGAGCTCGATCCCCTTACCTGAAGACGTCGACAGAGAGGGAGGAGGAGATGGGAAAGAGGTGGCGGCGCAAGGGGACGAACCCTAGGCTGCACGGATGCCAAGGGGGGCTTATATGGAGGAGGAGGAGGCGAGGGACGCGCGCCTCGACGTCCGTGACGGCGTTGCTGTCGTCTCTCTGTCTCTGTCTCACTGAAGAAGTCTAACGGTGGAAGGGGGGAAGAAGACACCGTCTACAAGCATGGGCTGCACTCGATAGGAAGGGGGTTTGGGCCACGTAGGGGAGGAAGCCCACCAGTGGCGCCAGATAAGAGAGAAATAAAACCTGTGCGGTTTTCTAATTACTAAAAAAATAGAGAAAGGAAATAAGCCAAGGCAAATCTATTGGAGTTAAAAAAAACAAAAATGCCCCTGGTCATAAGGAATTATGACCTATTTAAATAAAATGAAAAGGAAATATTTGGAGCAAATAAATATTTACAAAACAGAATGTGTTTGATCTGTTTTGTGAATATTTGCACCTTTAAAATATAGTTTCAAACAGCAAAAACATAGCCTCACATCCACCACAGATAATACTAAAACATGGGCATTTTTGAAATAGGGAAGGGGCAAGTAAGTATTGGGCTTGAGATATATGAGAGGTAGAAGGTTTTGAAACCCTATGCAAACCACATAGTTCTTCCTACTATCAAACTACATCCACATCACCACATATCATCATCATATCACAACACACCACATACATATGATCACAAGGCAACAAACACAAAGGCATGGATGAATGAATGCATGAATGCAAAGGGAGACATGGCAAGGTGACACATGAAATAACACATGCAATATGCTCTCATTGCAATGAAAAGATGGACCCACAAACAAGAAGGTTCCAAATATGGCAAGTTACACTCTTGGGGCATTACAAACTCTCCCACACTACAAAACGATCTTGCCCCGAGATCTAAGACTGAAAGAACTCCGGAAATTCAGAACGGAAGTGATCCTCGCGTTCCCAAGTGGCCTCTTTATTGGAATGGTGTGACCACAGCACCTTGAGAAATTTGAGAGTCTTGTTGCGGGTTTTGCGCTCAGTCGCCTCGAGAACCGCAACTGGATGCTCACGATAGGATAGGTCGGTTGAAGGTCGATGTCTTGAAGATGAACTGTGCGCTCGGGAGTCTTGAAGCATCTCCGGAGCTGAGAGACATGGAACACGTCATGCAAATTTGCAAGGTTTGACGGGAGCTCGAGCTGGTACGCAAGGTCGCCTCTCTTGCCAACAACTTTGAAAGGACCAATGAAACGAGGCGCAAGCTTGCCTTTGATGCCAAAGCATTGTGTACCCTTCATAGGGGACACCTTGAGATAGATGAAGTCATCAAGCTCATAAGACATGTCACGATGCTTGCTATCATAATAGCTCTTCTGACGTGACTGAGCTGCTCTGAGATTATCCCGAATGACTCGACACATCTCTTCAGCTTCTTCTATCCAGTCATTCCCAAGAATCTGACGCTCGCCGGTCTCGGACCAGTTGAGCGGGGTACGACACTTCCTGCCATAGAGAATCTCAAACAGAGCTTTGCCTGAACTAGCTTGATAAATGTTGTTATACAAGAACTCAGCGAAAGGAAGGCAGTCTTCCCACTTCATGCCAAAGAAGATAACACAAGCTCAGCATATCCTCAAGGACCTGATTGACTCCCTCCACTTGACCACTAGTCTAAGGATGAAAAGCTGTGCTGAAGCGTATCTTCATGCCCATTGCAGACTGAAAAGAATCCCCGAACTTGGAAGTGAAGATACTTCTGCGATCCGAAGAAATCATCATAGGCACGCCTTGCAAAGATACTATCCTGGAAGTGTACAACTCTGCAAGCTGAACTGCGGAGATAGATTCCTTGACTAGAGAAAATGAGCCACTTTACTCAACTTGTCGATGACGACGAAGATGGCATTATTACCCTTCTTGGACTTCAGAAACCCGGTGACAAAATCCATCTCAATATGGTCGAACTTCCACTCGGGAATGGGCAATGGATGCAAAAGACCTACTGTACGTTGATGCTCTGCTTTCACCCTTTGACATACATCACATTCATTTACGAACTGAGCAATCTCACGCTTCATGCGAGTCCACCAGAAGGTCTGTTTCAAGTCCTGATACATCTTGGAGCTTCTAGGATGTATAGAGAGCAGAGAGCTATGAGCTTCTTCCATGATTACCTTTCTGAGTTCAACTTTCAGAACGACAAGACGATCCTCAAAGAACAACGTGTCTCTGGCATCAACACTGAAGCACTTATAGTTGGGAAGACCCTTTGCCATGCCAATCTTGACTTTCTTCACCATTGCATCAAGAAGTTGTGCTTCTCGGACCTGATCTTCCAAGGTAGGAGAGATATGAAGATTTGCAAGAAATCCCTAAGGTACTAACTGAAGGTTGAGCTTTCTGAAAGACTCACAAAGGTCAGGCTGGAGAGGCTTCATAATGAGACTATTGCAGTGAGCCTTCCTTCTCGAAGCATCTGCCACAACATTAGCTTTGCCTGGCGTGTACTCAACACTCGGATTAAAATCTTGGAGCATTTCCACCCAACGAGTTTGTTGGTGATTCAGGTTAGGCTGGGTGAAGATGTACTTGAGACTCTTGTGATCGGTGAACACTTCAACCTTTCGTTCCAACAAGAGGTGTCTCCAAGTCACCAGAGCATGTACCACAACTGCTAGCTCAAGATCATGCACATGATAATTCTTCTCCGCTGGCTTCAACTGCTTGGAGGTATAAGCAACCACTTTCTGTTCTTGCATCAGAACTGCACCAAGACCCTGAAGAGAGGCATCGCAGAACACCTGGTAGGGTTTGAAATCATCAAGAGGAACCAAGACTGGAGTAGAGGTGAGCTTCTCTTTGAGTGTGTCGAAGGCCAGCTGACACTCTAGAGACCACGCATACTTCACACCTTTCTGAAGAAGATTAGAGAGCGGCTTAGCAATGATGGAGAAGTTCTCAACGAACCTTCTACAATAGCTTGCAAGCCCGAGAAAGCTTCGAAGCTGCTTCACATTCTGCGGAGGCTCCCATTCAACAATGGCTTGCACCTTCGATGGATCAACTTTGATGCCCTCGGCAGAGATGATGTGACCAAGATAGATGACTTCTTTCAACCATAACTCACACTTGAAAACTTGGCATATAATTTGTACTCTCTCAGCTTATCAAGCACCAATCTAAGATGTTCTTCATGTTCTTCCTCAGTTTCAGAAAAGACCAGAATATCGTCGAGATAAAGCAAGACGAACTCATTATTGAACAGAGAGAATATGTAGTTCATCAATTGGCAAAATGTCGCAGGAGCATTTGCCAGACCAAAAGACATGACCGTATACTCATACGAGCCAAAACTAGTCCTGAAAGCAGTCTTCGGATTATCCTCTTCGCGAATGCGAATTTGATGATAGCCCATTCTGAGATCGAGCTTGGAGAAGCTCTTAGCCCCTTTCAACTGCTCAAACAACTCATTTATGTTCGGAAGTGGATACTTGTTCCTGATTGTCTTCTTGTTCAACGGACGGTAATCGACACACAATCGGTCCGTGCCATCCTTCTTCTTGACAAACAGAACTCCACAGTCCCACAGAGACGAGCTCGGTTTGATCAGACCCAAACGTTCCTCCTCATTGAGTTGCCTCTTAAGTTCCTTCAACTCTTCTGGACCCAATTTGTACGGCCGTTTGCACACAGGCTCAGTACCTGGTTCAAGCTCAATGACAAATTCAACTTCTCGGTGCAGAGGCATTCCCGGTAGCTCTTTAGTGAACACATCTTCATATTCGCAGACCACTAGAACTTGCGAAATAGGATTAATCTCACCCTTTTCATTCAACGAGAACAGACGGATTGTATCATCGCGCGCCGCGAATATAATCACGTCCTCCGAAGAGTGAGTAAGCTTGACTTCTTTAGCTTCACAATCAATCGATGCCTTGTTCATGGCCAGCCAGTCCATACCAAGGATCAAATCAATGTCGGAATTGCCCAAGACAATAGGAGACGCCAAAAAAGAATAACTGCCCATCTTGACAGAAACACCCGAAATGAACAAACTAGAACTCAAATGCTTCGCAGGAGAAACGACTGCCAACGGCTTAGACAACTGCTCCTGGCGCAGATTATGCTTGGATGCAAAAGGATATGACATGAAGCAATGCGAAGGACCAGAATCAAAGAACACTTTAGCAGGAATATCATTAACGAGTAGGTTACCCATGATCACATCTGATGAGTTTTCTGCCTCAGCTGCATTCACCATGTCGACTCGAGCAGGCCTGGGGTTGAACTTCACTATAGCATTGCTTGGAGGTTTGCATGGAGGAGGAGGAGGAAGACGGAGCTGAGAAGTGCACTTGTTGGCATAATGACCCTTCTGCCCACACTTGTGACAAGTAACATCTGCTGGCTGACGGTACTGTGTCTGAGGAGGCCCTTGCTTCTGCTACTGGAATCTCTGCTGGAAAGCTGGGTTGGGTGGGTGGGAAGAACCACGGCCACCAGAATGCTTAAACTGCTGCGTGTGCCGAGGAGGAGGAGGACCCAAAACTTCTGTTGCCTCTGAACCACCTGAGTAGAAGACGAGCTGGAATCTCTGAAGAGCTTCTTAGAATTCTCCACCCCGAGCAAAGCTGCCTCTACCCTGAGAGCTAAGTTGTAGAACTTATCGAACTCCTCAGGATCGTGCAAAGTGAGAGCTAACTGCAAATCTTCTTTCAAGCCACCTCTGAACTGATAAATCTTGCTCTTATGGTCAGGGATATCCTGCAAGGCGTATCGGGCTAGCTCGTGGAACTCGATGTTGTAATTGTACACGGAGTTACCACCCTGCTTCAAGCGCCTGAACTTCTCATGCATCTCCTCCACGAAGCTGGACGGAATGTAGTGGGATCTGAAGTCACGGCAGAAATCATCCCAAGTGATCACTCTAGCACCCATAAAATCCTTCAACTGTTGCCACCAGATGGATGCTTGCTCCTTAAGATGGAATGTTGCAAACTTGACGAAATCCTCAGGACGAACATTGCTGCATTCAAAGTGCTTGTTCATGTCGTGGATCCAATCCTCAGCATCAAACGATTGGTCATAGGAAGTGAAAGTCTTCGGCTGATTTGACAGGAACTGACTCAGATTAGCAAACTGATTGCCACTATGCTGGAAATTACCTTCCTGCTGATTAGCCCTCTCTTGCAACAACTATAGGAGCATCTGAGTGTTTGCATTTGTAGCAGCCATCACCGCTTGCCAAGCCTCTGCAGGAGGAGGCGGTGATGGAGGAGGATTCTCCGGAGGAGGAGGTGGTGGCGGCACATCCTCACGACCTGGATTCTGAAGAGTTGGTGGATCCATCCTGAAGACGGACACCACATTAGCCCACAGAATAAATTGAAGGTATAGCTGAATCAAAACGGCAAGAATATCTGAACAGGAATATAGAAATTGCACTCGAACAAAATAGTAAGAATGCTTCCACAAAGTGACGGTCGACAAAATTATGATTAAGACCACTTGCAAACAAGTATGAGCTAGAACCGCTCAGAACAAACGTATAATCGAGATTTCATCCGATATCTTCCAGGATAAAATCGCACGGGCTCGAATTTACAATAGCCATCCTGTTGGGGATATTACCTGTGGATGACCCGTCCTAGTTGGGCCGGGTCATCCATTGGGCGATTCACCCAAACATTTAGTTGGGCCTCGTTGTGGCCGAATCAAGGTAGTATGACGGTTGTAGCTCTTGGAAGGTCTCCAAGCTTCGGAAGATGGCGACTTAGAAATCACAGGGGTCACGAGTTGTAGAGAGAAAAGAATCCTTGTAAACCCTAGGGGATCGACCTGCATATAAAGACGAGTCCCGGGGGACAGAGAGAGGGAGAGAAATCATCGAGTGCTAGGTTTCGGCGAGTTACGCCTTCTTTGTAATCGAATCCACATTAATACACACAAAAGCAGGACGTAGGCTGTTACCTCTTCTCGAGGGGCCGAACCTGGGTAAATCGCCGCGTCTCTCCCACTTAACCCCTTTGAGTCGCCACCAAGGTGCGATGGCTCCAGTATCAAGTCCTTTCACGAGGACATCTGCCGTGAAAAAACCACGACAGTTGGCGCCCAGCGTGGGGCCTACGCACGGTGGAGTTGAGTTCTCAAATGGAGCCCTACCAGGGTTTGGGGGTTACGCGACGGCGCTCATGACTTGGAGCCGCCGTGGGATAACCTACATCGACAACCAGCTATGGGGACCTGAAGCGAGTTCGATCGAATCTGGCTACAGGGTCCCCTTCGGCAAGATCAACATCTTCATCGGCATGATCGGATCATCCGTTCCTGAACCGGACATCTCCACCGACATCGTCGAGCCGGCCAGGTACGTCCGCCCAGTCATAACACAGAATTTAACTCGCCCGGTCTTTGTGGGGTTCACGCAGGGATCGGAGGAACCAGAACACTTGGCGACTCAGGAAGTTACCCCGGTCAACTCTGATGACGAGTCATCCATGGGCGATTCAGATTCCATCCGGTCTCTCCATGGGGATGGTCTCGGGGGCTTGTCGCTGGCCATGGATCCGGAAATTCTTGATCGAACCCGCCGCCAGATCGCCATCTACATGGCTGGGGCAACTCAACCCGCACAAAACCCTACCAGAGGTGATGGGACCGGCGGGACGTCCAGAAGCGCATCCGCAGTCATGGTGGATTTAGCGGCGGAAATCACGAGACTAATGGCGACTCCCCTCACGCCAGAGAACCAAGAGGAGATAAACACAGAGTTAGCAAAACTCAGAGAGGCGGTGGCAAAGGCCCACCAGGATGCTGAGATGGAGTCCGCCAGGATCGAGACTCGACAAGCCCAAATCACGGCCGAAAGGATGCGATTAAACACTGACAACTGGCGGCTCGAAAGACAGCAGCGCGCGTCTGACGCCGTCCATCAGCGGAGACACCAGGGTCGCCTGCCCCATGACCTCAACCCGACCCGTCTGTTCGACACTCCCCGAACCCCCGGGATGGGAGCCGCCCCGGCAGGAGGACCGGGCCGCCCACCTAACCCGCCGGTTCAGCCGATTGAGAGTCAAATTCCTCGTTTTCGGACCCCTCAAGGCCACTTCTCCAACCTGGTGGATAACGTGCTTGCCGCAACTCGCCACCTGGAGTCCCTTCCGATTCACGGCAACACCCCAGCTGAGATTGAAGCGAGGAACGCCATCGAGATGTTGAAAACAGCGGTGGTTCAAAACGCCCAGTTCACGCATAGCCTCGAGAGGTTGCACTCCACCCCTCAGGTAAGCTATACCAGGAGCAGGCCGGAGGACCAGCCTGCCGTAAACAGCGGGCCGCGGCACTTCCCGCAAGACAACCCGCCCGAGCGGAACCTGCCAGGCCGAGATCTCCCGAATATCCAAGACGCCCCGGCCCCCCTCGTAGGGGGCGGAGGGCGAGTTGGGGTACCATGCTTATCCCCGGCCCTTCGGAATGAAAGGATGCCCAAAGACTTTAAAGGACCAAGGAAAGTGCCTAATTATACACCAGACCTCGAACCAACGTCATGGATCGAGGGTTACGAGATTGCCATGGACATGCTCGACGTAAACGAGGCGGTTTGCGCCCGATACTTCACGATGATGCTCGAGGGGTCAGCACGCACCTGGTTGAAAAATTTGCCTCCCAATTCCATCCAGTCCTGGGCCGAGTTAAAAGAGTGTTTCATCAAAAACTTCTGGGGAACCTGCAAACGTCCAATGACGATTGTCGATCTACAACACTGTGTTCAGCGCCCGGACGAATCGGCCCACCATTGGTCACGACGGGTGGCAGAAATTATTCATTCGTCAGATGGTATTACGGCGGCTCAAGCTGTGCTCATCCTCGAGCAGAATTGTCATTACGAGCCCTTAGTACAGAAGTTGGGGCGACTCAAACGGAAGGTCCAAGACATGGGCGAGCTAATGGACACCCTCACTAGGTATGCCGAGGCCGATGATACTAAGGATCCCGGCGAGGATGGCAAGGTTAACTCGCCCAAAAAGGGCGAGTCGTCCAAAAATCATGCCCGTTTCCACGGGCACAACCGTCACAATCAGGGGACCAATGGCAAGCGTAGACCGCAGGACGAGCCCTCGGACTTGGTCGCCAACACCAATGCTAATGATGGCAAAAAGAAGAACCGAGACTTCAGTGGGAAAAGGCCGCGTAACTATGAAGAGTTACTCAAGGGCCCTTGCCCGCACCACACCACGGCTGACGGCCCGGCGAGTCATTCTTGGGAAAACTGTTTCGTGATGCGAGAATTTCGGGTGGAGGCAATCAAGAAGAGCCAAAACGAAGATCCAAACCGGCGCCAGGACCAACTCGCCGCGTCCAACCAAAGGCAGAACCCCTTCGGCGGCTTTCCCGAACAGGGGGCTCAGGGAGGCCCGCAACCAGGCGGCGTCCAATACCCGGTGCACCACCAGCGGCGGTACAACCCGCAAGGAGTTTTCCAGCAGCCGCCCCCACAGGGGGCTCCACAGGACTAGGATGACAATGGGGGCTTCCGCAGCAATCCTAAACAGCTAAGTAAGGGGCAGTACCATGTTTTCACCACTAATGCTTGCAGGCGTGATAAAAAGGTAAGTCACCGGGCGTACAGTGTAACTGAGCCAGCGATTCCCAAATATCTCCACTGGTCCGAGCAGACCATAACATGGAGCAGGGAGGATCACCCGCCAAGAATAGATAACCCGGGCGACCTGGCATTAGTCGTGGCTCCCCAAGTGGGGGGTTACACCCTAGCAAAGGTATTAATGGATGGTGGCAGCAGCATCAATATCCTATACTTCGACACATTCCAGAGGATGAATCTATTGGAGAAAGACTTGATGCCTTCGACCACGGTTTTCCACGGAATTGTCCCGGGCAAGTCGGCTTATCCCATAGGCCGGGTCAGGCTCTTAGTAGCGTTTGGAACTGCGCAGAATTACAGGTCGGAGTCTCTAATCTTCGAGGTGGTCAAGCTGAAAAGCCCATACCATGCGCTATTCGGGCGACCGGGTTACGCCCGCTTCATGGCCCGCCCGTGCTACGTCTACCTCAAGCTCAAAATGCCTGGTCCTAAAGGACCCATCACGGTTGATGGAGATAGAAGGATCGCAAAGGAATGTGAAGAAGGGGACGCGGCTTATGCGGAAGTCGCCTGCGCGGCGGAAGAGCTCAAGCACCATCGGGCCAATGTCGACCCGGCTGACATGCCACCACTTAAGAAGCCTACTACAGATTCTGAGTCGCCCCTCAAGTTCAAACTGACGGATGACACCAAGACAATCGATTTCGTGCCTGGCGATTCATCCAAACAGTTCACCATTGGGACGGGTCTGGACCCTAAATAGGAAAGCGCGCTCATCGAATTCATCCGTGAGAATCGGGACATCTTCGCGTGGAAACCTTCTGACATGCCTGGTGTACCGAGAGAATTCGCTGAGCACCATCTTAACGTTGACCCAAAATGCAAACCTATCCAGCAGTACCTTCGCAGATTCAACGAGGAACGACGCAAGGCGATTGGAGAAGAAGTCGTCCGCCTTTTAGCCGACGGGTTCATCGTGGAAGTTTTTCACCCCAAATGGCTGGCTAACCCGGTGTTGGTACTCAAGAAGAATGGCACTTTCCGTATGTGCGTTGACTATACAGACCTCAACAGGGCTTGTCCCAAAGATCCTTTCGCTCTTCCCCGCATCGATCAAATCATTGACTCGGTGGGGGGATGAAAACGATTGTGTTTTCTGGACGCCTATTCAGGATATCACCAGATCAAGATGGCCGTGGAAGATCAGGAGAAGACGGCCTTCATAACCCCCTTCGGGGCCTTTTGCTATGTGTCCATGCTTTTCGGACTCAAAAGCGCGGGGGCGACTTATCAACGCTGTATCCAGAATTGTCTTCGTAACCAAATTGGTCGCAACGTCCATGCCTATGTCGATGATATTGTGATCAAGACCCGCCAGGGGGAGACACTATTGGAAGACCTTAAGGAGACTTTTGATAATTTACGGGTATATCAGATGAAGTTAAATCCTACCAAGTGCGATTTTGGTGTACCTGTAGGAAAATTGCTGGGTTTCTTGGTATCGGAGCGCGGTATCCAGGCTAACCCGGACAAGATTGAAGCAGTTACCTCTCTCGTAAAGTCGGCGAATGTTAATCAAGTTCAATGACTGGCAGGTCGCATTGCGGCTTTTAGTCGTTTTGTGAGTCGCCTAGGGGAAAAGGCGATTCCTCTTTATCAATTACTAAGGAAGTTTGATCGATTCGTCTGGACAAATGAGGCAGACCAGGCGTTTGAGGCCCTAAAACGCCAATTGGTTAACCCGCCGGTCCTGGCAGCCCCGACTGAAAAGGAGCCTATGCTTCTGTATATCGCGGCGAATTCCAAGGCAGTAAGTGTGGCTGTGGTCGTTGAAAGAAAGGAAGAAGGGAAGGAATGCCCAGTACAACGCCCAGTATATTTTATCAGCGAGGTGTTAACCCTTTCCAAACAGCGATACCCGCATTGGCAAAAACTGGTCTATGCGGTGTTTATGGCGAGTCGAAAACTTAAGCATTACTTCCAGGACCACCCGATCACAGTGGTAAGTTCTGCTCCCCTTGGTGACATTATCCAGAATCGGGAGGCAACAGGGCGAATCGCCAAATGGGCGATAGAGTTGGGTCTCATCACATACAGTATACTCCCCGCACAGCTATCAAATCCCAGGCACTGGTTGATTTCGTTAACGACTGGACCGAGCTACAGGTTCCGAAAGACCGGCCTAATCTTACCTACTGGATTATTTACTTTGATGGATCTAGGCAGCTGGAAGGCTCGGGGGCTGGTGTGGTGTTAGTATCCCCGCAAGGAGATAAGTTCTGTTACGTTCTCCGACTCATGTTTCCCTGCACTAACAATGCGGCGGAATATGAAGCTTTGCTTCATGGCTTGCGACTCGCGAAAGAGATGAACCTAACACGAGTCAGGTGTTTTGGCGATTCCGATTTGGTGGCGCAACAAGTTTCGGGCACCTCGGACTCTCGGGATCCCATGATGGCGGCTTACAGACGAGCTGTGTCTGACGTAGCGGGTTATTTTCATGGCTATCAGGTGGACCATATTTACCGGCGACTCAACGAGGCAGCTGACGCCCTCTCGCGACTCGGCTCACAGAGAAAACCGGTTCCCCCTAATGTTTTTCTAGATATCTTGCATAAACCATCCATGGTCTTACCCTCAGAGGAGGAATTGGCGATACCCGATCCCGAGTCTCAGCTCGTGGCAGCTCTCCATGTCATTCCGGATTGGGTTCTCCCTTATCTGGCTTATCTCACTCGCGGCGAGTTACCCACCGACGAAGTTTTTGCTCGCCAGATCGTTCGACGCAGCAAATCCATGGTCATCATTAATGGCGAGTTGTATAAACGGAGCGCTTCTGGGTTTTTTTCAGCGATGCGTCTCCCCCGAAGAAGGATGCGCGATCCTAAAGTACATTCATTCCGGAGACTGTGGACATCACGCTGGGTCACGTTCTTTGGTATCAAAGGCTTTTCGTCATGGTTTCTTTTGGCTGACGGCTCACGCAGATGCAGAAGACATAGTTCGTCGGTGCGAAGGGTGCCAACGTTATGGGAGGCAGGCTCATTTGCCGGCTAAAGAATTGAGAATGATTCCCATTACTTGGCCTTTCGCAGTCTGGGGGCTGGACATGGTTGGTCCCTTTAAAATGTCCTCCAACAAGAAGACCCACCTATTGGTGGCGGTTGATAAATTCACCAAGTGGGTTGAGGCGGAACGTGTTGGAACTTGCGATGCGGAGACGGCGGTCAAATTTTTGAAGAAGCTGATTTTCCGGTTTGGATATCCACACAGTATTATTACTGATAATTGTACTAACTTGTCCCAAGGGGCGATTCAGGATTTTTGTCGTCGAGAACATATCCGACTTGATATTTCTGCGGTCGCTGACCCGCAATCTAACGGGCAAGCAGAACGGGCGAATCAGGAGGTCTTGCGAGGGATCAAGCCCCGACTCATGGTTCCCCTGGAAAGGACTCCAGGGTGTTGTGTTGAAGAGTTACCTTCGGTACTGTGGAGTATTCGGACCACCCCGAACCGGTCCACGGGATTCACCCCTTCCTTTTTGGTCTATGGAGCAGAGGCTGTTCTTCCTACGGACATAAGGCATGACTCTCTTAGAGTCACCGCATATGTGGAGCAAGATAATGAGCTGGCGCGTCAAGATTCTTTGGATGCCTTGGAGGAGGCGCGTGACCTGGCTGCGGCCCGTTCGGCTATCTACCAGGAAGATCTGCGGCGGTATCATAGTCGCCGGGTTAAGAGTCGGACCTTTCAGGAAGGCGACTTAGTGCTTCGTCTAATACAAGATCGAGCGGGCATGCACAAGTTATCACCCCTTGGGAAGGGCCGTTCGTCGTCAGCAAGAACCTCCGCAATGGTTCTTATTATTTGGTGGATCTTCGGCCTAATCGACTGACCACGGAGGCTGAGTCAACTCGCCCCTGGAATATTGCCCATTTGCGGCCTTACTACACTTAAGGTCTTAAGCTTGACACTTTGTAAGTTTTTCAGTTTCATTATAAAGTAATAAAATACTCCCCGACTTGGGGGCTTCTTCATTAAGGAACAAATTGTGTCATCCTGTTGCGACCGTATGAGCCGACAGAATCTGCATTTAGGGTGGGTGCACGAGCTTTCTGACTCGCCTCCCCCTGTCGCGACCTTATGAGCCGACGAAACCTGCATTTAGGGTGGGTGCACGAGCTTTCTGACTCGCCTCCCCCTGTCGCGACCTTATGAGCTGACGAAACCTGCATTTAGGGTGGGTGCACGAGCTTTCTGACTCGCCTCCCCCTGTCGCGACCTTATGAGCCGACGAAACCTGCATTTAGGGTGGTTGCACGAGCTTTCTAACTCGCCTCCCCCTATCGCGACCTTATGAGCCGACAAAATTACTATTGCTATTTTTCGTTGTGGCATAGCCCAGAAGATTTTATGCTTTTTCTCTCTGATGCTTGTTGAAAATATCTATGGTTTGTTTGTTTTCACATATGCTATTCTCAAAGCTTAAGATAGGAGGGTGATAAGAATTGTTTCATCCATGGCGAATTAAGCGCTATAAAAGACTCTTATAAAGAGGCGGGTCAAATATTTCAAGTCGCCTTAAGGGCGATATAAAGGTTCTTGCAAGAGGTATCATCAAAAACAGTACTGACTTATGGAAAAGGGACCTGTTACATGGCTCTCAGGCCAAACTCAATAAAATTTACTTTGCTGGCGCCTCGGGATCATCCTGATGAGAGCTCTGGCTGACTTCGATTTGCATGTCGCCTAGTACCCAATTGCACTTGGCCAAAGCAGCAAAGTCATCTTCATCAGTCAGAATTGATGCCAGGTCCGCCTCCAAGTCGAAAGGATTCTTGGGTCGCCGAGGAGTTATGCTGGTCGTCACGAAGGTTGGCGGGTTGACCTTCTTGTTTCTGCTATCATAAGCCGCCTGGTATTTTGTTAAGTCAAGGCTTGCGGCAAGTTGAGTCGCGGCCAGCCGAGAGTTTTTGACGACTCGCTGATAGTCCTCTTCAACAAATTCGGACCCATCGTCCTTGAGCTGAGGAAAGCCTGCGGCTACTTCTTCTCCGTTGATTTCTGGGGCATATGCCAAACAGCGACTCAGGGCAGTCAGAATACCTCTCCGGGCGGCTGATCGAGTTAATTCGCCAATCTGAGGGGGGAGTGTGGACAAGCAGCCAAGCACCTTCTTGATGGAAGTGATAGGTTCTTTGGCACCCATCACAACTTTAACTGTGAAGACACTGCCTGTGTATAATTGCTCTGTCAGCGTGTAAATCGCCTTCAGCATCAACACACAGTCTTCTTGAAGGTTGGCGGCTCTGGGACCTGAATCATGATGATTAGCGACTTCTCATAAATAAAACAAAAAAGAAAGGAGGAGATCAAAGGTTTAAGTAAAGCTTACCAAAGACGGCTTGCGTCATGTTGGAGATATGACGCTTTAAGCCAGACAATTCTTGTTGTACGGTGGCCAGCCTAGCTTCAGCCTTCTCTGCCCTCTTCAAGGCAGCATTTTGTTCAGCCTAAGCTTCTTTCAACTCGGCCTTGAGTTTTACCAGTTCGGTCAAGGCCAACTGGCATTTTTCCTCCGACTTAGCTCGTGCGTCTTGTTGTCCAGCTAAGTTTTTCCTTAAATCGCCCAGTGCCAATTCGGTGTAAACAAGGTGTTCCTATTGAAAGTTTAAAATAAGGGCAAGTCTTAGAATTACTGCAAAGCAATATCCCTGACACTTGGGGGCTAATGTATAATTTTTCAGGTGAAATTATACAAAAATCAAGACCCGACTCATCTTTTTACTGATTACCCGGCCCTTGGGGGTTACTGGTCGCGAAGCTTTTCCTAAATTTTCAAAACCTGGCTCATCTTTTTAATCATGACCCGGCCCTTGGGGGTTACTGGTCGCGAAGGTTTTTCTAAATTTTCGAAGACCCGGCTCATCTTTTTACTCATAACCCGGCCCTTGGGGGTTAATGAGAATAATATAAGTATAACAAAATTTACCTCATGTTTGTTGTTTAACATCTTCATCACGTTTTTCTCCATCTCATAGCTCGCCTCCACGCGACTTGCAAAGCCAGAACATAGTTCCTTAAACTCCAAATTTGCATAGTCAGAAAGTTTCGCCTTGGAGAGCCCAGACTCGGGAATGGCCTGAGAGGAGGATGCTACATGTTTGGATAAAACTGTCTCCGCCGGTTTAGAAAAGCCAGAGCCAGTAATAACTACAGCATCTGGGTCTTCTGTTGTCATCAATGGGTTTGGCGATTTAAAGGCATCCATTGTTTCCTTCGGCGACTCAGGAAGATCCACTTGAATCGCAGGCTTAGCCTGATCCGGATTGTCTTGAGTCGGAGTTGACTTTTCGGGGGTTCTGAAGTTGCATCAGGAGTTGATCCACTGGTTTTTCTTTTCTTGGCTTGTGCCCTGACAAATGGGAATAAGCACGTTAAGGAATTGAAAAGATCGTTATTCTTAAAAGTCGAGGCAAGGTTATCAAACGACTTACCCCGGAACTCGAATCATTGGTGGAAGTGTTGACATCACTGAGTCGCCAGAAGTGGGAGGATAATTCTGCAAGAGTTATACATCAATATTACAGGCGGGTTACAAATGTGATCCAAAGAAGCATGAATAATGGTTACTCATAAAAGTACCTCGCTTGGCTTTCTTTTGTTTGTTGCTGGTAAGCCAGATACCAGATCGCCAGAGTGACTTCGTGTTTTCCGGTTTGAGGCGTGCTGTGCTTTCTTCAGTAGGAAATTTGGGTCGAAATAAGCATTTGGATGTGAGACGGGAACTTTCCCACATATTCGCCGGGCCGGCTTAGGTGGAGAAGGAGATGAATCGGAGGAAACAGAAATTACCTCAACAGAGTCTTCTTGGCTTTCGTTATCTTCATTCTATTACAAGGAGAGGGAGAGATATAAATACGAAGGTTAATAGCAATGAATGGCGAGTGAAAGGAGGACGAATTTTTACCTCTGAAAGTGCATCGCCGACTTGAGATTCGTCAACTTCGGATGGCTCAGCTGCGGCAGATTTGCCCTTACCCTTGGTTTTCTTTGAGGGCGGCTTAACACTTTTCATGGCTTGTTTTTTGGGCTTCCTGGACCAGAACTTATCGCCTTTCTGAAATGGCAGATGTTACAAAACCACAAACACAAATGAAGCATAAAGCATAAAAACCAATGGCGGTTTAGGTTTGTTTACCTTGGGTGCCGGGTTAATTTTGCAGAAAGGCTTGAGGCCGATTTGGCCACATTTTCCCGCAGGCTCGCCAGTCAGCTTTTTGATAATGGTAACAATGTCCTTCTCCATTAAAGACGTATGGAAGTAGAATTGAGGATGATCCAGGGTACCATCAAATTCACACATCAGCCCATCCCGGCGGCTCAGAGGAAGGATGCGCCATTCGACCCAACAGCGGATTAGGTCAACCCCGGTAAGCCCGTGGTTCGTCAAGGATCTTAAATCGGACAATATTGGGATAAACTCTGATTCTTCCTCCTCCGTGAGCTTGTCTGGGAGCTTGAAATTGGTTGGAAGGCGAGTTGGCCTGTAGCCCAGAAGCTTGTTCTCGCCAGCAGGAGATGTCTCTTGACAGTAAAACCAAGACTCGCCCAAGCGTTTGGGATGGCTAGGCATGATAAGTGAGGGGAATGGGCTATCCCTGCGACGCTGGACGTTGACACCACCAAGTTCCAAGCTGGGGCCGTTGTGGAATTCCGTTTGGCGATTCAGATGGAAAAAATGCCAGAATAAGGGGACAGAAGGCTCGATTCACAGATAAGCCTCACAGAGGACTTGGAACTGGCACAAATTACTTATAGAATTGGGTCCCAGATCCTGGAGGCGGACATTCATGAAAGATAAGGCATCTCTAAGAAACTTTGACCCGGGCAGCTTAAAACCTCGCTCCAGGTGTTCAACAAAAATGATTATCTCCCCCTCTTTGGGGTTAGGGAGGTCTTCTCCGAACCCGGTGCGCCAGCCAATAACGTCCTGGGGATCCAAGCTGCCCGTTTTCACATAATCGGCTAAAATGGAGTCATCAACCTTGGTAGGAAGCCAGTCACTCTTGAAGACGGCGCCCATGCTACAAATAAGTAAAGTATGATATTACATGTCTTGGACGCCTATTGTATGGGATAAAATCAGTTCATTTAACCCGCCGGGTGCTTTGGTTAAAAAAGGGTTTTTGACTCGCCAGATCAAAGGGTCGGGTTGGATCACTATGGCGACTTATGGAAGGGTGGCTATCCCCAAGGTTTGCATTCTGGGGACGGTGAAGGTATTTTGTTTGAAGTACCAGAAGATGAAGACTATAAACAACTTTTTGCAAATAGTAAAAAAGAATGGATCTACCGGACGACCGCGAAAACCTAGAGAAAATGACTGGTCGCGACAGTTTATTATCGGATGATGCCCATTGCTTGGTGAAGATGTTACTTTCAAAGATTCACAAGTACAGCGGATGAGTGAAAGTATGCGGGGCATTAAACTATTCTACCGACGCTCGTGTTAGTCGATTCGAACCAGATAACATCTATATGCAGCGAGCTTCAAGAACATGGCAATGGCGGAAGCTCGAACAGAACGTAAATTTCTCCTAAAGGTGGGCGGAAGCCTAACCTGATGTTGTCGGGAGAGAAGAGTCGACGGAGATGGTGTTCGCTGGAGAAGTGCGGGCGTCCCGTAGAGCAGAGAAGTTTCCGGCGGCAGCAAGGTTCGAGGTGAATGGCGAGGTGGCCGACGGCGATGCAGTCGATGATGCACATGGCGGATGTGTTGATTGCGGCGTGAGGATGGACGACGGCGAAAGCTCACAGACGGCACCGGAGCTTGTCGTGTGGGGGCCGAAGGCACGGTCGGCGGCGGATTCCTCGGGGCGATGCGGTTTTCTCCCTGTGCCGGTGGGGAGGAAGGTGACGGGACTGGTAGGTGAGAAGCGGCAGTTCTGTTCCCCCCCTCGGCCTATTTATCGAGGCAGGTGCAAGAATCGAGGCGCCATGAGCGGGAACCGCCGGGAGATAAAAGATTCGCTATAAATGTGCGCCGAAAATTTCGGGATAAGTGATGCGCTAAAAGATCCGTTGGAGTTGTGGCTATCTTCCCGAAGGTCGAGGAGTAAGAAGTGGCCAATTAGTAATGGTTTGGCGACTTAAGGGATTTTCAGTGCCCAATGGCGGGTGTACGATTTTTTGACATATGAAGAAAAATGAGGGATGAATCGCCTTCAATGGAGCAGAGGTGTTGGCATGAAAAACAAGAAGTTCAAGTCAATACTGGGGCCTAATGTTGGGGATATTACCTGTGGATGACCCGCCCTAGTTGGGCCGGGTCATCCATTGGGCGATTCACCCAAACATTTAGTTGGGCCTCGTTGTGGCCGAATCAAGGTCGTATGACGGTTGTAGCTCTTGGAAGGTCTCCAAGCTTCGGAAGATGGCGACTTAGAAACCACAGGGGTCACGAGTTGTACAGAGAAAAGAATCCTTGTAAACCCTAGGGGATCGACCTGCATATGAAGGCGAGTCCCGGGGGACAGAGAGAGGGAGAGAAATCATCGAGTGCTAGGTTTCGGCGAGTTACGCCTTCCTTGTAATCGAATCCACATTAATACACACAAAAGCAGGACATAGGCTGTTACCTCTTCTCAAGGGGCTGAACCTGGGTAAATCGCCGCGTCTCTCCCGCTTAACCCCTTTGAGTCGCCACCAAGGTCCGATGGCTCCAGTATCAAGTCCTTCCACGAGGACATCTGCCGTGAAAAAACCACGACACATCATGTGCAAGGTAGTGCACACGACTTACGAAGTATCCCCGAGTCGTAGCGAGCTACAAGGACTCTTCAAGACAGAACAAGAACCGTTGTAAGACGACTGTGAACAAACATACCCACTGAATACCGAATCCCAACCTCACATCATGCATCTGTAGGATGATTGTCCTATAAGTTACTACTTGATATCCCACCTATGAATTTCCGAAATATCTGGTCATGCAATCTGGTACACGGATACAAGGAGTAATACTCACACAACTCCTATACTAACCCATCCACTGTATCACATCCGTCAACACATAACCAGAATCTCAAACCTTCATCTACAAAAGACCCTCGTGATCACAATGATACAAAGTATGGCAGTACTCCAGAACAATCTGCACCAGTACTGGGGACATCGGGGTTATCTCGCCACTACTAGTATTGAAGCAATTACAAACATCCTTCGTTCTGAGATACTCAGAAATCTGAATGATGGTGATGTGCACAAGAATCCCCTGGAGCTCAACTCCCCGGAAGAAATCAAGGCAGACAGGAGGCACCAAGACATAAATCCGTAAAATCGATATCTTATAGATTTCACAAATACCCGCGTGATCCTAAAAAAATTATGAGCGAGAAGAGGAGTAGAATTAAGATTTCCTAAGTCGGGAACCTCACCAGAGCATGGAAGAGGAGAAAAAAGAATCCAACTCTCCGATATAACTAAGACTCAAAACATTTTACTAGACACGACTCGGCCAAGTACGATCAGACAAAGGCTCCTATGGTCATAACTTGGCTCTGATACCAACTTGTAACGACTAAGATGCGGTCCTTTCCGATTTAGGGAACGAGGCCCCGAATTGGAAAGAAGCGCATCTAAGCGTTTCGCAAGCACGGTAACATAGCACATACATAATAATAGAATGACAAATAGGGACATAATCTGTCATCTCATAGAATATATCAGAGTTACATCACGCATTATTTCAGACAAGGTAGTTCCGCTATGGACTACATAACATGAGAAATGACTATGCTACCCTGCATGCTTGCCCACGATCACGACCACTCCTCAGTCTTCTGGATAGTTCACGTACAGGCGCTCGTTCTCCTCATCATACTGCCACGCCAGCTGCGTGCCGTCGGGATCACCTATGTCGGGCGTACCTGTACCTGTTGGGGTGTTGAAGTAACCTGTGAGCCACGGGGACTTACCAATCTATGACCTCGGTGCCAGAACTAGTGAAGTTATTAGGTAAGGAAGGTTTAGTATTTAGGTTGCAGCATCCTAAGCATTTATGGTGGCTAACTTATGTAGAACAAGTATTGAAGGTGGTCTATACTACTGATCGATGTCTAGATGATCACTAAGTGATCCTGATCACCTACTTACGTCAATCATAACCCCACCGTGTTCCCGATCGAAGAGAGGTCTTCGAAGGGGACAGTCACGGTTACGCACACAGTTGCAATTTTATTAGATTAATTTCAAGTTATCTATAACCGGATGTTAACAAATATTCCAAGTTGCCACATAACCGCGGCCACGGCTTTTCAAAAGATTAAACCTGCAGGGGTGCTCCAACTAGTCCATCACAAACGGTCACATGCCGCAAAGTTATCTTCTATCACGAATCTCGACATCTCGTCGGATTCCTTAGAGGAAAACCTCAACTTTGGGGAGAATCAAAGCTTCACCGGGATTCCTACACGCAACATATATCACTAAGGTAAGACAACTCTAGCAGGACCTCCCGTCGTATCGACGAACCCGATAAGAGCCGCGTATCTCAGTCTCAGGACACGACGGAAGGAAAAGCCTACAGGAACCAAACCTCAAGTTTCCTTGTGGTGGCCCCGCAGTTTGTCAATTTTGGACCAATACTCATGAGGAGCACTGGCCCGGGTTGTTGATTAACTCCTCGGGGTGGCCATTCCCTATGCAGATTATTATTAAGTGATTAGCAAATTAACACCAATGTTAGGTCCTCCCGGACAAGTCTTAACACTACGCGATTTATCAAGGGGGTCCCCATAACGACCCTGAACGTGTTAGGATCGATCAGTTATGGAATCAAACACCGGTAGCCGGTAACTATGGCGGCAATAACAGAACAAAACACCCGGCAAAAGGCTAGGCCTTCCGTTATTTACCAAGTATATAGGTGAATTAATTAAATATCAGATTTAACATAATGATATCAAACTCATGTTATCACATGAGACAAAGCACCTGCAACTAGCAACGCTAACATTAGTAGCTGAGCAAGCCTACTTAGCCATTCAATATTTGCTAGGAGGGGAAAAGTGTTTGGGTTTCATGGCAATATCAGGAGGCAATTATTTCAGTGGTAGGCAGCAAGCATATGAGGAAAGAAACGTGAATCTAGCATAACAAGTCTAGAGATGGAATCAAGGTCATATCATGTTGCCTGTGATGTCCTCAGCTTGGAACTGATCTTTTTCGTCCTGCACGTACTCTCCTGGATCCACGTACTCGTTCTCCGATCCCGGTGCTACCCAACATAATAATAGCATCCAATGAACAACAACACAACAAGATTCAACAAGAAAATGATGCATGAGATGAAAATGAACATGCATCTACATTCTAGTCACTAGCACAAGCATGAGAAGGAAATACAAGTTCCTGGACAGAACTGCACTCTAAGCTATCTTGACATGCA
The DNA here is from genome assembly GCF_904849725.1 of Hordeum vulgare subsp. vulgare. NCBI lineage: Eukaryota > Viridiplantae > Streptophyta > Magnoliopsida > Poales > Poaceae > Hordeum > Hordeum vulgare. Next base: position 151,171,120 of record NC_058519.1, on the reverse strand, counting down.
TTAGGATGACATGAACAGATGCGTCACGTGAAAACAATGCAAAAACATATAAAGAACGTTACTAACGGAGCTACGGATCAACGGGAAACAACGAAACAAGAAATAGAGTCCTACGTGTCAAATCCATCTCAACACACTCCAATGGCATACTTCTGGCATTCCCAGGTTTCCAAATCCCAAAACAAACAAGTGTGTATGGGGTGGTGCAAAGAATATCATCACACGATCATCTATGCACTCACAAGCATCAAAACATCAAAACTATACAATCTACCATAAACAGCATCATAGCAGTTTGAGGGCTACATGCAAGGCACCTACAGCCACCCAAATATGCCAAATAGGATATGTGGCAGAAGCTATTCAAATGCTCTAAAAGCATGAGAAAAAACATAATACAAAGGAGTTTCACACAGAAAGATCTACAACTGCTAACTTGGACAAAAATATCAGTTTTCAGGGACTTCATGAAAATCTCAGATTCTCACTAGCTGATTATGCTCTGAAGCATTTTGACAGCACCCAAAACAATATCTACAAGAGTCCAAATGGAATGAAAATTGAAAGAGAGCTAGACAAACACAAAAATTGATATCAAAGGATGATTCCCAACACATGGACTTCTACAAGCACAACAACAGGAGAAGAACATATAAGCAGATTCTCAGACTTAGTGAAAATCTCAGATTTTCACTAAACTGGAATTTTAGCCACATGCCTACTTTGACTAAGCTCCACTGCCACAACAAGGATTCAACCTCTTGGGCTCATCACCTCACATGGAACCAAGCTCTCAACATTGAACAAAACAGAAATATGACATTCCCAAAAAAGTGTTCCAATGTGGAATCTTAACCCACCATTGGATTCCTGGGATGATTCTACCCCAAAAACATATATAAAACATAGGCACTTGCATAGAATAATTGGGCACAAAGCTATGAAGAAGATTTACATGGAATCACATAGAAATGAATAGTGCATCATCACATGTGCTTCCACTATCTCATCACCTACACAAGCTTATGCACACACTCACATATCCAATGGTGCACATGAGGGGTAGACCTCATGTTCATGTGTCTTAGCACACCACCACACACACTCTTACATCAAGCACAAACATAACAACACCTACACATGCTAGTATCACACACACACACACTACTTACACTTATAGCATGCATTCCTACCCCTATACATATAAACTTGCACATATGTGCTCATCAAGGCACATCATGCCTTGGGCATGTGTGTGGCACACACACACAAGCACACACAACATCATCAACTACACACACACAAAAAGCATGTGGGGGGGGGGGGGGGGGAACCCACACACACTCACATACACACTTGCACATCATAGTGCACAAGATCATCACTCATGAGGATAAGTAGCACACACACATGCTCTCTAGGCTAGTGCAAAACACACATATTTACATGACCTATCTCTCACATACATAGGCTAGCTCACACACACATACATACACACATACCACTACACATGCACTTCAAGTAACATAGACAAGGTGCTGCATGCTGGTGGTAAGGTAACATAAATACCACACAAGGTTACCTAGTACACCACAGCACTTCCTAGCAATCAAAAGAAATCAGCAAAATAAATAGCAAAGGAAAAAATAAAAGGAATGGGGGAGGGGTCGAACCCTAGACCCCCTGTATCACCACACAGGACCAACACCACTCTGCTACTAGCACTTGCCCGACAGAACAAGGGGGACAAGCAAGGTAAGGTTGCCCTGGCTGCTACTGATGCTACTGTGCCAAATAAATCACAAAACAAAAGGGTGAGCCGAGGGGATCGAACCCCCGACCTGCCAGTGCACCACAAGACACCTACCACTCTGCTACTGCATCAAAACTTAACAAAGGAGGGGAGTAAACCCTTTTGAGCAACCCCTCATGCCTATCCTCTGCCCAACGGTGGCCGGAAGAGGGGAAGGACCTCGCCGGCATTACACGCTAAATTAAGCTACGGCTTGTCGACGGAAGGAAGCATATGCTGCCACGGTTCCATTTCTACCACTAGCTCTACTCGAGGCGGCCTACATCTACCGATCCACGACGCGCGGCGGAGCCGGCGACAGAGAAGGTACACGGTGAGGCTACGGGCTACGGCTCGCGATCTGGGACAGGGAAGAAGGGGGGAAAGGATATATCTCACCTACTGGACGAGGTGGTTGCGTCGGCCAGAGAGGATGTAGAGGAAGAAGGGGAAGAAGCCACGTCGGGGACGATCGTCGGGGAGGAAGCCGCCGCCGTCGAAGTAGAGGTAGCAGTGCCGATCTCGTCGTCCTAGCTACAGGAATGGACTCCTAAAGATCCCGCGTGCTCGCCGAGGTGTTGGAGAGGACGCAGGTGTACGGGCACGACTGCGAGGACCTCCTCAGCTTGTGGCCATGGCGAAGGAGCTCGATCCCCTTACCTGAAGCCGTCGACAGAGAGGGAGGAGGAGATGGGAAAGAGGTGGCAGCGCAAGGGGAGGAACCCTAGGCTGCACGGACGCCAAGGGGTGCTTATATGGAGGAGGAGGAGGCGAGGGACGCGCGCCTCGACGTCCGTGACGGTGTTGCTGCCGTCTTTCTGTCTCTGTCTCACCGAATAAGTCTGACGGAGGAAGGGGGAAGAAGACGCCGTCTACAGGCATGGGCTGCGCTCGATAGGAAGGGGGTTTGGGCCATGCAGGGGGAGGAAGCCCACCAGTGGCGCCACATAAGAGAGAAATAAAACCTTTGGGGTTTTCTAATTACCAAAAAATAAAAAAATAAGCCAAGGCAAATCTATTGGAGTTAAAAATAAAACAAAAAAGCCCCTGGTCATAAGGAATTATGACCTATTTAAATAAAATGAAAAGGAAATATTTGGAGCAAATACATATTTACAAAACATAATGTATTTGATCTGTTTTGTGAATATTTGCACATTTAAAATATAGTTTCAAACAGCAAAAACATAGCATCACATTCACCACAAATAATACTAAAACATGGGCATTTTTGAAATAGGGAAGGGGCAAGTAAGTACTCGGCTTGAGATATATGAGAGGAAGAAGGTTTTGAAACCCTATGCAAACCACATAGTTCTTCCTACTATCAAACTACATCGACATCACCACATATCATCATCACATCACAACACACCACATACATATGATCCCAAGGCAACAAACACAAAGGCATGGATGAATGAATGCATGAATGCAAAGGGAGACATGGCAAGGTGACACATGAAATAACACATGCAATATGCTCTCATTGCAATGACAAGATGGACCCACATACAAGAAGGTTCCAAATATGGCAAGTTACACTCTTGGGGCATTACAGACCCCCTCTCGGTTCCAGACCAGAAACACTCATGCCCCCTGACCAGATGACTGGCATTATGCCACGGCCATGTAACCTTCATCCGACCCCTCTACTTGGTGTGTACCTGATAATAGGATTATGACCTACTATACCATATTCCCTTTCGAGAAGAACTCTGGTAGTACGAAACGTTAGGTGACACACTGACAATACTCGATCTATGCTGACACTGGAGTTTTTAAGTTCATCCACATGGTGTCATGCATCCGGCATGATCAGGCCACAACCTATCACGTCCCACATGACTAGGCTGCCCACGGCCTCTCAATACCTCATATGTTATCATCTTTGTCATGCATGAAATCATACCATGTGATATGCAAGATATGTTATGCAGCAATTTATCAAACAATCACATCACCAAACATTACAACAAATGTTAAAACATGCTTGCCTGGGTCAATGAAGTCAGAGTCTAGCTCCGTGAAGTTGGCTGGAGCGTCTCCCCCTTCGGTATCTACGTCACACAGATCGGATTTCTAATGTAAATACCACTTGTCCATAAATAATGTCTCAAAATACTTTTGAATAAATATTAAGAAAACTAGACAACATGATATTTTTTTTTAAAAAGAATCAACTCAAAAGCCCCTATAGTTTAAAAGTTATGAAGGAAAGAAGTTCAGGGGGCAATACCTAATAAACAGAAAGTTACCTACGGGGGTGACTGAAAAAGAAGAAAACACCCTTATGAAAATGCATAAGCCAGGGAAGAAGATGCCTTCTGGAAAAATATGCCTCTCGAAAACGATTCGAAAATAAATAGGATCCTCACAGTGGGCCACCAATGTCAAGTTTGAATTTCCTCGCCCGAGACAGGGTACTCGCGGCGTCGCTGGTGGCATTTTGCTGCGAACCAGAGGGGGAAGAAGGAACAGCCGCACTCACCAGACTATTCCGCAGTGGTGGGAGTTGGAAGAGGTCATCGGTGAGCACCACATCGACAACAACTCCAACTCTGGCGGATGATGCTTCCGGGTGTAGTTCGATCTCGTCGAAGGGATATGCAAAGGCCGAACTATCGCGAGGCTTAGACGAGCAGATGCTCAAGGAGTGCAGTGGCAAATTTAGCGCTGTGGGGGCACGCTCACCTGAGTGTATTTTGCTGGAGCCCGAAGCTGATCGAGGCGGCCGGTGGTGGGGAAGATGAGCCTCCCGAGGTCCTCCGACGGGTTTGGTGTGGCTCTAGTGAGGTGAGGTGCAGGTGCTGGCTGCAGAAGGGCTCGGGAATCCTCTATTAATAGGTGGGCAAGGGGGTGCCGTGACGGGATAGACTCCGGCGTTGATTACGGCGAGCCATAGGGGTTCGCATGTGCTTACGGGGATCGAGATAGCAACATCGGCCATCAGCGGTTCCATTTTACCACCGACATCTCTCGGGCGCGGCGACTGCAGACTACATGCTTTGCGCTATCCAAGACACATCGATGATGTGGCAGCGTGCGTAGGGTGGGAGACGCACACATGGGAGTTCCTGGTTGTTTGGGCAGTGCCAAACGGTGCAGCTTTGCAGCAGGGGTTAGAGGCGGCCGAAATAGGCGTCGCTAGCGCCGCTTCCAGGGCCGGCCGTGGTAGGCCAGCTCATCCCTGATGACCACAACCATTAAATAGACCATGCGGCACCGTGGATAAGAAGGAGTCACAGTGCGCAAGCCGCCGGAGCAAGCACTGGTGAGATTGATCCTACACGTCGACCTCCACATAGTAGTGCATGCCACCTACTCGATGAAATGCTTCATGCACGAGAAGAATGAGTTTGAGGCTAACTTTTTTTGGATAGGCTGGTCTTTGTCCCTAGAAACAGCTTGCAAATTTTCAGAATATTTGAAGATGGTTGAGGTGGGGTTTTAACAAAAACACCAAATCTGGTCCAAACTTCAGTCAAACAAAATTTGAAAAAAATTGAACTCGCAACAAGAATTTTTTTTGGTGCTCTAGGTTGAGGGTACCAAGGGCTACCAAGGATAGTCTACTTGAAGGTAAGAAACAAAAGGAAACTATATGTTCCTTTGTAAAGTTTTGGGGTTCAAAACGGATTACACAAATTACCTTGGGTCATTTAAAAAAAGGAAAATTGGTAAACCACCCCAAGACTTTAAGAAACTTGTTTTAAAAGATGCCAACAGGATAGAGGGGGATCATAGGTAGGAAACCAATTAAAGAGGGAGAGGGGAAGAATTTTAGTGGAGATCTTAGTTAGCAAAATTTGAGCATAACCTACTTATATGTTTTTAAAAGAAGGGGAGAGGGATTACACAAATCAAATTTTTGCCAAGGAGAAATTATGCAAAGCTCTTGCCAAACCAGAAATGCGACCAAGGAAAACTCAAAACAATTTTACTCAACATAGGATTTTCAAGAAGGTCCAAAAGATGTTTTGTTATATTTTTGGTAATTCTCTTTAAAACTAAATTAAATTAGAAAATCCCAAATTAAAAATTTGGGGGTGTTACAACACCTACCCCCTTAAGAAAAATATCATCTCTGAGATTTCACCCATTCCTCAAGCAAGTGCGGTTGTTCTTTCTGTAGAAAATCTTCTCTTTCCCAAGTGGCTTCATCCTCAGAGTGATTACTCCACTGTACTCTAGATAACCTAGGGACCTTCTGACGTGTCCTCCTTTCTGATTCCTCCAATATCTTTCCTTGTTGTTCACGGTAAGTGAGATCTGGTTGCACATTTATGCTGTCGTATGATACCCGCTGTTGTGGATCATTCACACATTTTCATAACTGAGATATGTGAAATACATCATGCACACGTGACAACTCGGCGGGTTGATCTAGATGATAGGAAACCTTGCCTCTCCGTGCAATTATTTGGAATGTTCTGATGAAGTGAGCTGCCAACTTCCCCTTGACCTTGAATCTTTGCAAACCCCTCATTGGGGATACTAGAAGGTACACGTAATCGTTTGGCTAGAAACTGACGTCACGATGTCTTCGACCGTAATAGCTCTTTTGACGATTGTGAGCTGTCTTGAGTTTGTCTCTGGTGAATTTCACTTTGTCCTCGGCTTCATGGCGCATCTATGGACCGAAGATACGGCTATCCCCGGTCTCTGATCAATTTAGTGGTGTATGACATCTATGTCCGTACAATGCTTCAAAAGGCGACATTTTTAGACTTGCGTGATTGCTGTTGTTGTAGGAAAAATTGACGTATGGCAAACTGTCTTCCCAACTGTTTTCATAAGTTAGCACACATGCCCCGAGCATGTCTTGCAAAATCTGATTCACCCACTCGATCTGTCCTCCTGTCTGGAGGTGATAATGTGTACTAAACACTAACTGTGTTCCCAAGGCTTGTTGTAAGTGACCCAAAAACCTTAAGGTAAACTCAGTGCCTCAGTCGGATACTATGGTCTTTGGAATTCCATGCAAGCAAACAATACGAGCTAGGTAGAGCCTGGCCAGCTTCTATCTGGAGTAGGTGGTCTTGACTGGTATGAAATGGGCCACTTTGGTAAGTGAATTCACGATAACCCATATGGCATCATGTCCATGTTGGCACCGGGGTAGTTCGACAATGAAATACATTCCAATCTCATCGCACTTCCACTCAGGTAATTTCATAGGTTGTAGTTGGCCTGCTGGTTTCTGGTGCTCGACCTTGATTCGATGACATCAATCGTAGCGTGCAATAAAACATGCGATATCTTTCTTCATTCTGTGCCACCAATATTTTGTCTGAATGTACTTCTACGTTTTTGTGCCACCTAGATGGATCAAGTATGGCGTGTTGTGGGTTTCTTCTAAAATCTTTGCCTTGAGGTCCTCTTGGTCAGGAACGCATTGTCGTGGTTTTGTCACGGCAGATGTCCTCGTGAAAGGACTTAGTATTGGAGCCATCGCACTTTGGTGGCGACTCAAAGTGGTTGAACGGGAGTGAGACGGCAATTTACCCAGGTTCGGCCCCTCGTGAGGAGGTAAAGGCCTACGTCCTGCTTTGATTTGTATTGATGGAGTTTCGATTACAAGGAGGGCGTAACTCGCCAGACCTAGCACTCGATGATTTCTAACCTGCCCTCTTCTTCCCTGGGACTCGCCTTTATATACAGGTCGAGTCCCTAGGGTTCACAAGGGTACTTTTCTTTCTACAAACCGTGACTCTTACGATCTCTAAGTCGCCATCTTCCAAAGCTTGGAAACCTTCCGGAAGTTGTAAACCGCCATACAACCTTCGGTCTTGCCAGGCCAAGGCCCGAACCCTGCCTAGATGAATCGCCTGATTTGGTGACCAGGCCCAACTAGGGCGGGTTATCAATAGGTAATATCCCCAACACGCATAGTCGGTCTTTGTACCGTACTATCCCTTGCTCATCCATATTGAACTCTGGGGCCTTGCCGATACTCAATTTCCTTTTTATTCCCTCAATACTAGGATGCCCGTCTTGAGTTTGCTAGATTTGTTCGTCCAGCATGGGCTATATTTCCAGGCGTGCAATGGTGTCTTCTGGGATGAGGAGCATATTGAGTTTGGTAAATTCTTGGATAAACTCTGGTCTCAAATTCTATGTAGCGCTGTTGTCGGGGCTTGGGTTTCTGCTGAGAGCGTCAACTACCACGTATGCCTTGCGATGGTGCTAATGAATTCCCACATCATAGTCTTCGATCAATTCTAACCAACAGTGTTGCCGCAGGTTGATTTCCAGCTGCGCGAAAATACACTTGAGACTCTTGTGATCCATGTATATCTCATAGCAATTTCCAAGCAAGAAATGCATCCATTCCTTGAGAGCGTTTATTACTGCGGCTAATTCCAAGTTGTGAGTGGGATAGTTTTCTTCATGCCATCGTGGTTGCCTTGTGGCGTAAGCCCTGTCTTTTCCCTCTTGCATGAGTACACATCCGAGGCCTTTTCTCGAGCGTCACAATATACTTGAAAGTCTCTGTGTAAATCAAAAACGATCAATACCTGTGTGGTTGTCAATATATTCTTCAATTTTGGAAACTATTCTCGCATGCTTCGGTCCACTCAAACTTCTTATTCTTTTTGAGAAACTGATTCATTGGTTTGGCTATTTTGGAAAACCCTCAATAAATCTTCGGTAATATCCCACCATTCCAAGGAAACTCCGTACGTCTGTAATGTAAAATGGTTGTTTCCATCCATTTACGGCCTTGACCTTCTCGGGGTCCATGGCAATGCCTTCTTGAGTTAGCACGTGACCCAAGAATCTGACTTATTTTAGCCAAAATTCACACTTGCTGAATTTGGTGTACAAATGATTTTTACGCGGCTCACCTAATACAATACTTAGGTGATGTTCGTGATCTTCGGGTGTCTTGGAGTAAACCAATATATCATCAATGAAAACCATGAAGAACTTTCCATGTACGTCATGAAGACCTTGTCCATCAGGTGCACAAATTATGTTGGGGCATTGTTAGTCCAAATGGCACCACTGTAAACTCGTACAATCTGTATCGAGAAGTAAAGGCTATCTTAGGAATATATTTTGGGCGTATCTTTAGCTGATGATACCACGACCGTAAATCAATCTTCGAGAAAACTTTTGCTTGTGCGAGTTGGTCGAACAAGTCATTTATCCGCGGAAGTGGATACTTGTTCTTGATAGTGGCCATGTTGAGAGTTCGATAACCCACAGATAGCATCTGTGTTCCATCGCTCTTATTGGCAAATAGTACTGGTGATCCCCATGGTGAGGAGCTGGGCCAGATGTACCCTTTGTCCTGTAATACTTTTATCTCCTTCAACTCAACCAATTCGGTTGGTGCCATTCGGTAAGTCTTCTTGTAAATTGGAGTTGTCCCGGGTGCAAGTTTGATGCCAAACTCTATTTCTCGGTGTGGTGGCATACCTGGTAATTCTTTTGGAAATACGTTCGGAAATTCACACACTACCGGAGCCTTCTATAACTCAGAAATGTCCACTTTCTTCAATCGGGCTTGGGGAGGTGTGGGTCTCTCCATGTCTGCAACTCTTAGCCTCTTTTCCATATGTAGGTGAGTTTCACAGTCCGGTTGAAGCAGTCAATAAATACTTTGTTTGTATTCAACCAATCCATTCCCAAAATAATGTCAAGGCTATTGCTTTCTATCACAATCAGATTTTCCCAGAACATCAAGCCTTTGATTTCAATGATAACGCCCTTGTAGTAACTTCGAGTAATTTGCTGTACTCCTAGGGACTTGATGGTCATTGAATTTTCCAAGGGTAAAATTGAAAAATCGTGTTTCAAGGCAAATCTTTCTGAAATGAACGAATGGGAAGCTCCAGAATTAAACAAAACCGTGGTAGGAAATTTGTTGATAGGAAACTTACCGAGTCCGATATCCGGTGTGTTCATAACTTCTTCCTTGGCCACATGATTCACGTGACCCTTCCTGTGGTTGTTGTTGGGGTTGAAATTGTTGCGCTTTGTGCTGTGTTGTCATTGGAGTTGTTTGGCTTTGGCACCGCATTTCTTGACATTGGGCACTGTCTGGCATAGTGCCCTGTTTCTCCGCAAGTGAAACAGTTATTGTGTGAGCGCATAGTGAAGTCCTTATTTTTGGCATAGTAATGGTTGGTTGGGTTGTGAGTTGATTTTGGAGCGCGGGGCGTTGAATTTCTTGGGGTCTCAGTCTTCTACCTCTTGTTGCGGGATTATGCAGAATTATTATGACGGCGCTTGCGAATGTCGTCCATGTTGCAACACTCGGTCTCAAGAACAATGGCTTTGTCCACTAGTGTTTTGAAATCTGGGAATGTGTGAACAACTAGTTGACACTTCAATGCTGGAGCGAGTCCACCTAGTAATTTTTCATCTTTTCTCTTCTATTTTATTTTCATCACCAGCATAGCGAGACAATTGGTTGAACTGGTCCAAATATCCCATTAGAGTTGAACTTCGTTGTTTGAGATCTTCATATTCCCTATTCTTGATTTTCATGACACTGTTGGGATATGCGCCCCACGGAAGCTTTCCTTGAATTTGGCCCAGTTGATGTTGTTCTTATTTGGGTGCACGAGTAGGAAACCTTCCCACCACGAAGTTGCTGCTCCAGTCACATAATGAGGTGCGTATAACACCTTCTCGTAGTGTGAGCAATAGGACATAATTAATTTCCTTTCAATATCACGCAACCAGTCGTCGGCTTCCATTGGTTTATCGGTGAGAAAACTCGTGGACAAGTCTTCTGTAATTCAGCCAACCAGGAACGTTGTTGGTGAGGTCCATGGTGGTTTTCTATATTCAAAAGGTGATTCATCTTCTCTTGGTGCTGTTGTTGATTTTGCTCATACATGCGACAAACTTGCAAGAATGTTGAGTCACTGTCTTGCTGACTTGACTGCTGATACGTCCAGTTTGCATCATGCTTTCATGTTGATATTTATCGCTTTATGGGCTGTTATTACACTTTAAGGTACAATACTTATGCCTTTTCTCTCCTAATTTGTAAGGTTTACCTGAAGAGGGAGAATGCCGGCAGCTCGAATTCTGGTCTGAAAAAGGAGCAAGTTTGAGACACCTATTCTGCGCAACTCCAAAAGCCGTGAAAATCAGTAAGGAATTATTTTGTATTTTATAAAAATTACTCGGCGGAAGAAGTACCGGAGGGGAGCCACCAGGAGGCCACAAGCCTGCCAGGCCCGGCCTACCCCCGTGGCCGGGCCTGGGTGGCTTGTGGGCCCCCTGTTGCCCCTCTGGTGCTCATCTTTTGCTATGAGGAGGGTTTCGTCCTAGAAAAAAATTAGGAGGAGGTTTTCGGGAGGAATCGCCGCCGCCACGAGGCGGAACTTGAGCAGAACCAATCTAGAGCTCCGGCAGGGCCGTCCTGCCACGGAAACTTCCCTCCCGGAGGGGGAAATTGTCGCCATCGTCATCACCAACACTCCTCTCATCGGAGGGGACTCATCTCCATCAACATCTTCGTCAGCACCATCTCATCTCCAAACCCTAGTTCATCTCTTGTAACCAATCTCCATGTCGCGACTCCGATTGGTACTTGTAAGGTTGCTAGTAGTGTTAATTACTCTTTGTAGTTGATGCTAGTTGGATTACACGGTCGAAGATTATATGCTCAGAGCCTTAATACTATTCAATACCTCTCTGGTCTTGAACATAATTATTCTTTGTGAGTAGTCACTTTTGTTCCTGAGGACAGGGAATAAGTCTCGCTATAAGTAGTCACGTGAATTTGGTATTCGTTCGATATTTTTATGTATTGTATGTTGTCTTTCCTCTAGTGGTGTTATGTGAACGTCGACTACATAACACTTCACCATTATTTGGGCCTAGAGGAAGGCATTGGGAAGTAATAAGTAGATGATGGATTGCTAGAGTGAGAGAAGCTTAAACCCTAGTTTATGTGTTGCTTCGTAAGGGGCTGATTTGGATCCACTAGTTTATTGCTATGGTTAGACATAGTCTTAATTCTTCTTTCATAGTTGCGGATGCTTGCAAGAGGGGTTAATCATAAGTGGGATGTTTTTCCAAGTAAGGGCAGCACCCAAGCACCGGTCCACCGACATATCAAACTATCAAAGTAGCGAACGCGAATCGTATGAACCTGATGAAAACTAGCTTGATAGAAATTCCCATGTGTCCTCGGGAGCGCTTTACCTCATATAAGAGTTCGTCCAGGCTTGTCCCTTGCTACAAAAGGGATTGAGCCATCTTTTTGCACCTTTGTTACTATTGTTACTTGCTACTCGCTAAAAATTATCATATCACACAACTATTTGTTACGGATAATTTCAGTGCTTGCAGAGAATACCTTGCTGAAAACCACTTGTCAGTTCCTTCAGCTCCTCGTTGGGTTCGACACTCTTACTTATCAAAAGGACTACGATAGATCCCCTACACTTGTGGGTCATCAATACTCTTTTCTGGCGCCGTTGCCGGGGAGTGAAGCGCCTTTGGTAACTGCAATTTGGTAAGGAAACATTTATATAGTGTGCTGAAATTTATTGTCACTTGTCACTATGGAAACTAATCCTTTGAGGAGCTTGTTCAGGGTATCTTCACCTCGAACGGAAGCACCTCAACCTACTGCACCTACTGAAAATATTTGTTATGAAATTCCTTCGGGTATGCTAGAGAAACTGTTGGCTAATCCTTTTACAGGAGATGGAACATCACATCCCGACTTGCATCTAATCTATGTAGATGAAGTTCGTGGTTTATTTAGGCTTGCAGGTTTGCCCGAGGATGAGGTCAAGAAGAAGGTCTTTCCCTTATCTTTGAGGGATAAAGCTTTGACATGGTATAGGCTATGTGATGATACTAGATCATGGAACTGCAACTGATTGAAATTGGAATTTCATCAAAAGTTTTATCCTATGCATTTGAGACATCGTGATCGGAATTATATCTATAATTTTTGGCCTCGTGATAGAGAAAGTATCGCTCAAGCTTGGGGGAGGCTTAAGTCAATGTTATATTCATGGCCCAACCATGAGCTCTCAAGAGAAATTATTATTCAGAACTTCTATGCTCGGCATTCTGATGATAATCGCACCATGCTTGAAACTTCTTGTACCAATTCGTTTATGAAGAGAGATATTGACTTCAAATGGAATTTATTGGAAAGAATTAAATGCAACTATGAAGATTGGGAGTTTGACGAAGGTAAGGAGTGAGGTATGAATCTTAAGTTCGATTGCGTTAAATCCTTCGTTGAAAAAATACTTTTTGTGATTTGAGCGGTAAACATGGACTTGACTCTGAGATAGTAGCTTCATTATGTGAATCATTTCCTGCTCATATTAATCTCCCTAAAGAGAAGTGGTTCAAATATCATGCTCACATAGAAGTCAATGTAGTTAAACCCAATCCAGTTGAAGAGTAAGTCATTGCTTATAATGATCCTATTGTTCCTAGTGCATACATTGAGAAACCACCTTTCCCTGTTAGAATAAAGGATCATGCTCAAGCTCCAACTATGATACGTAAGGGCTAAATTTGAACAACCACACCCCCTGAGCAAATTAGAGTTGAACCTAGCATTGCTATTATCAAATATCTCCTGTCCAACAATGTTGATGGGCATGATATTCACTTCTGTGAAGATGCTGCTAGAATTGCTAAACCTCATACTAGAGACAAACATAGGCCTGTTGTTGGCATGCCTGTTGTTTCTGTTAAGATAGGAGATCACTGTTATCATGGTTTATGTGACGTGGGTGCTAGTGTTAGTGCAATACCTCGATCATTATATGATGAAATTAAAGACGAGATTGCACCTTTCGAGATGGAACCTATTGATGTTGCTATTTAGCTTGCCAATAGAGATACTATTTGCCCTTTGGGAATTGTTCGAGATGTTGAAGTCTTGTGTGGTAAAACTAATTATCCTGCTGATTTTCTCGTTCTTGCTACCACACAAGATAGCTTTTGTCCCATCATATTTGGCAGACCTTTCCTCAATACTGTCAATGCTCATATTGACTGTGAGAAGCAAACTGTCATTGTTGGCTTTGAAGGTGTGTCACATGAATTCAATTTCTCCAAGTTTACCAGACAACATCATGAAAAGAATTGTCTAGTAAGGATGAAATTATTGCCCTATGAAAATGATACTTGCTTCTATTGATGTGCCTCCTACTGATCCTTTAGAGCAATACTTGCTTGAGCATGAAAATGATATACATATGGATGAAATGAACGAGACAGATAGAGTTATCTTTGAACAATGTCCTATCCTTAAGAATAATTTGCCTGTTGAACTGCTTGGAGATGCACCCCTACCAAAGGGTGATCCTATGTTTGAGCTTAAACAGTTACCTGATACTCTTAAGTATGCTTATCTTGATGAAAAAGAGATATATCCTATTATTATTAGTGCTAGCCTTTCATAGCATGAAGAAAAGAAATTATTGAAAACTCTGAGGAAGCACCATGCTGCTATTGGATATACTCTTGATGATCTTAAGGGCATTAGTCCCACTCTATGCCAGCACAAAGTTAAAACCAATCCTGATTCCAAAGCAATTGCAGATCATCAACGGAGATTAAATCCTAAGATGAAAGAGGTAGTAAGAAAAGAAATACTAAAGCTCCTCGAAGCATGTATTATCTATCATGTTGCTCATAGTGATTGGGTAAGTCCGGTGCATTGCGTCGCTAAGAAAGGAGATATTACCGTTGTCCCTAATGATAAAGATGAATTGATCCCACAGAGGATTATTACTGGCTATAGGATGGTAATTGATTTTAGGAAATTGAATAAAGCCACTAAGAAAGATCATTACTCTTTGCCTTTTATTGACCAAATACTAGAAAGATTGTCCGAACACACACACTTCTTCTTTCTAGATGGTTATTCTGGTTTCTCCCAAATACCTATTACACAATCTGATCAGGAGAAAACCACTTTTACCTGCCCTTTCGGTACCTTTGCTTATAGACGTATGCCTTTTGGCTTATGTAATGCACCTGCTACCTTTCAAAGATGTATGATGGCTATATTCTCTGACTTTTGTGAAAAGATTGTTGAGGTTTTCATGGATGATTTCTCTGTTTACGGGTCTTCTTTTGATGATTGCCTCAGCAACCTTGATCGAGTTTTGCAGAGATGTAAAGATACCAACCTTGTCTTGAATTGGGAGGAGTGCCACTTTATGGTTAATGAAGGCATCGTCTTAGGACATGAAATTTCTAAAAGAGGTATTGAAGTCGATAAGGCTAAGGTTGATGCGATCGAGAAAATGCCATGCCCTACAGACATCAAAGGTATAAGAAGTTTCCTTGGTCATGCTGGTTTCTATAGAAGGTTCATTAAAGACTTCTCTAAGATTTCTAGGCCTCTTACCAATCTCTTGCAAAAAGATATTCCTTTTTTTTGACGATGATTGTGAGGAAGCATTTGAAATACTTAAGAAGGCCTTGATAACTGCGCCTATTGTTCAACCACCTCATTGGAACCTACCTTTTGAAATTATGTGTGATGCTAGTGATTATGTTGTTGGTGCTGTTCTAGGACAAAGAGTTGATAAGAAATTGAATGTTATTCATTATGCTAGTAAAACTCTAGACAGTGCCCAAAGAAACTATGCTACTACTGAAAAGGAATGTTTAGCAGTCGTGTTTGCATGTGAAAAGTTCAGATCTTACATTGTTGATTCCAAGGTTACTATTCACACTGATCATGCTGCTATTAAGTATATCATGGAAAAGAAAGATGCTCAACCTAGACTTATCAGATGGGTTCTCTTGCAACAAGAATTGGATTTGCATGTTGTTGATAGGAAGGGTGCTGAGAACCCCGTAGAAGATAACTTGTCTAGGTTGGAGAATGTTCTTGATGACCCACAACCTATTGATGATAGCTTTTCTGATGAGTGATACGTCTCCAAAATATCTATAATTTTTGATGGTTTCATGCTATTATCTTGTCAAACTTTGGATGTTATGCATGCCTTTTATATTTTTTTTGAGACTAACTTATTAACTCAGTGCCAAGTGCCAGTTCCTGTTTTTTCCATGTTTTTGACCCCTTTAAGAGGAGATTTTGAAACGGAGTCCAAACGGAAGAAAATCCCCGAAAAGATTTTTTCCGGAACGGAAGAAGATCGGGAAGCTTGAGAGCCAAGGGAGGGGAGCCTCAGGGGCCCCACAAGCCCCCACCCCACGGCCAGGGGGGAGGCCGCGGACCACAGGCTTGTGGGCCCCCTGGGCGACCTCTGCCCTAGGGGTTACGCCTATAAATTCCCTAAGAATCCCAAAATAATCAGGAGATCATTGAAAGTACTTTTCTGCCGCCCCAAGCTTCTGTCTCCGCAAGATCCCATCTGGGCCAGGTTCTGGTGCCCTGCCGGAGGGGTGATGACCCGCAAGTATAGGGGAGCAATCGTAGTCCTTTCGATAAGTAAGAGTATCGAACCCAACGAGGAGCAGAAGGATTTGACAAGTGGTTTTCAGTAAGGAAATATCTGCAAGCACTGAAATTGTCGGTAACAAGTGATTGTGTGGTGAGGTGATTCATAGCAAGCAACAAGTAACAAAAGTAGCAATGGTGCAGCAAAGTGGCCCAATCCCTTTTGTAGCAAGGGACAAGCCTCTACAAAGTCTTATAGGAGGAAAAACGCTCCCGTGGACACACGGGAATTTCTATCATGCTAGTTTCATCATGTTCATATGATTCGCGTTCGTTACTTTGATAGTTTGATAGGTGGGTGGACCGGCGGTTGGTTACTGCCCTTACTTGGACAAGCATCCCACTTATGATTAACCTCTCTCGCAAGCATCCGCAACTACGAAAGAAGAATTAAGACAAAGTCTAACCATAGCATTAAACTAGTGGATCCAAATCAGCCCCTTACGAAGCAACACATAAACTAGGGTTTAAGCTTCTGTCACTCTAGCAACCCATCATCTACTTACTACTTCCCAATGCCTTCCTCAAGGCCCAAATAATGGTGGAGTGTTATGTAGTCGACGTTCACATAACATCACTAGAGGAAAAACAACATACAACACATCAAAATAAAGAACGAATACCAAATTCACATGACTACTATTAGCATGACTTATCCCATGTCATCAGGAACAAAAGTAACCACTCACAAAGCATAATCATATTCATGACCAGAGAGGTAATGAGTAGCATCAAGGATCTGAACATAAGCTCTTCCACCAAATAATCCAACTAGCATAAACTACAAAGAGTAATCAACACTACTAGCAACCTTACAAGTACCAATCGGAGTCGCGAGATGGAGATTGGTTACAAGTGATGAACTAGGGTTTGGAGATGAGATGGTGCTGATGAAGATGTTGATGGTGACGAGTCCCCTCCAGTGAGAGGAGTGTTGGTGATGACAATGGCGACGATTTCCCCCTCCGGGAGGGAAGTTTCCCTAGCAGGATCATCCTGCCGGAGCTCTAGATTGGTTCTGCTCAAGTTCCGCCTCGTGGCGGCGGCGAAACCACGAAAAAGCTCCTCCTTGATTTTTTTTCTGGATGAAACCCTTCATATAGCAAAAGAGGGGGGCCAGTGGGCTGCCCACAAGCCCTCATAGCGCGGCCTAGGGGAGTGGCCGCACTGTGCAGGCTTGTGGGCACCCCCTGGTGCCCCTCTGGCACTTCTTCGGCCCAGTATTTTTGAGAAATCAAGAAAAAAAATCCTCGTTGATTTTTATGGCGTTTGGAGTTGCGTAGAATAGGTATCTCAACTTTGCTCCACTTTCAGGCCAGAATTCCAGTTGCCGGCATTCTCCCTCTTCATGTAAACCTTGCAAAATAAGAGAGAAAAGTCATAATAATTGTACGTGAAGTGAAATAACAACCAAAGAAGCGATAAATATCAACATGAAAACATGATGCAAAATGGATGTATCAACTCCCCCAAGCTTATACCTCGCTTGTCCTCAAGCGAAAGCCGAGCTCAATAAATATGTCCACATGTTTAGGGAGAGAGGTGTCGATAAAACAAGCTACGAACATGCATGCATCATGATCAAGATCAGAATAGCAATACCAACATATAATCTCTCATGCTAATGTGATAATTCCTTCACAAAGTAAAGCATGGATCAAGAACCTTACCGAGAAGTAACAACCGATAGCCTTTAGTCATTGAAGCAATTGCAATTTATCACAACATCAGGAAGAGTCAAATAAGAGCTTGTAAAGCAAATCCACATACTCAATCATTCTTTCGTTCTCTACAATTGCTACAACTCACGTGGTACTCATGAGATCAAAGTTTCAGCTGGACACATAGAAAGATAGGGGCGTACAGTTTTGCCTCCCAACTGCTTACCTCAAGGGTAATGTCAACAATAATAATTCATGAATGCTTACCTCCAAGTTGACATATGAATATAGATCTTTCCCTAGCATGTAACGTTAGCCAAGATAAAGGAAAAATAAGGAATTGGTGAAGATCACCATGACTCTTTCAGGGGCAAAAAGTAAAGGTACAAGATAGGCCCTTCGCAAAGGGAAGCAGAGGTTGTCATGCGCTTTTGAGGTTTGGATGCGTGTCCTCTTAGTGCGGAGGAACGCCACTTTATATTGCCTCCTGTGATAAAGAACTTTATTATGCAGTCTGTCGCTTTTATGTCTTCCTTATCATAGGTTCGTACAAAGCTTATTTTCCACACACTAATAGATCATACATATTAGAGAGCAATTTTTATTGCTTGCACCGATGACAACTTACTTGAGGGATCTTATTCAATCCATAGGTAGGTATGGTGGACACTCATGGCAAAAATGGTTTGAAGGTTTATGGATGCACAAGTAGTATCTCTACTTGGTGCGGGAGTTTTGGCTAATATGATGTGGAAGCAATCATCACATGCTAAGGGATCTCTAATCATATAACATTGTTCAGAGCGAAGCAAACACAATTCATTATGTTGTCTTCCTTGTCCAACATCTACTTCTAGGCATGCAATAGTTTGGTGAGTGTTCACAATCATAGATGGTGTCAGAGATGATATATTTATATGTGAACCTCTCCTTCTTTATCACTTCCTATTAATTGCAACAATGACCAAGGTCTACGTTTCTCTACCCTCAACAAGTTTCAATCCTCATTCTTTTTATATGTGAAGCCATCACTTCCCATAAGATCATTACATGATCTTTCATGCTTTTGTTCTGTTCTCACTCTTTTGATCATGGTAACAGGCAAAGCCATTCAAATGAGACACTCTTTATTATAAGGCTCACGAGCAAGAATACATCGGGGGTGACACAAAGAAAACCTCAAGACTAAAACACTAAGACTTTTAATCTACTAGAGAAAGAGAAAACTGAAAAGGAAAACTAGAACAAAGGTAAAGGCAAAAGATGTGATGGTGATATGATACCGGGGCAACTCCCCCAAGCTTGGCACAAGCCAAGGGGATTGCCCATACCAATCCTCAGTTATCTTCCTTTGGTGGTGATGGTGGAGTTGTTGCAACATGAGTTTTTGATCCTCCGTCTTCCAAGGCATAGGTGGTCCATCATGGAAAGATGAACGAGTCTCTGGAATCCTCAAATCTGCAGCCAACCGTATTGATTTAAATCTATACTCATACTCACCGTTTTGGTTCTGCAGGTCATAGATCTGGCCCTAGAGTTGATCAATCCTATCATAGAGCCTGGAAAGATGCTTTCCAATGTCATTGGCATCAATCCTGTGCTTGTTGGTGAACTCCGTGATCATCATGTGGTTGGCGTTGAGTCCATGCTCCACCATCCCTTGGACTATGAGGACTTGTTGCTACATTGCTTCGAGCCTCGTCTCCACGCTTCTGGTCTTCTTAGGACCCTCAACATCAGGGATGTGCAACATCCCCTCATGCATCTCGATAGATTGAGGGTGTTGCAGTACTTCCGTGAGGTAGGGATTGATGACCTTCTCGAAGATCTTGTCCTTCGGAGCTTTGGGGAAGTCATGGCGATCTAGATCTGCAACAGAAACAGGCTCGAAACAAAAAACAAAGGAAATCTGCGTGATGCAGGGGTCAGACCAAACAGAAGTATATATAATGATTTTTTCAGACCAGTAGGAGTACCTTGCACGAAAATGGAGTCCGGGAGGCGCACGAGGTGGCAACAATGCCTCACGGCGTGACCAGGGGTGGGCCCGCGCCGTGCAGGCTTGTCGCCTCCTCCGGCACTTTCCGGACTACTTCCAATTTTTGTATTTTTTCAAATATTCGAAAACGCAGAAAATTTCCTATTGGAAAAGCTTTGGACCCTATTTTCTTACCGAATCACATACCTCTTCGTTTTTGGAGTCTGAAACAGACTGATAAACATCCCTTAGGTATTCCTCCGGAGTTATGGAATTGATAATATTGCTTTCAACATTTATGGGAGTACCTGATATATAATGCTTGATTCTCTGGGCATTTACCACTCACGGACAATTACCTTCCGTGTTGTTGATCTTGATAGCACCAGAACAATATACTTCCTCAAGAACATAGGGACCTTCCCATTTAGAGAGAAGCTTGCCTGCAAAGAATCTTAAATGAGAGTTATATAGCAAGACGTAATCACCTACATTGAACTCACGCTTTTGTATCCTCTTATCATGCCACCTCTTAACCTTCTCTTTGAACAACTAGGCATTCTCATATGCCTGAGTTCTCCACTCATCAAGCGAGCTAATATCAAATAACCTCTTCTCACCGGCAAGTTTGAAATCAAAGTTGAGCTCTTTGATTGCCCAATAAGCTTTATGCTCTAGCTCAAGAGGTAAATGACATGCTTTACCGTACACCATTTTGTACAGAGACATGCCCATGGGATTCTTATAGGCAGTCCTATAAGCCCACAGTGCATCATCGAGCTTCTTAGACCAATTCTTTCTAGACCTGTTGATAGTCTTTTGCAGAATCATTTTAATCTCTCTATTACTTAGCTCTACTTGACCACTGGACTGAGGGTGATAGGGAGATGCAACTCTATGGTTGACATTGTACTTAGCAAGCGTTTTACGGAAAGCACCATGAATGAAGTGTGAACCACCGTCGGTCATTAGATATCTAGGGACTCCAAATATAGGGAAGATAACTTCTTTCAGCATCTTGATAGAGGTGTTGTGATCAGCACTACTAGTGGGGATAGCTTCTACCCACTTAGTGACGTAATCAACAACAACTAAGATATGCGTATACCCGTTGGATTTAGGAAAAGGTCCCGTATAATCAAAGCCCCAAACATCAAATGGTTCAGTGACAAGTGAATAGTTCATTGGCATTTCCTGACGTTTGCTAATATTACCTATTCTTTGACATTCATCACAAGACAAGACAAACTTACGGGCATCCTTGAAGAGAGTGGGCCAATAGAAACCTGATTGCAATACCTTGTGTGCAGTTCTATCTCCCGCATGGTGTCCTCCGTAGGCCTCGGAGTGACACTTCTGTAGGATCTGTCCCTGTTCATGTTCAGGTACACAACGTCTAATAACACCATCTACTCCTTGCTTATAAAGGTGAGGATCATCCCAAAAGTAATGTCTCAAGTCAAAGAAGAATTTCTTATTTTGCTGGTACGTGAAACTAGGTGGTATGTATTTGGCAACGATATAGTTCGCATAATCAGCATACCACGGTGAACTACGTGAAGCATTGATGACATTCAATTGCTCATCGGGAAAGCTATCATCAGTAGGTTGTGGGTCATAAAGAACGTTCTCCAACCTAGACAAGTTGTCTGGTAGTGGATTATCAGCACCCTTTCTGTCGACAACATGCAAATAAAATTCTTGTAGCAAGAGAACACATATGATAAGTCTAGGTTTAGCGTCCTTCTTCTCCACGAGGTACTTAATAGCAGCATGATCAGTGTGAATAGTCACTTTGGAATCAACTATGTAAGACCTGAACTTTTCACATGCAAACACGACTGCTAAAAATTCCTTCTCCGAAGTGGCATTGTTTCTCTGGGCACTGTCTAGAGTTTTACTAGCATAGTGAATGACATTCAACTTCTTATCAACTCTTTGCCCTAGAACAGCACCAACAGCATAATCGCTAGCATCACACATGATCTCAAAAGCCAAGTTCCAATCAGGTGGTTGAACAATAGGTCCAGTTATCAAAGCCCTCTTAAGTATTTCGAAGGCTTCCTCACAATCATCGTCAAAAACAAAAGGAATATCCTTTTGTAAGAGATTGGTAAGAGGCCTAGAAATATTAGAGAAGTCTTTGATGAACCTTCTATAGAAACCAGCATGACCAAGGAAACTTCTTATACCTTTGATATCTGTGGGGTATGGCATTTTGTCAATTGCATCAACCTTAGCCTTATCGACTTCAATACCTCTTTCAGAAATTTCATGTCCTAAGACGATGCCTTCATTAACCATAAAGTGGCACTTCTCCCAATTCAAGACAAGATTGGTGTCTTTACATCTCTGCAAGACTCGATCAAGGTTGTTGAGGCAATCATAAAAGGAAGACGCGTAAACGGAGAAGTCATCCATGAAAACCTCAACAATCTTTTCACAAATGTCACAGAATATAACAATCATACATCTTTGAAAGGTGGCAGGTGCATTTCATAAGCCAAAAGGCATACGTCTATAAGCAAAGGTACCGAAAGGGCGGGTGAAAGTGGTTTTCTCCTGATCAGATTGTGCAACTGGTATTTGGGAGAAACCAGAATAACCGTCTAGAAAGCAGAAGTGTGTGTGTTTAGACAGCCTTTCTAGCATTTGGTCGATAAAAGGCAAAGGGTAATGATCTTTCCTAGTGGCTTTATTCAATTTCCTAAAATCGATCACCATCCTATTGCCAGTAATAATCCTCCGAGAGATCAATTCATCCTTATCATTAGGGACAACGGTAATGCCTCCCTTCTTAGGAACGCAATGCACCGGACTAACCCAATCACTATGAGCAACACGATAAATGATACCTGCTTCCAGGAGCTTTAGTATTTCTTTTCTCACTACTTCTTTCATCTTAGGATTTAATATCCTTTGACGATCAGCAACTGGTTTGAAATTAGAATCAGTTTTAATCTTGTGCTGGCATAGAGTAGGACTAATGCCCTTAAGATCATCAAGAGTATATCCAATACCAGCACGGTGCTTCTTTAGAGTTTTTAGTAACTTATTTTCTTCATGATCTGAGAGGCTAGCTCTAATAATAACATGATATATCTCTTTTTCATCAAGATAGGCATACTTAAGAGTATCAGACCACTGTTTAAGCTCGAACACAGTATCACCCTTTGGTGGGGGTGGATCCCCAAGCAGTTCAAGACGCAGATTATTCTTAAGGATAGGATATTGTTCTAAGACAACTCTATCTATCTCATCCCTTTCATCCATATGCATATCATTTTCATGCTCAAGCAAGTATTGCTCTAAGGGATTAGTAGGAGGCACGGCAATAGAGGCTAAGGCAATAGTTTCATCCCTACTAGGCAACTCCTTTTCATGAGGTTATCTACCAAACTTAGAGAAATTGAACTCGTGTGACACACCTTCAAAGCCAACAGTGACAGTTTGCTTCTCACAATCAATATGAGCATTGACGGTATTGAGAAAAGGTCTGCCAAATATGATGGGACAAAAGCTATCTTGTGCAGTAGCAAGAAAGAGGAAATCAGCAGGATACTTCGTTTTACCACACAAGACTTCAACATCCCTTACATTTCCCACAGGGCAGATAGTATCTCTATTGGCAAGCTGAATAGTGACATCGGTAGGTTCTATCTCAACACGTGCAATATCGTCTTTGATTTCATCATATAAGGATTGAGGTATTGCACTAACACTAGCACCCAAGTCACATAATCCATGATAACAATGATCTCCTATCTTAACAGAAACAATAGGCATGCCAACAACATGCCTATGTTTGTCTCTAGCGTGAGGTTTAGCAATTCTAGAAGCATCTTCACGGAAGTGAATATTATGTCCCTCAACATCGCCGGACAGAAGATCTTTGATAATAGCAATGCTAGGTTCAACTCTAATTTGCTCAGGGGGTGTAGGTGTTCTAATATAGCCTCTACGTATCACAGTTGAAGCTTTAGAATGATCCTTTATCCAAACAGGGAAAGGTGGTTTCTCAATGTAAGCACTGAGAACAACAGGATCATTATAGGCAATGACTTTCTCTTCAACTGGAGTGGGTTTAACTACATTGACTTCTAAAGGAGGATGATATTTAAACCACTTCTCTTTAGGGAGATCAATATGAGAAGCAAATGATTCACACAATGAAGCTACTATCTGAGAGTGAAGTCCATACTTAGCGCTAAAATTACTAAAGGTATTTGTCGCAACAAAGGATTTAATACAATCAAACGTGAAATTCATACCTGACTCCTTACCTTCTTCAAGCTCCCAATCTTCAGAGTTGCCTTTAATTCTCTCCAATAAATTCCATTTGAAGTCAATATCTCTCTTCATAAAAGAACCGGTACAAGAAGTGTCAAGCATGGCGCGATCATCATGAGAAAGTCGAGCATAGAATTTCTGAATGATAATTTCCCTCGAGAGCTCATGGTTGGGGCCTGAATATAACATTGGTTTAAGCCTCCCCCAAGCTTGAGCGATGCTTTCTCTGTCACGAGGCCAAAAATTGTAAATATAATTTCGATCATGACGTACTAAATGCATAGGATAAAACTTTTGATGAAATTCCAATTTCAACCGGTTGTAGTCCCATGATCCAGTATCATCACATAGCCTATACCATGTCAACGCCTTATCCTTCAAAGATAAAGGAAAGACCCTCTTCTTCACCTCATCCTCGGGCAAACCTGCAAGCTTAAATAAACCACAAACTTCATGTACATAGATTAGATGCAAGTCTGGATGTGATGTTCCATCTCCTGTAAAAGGATTAGCCAGCAGTTTCTCAAGCATACCCGAAGGAAATTCAAAGCAAATATTTTTAGTAGGTGCAGGAAGTTGAGGAGAAACTCTTTGTGCTTCCGTTCGAGGTGAATATACCCCGAACAAGCCCCTCAAAGTATTAGTATCATAGTGACAAGTGACAACAAATTTCAGCACACTATATGAATGTTTCCTTACCAAGTTCCACTTACCAAAGGTGCTTCACTCCCCGGCAACAGCGCCAGAAAAGAGTCTTGATGACCCACAAGTATAGGGGATCAATCGTAGTCCTTTCGATAAGTAAGAGTGTCGAACCCAATGAGGAGGAGAAGGATCTGACAAGTGGTTTTCAGCAAGGAAATATCTGCAAGCACTGAAATTGTCGGTAACAAGGGATTGTGTGGTGAGGTGATTCGTAGCAAGCAACAAGTAACAAAAGTAGCAACGATGCAGAAAAGTGGCCCAATCCCTTTTGTAGCAAGGGACAAGCCTGGACAAAGTCTTATAGGAGGAAAAACACTCCCGAGGACACACGGGAAATTCTGTCATGTTAGTTTCATCATGTTCATATGATTCACGTTCGTTACTTTGATAGTTTGATATGTGGGCGGACCAGCGCTTGGGTACTGCCCTTACTTGGATAGGCATCCCACTTATGATTAACCCCTCTCGCAAGCATCCGCAACTACGAAAGAAGAATTAAGACAAACTCTAACCATAGCATTAAACTAGTGGATCTAAATCAGCCCCTTACGAAGCAACTCATAAACTAGGGTTTAAGCTTCTGTCACTCTAGCAACCCATAATCTACTTACTACTTCCCAATGCCTTCCTCTAGGCCCAAATAATGGCGACGTGTTATGTAGTCGACGTTCACATAACACCACTAGAGGAAAAACAACATACAACACATGAAAATACCGAACGAATACCAATTTCACATGACTACTATTAGCATGACTTATCCCATGTCCTCAGCAACAAAAGTAACTACTCACAACGCATAATCATATTCATGACCAGAGAGGTAATGAGTAGCATCAAGGATCTGAACATAAACCCTTCCACCAAATAATCCAACTAGCATCAACTACAAAGAGTAATCAACACTACTAGCAAGCTTACAATTACCAATCGGAGTCGCGAGACGGAGATTGGTTACAAATGATGAACTAGGGTTTGGAGATGAGATGGTGCTAATGCACATTTTGATGGTGACGAGTCCCCTCCAATAAGAGGAGTGTTGGTGATGACGATGACGATGATTTCCCCCTCCGGGAGGGAAGTTTCCCCGGCAGGATCGTCCTGCCGGAGCTCTAGATTGGTTCTGCTCAAGTTCCACCTCGTGGCGGCGGCGAAACCACGAAAAAGCTCCTCCTTAATTTTTTTCTGCACGAAACACTTCATATAGCAAAAGATGGGGGCCAGTGGGCCAGTGGGCTGCCCACAAGCCCTCATGGCGCGGCCTGGGGAGTGGCCGCGCCGTGCAGGCTTGTGGGCACCCCCTGGTGCCCCTCTGGCACTTCTTCGGCCCAGCATTTTTGATAAATCAGGAAAATAATCCTCATTCATTTTTAGGTCGTTTGGAGTTGCACAGAATAGGTATGTCAACTTTGCTCCACTTTCAGGCCAGAATTCCAGTTGCCGACATTCTCCCTCTTCATGTAAACCTTGCCAAATAAGAGAGAAAAGGCATAATAATTGTACCGTGAAGTGAAATAACAACCAAAGAAGTGATAAGTATCAACATGAAAACATGATGCAAAATGGACGATCAAGGGGGGATTCGGATACGGAGGGCTTCTTCATCAACACCATGACCTCTCCGATGATGCGTGAGTAGTTCACCATAGACCTACGAGTCCATGGCTAGTAACTAGATGACTTCTTCTCTCTCTTGGATCTTCAATACAAAGTTCTCCATGATCTTCATGGAGATCTATCCGATGTAATCTTCTTTTGCGGTGTGTTTGTCGAGATCCGATGAATTGTGGATTTATGATCAGATTATCTATGAATCTTATTTGAGTTTCTTCTGATCTCTCTTATGCATGATTTCATATCCTTGTAATTCTCTTTGAGTTGTGGGTTTTGTCTGGCCAACTAGACCTATGATTCTTGCAATGGGAGAAGTGCTTGGTTTTGGGTTCATACCGTGTGGTGACCTCACATAGTGACAGAAGGGGTAGCGATGCACGTATCGTGTTGTTGCCATCAAGGGTAAAAAGATGGGTTTTCATCATTGGTTTGAGATTATCCCTCTACATCATGTCGTCTTGCTTAAGGCGTTACTCTGTTCATCATGAACTCAATACACTAGATGCATGCTGGATAGCGGTCGATGTGTGGAGTAATAGTAGTAGATGCAGGAAGTATCGGTCTACTTGTCTCGGACGTGATGCCTATATGTATGATCATTGCCTTAGATATCGTCATGACTTTGCGCGGTTCTATCAATTGCTCGACAGTAATTTGTTCACTCACCGTGATATTTGCTATTTTCGGAGAAGCCTCTAGTGAACACTATGGCCCCCAGGGTCTACTCCACACCATATTTTCAACCTTAAAGTTTTTACTTCGTTGCACTTTCCGCTTTCAGTTCTCACTTTGCAAACAATCTTGAAGGGATTGACAACCCCTTTGAAGCGTTGGGGGCAAGCTTGGTTGTGTTTGTGCAGGTACTCTGGACTTGGCAAGACCCTTCTTCTGGATCGATACCTTGGTTCTCAAACTGAGGGAAATACTTACTGCTCCTGTGCTGCATCACCCTTTCCACTTCAAGGGAAAAAACCAACGCAAGCCTAGTCTCCGTCAACGTGTCAATTTCTGGCTCTATTGTTTGAGAAGTAGAAATGAACAATTGAATGTCATCAATGCTTCACGTAGTGCACCGTGGTATGCTCATTATGCAAATTATATTGTTGCTAAATTTATACCACCTAGTTTCACATACCAGCAAAACGAGAAATTCTTCTTTGATCTGAGACGTTACTTTTGGGATGATCCTCACCTTTATAAAGAAGGAGTAGATGGTGTTATTAGATGTTGTGTACCTGAACATGAACAGGTACATATCCTACAGAAGTGTCACTCCGAGGCTTACGCAGGACACCATGCGGGAGATAGAACTTCACACAAGGTATTGCAATCCGGTTTCTATTGGCCTACCCTCTTCAAGGATGCCGTAAGTTTGTCTTGTCTTGTGATGAATGTCAAAGAATAGGTAATATCAGTAAATGCTAGGAAATGCCTATGAATTATTCACTTGTCATTGAACCATTTGATGTTTGGGGTTTTGATTATATGGGACCTTTTCCAAAGTCCAACAGATATACTCATATCCTAGTTGTTGTTGATTACGTTACTATGTTGATAGAAGTTATCCCAACTAGTAGTGCTGATCATAACACCTCTATTAGGATGCTTAAAGAAGTTATTTTCCCTAGATTTGGAGTCCCTAGATATCTAATGACTAATGGTGGTTCACATTTTATTCATGGTGCTTTCCGTACAATGCTTTCTAAGTATGATGTCAACCATAGAATTGCATCTCCCTATCATCCTCAGTCCAGTGGTCAAGTAGAGCTAAGTAATAGAGAGATTAAACTAATTCTGCAAAAGACTGTTAATAGGTCTAGAAAGAATTGGTCTAAGAAGCTTGATGATGCACTGTGGGCTTATAGAACTGCTTATAAGAATCCCATGGGCATGTCTCCGTACAAAATGGTTTACGGTAAAGCATGTCATTTACCTCTTGAGCTAGAGCATAAGGCTTATTGGGCAATCAAAGAGGCCAACTTTGATTTCAAACTTGCTGGTGAGAAGAGGTTATTTCATATTAGCTCACCTGATGAATGGAGAACTCAGGCATATGAAAATGCCAAGTTGTTTAAATAAAAAGTGAAGAGGTGGCATGATGAAAGGATACAGAAACGTGAGTTCAATGTAGGTGACTATGTCTTGCTATACAATTCTCGCTTAAGATTTTTTGCAGGCAAGATTCTCTCTAAATGGGAAGGTCCTTACATTGTTGAGGAAGTATATCGTTCCGGTGCCATAAAGATCAACAACACCGAAGGTAATTTTCCGAGAGTTGTAAATGGGCAAAGAATCAAGCATTATATCTCAGGTACTCCCATAAATGTTGAAAGCAACATTGTTAACACCATAACTCTGGAGGAGTACATAAGGGATATTTATCAGCCTGTTTCAGACTCCGAAAACGAAGAGGTATGTGATTCGGTAAGTAAACCGACTCCAAAACTTTTCGAGTAGAAATTTTTCTCCGTTTTGGAATTTTCAGAAAAATAGAAAAAATTAAAGTAGTCCGGAAAGCGCACGAGGAGGCGACAAGCCTGCCAAGCCCGGCCTACCCCCCTGGCCGGGCCTGGGTGGCTTGTGGGCACCTCGTGTGCCTCCCGGACTCCGTTTTCTTGCGGAGTACTCCGTTTGGTCGGAACAAATTCATTATATATTCTACCGAAAGGTTCGACCCTCGTATCACGCAAATTTCCTCTGTTTCGTTTCGAGCTACTGTACAAACAGATCTAGATCGCTATGGCGTCCCCAAAAGTTCCGAAGGACAAGTTCTTCAAGAAAGTCATCAATCCCTACCTCGCGGGAGTGCTGCAACACCCTCAATCTATCGAGATGCATGAGGGGGTGTTGCACATCCGTGATGTTGAGGGGCCCAAGAAGACCGGAAGCGTGGAGGTGAGGCTTGAAGCAATGGAGCAGCAAGTCTTCAAGTGCCAAGGGATGGTGGAACGCAGACTCAACGCCAACCACATGATGATCACAGAGTTCAGCAACAAGCACAAGATCGATGCCAATGACATCGGGAAGCACCTCTCCAGGCTCTATGACAGAATTGATCACCTCCAAGCCCAGATCTACGACCTGCGGAACCAAAACTGTGAGTATGAGTATAGATTTAAATCAATACAGTTAGTTGCAGATTTGAGGATTCCGGAGACTCGATCATATTTCCATGATGGAGCACCTATGTCTTTGAAGACGGAGAATCAACCCAAGATTGCAAAAACTCCACCACCATCACCTTCGAAGGAAGACAATTAAGCATGGGTATGGGCACTCCCCGTGGCTTGTCCCAAGCTTGGGGGAGTGGCCCCGGTATCGTATCACCATCACATCTTTTACCTTTACCTTTTTCTTAGTTCGATCCTTTTTAATTTTAGCTTTTTCTAGTAGAATAAAGTTCTTAGTATGATCTAGTCTTGAGTTTTGCTTTGTGTCACCCCCAATGTAATCAAGTTCATGAGTCATATAATAAAGAGTGTTTTAGTTAAGAGCCTTGGCTTATGCCATGATCTAAAGAAAAGAATAATAAAAGAACAATAGCACGAAAGATCATGTAATGATCTTATGGGAAGTGATGACTTCACATATAAAAAGAATGTTGATTGAAACTTGTTGCGGGTGGACCAACGTAGACCTTGGTCATTGTTGCAATTAATAGGAAGTAATAAAGAAAGAGAGGTTCACATATAAATATATCATCTTGGGCGCCATCTATGATTGTGAACACTCACTAAACTATTACATCCTTAGAAGTAGATGTTGGACAAGGAAGACAACATAATGAATTATGTTTGCTTGGTTCCGAAATATGTTATATGACTAGAGATCCCTTAGCATGTGACGCTTGCTTCCACCTCATATCAGCCAAAACTTCCGCACTAAGTAAAGATACTACTTGTGCAACCATAAACCTTCAACCCAGTTTTACCATGAGAGTCCACCATACCTACCTATGGATTGAATAAGATCCCTCAATTAAGTTGTCATCGGTGCAAGCAATAAAAATTGCTCCCTAAATATGTATGATCTATTAGTGTGTGGAAAATAAACTTTGTACGAGCCTCTCATGAGGAAGACATAAAAGCGACAGACTGCATAATAAAGTTCTTTATCACAGGTGGCAATATAAAGTGACGTTCCTCCACACTAAGAGATCACACATCCAAACCTCAAAAGCGCATGACAACCTGTGCTTCCCTCTGCGAAGGGCCTATTTTGTGCCTTTACTTTTTATCCTTAAAAGAGTGATGGTGATTGACACCAATTCATTATTTCACATTTATCTTGGCTAACGTCATGTGCTAGGGAAAGATCTATATTCATATGTCAACTTGGAAGTAAGTACTCATGAATTATTATTGTTGACATTACCCTTGAGGTAAGTCGTTGGGAGGCGAAACTATAAGCCCCTATCTTTCTCTGTGTCCACCTGAAACTTTAATCTCATGAGTACCACATGAGTTTTAGAAATTGTAGAAGACGAAAGGATGATTGAGTATGTGGATTTTCTTTACAAGCTCTTATTTGACTCTTTCCGATGTTATGATAAATTGCAATTGCTTCAATGATTAAAGGCTATTGGTTGTTAATTCTCAATAAGGTTCTTGATCCATACTTTACTTTGTGAAGGAATTGTCACTATAGCATCAGAGATTATATGACGATATTGCTGCTCTAATTATGATCATGATGTCTGCATGTCCGTATTTTGTTTTATCGACACCTCTATCTCTAAACATGTGAGAATATTTATTGATCTCAACTTCCGCTTGAGGACAAGCGAGGTCTAAGCTTGGGGGAGTTGATACGTCCATTTTGCATCATGCTTTCATGTTGATATTTATCGCTTTATGGGCTGTTATTACACTTTACGGTACAATACTTATGCCTTTTCTCTCCTATTTTATAAGGTTTACCTAAAGAGGGAGAATGCCGGCAGCTGGAATTCTGGTCTGAAAAAGGAGCAAGATGGAATTTTGGATTTTATAAAAATTATTGGGCGGAAGAAGTACAACAGGGGAGCCACCAGGAGGCCACAAGCCTGCCAGGCCCGGCCTACCCCCCTAGCCAGGCCTGGGTGGCTTGTGGGCCCCCTGTTGCCCCTCCGGTGCTCATCTTTTTCTATAAGGAGGTTTCGTCCTAGAAAAAATCAGGAGGAGGTTTTCGGGAGGAATCGCCGCCGCCACGAGGCGGAACTTGAGCAGAACCAATCTAGAGCTCCGGCAGGGCCGTCCTGCCAGGGAAACTTCCCTCCCATAGGGGGAAATAATCGCCATCGTCATCACCAACACTCCTCTCATCAGAGGGGACTCATCTCCATCAACATCTTCATCTGCACCATGTCATCTCCAAACCCTAGTTCATCTCTTGTAACCAATTTCCGTCTCGCGACTCCGATTGGTACTTGTAAGGTTGCTAGTAGTGTTAACTACTGTTTGTACTTGATGCTAGTTGGATTACTCGGTGGAAGATTATATGTTCAGAGCCATAATACTATTCAATACCTCTCTGGTCATGAACATAATTATGCTTTGTGAGTAGTCACTTTTGTTCCCGAGGACACGGAATAAGTCTCGCTATAAGTAGTCATGTGAATTAGGTATTCGTTCGATATTTTGATGTGTTGTATGTTGTCTTTCCTCTAGTGGTGTTATGTGAACGTCGACTACATAACACTTCACCATTATTTGGGCCTAGAGGAAGGCATTGGGAAGTAATAAGTAGATGATGGGTTGCTAGAGTCATAGAAGCTTAAACCCTAGTTTATGCATTGCTTCGTAAGGGGCTGATTTGGATCCACTAGTTTAATGCTATGGTTAGACTTAGTCTTAATTCTTCTTTCGTAGTTGCGGATGCTTGCGAGAGGGGTTAATCATAAGTGGGATGTTTGTCCAAGTAAGGGCAGCACCCAAGCACCGGTCCACCGACATATCAAACTATCAAAGTAGCGAACACGAATCATATGAACATGATGAAAACTAGCTTGACAGAAATTCCCATGTGTCCTCAGGAGCGCTTTACCTCATATCACAGTTCGTCCAGGCTTGTCCCTTGCTACAAAATGGATTGGGCCATCTTGCTGCACCTTTGTTACTATTGTTACTTGCTACTCGCTACGAATTATCTTATCACACAACTATCTGTTACCGATAATTTCAGTGCTTGCAGAGAATACCTTGCTAAAAACCACTTGTCAGTTCCTTCTGTTCCTCGTTGGGTTCGACACTCTTATCGAAATGACTATGATAGATCCCCTACACTTGTGGGTCATCAACTGCCCTTGGTAAATTTGTTACTTGTCTGAGTGAAATGGTTTTGATCCGGTGGACTAGGCATGGAGCGGGTCCAAGGTTGACGCATTTTAACTCTGGGGCATTGTTCCAAAAACCCAAATGAGAAAATCCGAGTATAAGGTGAAATAAATATTTTTGCGAGCCAATCAAAATACCAAATATTTTTCATAAAACATTCATCGCGTTCGGAGAAGGGTTGCGGGTACATATCTTACAACAAGCATAATTATACAATATAACACTCAGGGCGTGTGCACACATCCTGACATGTTATTTAGCTAGAGCATACAACCATATCATACATATCATACAAGCGTCCTGACGCACTGCTACATCACTTCTAGATAGAAGTGGAGGGGACTTGGATCAGCTGGCCTATGGTAAGTCCCAGACGAGGAGCTGGTGACTCGACCTCCTCTTGCACAGGCTCTAGGCGGGCGGTGTGAGGCGGAAAAGCATGCATGGGGCTAGCAAGTGGAGCAACTCAAATAGGGGTAGGATTAATAACTTGATTGAACTCGTCAAGAGAAGACAACTGGCGGCTTACTGGCTGGACTGACGGTGCGCATGAACCAGCAGATGAAGTGCATGACTAGGGTGGTGCGGGACGGAGAAGCTCAGTCCTGTTATGAGGACGTGCCTGAGAAGCCTCCATACAAGCAGCCACCATGTCATGCACTAAGCCATCGAAGGCTGACTCCAGGGCCATGAGGTATTGCACGAGCATATCAATGGCCTCATCATTCTCTCCTCTAGTGTTGGCAAAAGCATAGTGACTAGTGTACGGAACGTGGCACGTGAGGTAGTGATAAGGACAAGTATTCATCATTGGAGGGTGTCCCGGAGGCATGCAATTGCCTTCCTGGCAGCCATTGCATACACTACCTCTCCGTATGCATGGCTCTCCCGATAAAGCGAAGACGACATGTCTCGAAGCGCCCACCTTTGAACTGTATTGAGGCCTCGTGAATAGAAAGAGTGTCGCTGATCCTATGGCGATAGAACGTGTACTCGGTATGATTCGTCGGTCCAATCGCGATCCTGACAATGATGGAGAGGAGTCACGAAAACCTCGTCGGCTCGTTGGCGAACACTTGTGACGGACAACCGTTGCCAGCCATCTACACATTAGACAAAAATTTCCAGATAGTCATAACATAAATATATGTTGACTAATAGAAAAGTTTCTACAATATGCAGAACACTAAAATAACTTAAACAAATTTACTGGTTATCAACCACACCTAGTGGCTTCCTACAGTCAGCCTGGCTCCAATACCAAGATTGTCAGGACCGGTTTTCAAATAATATAATTATCAGAAATCAGCGATGAATGTCATCCAGCATAGAAAATCATTCACACTCGTGGACCAACTTGATATAGAAAACCACTAGTACATCGTATATAACAGGGTAGAGAGGAGGCCTCTCAATAGTTTATTATAGACATGCCAATACTTAGCTCAAAGGCGGTTATCTCACAATGGTCATAGTTATCGCTCCTACTTGCATTGATAGGTGTACATGTCACCTCGGGGTGAAGTGACACGGTGAAATACTACTACATGTCAAGCGTCAGAGTGAGGCTTAACAATTATTCCTCGTGGCAGAACTGGTGAAATAATAGAATGATGGACTCAAAGATGCGGAAGACCGACTAGGACTCCTCTAGGCATCGGACTTGCTATCATACTTTTCATCCATGATATCTCCTTATCCATATCTTGCCAAATCAACAAGCGAGTGAGTACTTTGAAAGTACTTGCAAGACAGTTTGCACATAAGATAAGATGAATGCAAAATTTCACATGCATAGGTTAATTTGGTTATCACAATTAACAAGCTATTTAATTTAGTAGTAAGTAATGTCAGGGTAGATAAGTTGGGCAATAGTCCTCCGGAAATATTCGAGAAATTAAAAATGCACAGATCGGGTGTCTGAAGCGGCACCTCGAAAGGTTAATAGATAGAATGAAGTGCCACTGTCGAACGTCTAAGCGACATCACATACGGGGTGTAAAAAATAAATTAACAAGCCGGAGTCGGGTGTCTATGCGACACCACACAAAGGGCATGATAAGTAAGTAAGAGGCCACAGACGGGCGTCTCAGTGACACCATGGAAAGGGCTTGATAAATTAAATGATCACCACAGTCGAACATCTAAG
The DNA here is from genome assembly GCF_904849725.1 of Hordeum vulgare subsp. vulgare. NCBI lineage: Eukaryota > Viridiplantae > Streptophyta > Magnoliopsida > Poales > Poaceae > Hordeum > Hordeum vulgare. The sequence goes on along the minus strand of NC_058519.1, from coordinate 151,136,186 downwards.
CGACACCACGGAAAGGGCATCATAAGGTAAGTGAACATCCGGGTGGTTCGACCAACCTTCGGGATATTCAACACAACCAAGTTTCATCAAGTTCGTTCAACATCACAATCACATGTCAAAAATGAGCACTTTCATAATGAACAACTTGTTCTCCAAATACCGACACTTGACCTATCAACCAATCATCCTTGACCGTGGAAACAACTACTCGAATAGTTTTGACTCTACAGAGGGTGTACTCTTTAACCACAACCAACGGGTTTCAATAGTCACTAGGACTAATCTCGTGTACGGTATTTTAGAATTAAACACACAAAACGAGCAAACACCCATTTTTACCTAGCGAGGTCGGGAATCACCCAGACTATGCTTCGAGGGAAAAACTATAAGACGGCGAGGCCAACATCCTCGAATAGCATGGGATCAAATTTTCACCGCGCGCTACAAGGGGGTGCCCCCTCTCGGTCTCAGACTGGGAACACCCATGCCCGCTAACTGGATGACTAGCATTATTCCAGGGCCATGGAACCTTCGTCCGGCCCCTCTACTTGATGTGTACATGATAATACGATTAAGACGTACTATACCGTATTCCCTTTCGGGAAGAATTGTGGCAGTACAAAAAGTTAGGTAACACACTGTCAAGACTCGATATATGCCGACACTCGAGTTGTTAAGTTTATCCACAATGGTGTCATGCATCTAGCATGATCAGGCCACGAGTTATCACGTCCCAGTTGACTAGGCTATCCACGACCTCTCACTACCTCATAGGTTATGATCTTTGCCATGCATGAAATCATACCATGTGATATGCAAGTTAAGTTATGCAGCAATTTATAAAACAATCACAACACTAAACATCACATGAAATGTTCAAACACGACTGCCTAGGTTGATGAAGTCGGAGTCTAGCTCGGTGAAGTTGAGTGCAGCGCCCCCTCCCCCCTTCGGTATCTATGTCACACACATCGGATTTCTAACGTAAATACCATGCATCCATAAATAATATCTATTTTTTTAATGAATATCAAATAAAACTAGACAGGGGGTAATTTTTTAGAAAAATAATCAACTCAAAAGCCCGTGTAGATTAAAAGTTATGAAGGAAACAAGTTTAGGGGCCAATTGTGCTAAACAGAAAGTTACCCACGAGGCTGATAAGCAGAAAATTCCCTGATGAAAATATGCAAGCCAAATGGAAGAAGCCTTTTGGCAAAATATGCGTGTGGAAAATGACTCGGAAATAAACAGGATCCTCACAGTGGGCCACCACTGTCAGGTTTGAATTTCCTGGCTAGTGATATGGGACTCACGACATTGTCGTCGGTGTTCTCTTGCGAACTAGAGGGGGAAGAAGGAACAAGCGCACTCACCGGACTATTCCGCGATTGTGGGAAGTGGAAGATGTTGTCGGCAAGCACCAAGTCGACGGCAACTCCAACTCTGACGGATGATGCTTTTGGGTGCAGTTTGATCTCATCGGAGGGATCTCCAAACGTGGAGTTGACATGGGGCTTAGACCGGTGGATGCTCAAGGAGTGCACTGGAAAATTTAGGGTTGCGGGGGCACGCTCACCTGAATAAATTTTGCCAGAGCCCGAAGCTAATCGGGGAGGCCAAAGGTGGGGAAGATGACCCTCCCAAGTTCCTCCGAGGGGCTTGGCATGGCTCTTGTGAGGCGAGGTGGAGGTTCTCATGGCAGAAGGGCTTGGGGGGGCCTATATTTATACGAGGGCGAGGGGTGCCGTGGCGGGCTCAACTTCGGTGCCGATTATGGCAAGCCAAAGGGGTCCGCATGTGCCTACGGCGGCCGTGATTGCTATAGCGGCCTTCAGGGGTTCCGTTTTACCACTAACCTCGTGCTAATACGCGGGGAACTCGTCGCTCGATGGAACGACATCTCTCGGGTGCGGTGATTGCAGAGAGCATGTTATGCGTTGTCTAAGCTATGACCATGATGTGGCAGCGTGCGTAGGGTGGGGGACGGACACATAGGGGTTCCTGGTTATTTGGGCGGTGTCGAACGACGCGACTTTGTAGCAGGGGTCACAAGCTGCCGAAGCAAGCGTCGCTGGCACCGCTGTCAGGGCCGACGGTGGTAGGCTAGCTCATCCTCGATTACCAAAACCGGCCAAGAGACCATGCGGTACTATCGATAAGGAGCAGGCACAGTGTGCATGCTTCCAGAGCAAGCACTAGCGAGATTGACACTGCACCTCGACCTCCATAGAGCAGTGCATGCCACCTGCTCGATGAAATGCTTGAGGCACGAGGAAAATGAGTATGAGGCTAAATTTTATTGTAGAGGCTTCTCTTTGGCTCTAGAAACCACGTGCAAATTTTTAGAATTTTTGAAGATAGTTGAGGCGGGTTTTTAACAAAAGCACGAAATCTGGTCCAAACTTTAGTGAAACAAAATTTGAAAATTTGAGGGTACCTAGGGATACCAAGGATAGTCTACTTGAGGTCATAAACCAAAGGAAACTATAGGTTCCTTTGTAAATTTTTGGGGTTCAAAACGAATTACTGAAATTACCTTGGGTCATTTAAAGATAGGAAAAATTGGTAAACCACCCTAAAAACTGGTTTTAAAAGATGCCATGAGGATAGAGGGGGATCATAGGCAAGAAATCATTTAAAGAGGGAGAGGGGAAGAATTTTAATGGAGATCTTAGTTAGCAAAATTTGAGCATAACCTACTCATAGGTTTTTAAAAGAAGGGGGGAGGGATTCCACAAATAATTTTTTTGTCAAGAAGGAATTATGCAAAGCTCTTGCCAAACTAGAAAAGCTACCAAGGAAAACTCAAAACAATTTTACTCAAGATAGGATTTTCAAGAAGACCCAAAAGATATTTTCATAATTTTTTTTTTGGTAATTCTCTTTAAAACTAAATTAAATCAGAAAATTCCTAATTACAAATTTGAGGGTGTTACAGTATGTTGCTTTCCATTAACATGAAAAGTAACCTTGCTTTTGGTGCAATCAATAACAACGCCTTAGTATTCAGAAAGGGTCTAACAAGGATGATCGACATATTGTTGTCCTCGGGCATATCAAGAATAACAAAGTGTGTTAAGATTGTAACACTTGCAACCACAACGAGGACATCCTCGCAAATTCCAATAGGTAAAGCAGTAGATTTATCAGCCATTTGCAAAGATATCTCAGTGGGTATAAGCTTATCCAGTTCAATTTTTTTATAAATGGAGAAAGGCATAACACTAACACCGGCTCCTAAATCACATAAAACACTTTTAACATAATTTCCTTTAGTAGAGCAAGGTATTGTGGGTATACCCGGATCTCCCAACTTCTTAGGTATTCCACCATCAAAAGAGTAATTAGCAAGCAAAGTAGTAATTTCAGTTCCGGTTATGTTTCTTTTATTGGTAATAATATCCTTCATGCACTTCGAATATGGAGGCATTTTCAATATATGAGTTAAACGAGTGCGCAAAAATACAGGTCTAATCATTTCAGCAAAGCATTCAAATTCTTCGTCGTCCCTACTTTTAGAAGACTTCTAAGGGACTGCATGGGTTTTCGAACCCATGGTTCTCTTTCATATCCATGTCTTCTAGCAGCAAAGTCTCTCTTATCATAATGATTATTTTTAGGAGGTGGGTTATCAAGACCCTCACCATGTTTTATCTCAACATCATTATTAGGTTCCTTATTGATACCTGGTGGATCTTCTACATGAACATCATTATTATCATTATCATTATCATTAAGTTCATGTTCACTACGAGATTGTGTCTCAACATCAGAAATAGAAACATCATTATATTTTCAGCAAGTTTCTCAATATCAGGTTCACTAGGAGCATGCGAAGTCCTATCATTTCTCTTTTTCTTTTTAATGGGACCGGGTGTATCATCATTAATTCTCTGAGAATCATGTTCTATTCTTTTAGGGTGACGTTCAGGGTAAAGAGGTTCCTGACTCATTATACCTCCTCTAGCCATTACTCTAACAACATGATCATTAATATTATTCATCTTAGCAAACAAATCATTTTGTGACTTAGCTACTTCATCTAGTTGGGTGTGAACCATAGAAGCGTGTTTACCCAGACCTTTCACATCATTAGCAATTCTAAACATCAAGTCACTTGAGCGATCTGTCATCATGGCATTATTTTTCAATTGATTCTTCACATAGTTATTGAAGTGCTCTTGATTAACAATGTAATTATCAAATTCACATGAGCCTTATCATAAGGTATGTCATTTTAAGTAAAGGAAGGAAGAGAGTTTACCTCTACTACCTGTGTCGAGGTATCAAGTCCATGTATTTCTTCAATAGGTGGTAATTTCCTCACATCCTGAGTTTTAATACCTTTCTCTTTCATAGATCTTTTTTTTACTCTTGCATATCTTCAGGGTTGAGGAATAGAATACCTCTTTTCTTTTGAATAGGTTCCGATGGTGGTTCCGGAAGTGTCCAATCATCAACATTTTGCAAAATATTATTTAATAACTCTTCTGCTTGTGCAACGGTTGTTTCCCTACAAACACAACTAGTACAACTATCTAGGAAATCCCTAGAAGCATTTGTTAGTCCATTATAAAAGATATCAAGAATTTCAGTCTTCTCAAGAGGACAATCACGCAAAGCTCTAAGTAGTTGGAGAAGCCTCCCCCAAGCTTGAGGGAGATTCTCTTCTTTAATTTGCACAAAGTTAAATATTTCCTATGAAGCAACTTCTTTCTTATGAGCAGGAACATATTTTTCAGAGAAGTAATATAGCATATCCTGGGGACTACACATACAACCAGGAGCAAGAGAAAGGAACCATTCCTTAGCCTCGCCTTTGAGTGAGAAAGGAAAAAAGCTTAAGGATTTAATAGTCGCGTATCTTTTCATCATTGGTAAACAAGGCAACAATATCATTCACTTGCATAAGGTGTTCAACCACAATTTTTTTCCATAGCCATGGAAAGGATCAGACTCTACTATAGGAATTAGTTCAGGGTCTATAGCAAATTCATAGTGTTTATCTAAGACAAATATAGGTGAAGTAGCAATTTCAGGATCATGTTTAATTTTCTCCCTAATAGAATTTTCTTTTAGTTTGCCTAGTAATCTCTTCACATCATCTCTATTTTCTCAAGAAAGAAAATCCCTAGCTACCTCATGGTAACCCACAAGTGTAGGGGATCGTTTGTAGCCTTTTTTGATAAGTAAGAGCGTCGAACCCAATGAGGAGCTAAAAGGTAGAACAAATAATCCCTCTAGTTCTATAGATCACTAATACAACTCTATGCACACTTAATGTTTTCTTTACCTAAAACAAGAATAAAACTAGAAGTACTTAGCAAGAAAATGAAGAGCAAGTAAATAAAAGTTTGGGGCTGTTTAGTAGAAAGCTTATTGTGTAATGCAAGAAAAAGATTGTCCATAGGCAATTGAATATAACATGATAGATACTTATCATGTGCAATGAGGGAGAGGCATACGCTAACACACTTTTTGTATTTGGATCATATGCACTTATGATTGTACCTTTAGCAAGCATCCTCAACTACTACAAATCATTAAGGTAAACCCAACCACATCATTAAACATCAAGTCCTATTTACTCCCATACGCGCACAACTCCCTTACTCAGGGGTAAGTTTCTGTCACACTCGCCACCCACTATGAGCCAATCAAGAACATATTGTAAACCCTCCAGCGTGTATCCTTCACTTGTGTGCCTCACGGAAGGCACCTTAGGACATCGCCATATTGATACGTCACCAACATATCTATAATTTTTGATTGTTCTATCCTGTTATGTTATCATTCTTGGATGTTTTATAATCATTTTATAACAATTTTATATCATTTTTGGGGACTAATATATTGACATAGTGCCTAGTGCCACTTTGATGACGAGTTGATGAATATACTTATCGCCCCTCGTTGGTTACCCCAAGTGGAAGGTGGAGATGTAGTCAGCAGCAAATTTCCCTTACACAAAGATTGTAAGGTTTATCGAACCAGGAGGACTCCGAGGATCAACAAGTAAGTGTCCACTGCCCTGGGCTAGTAGAAGACGTGGACCTTCAGACACAACAAATAACTTTGCTCCCAACGAGTACAAAGAGGTTGTCAATCTCTCCGACCTTGTAGTTTGCAAAGGATCAAAACACAAGCGGGAATAGTGATAGTGATTGCAACGGAAAAGTAAATAAAAGCAGTAAATGGTGGATAGGTGTAAGCAATGGTGGTGATATGGACCTGAGTCACATGATGTTCACAATTGATGTCTCTCTCCCAAAAGACGATAAACAACTATGCATGGGTAAACAAATTACTACTGGGAAATTGAAAGTTAAAGACAGAGTTATAAACGCACCGCAATGCTAATTATGCTACTTGAAAGTTAGAGGCTCAATAGTAATGGGTAGTATGCCAAGACAAGTAGAGAGTTTATTCATCAACATCTACTTACTAATCATCCACCTTGTGATATCTATCCAGAACATCTCGCTGGTATTAAGTTGCGAGCCCCATCCAAAGTGTAAACTCAAAGCAACGGACAACTGCGTTAACGAACTATGCGTAAGGTAAACAATCCTTGCAACCGTGGTCACAAGCACCGTTGTTTTCTCCCTGGTGGAAACAACACATCCCCTAGTCTCATGTTTCTGTCACTCAAGCTAGACATCAGGGGGCATGAACCCACACTCATGCATAATGCTCCCTCCTGGAGTTACAATCTACTACTCGGCCAAAGCAATAAAGAGCAACAGAGAACATGCATGAATCACTAAAGAACATAATATAAAAGGATAATCAAATATATAACTCATAACAATCTAAACATAATCTCATAATCCATCGGATCCCAACAAACCGAGCATAGGAATAGCAGGAAAATTACATAGATGCCTTGATCATGTAGGCTATCTCACAAGGGCTAATCTTTGACGCACAAGATTGGAGAGAAGACATCACATAACTACTGGCCATGGACTCATGGTCCAAGGAGGACTACTCATGGCACGTCCGGAAGCGTCCATGGCAGTGGAGAAGCTACCGGAGGTCAATCATCCCTTCGGCAGGTTGCCGGGAAGAGGTATCCTGACGCTCCCGATCTCGGAAGCGCTGCCGTGGCGAAACGATGGAGAAATTCGCGATTGTGGATATGCCTCAAGCGTTTCCGATCGGAGGGGTAAATATAGGCCAAAGGAGGGTATCAGAGGAGGTGGGGCCCACCCAGGCGGCCTGTGGGCACGGCCAGGGGCCAGGCCATGTAGGGAGGCTGCCTGGGCAGCCCCTAGCTCCCTTCTGGCCCATTTTGGGTGCTCCAGAAGCTTCAGTCATGCTGATTTTTATATATGTTTCTCGGGATTTTTGGGACTTTGGAAATATGGGTAGAAGTCCCTCCAAAAAAGACATCAGAAGACAGAAACTGGCACTGGGTGCATGAGTTAGTAGGTTAGTCCAAATATGTATAAAAAGATATAAAAGTGTAGCAAAACATATAACAATGTCACCCAAAAGATCATGGAATAAGCAGAAATTATAGATACATATGGGACATATCAACATTCCCAAGCTTAATTCCTGCTCATCCTCGAGTAGGTAAATGATAACACAAATAATTTCTATGGTTACATGCTAACACACATATAAGAACTTCAAGGTAAAGCAAGTAAGATATGCAATTCAAGTCAAGATAATAACAAGCAAGAGTCTATATCTAGTACTGAAATTAGCAAAGTGAGAACATAAAGGTGCAAAGGCTCTCGCTGTCGTGACTCGAATGTCTCCAAATGGTTTTTGCGTGCAAGAAATGGGAGATGCGTTTAGAGCATAAAATATATTTTTAATTGAGAACTGCTACTGCAACAAAAGACCTTCCAACGGCACGAGAAATAGGAGTGTTGCTTGATACTCCTCAGCAGCGGCACCAGGAATCCTTCAGCTGCGGCTACGCCTTAAGGGACTTCCTAGGCAAGTATGCAAAGGATTTGCCCCGTGGCCTTGGAGCTTTGCGTTGGTGTTCCCTCGAAGCGGAAAGGGTGATGTAGCGTGGCGGTGGTAAGTACTTCCCTCAGTTTGAGAACCAAGGTATCAATCCGGCGGAAGAGTATCTCAAGATCCTGCACAAACACAAAAGCTTGCACCCAATGCTATGAAGGGGTTGTCAATCCCTTATAGATTGTTTGCCAAGTGAGAACTGAAAGCAACAAAGTAACAAAGTAAAGTAAAAGCGGAGTTGTAAACAATGGATGTGAATAGACCCGGGGGCCATAGTGTTTACTAGTGGCTTCTCTCATGAAAGCAAGTACACGGTGGGTGAACAAATTACCGTCGAGCAATTGATAGAACTGTGCACAATCGTGACGATATCTATGCAATGATTATTTCTATAGGCATCATGTCCGAAACAAGTAGACCGATACGTTCTCCATCTACTACTATTACTCCACACGTCGACCGCTATCCAGCATGCATCTAGTGTATTAAGTCCATGAGAACAGAGTAACGCCTTAAGCAAGATGACATGATGTAGAGGGATAATCTCAAACCAATGATAAAAACCCCATCTTTTTACCCTTGATGGCAACTACTTGATGTGTGCCTTGCTGCCCCTACTATCACTGGGAAAGGTCACCAGATGGCAGAACCCAAAAGCAAGCACTTCTCCCATTGCAGGAATCATAGATCTAGTTGGCCAAACAAAACCCAAGACTCGAAGAGACTTACAAGGATATCAAATCATGCATATAAGAAATCAGCAAAGACTCAAATATATATCATAGATAATCTGATCACAAGTCCACAATTCATCGGATCTCGACAAACACACCACCAAACAAGATTATATGGATAGATCTCCATGAAGATCATGGAGAACTTTGAATTGAAGATCCAAGAGAGAGAAGAAGCCATCTAGCTACTAACTACGGAACCGTAGGTCTGAAGTGAACTAGTGATGAGTCATTGGAGGGGCGATGATGATGATGAAGAAGCCCTCCACCTCCAAAGTCCCCTCCGGTAGGGTGCCGGGAAGGGTCTCCAGATGAGATCTCGCGGAAACGGAAGCTTGCGGCGTCTGAAAAGTATTTTCGAGGCTCCCCTGATTTTTTGCGGAATATTTGGGAATATATAGGCGCAAGATCTAGGTCAGGGGGCGGCCAGGGTGGCCGCAAGCTTGCCCACCGCCGCCTCCCCCTGGTGGCGTGTTGGGAGCTTGTGGGCTCCCTGGGGCCCACCTAGCTTGGCCCAAAGGCTCCCTGGTCTTCTTTCGTTCGGGAAAAAATCATTTCGGGGTTTTTATTCCGTTTGGACTCCGTTCCAAAACCAGATCTGAAAAGAGTAAAAAAACAGAAAAAAAGGAACTAGCACTTGGCACTGAATTAATAAGTTAGTCCCAAAAAGATATAAAAAGGTACATAAAACATACAAACAAGGCAAGATAACAGCGTGAAACCATCAAAAATTATAGATACGTTTGAGACGTATCAAGCATCCCCAAGCTTAACTCCTTCTCGTCCTCGAGTAGGGAAGTGATAAGAATGAATTTTTGATGCTTTCATGCTACCTAGCATAGGTGTCCTTTGTAATTACTCTTATGTGACGTGAAGGTTCAGATTCATTAGATTCAAAACAATAGTTTGCTATTGACGTGGAAACAATAATAATTCAAGCAAACTAGCAAGGTAATCATGAACTTTCAAAATACCAAGGCCAAAAGAAAGTTATCCCTACAAAAGCATATAGTCTGGCTATGCTCTATCATCATTGCACAACGAATTTAAATCATGCACAACCCCGGTATTGGCTAAGTAATTGTTTCACACCTTTACTTTCTCAATCATTTTCAACTCTCACGCAATACATGAGCGTGAGCCATGGTTATAGCACTATAGATGCTATGGAATGTGGTGGAGGTTGCAAGACAAAAAAGGAGAAGATAGTCACATTAACTAGGCATATCAATGAGCTGTGGATATGCTCATCAATAGATATCAATGTGAATGAGTAGGGATTCCCATACAAATGATGCACTAGAGCTACAAGTATGTGAAAGCTCTTAAAGAAAACTAGTGGGTGTGCATCCAACTTTCTTGCTCAGGAAGACCTAAGGCAATTTTGAGGAAGCCTATCATTGGAATATACAAGCCAAGTTATATAATGAGAATTTCCCACTAGCTATACGGTGGTGACAAAACAAGAGACTCTCAATCATGAAGATCATGGTGCTCAAAATGCACAAGTGTGGAAAAAGTGGTAGCATTGTCCCTTCTCTCTTTTTCTCTCATATTTTTTTATTTGGGTGGGCTCTTTGGCCTCTTTTTTATGGGATTCTTTGGCCTCTTTTATTTCCTCACATGGGACAATGCTCCAATAATGATGATCATCACACTTTCAACTCAAAACTTAGAGCAATTATGACTCTGTATGGAATGCCTTCGGTAGTGTACCGTGGCAATGATCTAGCATGGCATAGACATCAATGGAAACATCATGCTAGCTATCTTACAATCGTGCAAAGGCAATGTAGATGTGGTGGCACATATCATGGTGGTAGTTGCATTGCAATATATCTCGGAATGACTTTGAAAAAGCCATAGTAGGTAGGTACGGTGGCTGTTTTGAGGGAGGCTAATGGTGGGTTTTGTGCACCGACGAAAGTTGCGTGGCACTAAGAAGATAGTGATGGTGGAAGGTGAATGAGCATCTAAACCATGGACTCAACATTAGTCATGAAGAACTCATATACTTGTTGCAAAAGTTTTATTAGTAATCGAAACAAAGCTTTCAACGCATACTCCTAGGGGAAGGGTTGGTAGGTATAAACCATCGCGCGATCCCTACCGCCACGCAAAGGATGACAATCAATATACTAATCATGCTCAGACTTCATCACATAGAGGTTCACCATACGTGCATGCTACGGGAATCACTAACTTCAACACAAGTATTTCTAGATCCACAACACCTTACTAGCACGACTTCAATATTACCATAACCACAACTCAAAACTAATTGAGATGAATCAAACTTCTCTAACTATTCAATGCACATGAAGGTGAAAGTTTTTGTATCCCTTTGGATAACTACCCCTTTTGAGACTACTTTCGAAGAATAGATCAACTACCAAGACACGCACCGCTGCGCTCTAAAAGATATAAGTGAAGCACACAGAGCAAAAGTATCTAGCTGAAAAGATATAAGTGAAGCACATGTGAGCTGAATTGTCTACCAAAAGATATAAGTGAAGCTCGACAAAATCACGGTGTGTGCATGTCTCTCTCTCTAGGTGTGCAGCAAGGATGATTGTGACACAACAAAAATAAAAGACTCCTATGATACAAGACGCTCCAAGCAAAAACACATAACATGTGGTGAATAAAAATATAGCCCCAAGTAACGTTACCGATGGATTGAAGACGAGAGAGGGGATGCCTTCCCGGGGCATCCCTAAGCTTAGGCTTTTACGGCATCCTTGAATATCTTAGGGTGCCTTGGGCATCCCCAAGCTTGAGCTCTTGCCACTCTTTATATTTTTGTCCATAAGAACCTCACCCAAAACTTGAAAACTTCACAGCACGAAACTTAAACAAAAACTCATGATAACATTAGTACAAGAAAGAAAACCACCACTTACTTAGGTACTGTAGCAAACTTAAATTCTACTTGTGTTGATGTTGGGTTACTGTACTTTCAATCTTCCATGCCTAATACCCCCCGATACTATCCATAGTTTCATCAAAATAAGCAACCAACACAAAAAAAACAGAATCTGTTAACAGCATACCAGTCTGTAGCAATATGTATGTTTCGTATAACTCTGGTACTTCAAAAATTCTTAAAAATTACGGAAGTCTGAAGAATTTGCGTAGCAATCAGCAGGAAAAAGAATCAACTCAAAATCTCTTACAGAAAAAATGAAAATTATTTTTGTGAGCACAAAGTTTCTGTATTCCCCAACATGACCAAATGATCATCCTCAAGACTAATCATAACGGTTTTGCTTGGCACAAAGGAAAAAAGAGAACACAAAACAGAAAGAAAAAGGTTAGATTTGTTGGGTTGCCTCCCAACAAGCGCTTTTTTTAACGCCCTTAGCTAGGCATTCGATGATACTCTCACAAAAGACAAGAATTGAAGCACAACGAGAGCATCCTAAAGCATGTGAAAATCACATCTAAGTCTAACATACTTCCTATGCATAGGCATTTTATAGGAAAACAGACTGTCAAGACAACCAATAGTTGCCATATGCAGGGAAGAAGAAAGAGACAATAGCAATCTCAACATAACAAGAGGTAATTTGGTAACATGAAAGTTTCTACCAAAATATTCTCCTCTCTCATAGCAATTACATGTCGGATCATATTCAAATTCAACAATATAGCTATCCCATAGGATATTCTTTTCATGATCCACATGCATGCAAAGTTGACACTCTTCAAAAATAGTGGGATTATCATCAAATAAAGTCATGACTTCTCCAATCCCACTTCCAATATTATTGCAAATATCATATTCATCATGGGGTTTGAACAAATTTTCAAGATCATAAGAAAGATCATCACCCCAATCATGATTATTTCAACAAGTAGTGGTCAAAGCAAAACTAGCATCCCCAAGCTTAGGGTTTTGCATAATTTTAGCATGATTGTCACTAATAGGATTTATAGTGAAATCATTGCAATCATGCTTTTCATCCAAGGAGCCCTCGTGAATCACTTCATGAATTTCTTCCTCACAATTTTCAGATTCACGCATCTTACGCAAAACTCCAAAGAAATAGTCGATTGCCCTTAACTCACTAGCAATTTGTTCCACACGATTGGGTCTCTTAAAGAGACTAGCAAGTGGATGAGGATCCATATCACTAGATTTTCAGCAAGCGAAGATGCAAGCATATTGAAGGCACAAGGCACACAAGCGAACAGAAAGCAAGCGAGAGAAAAGAGCGAACGAAAAAGGCAAAGGAGAAACACAAATGTGAAGTGGGGGAGAGGAAAACGAGAGGCAACTAGCAAGAAAAGTAAATGCAAGAGAAGAGTTTGTGAAACCTACTTGGATAGATCTTGTTTTCTCCTCCCCGGCAACGGCGCCAGAAATACTTCTGCTACTGCAACAAAAGACCTTCCAACGGCGCCAGAAATAGGAGTGTTACTTGATACTCCTCAGCAACGGCACCAGGAATCATTCAGCTACGGCTACGCCTTAAGGGACTTCCTAGGCAAGTATGCAAACGATTTCCCCCTTGGCCTTGATGCCTTGCGTTGGTGCTCCCTCGAAGCGGAAAGGGTGATGTAGCGTAGCGGTGGTAAGTACTTCCCTCAGTTTGAGAACCAAGGTATCAATCCGGCGGAAGAGTATCTCAAGATCCTACACAAACACAAAAGCTTGCACCTAACGCTATGAAGGGGTTGTCAATCCCTTATAGATTGTTTGCCAAGTGAAAACTGAAAGCAACAAAGTTACAAAGTAAAGTAAAAGAAGAGTTGTAAACGATGGATGTGAATAGACCCGGGGGCCGTAGTGTTTACTAGTGGCTTCTCTCATGAAAGCAAGTAGACGGTGGGTGAACTAATTACTGTCGAGCAATTGATAGAACTATGCAGAGTCGTGACGATATCTATGCAATGATTATTTCTATAGGCATCACGTCTGAAACAAGTAGACCGATACTTTCTGCATCTACTACTATTACTCCACACGTCGACCGCTATCTAGCTTGCATCTAGTGTATTAAGTCCATGAGAATAGAGTAACACCTTAAGCAAGATGACATGATGTAGAGGGATAATCTCAAACCAATGATAAAAACCCCATCTTTTTACCCTTGATGGCAACTACTTGATGTCTGCCTTGCTGCCCCTACTGTCACTAGGAAAGGTCACCACATGGGAGAACCCAAAACCAAGCACTTCTCCCATTGCAAGAATCATAGATCTAGTTGGCCAAACAAAACCCAAGACTTGGAGAGACTTACAAGGATATCAAATCATGCATATAAGATATCAGCAAAGACTCAAATATATATCATAGATAATCTGATCACAAGTCCACAATTCATCGGATCTCGACAAACACACCGCCAAAGAAGATTACATCGGATAGATCTCCATGAACATGATGGAGAACTTTGTATTGAAGATCCAACAGAGAGAATAAGCCATCTAGCTACTAACTACGGACCCGTAGGTCTGAAGTGAACTACTCACGAGTCGTTGGAGGGGCGATGATGATGATGAAGAAGCCCTCCACCTCCAAAGTCCCCTCCGGCAAGGTGCCGGGAAGGGTCTCCAGATGAGATCTCGGGGAAACGGAAGCTTGCGGCGGTGGAAAAGTATTTTCGAGGCTCCCCTGATTTTTTGCGGAATATTTGGGAATATATAGGCGCAAGATCTAGGTCAGGGTGCGGCCAGGGTGGCCACAAGCTTTCCCACCGCCGCCTCCCCCCTGGTGGCGTGGTGGGGGCTTGTGGGCTCCCTGGGCCCACCTGGCTTGGCCCAAAGGCTCCCTGGTCTTCTTTCGTTCGGGAAAAAAATCATTTCGGGGTTTTTATTCCATTTGGACTCCGTTCCAAAATCAGATCTGAAAAGAGTCAAAAACACGGAAAAAAAGGAACTAGCACTTGGCACTGAATTAATAAGTTAGTCCCAAAAAGATATAAAAAGGTACATAAAACATACAAAGTAGGCAATATAACAGCGTGAAACTATAAATAATTATAGATATGTTTGAGACGTATCAAGAACTCAATCTACTAAACCTCACACTTGGTCTCCTCCAGAATCTTATTTTGACTCATCCCCAGACCACTAGTCAGGCACAAGTCAAAATGATCCTCTCCCTTTCGACTTTGAGCACTCATGCAATGAATGAGCGCATGCAGGATATGTTGGCCCTTAGGATGGCAAATATAGTAATGATGGGGAACGAAGAAAAAAAGGTATGAAAGGATCACGTCAATGAGGACAACCATAGGCGAGAGAAAGCCAAATGATAGATATGATGTGAGGAGTAGGGATTGCCATGCAACAGATGCACATATGAGCTAAGGTAAGCTCTCCAATGGAACTAGTGGGGGTGCATCCAACTTTGCTTGCTCATGAAGACCTAGAGCTCATTTGAGGAGGCTCATCATTGGAATATACAAGCCAAGTTCTATGGTGTAAGGGTCCTTACATAGTTATGCATGAATGATAATCTCTATGTAGTACAAATATAACAATGGAGTACGAGTGTGGATCTTTCAAAAGGAATAGTAGTGTTGCCCCCTTCTCTTTTTTATTTCTTTATTTCTTTTTATTTTTCTCTTTTTATTTTTATTTTTTGTATCCTCTTTGGTTTTTTCTATTTATCTCTCATTTATCCTCTTTGGGATCTTTTAATTTGTCCTCTTTGGGACCTTTTAATTTGTCCTCTATGGGATCTTTTCCTCACTTAAGGGCAACACTCTATGTTTTACAAGAATAAAAAGAAGATCATCACACTTTATAAAAAGTACTCAACATAAAGACAAGTGAAAACTATCATGATGTATGCAAATGTATGCCTCTCCAAGTGTAGAAGGATATGCAACGAAACTAACGCGCCATGTAGGAATAATAAGGGCAAGGCCCAACTAGCATGCGGCTCCTTGATCAAGAAAAAGCATGTATGAGATGAAGATGAAGTCATGAGATGGTGGATGTTTCATGGCAATGTATCTCGAAAAGGCTATGAAAATGCCTTAATAGGTAGGTATGGTAGCTATTTTGAGGAAAGATATAATGAGTCTTATGATGACAGAGCGTATCGTGCCAAGGGTTTGGAGGCACCGGTGAAGTTTGCACCAACTCTCAAGATGAGAAAAAGGGCAATGCACGGTACTGAAGAGGCTAGCAAAATATGGATGATGGAAGTGCCAACAATCGAATACTCACATTACTCCGAAGAACTCATACACTTATTATCAGTAACTCTCTATCTAGTTAGGAAATTCACAAAGAGACAAGTACTCCGAGGAGGAGTGTTTGGGGGTTTGGTTATCCTTGCGCATCCTCGACTCATGGTAACGTGATGGTACTCTATATATTCCAACCCCTCCAGAGGTTAGCGATCAATCTAGTAGCTAGAGTTCTCAACTAACTTTAGTTTTTGAAACACACACGGATTTCCCAAAATAAGACACCTATCACTAATAGGATCAAGCTCTTGGCACCAGTAGTCCAAATATTACAAGTTACTATTATATTACAAGTTACTATTATACTTACATAGCAACCTCAGTTACCTACTCATGGAAGACACACAACTCAGTGCAATGAGCCAACTCTCTAAACAAGATACATATGATAACTCAAGAGAGTTCCAAAAGTAACCTAAATAAAAGCTCTTAAAAATATTTAGCATGAAAACTAAGAGCTAAGCATGACATCAGCTACGAAAAGATAAAGAACACACAAAAAGATAAGCCTGGAAACCTATGTTGTGTGCTAGAGTGGAATGTAGTGTGTTTATCACCCAAACAAGGAAGGATAGGTTCCGACTTGTTATGAATGGAAAGAAAAACTAAAACAAACTAAAAAGTAAAGAACGGTACGCTCCAAGCATAGCACATAACGTATGAAGTGATAAAAATATAGCATGGAGATGGACGAACTGGTGATTGTTGATAGAGAAGGGGATGCACGGGGGCATCCCCAAGCTTAGAAGCTTGAGTCTCCTTGAATATTTCTTGGGGGTGCATGGGGGCATCCGCAAGCTTGAGCGCCTGAAAACTCCCTTCATACGAAACTCATCATAAGCTGACTAGAGTGGTTAGTACCCATGATAAAATAATTCATTACCTACTGGAAATAAAGATTTTAATGAAAAGCTATTGTTTCTCATGATTGCCAAAAGTTTTTTGCAAAGGAAAATCAAGCTTAAGATTTGCAAAATGATGAAAACGCAAAACGTGGCAAAATCTTTGAAAAACAGAACAACATGTAGTAAATAATTGTTTCGGGGCACTTGTGCAACTCAAATCAAAAAACTCGGAACAGATGCTAGAAATACAATTATGTAGAGCATGTTGTCAAAAAAGTTCAGATAAAAAAAAATGATCTGGTGATTTTTGGCGAATCTTTTCGTCAAGCAGACAAAATCTATTTTTGGACAACATGTCACAACTTTTGAACTTTCTTGCAATTGAAGGCTAAAACCTGTCACAAAGCTTGAAAATAAAGATACGATGATATTTCTACAGTAGTAACAAGCATCAAGACCACTAAAACTAAAAGTAAAACTGAAAGTAAAGATAACAAGGGTTCTCTCCCTAGAGCTCTTTCTTTATAGCTATAAAGATAGGCTTAAGATTTTAATGATGCTCTCATAGGAATAAGAGTTGTAGAACAAAAGAGAGCATCAAGAAGCAAATACCAAACACATTTAATGCTCACATGCTTCCTATGCATAGGAATATTGCAATAGAATAATTCATTGAAGCACAAAGCAATATGCATAGGAAGGCAAAACAAGTGCAGCTTTAAAACCTTTAACATAAAGAGGGGAAACTTCTTATTTTTTAGATATTTAGAACCATGTCTACCCCTCTCATTATAAATTTCAGTGGCATCATGGATGAAATCAACAATATAACTATCACGTAAGGCATTATTTCCAAGAATAAAAAGCATAAAAGTATCATTACTCTTCTTATAAGCAAAATCTTTCTTATTAGGAATTGTGAGAGTAAAACAATCATTATCATCATGGAAATCATCATATTTTGGAAGCATAGTATCATCAAAGAAAATTTTATCCTCAAAAGTTGGGGGACTAAAAATATCATTTTAGCGACCCGACTCAAGACGAGTCAAGCCTCTGTGTTTCTGTGCCGTCCCTGGATCAGTATGCTGGCACACACAGTACATCAATGTATATATCAAAGTGCAATCACATGTAAATAGCGTAAAACTGATATATACCTTAAATATCTCAGCGGAAGCAGTCAAGGGAGTGGAGTCCCAATAATCACCAACGGCAAGTTGAGTATAGACCGTAACCCTGAATCGTACTCTTACTCATCGAAGAAAAATATCTGCAACATAAGATGTTGCAGCCGTGTAGGTCAGCATATTGAATATGCTGGCAAGTCACATAAGAGGGGGGGAAATATAATCCTCTATCTCTAAATGCATATATGGCAGGTGGTGTTGTAAGTTTTTGCGTAAAGCAAATTTTCTCCTACAACAAGAGGGGCTAAAAGCAAAATATTACTACGCTGTTGGTTGTTAATGAGATGGTTCCGCCAACCAGTTCTCATACCCAGGTTATCAATAATTACCCTCATCAAATATATTTAATTGTGTTGAGAAATCCAGATAACTTCAATTCCTTTGGCTCAAGTTGTCCATGACCGTGGACACGGCTAATCGATTAGGTTTGAGTACTCTGCAGAGTTTTGCACACGTTCCCCACAAGATTTGATCGCCTCCGTGTATGTCCTCGCACTTCAGGGTGTTTGAAGACTTGATGATCAAAACATGGTCTTTCAACGGGTCCCTCTGAATCCCTGTCGGTGCCCATCCAATCCTACCGTTCTTCTACATCTGCTAGCACCGCCTGTCCAGAGTCGCCGCGTTGTCCAACCAAGCCAGAGCCCATAATGACTTGTGGCTGTGCAGGTAAGCCTTGGGTCTTGAAAATATCCGTCCGTCCCTCCGAGCCTGGGTGAAGCTTTCCGCAGGATGTCATGGCCTCTCCAGCATCCCGGGTCATCCACTGGGTTCTCCAGGGAGCCGATCAACCGTCCTTCACCCAGAGTTGCATTGCGTCCGAGGTCTTGAAAGTCTTGTCTTAACCGGTCTTGATTATTTAATCAACCTTGCATCACTCGTGTTATGCACTCAACCGAAATCCCATCTAGTCAAGCATAGCAATATGAAATTTGTCGTCCCGGGGCCAAGTATCGGGTTTGTTGTGTGCCTACCACATGATACTACAATCTATACTAAAATTTCAAAGTACCTAAGCAGCATGCAATTGGGCATAGGATGGTAGAACTACGATGCATAAAACATAGGTGATAGTATGATCAAAGTGACTTGCCTGGTGATGTTGACGAAGGAGAATTTCTCGAGAAAATAACTTGATAGACTACTCGTCACTCTCCGATGAAATCTATATAACAAACATATCATTCACATAAGCACTCATACTAGCAATCAAAACAAAAGAGAGAGCGAATAGGAATCCGAAGGAAACTCCAAATAAGACTAGGGAGTCTTCTACTACGTCAAACACAAAATAGTTTTTGTCTAACAGAAAATAATAACAAGGAACTAAGATATAAATTTAACTAAGATAAAATAAAGTATTTTTCACAAAACTATTTGAAAGTACTTCCAAACGGGTTTTGAAATAGTGGAGAAACCAATTGCAAGTTATCAAGGAACTAGAATTGATTTCATGATAACAAATAAAAATAAAATCAAAATTGTTGCAAACCTACTATTTAACTAACAGAAACAAAACATAATATTTCTGAAATATAAAAGAAAATAATTGAAAACAATTTACAGAAAAAGGAAATAGCCATAGTCCAAAAAAAGGTGAAACAGAAATTGTTTCACAAGAAACAGTGAGCTAAAATACTCAAACAATTCTGAAATTTTTACCACTGGTAACTAAGATCACTAGTGATCAGTAGCAAAAAGAATCAAATTAAAAGCTATTTTTAAACTCCTGTAATAGGAAAAACAAGGTTTAAACTAAATCTGATCTAATTCAAATTTAAAAATCTCAAACATAGACAAATTATATGTTTTAAAAACTACAGAAACTTTGTGATCTACTGGAAAAAGAATCAACTCCATTGGAATTATGGATCAAAAGTTATGGGCTCAACAAGATTGGAGCTTTCCTGTTTTTGGAATTAAACAGAAAAAAATAGAATAAAAGCTAACTAACTACGTGGCAGTCCCTGATTGGCTGCGGGGCTATGTGTTGCTCGTGAACTAACAAATGGCCGAGATCTAACAGAACCCGCTGGCTAAATAGTTAAGTGAAATAAAAACCGGCCGTCTTTGTTTAAAACCGAAAGGGTAAGTACCTTCTAATCTACACCGTGGGATCTAGATGTAACGGTAATACAAAAAAAACAGATCAAGTAAAAGAAAAAAAGAAGGCAGGAGGAGTTACCTCGTGCTACAGAGGAAGCACGGCGAGGGCACTCCAGCGATGAGGAGCTCCGGCGGGGTGGGGTCGCCGGCGAGGGTGGGGAAGGGGCCGGAGGAGGGGGGTGGCGAGACTCTAGGGGAGGTTCGGCAGGGAGGGGGGGAAACCTGCAGGGGGGGGGCTTAGATGGTGAAGTTCCTGGCGACGAGTCTGGCAGCAGCTTCTCGTGGGGATGGGGAGGGGGTGCAGGGGGGCCGACGGGGTGGGGTGGTGGAGGAGGGGCCAAAGTGGTGGAGCGATGGCGGCGGGGTGTGGTGGGCTCGGCAGGGAGGGGAGGGAGTGCAGGGGCGATGGGGTGGGGCTCCGGTGAGCTCTCTGGTGGCCGACTCCGGCGAGGTGTAGGGGGAGGAGGAGGTGGGGAGAGGCGACGGTTTCAACGGGAATGGAACGAGGAGAACGTGGGGCTTCTTATAGGGGCGACGGGAGAGGCTAGGAGGGAAAGGATTTCGCGAATCCCGGAGGTGGGGATTCCTCTGTCCATGGTAAGGAAAGTTTCTGTGACGAGAGGGAGAGGCAGAGGAGGAAGAAGATCTTGTTGGGCTAGAGAAAAGGAAAGGTCTTAATGGGCCACCTGGAGTTTTCCAAATAAAAGTGATTCCTTTCCTATTTTTAAAACTAGGAAACTAAAACGATAAAAGGGAAATCAAATCAATTCGGAATAAAGAGTTTCTATATACTAAAATTATCAGAAAAATAAAATCTAAATGATGGGCATTTTTCCACGGCAAAACTAAAAACTTCAGAAAAAATTATTTTCACAAAATTGCCTAACAGATTTATTTTCTTTTGCAAATAATTTTCAAATGACCCTCTAAGTTTTAGGGTTCAAATAACTTTCAAAATGACCGTGTGTTTGAGGGTCATGTTCCTCCTCTCTTTTCTGTTTGACAAAATGTATTTCCCGGCATTTCTTGCACGAAGAAAACAAATAGAAATGCAAAAGAATTCAAATGCAAATATCTCCGTTCAAATTCTTTATAGTTGAAGAAGTCATGTCATCTTCTCTCTTTGCTTTTAAATGATTGAATTTGAATTCACCGGAGAAGGGGAAAGTCATTTTATTCCCTCTCATTCAAAAGTTTTGAAAAGTTTAAAAATTCCACTCAAGTTTCAATCACACAAGCAAACAAACAAACAACTAATGATTATTTTAACATTCCAAAATTTGGGATGGTACAAATCTACCACACTTAAAATGAATCTCGTCCTCGAGATTCGGAGAGGCTAGAAAGAAAGGTTAGGGTTTGGGGGACTTCTAACAAATCCAATCTCCGGCAAGGTGGGTTGCTACCACACTTAAAATGAGAGATACTGGTCCCTCAAAATGCTTTAACGATCCTCTGGGGTTTCGGCAACTGACATCGCACAGTCTTCATTATAAATCCTTTGGTGATGCTCTCCCGTTGATATAAGCTTCTTCCGTTACTGGGTCTTCTTTAACTGACAGTCTCGTGATCAATTCTAACTAACCTATCGATGATTCTCATGGTGGTCTACCATTTATGGTTATCCTGCACAGAGAGGGGTCTTGTCTTTATCCTCACCGTAAAATTTCCTACGCGTGACAACAAATGCCATGTACGTGGGGCTTTCATCATACCATTCTAAGGCTTAAACAAAAGCTTCAAAGAACGCCGTCTCTCTATATGGGTAAGTCTCTCAGATTTACCATTCCGAATAGCAAGATAAATGATAAGAGTAAGTCGTCATGGTGATCAATCCATTCCGCACCCAAATCATTTCTCTGTATAAGGTTTAGCGAATCTCGCATTCTAACACTTGGGCATCCTCACAATCGTTGCAGAATTTCTCTTGTCCATGAACGAAGTTCGGATAATCCATTGGTTCTGCAAGCTGAACGAAATATCTATCGTATATTCACAACTCTCAGGTTTTCGTATGCTCCTAAGAAAACGTTTGTTGATCCATCATAGCTTCTTCCATAAATCATATTCATTTCATAATCAATCCTTTATTACATCCTTAATTTATCCTCAAAAACTCCAATTCAAAAGTACTTTATTGCAAATGCTGCCATCCACATGGTTCGGTATGGTCGACCATTTCTGCCAACTTTATTCATCTGCCTCTCTTGGAGGTACTTTAGTTCCACTCGAACTTTCCGAGGTGCTCCTGGAAATCATCCATCTTTTGCTTCATCAAGGTGGTCATGAGCTTCATCTCATCATCTCCGCACGTACCTCACTCAGGTATTCCTGGGTATGATGGAGTCTTGCTTCAAGTATTTCTCCAATCTGACATATGGCTTCCATGGCAGCTTCACGAACAGCATCAAAGAAGGTTGCTCATGGTACACGTAAATGAAAAAGTATTGCCCTATAGTCTATGGACAAACTCCTTTCACATGGTGGAGGTGTACTTCCACGTACCAAAGTTCCACTCCATTTTCCACAAATGGGTAGCCTTTGTAGACTGCATCTCCTTCAAGGTGAATGTGCTTCATCATGTCCTTCAGGATTTTCGGGTAATCATGATCACTGGTCAGGGTCATGATCGTTTCTGGGCCCTTGAGGAATGACTCGTAGAGAGTTGTCATCTGCAGGTGTCAGTAAATAGGTACTCAGAGGAATGTATATGTCTCCTTGGTAATCATGGTACATTCCTTCTCAGTGGATCCTGTGGGGTTTTACCGATTACTACCACACTTGAATGAATTATACTCATGCCTGCATAGACCATATTTTCTCATATCCTCATAATGTTCAGAGATCTTTGTTCGAAGAGAAACAACGCATACAGTTTCAACATAGGCAATCATGAGACAATAAATTCCTTTTATTCATGATGTTATTACAATCTCAGGGACTTCTGTTACAAAAAATTTCACTCCATGATCTCATGAAAAACAAGAGTTCTTCAGATTACACTTATTGCCATGGTCAAAACTTAACTACTCCATTCTAGCTTTCTTCCTTTGTGGACAATCGCTGGCAAAATGTCCTGCTTCCTTGCAACAAAAGCAAATGAGTTCTGACAAGTCTCGAGGCGTCTTAGTGTTTGCCTTTGCTCCTTGGGTTCCCGGCTTCCTTCCTGAGCACATGTATTTGTGGTGGCCAAATTTCATACAGTTGTAACATCTGACATGACTCAGGTCTTTGTCTGTAGAGATTTGGTTCTTCCGAGGGTACTTTTTCTTCTTTCCAGACTCCTTTATTTTGGCCAGTTCTTCTATTTCAAGTGGATCAAACTCCACTTCTTCCGTCGAAAAGTTTCCCAGAAACTCTTGGCTTCTCTTCATGCAATCCTGTGAATAATGTCCTTCTTCTCCACATGAGTAGCATGCATTGGAGAAAAATCTGGTCAGACCTTCTCCAGCAGGGTCTTCGATATTTTCGTTCATCACCGGTTCTTCTAGAATCTTCTTCTTGAGTGTTTCCTTCATTGCTTCCTTCTGCTGCTTGACAACCCGTTGCACCTTGGGGTAAATGTGACACTGAGCTGGGTAGTGGGTGGCTCATTCACAAAGGAAACAAGTCACCTGACTAATTGGGCACTCCTCGGCTGGGTGATTTACTTCACAATGAGTGCATCCATCCTTGTGTTCTTCCTAGGTGGGTCCTATTTCTCCACAGATCTTGCACGCACAAGTCTTCTCCTTCGGATTGTCATAACACTTCTGAATAAGTCAGGATCTTAACAAAGTCTTCTTGAATTCGTCCCAAGTTTGTGCTCCACTAAATCCTTGTATGGCATGATGCATTTTCCACCAGATAGCAGCACCTTGGGTAAAGTACTGGAGAGCGTGTTCCACTTCATACTTCCTTGAGATCAAGTAACTCCCGAAGTGGTTCTCCATGTTCTGGATCCATATCTCAGCTTCCAGCTGGGTCATTGGTCCAGAGGCTACAAGTCCAGCTTCATACTCCATCTGGTAGGGTTGAAGTTTTGTGGATGAGATGGGTAAGAGAGGGAGGGAGATACACACAATACAAACAATATTTTTGAGAATAGGTTTTATTTGTGGCCGTCGGAAAACACACACCAATGACGGCTCACAAATCATCGTATCTAACATGAGTATATAAAAGGGGTTTGGACTACTAATGGTCATATAATCATTCGAACACTTCAGGGTCTTTGAATTCTTCGGGTCTTGAGAGTCTTCAATTTGTGTAGCTTCAACTCCATGATGAAATCCTCGTTACTTTGAAGTGGGAGTCGGTTGATCCTTCACGTGGTTAAAGGGGAAAGGGCATTGTCTAATTATCTGAGGTGAGAGAGAACGTTTGATGAAATCAGAAGAGATGAGAAGTAAAAGGTGTTCTTGAAAAATAGAAATTTGGAGAGATCCTTTCCTCAGAAATTTCCAGTTTCTAGGGTCACGTCCTACAGTCAACATGTGCTCTGATACCATTTCTGTAGCGACCCGACTCAAGACGAGTCAAGCCTCTGTGTTTCTGTGCCATCCCTGGATCAGTATGCTGGCACACACAGTACATCAATGTATATATCAAAGTGCAATCACATGTAAATAGCGTAAAACTGATATATACCTTAAATATCTCAGCGGAAGCAGTCAAGAGAGTGGAGTCCCAATAAACACCAATGGCAAGTTCAGTGTAGACCGTAACCCTGAATCGTACTCTTACTCGTCGAAGAAAAATATCTGCAACATAAGATGTTGCAGCACTGTAGGTCGGCATATTGAATATGCTGGCAAGTCAAATAAGAGAGGGGGAAAAATATAATCCTCTATCTCTACATGCATATATGGCAGGTGGTGTTGTAAGTTTTTGCGTAAAGCAAATTTTCTCCTACAACAAGAGGGGCTAAAAGCAAAATATTACTACACTGTTGGTTGTTAATGAGATGGTTCCGCCAACCAGTTCTCATACCCAGGTTATCAATAATTACCCTCATCAAATATATTTAATGGTGTTGAGAAATCCAGATAACTTCAGTTCCTTTGGCTCAAGTTGTCCATGACCGTGGACACGGCTAATCAATTAGGTTTGAGTACTCTACAGAGCTTTGCACACGTTCCCCACAAGATTTGATCGCCTCCGTGTATGTCCTCGCAATTCAGGGTGTTTAAAGACCGGATGATCAAAACATGGTCTTTCAACGGGTCCCTCTGAATCCCTATCGGTGCCCATCCAATCCTACCATTCTTCTACATCTGCTAGCACCGCCTGTCCAGAGTCGCCGCGTTGTCCAACCAAGCCAGAGCCCATAATGACTTGTGGCTGTGCAGGTAAGCCTTGGCTCTTGAAAATATCTGTCCGTCCCTTCGAGCCTGGGTGAACCTTTCCGCAGGATGTCATGGCCTCTCTAGCATCCCGTGTCATCCACTGGGTTCTCCAGGGAGCCAATCAACCGTCCTTCACCCATAGTTGCATTGCGTCCGAGGTCTTGAAAGTCTTGTCTTAACCGGTCTTGATTATTTAATCAACCTCGCATCACTCGTGTTATGCACTCAACCGAAATCCCATCTACTCAAGCATAGCAATATGAAATTTGTCGTCCCGGGGCCAAGTATCGGGTTTGTTGTGTGCCTACCACATGATACTACAATCTATACTAAAATTTCAAAGTACCTAAGCAGCATGCAATTGGGCATAGGATGGTAGAACTACGATGCATAAAACATAGGTGATAGTATGATCAAAGTGACTTGCCTGGTGATGTTGACGAAGTAGAATTTCTCAAGAAAATAACTTGATAGACTACTCGTCACTCTCCGATGAAATCTATATAACAAACATATCATTCACATAAGCACTCATACTAGCAATCAAAACAAAAGAGAGAGCGAATAGGAATCCGAAGGAAACTCCAAATAAGACTAGGGAGTCTTCTACTACGTCAAACACAAAATAGTTTTTGTCTAACAGAAAATAATAACAAGGAACTAAGATATAAATTTAACTAAGATAAAATAAAGTATTTTTCACAAAACTATTTGAAAGTATTTCCAAATGGGTTTTGAAATAGTGGAGAAACCAATTGCAAGTTATTAAGGAACTAGAATTGATTTCATGATAACAAATAAAAATAAAATCAAAACTTGTTGCAAACCTACTGTTTAACTAACAGAAACAAAACATAATATTTCTGAAATATAAAATAAAATAATTTAAAACAATTTACAGAAAAAGGAAATAGCCATAGTCCAAAAAAAGGTGAAACAGAAATTGTTTCACAAGAAACAGTGAGCTAAATTAGTCAAACAATTCTGACATTTTTACCACTGATAAACAAGATCACTAGTGATCAGTAGAAAAACGAATCAAATTAAAAGCTATTTTTAAACTCCTGGAATAGGCAAAACAAGGTTTAAACTAAATCTGATCTAATTCAAATTTGAAAATTTCAAACATAGACACATTATATGTTTTTAAAAACTACAGAACATTTGTGATCTACTGGAAAAAGAATCAACTCCATTGGAATTATGTATAA
Organism: Hordeum vulgare subsp. vulgare; assembly: GCF_904849725.1. NCBI lineage: Eukaryota > Viridiplantae > Streptophyta > Magnoliopsida > Poales > Poaceae > Hordeum > Hordeum vulgare. The sequence goes on along the minus strand of NC_058519.1, from coordinate 151,109,582 downwards.
AAAGTTATAGGCTAAACAAGATTGGAACTTTTCTGTTTTTGGAATTAAACAGAAAAAAATAGAATAAAAGCTAACTAACTACATGGCAGTCCCTGATTGGCTGCGGGGCTGTGTGTTGCTGGTGAACTAACAAATGGCCGAGATCTAACAAAACCCGCTGGCTAAATAGTTAAGTGAAATAAAAACCGGCGGTCTTTGTTTAAAACCGAAAGGGTAAGTACCTTCTAATCTACACCGTGGGATCTAGATCTAACGGTAATACAAAAAAACAGAACAAGTAAAATAAAAAAAAGAATGCAGGATGAGTTACCTCGTGCTACAGAGGAAGCACGGCGAGGGCACTCCAGCGATGAGGAGCTCCGGGGGGGTGGGGTCGCCGGCGAGGGTGGGGAAGGGGCCGGTGGAGGGCGGGTGGCGAGACTCCAGGGGAGGTTCGGCAGGGAGGGGGGGAAACCTGCAGGGGGGGGGCGACGTGGTGATGTTCCTGGCGACGAGTCTGGCAGGAGCTTCTCGTGGAGATGGGGAGGGGGTGCAGGGGGGGCGACGGGGTGGGGTGGTGGAGGAGGGGCCGAAGTGGTGGAGGGGTGGCGGCGGGGTGGGTTGGGCTCGGCAGGGAGGGGAGGGAGTGCAGGGGCGATGGGGTGGGGCTCCGGTGAGCTCTCTGGTGGCCGACTCCGGCGAGGTGCAGAGGGAGGAGGAGGTGGGGAGAGGCGACGGTTTCAACAGGAATGGAACGAGGAGAACGTGGAGCTTCTTATAGGGGCGATGGGAGAGGCTAGGAGGGAAAGGATTTCGCGAATCCCGGAGGTGGGGATTCCTCTGTCCATGGCAAGGAAAGTTTCTGTGACGTGAGGGAGAGGCAGAGGAGGAAGAAGATCTTGTTGGGCCAGAGAAAAGGAAAGGTCTTAATGGGCCACCTGGAGTTTTCCAAATAAAAGTGATTCCTTTCCTATTTTTAAAACTAGGAAACTAAAACGATAAAAGGGAAATCAAATCAATTCGGAATAAAGAGTTTCTATATACTAAAATTATCAGAAAAATAAAATCTAAATGATGGGCATTTTTCCACGGCAAAACTAAAAACTTCAGAAAAAATTATTTTCACAAAATTGCCAAAAAGATTTATTTTCTTTTGCAAATAATTTTCAAATGACCCTCTAAGCTTTAGGGTTCAAATAACTTTCAAAATGCCCGTGTGTTTGAGGGTCATGTTCCTCCTCTCTTTTATGTTTGACAAAATGTATTTCCCGGCATTTCTTGCACGAAGAAAACAAATAGAAATGCAAAAGAATTCAAATGCAAATATCTCCGTTCAAATTCTTTATAGTTGAAGAAGTCATGTCATCTTCTCTCTTTGCTTTTAAATGATTCAATTTGAATTCACCGGAGAAGGGGAAAGTCATTTTATTCCCTCTCATTCAAAAGTTTTGAAAAGTTTCAAATTTCCACTCAAGTTTTAGTCACAGAAGCAAACAAACAAATAACTAATAATTATTTTAACATTCCAAAATTTGGGATGTTACAATCATGTTCATCAAACCCGTCATCCCCAAGCTTAGAGCTTTCCATGTCATTAGCAATATTGATATTCAAAGAAAGCATATCAATAACATTGCCACCATCATAATTGTTATGCAAATAATAAAGTTCCCTAGGTTTTTTAATTTTCTCATCAAACACATCATGTCCTAGTTCAAGATAAAGTTTATAATGCTCTCTCATATTTTTGTTGTTTTCCATTAAGACAAGGTCATGTAATTTTTTGTGGTTTTTTGGTATAAGACTCTAAACCAAAAACTAGAAAGCAAACTAACAAGACTAAAAAGGAAAGGTAAAAGATAGCGTGCAACTCCCCTATCCCGAAGACTGGACTCCCTGGCAACAACGACATAAACTTGCTTGATGACGAGTTGATGAATATACTTCTCGACCCTCGTTGCTTACCCCAAGTGGAAGGTCGAGATGTAGTCAGCAACAAGTTTCCCTTACACGAAGACTGTAAGGTTTATTGAACCAGGAGGACTCCGAGGATCAAGAAGTAGGTGTCCGCTGCCCTGGCGCTAGCAGAAGACATGGACCTGCACACACACCAAATAATTTTGCTTCCAACAAGTACAAATAGGTTGTCAATCTCTCCGTCCTTGTAGTTTGCAAAGGATCAAAACACAAGCGGGAATAGTGATAGTGATTGCAAGGGAAAAGTAAATAAAAGCAGTAAATGGTGGAGGTGTAAGCAATGGTGGTGATATGGACCTGAGTCACATGATGTTCACTAGTGATGTCTCTTTCCCAAAAGACGATAAACAACTATGCATGGGTAAACAAATTACAGCTGGGCAATTGACATAATTATAAACGCACCGCAATGCTAATTATGCTACTTGAAAGTTAGAGGCTCAATAGTAATGGCCAGTACGCCAAGACAAGGAGATCATTTTTTCATCAGCATCTACTTACTAATCATCCACCTTGAGATATCAATTCAGAACATGCCGCTGGTATTAAGTTGCGAGCCCCACCCAAAGTGTAAACTCAAAGCAACGGACTTCTGCATTAAAGAACTATGCGTAAGGTCAACAATCCTTGCAACCATGGTCACAAGCACTGTTGTTTTCTCCCTGGTGGCAACAACACATCCCCTAGTCTCATGTTTTAGTCACTCAAGCTAGACATCAGGGGGCATGAACCCACAATCATGCATAACGCTCCCTCTTGGAGTTACAATCTACTACTCGGCCAAAGCAATAAAGAGCAACAGAGAACATGCATCAATCACTAAAGAACATAATATGAAAGGATAATCAAAGATATAACTCATAACAATCCGAATATAATCTCATAATCCATCAGATCCCAACAAACCGACCATAGCAAGGGCTAATCATTGAAACACAAGATTACATAGATACCTTGATCATGTAGGGCAGCTCACAAGAGCTAATCATTAAAGCACAAGATTGGAGAGAAGACATCACATAGCTACTTGTCATGGACTCATGGTCCAAGGAGGACTACTCACGACACGTCCAGGAAGCGTCCATGGTGCTGGAGAAGCTCCTGGAGGTCAATCCTCCCTCCGGCAGGGTGCCGGGAAGAGGACACCTGACGCTCCCGATCTCTGAAGGACTGCTGCGGCGGAACGATGGAGAAATTTGCGATTCTGGATATGCCTCAAGGGTTTCCGATCGGAGGGGTAAACATAGCCCAAAGGAGGGCGTCAGAGGAGGTGGGGCCCACCCAGGCGACCTGTGGGTGCGGCCAGGAGCCAGGCCATGCAGGGAGGCCGCCTAGGCAGCCCCTGGCTCCCCTGTGGCCCATCTTTGGTGCTCTAGAAGATTTAGTCACGCTGATTTTTATATATTTTTCTCGGGATTTTTGGGACTCTCGAAATTTGGGTAAAAGTCCCTGCAAGAAAAGACATCAGCAGACAGAAACTAGCACTGGGTGAACTGAGTTAGTAGGTTAGTCCAAATACGTGTAAAAAGATATAAAAGTGTAGTAAAACATATAACAATGTCACCCGAAAGATCATGGAACAAGAAGAAATTATAGATACGTTTGGGACGTATCACACTTGCTGTTTTTTCCTTTCGCAGAAAATCCATATCAGATGAGGTCCAATTGCCATGAAACTTCATTGAGAATTTTCTTGGATTAGAAGGAAACTTGGGGGGCCATGATTGAATAGCAGACAAGGCCCAAGTAGTCAATGAAAAATCATTTCAGCCTCCACATGCTCCAGAGCCATGAAAACCAATGTAGAGCCTTTTCTAGAGAAGAACATTATCAGGGAGGGGTTCACCATCTTCATTGGTGCTCCTCCCATGATGAATTAGTAGTTCATATCAGACCTAAGGGTCCATAGGCAGTATCTAGATGGCTTTATCTCTCGTTTTGTTTCTCAATACAATGATCAATTGGAGATCCATATGCTGTAACTCTTTCTTTTGCGGTGTGTTTGTTGGGATCCGATGAATTCTGAGATTATGATCAGATCTATGAAAAAATATTCATGCTTGATTATTATAGCCTCGTATTCCTTCTTCGGTATTTGGTTTTTGTCTGGCCAACTTCATCTTTTATCTTGCAATGGGAAGAGGTGCGTTGCGATTGGTTCGATCTTGCAGTGCTCAATCTCAGTGACAGAAAGACAAATGACATGCATATATTGTTTCCATTAAGGATAAAACGGTGGGGTCTATTCCTACATGAATAGATCTTGTCTACATCATGTCATTGTTCTTAAGGCATTATTCCGTTTCTCCATGAACTCAATACACTAGATGCATGCTGGATAGCGGTCGATGAGTGGCGTAATAGAAGTAGATGTCGACAGAAGTCAGTCTACTTATTTGGTACACGATGCCTATATACAGGATCATTGTCATGAATATTGTCATAATTATTTTATTTTCTATCAATTGCACAACAGTAAGTTGTCTACCCACCGCTTGCTATTTTCTCAAGAGAAGCCACTAGTGAAACCTACGGCCCTTGGGTCTACTTCACATCATCTATTTGCAATCTTTACTTTGTTATTTGCTTTTCTGTATTTTTTAGCTCTTTAGTTTTCAGATCTATATTATCAAAAAACCCAAAAACAAACTTTGTTGCGTTCTATTTGCTATCACTCTTATTTGCATCTATCAATCTATCCTTACATGACCCACGAGGGATTGACAACCCCTCTACGTGTTGGGTTGCGAGGATTTGCTATTTGTGTGCACGTGCAGCTTACATAGTCTTGTGGTTCTTCCTACTCGATTGATACCTTGGTTTTTTAACTGAGGGATATACTTGTCGTTGCTGTGCTACATCACCCTTTAAGGTTGGAGGGAAACCAACGCACTCGCTAGGAGTCACAAGATTTCTCGCGCTGTTGCCAGGGAAGATCAAGCCAAGATCTATCACGTTCCTACGCGCAAGTCTCATCTCCTTGCAATTACATAATTTGCCATTTGCCTCTCATTTTCCTCTTCCACACTTCACAAAATTTTCCTTTTTATTTGCCTTTTTCTTGCTTGCTTGCTTCTATTGCCTTGATGTCAACACTCAAAAACAGAAAAATGGAGAGGAAAAGTAAAGACATATGGATCATCATCCACTTGCTAATCTTTTAAAAAATCTAATTATTTTATACCAATTGCTAGTGAGTTGAGTGCTCATGATTATTTTTGTGAAGTTTTGCTTGAAAATTGTGAATCTAAATATTATGATGAAGTGTTAAAAGAAGAAATTTATAAAGTGATTCATGATATCTCCTTGAATGAAAAGAATGATTGCAATGATGTTATTATAAATTATATTAATGTCAATTGTGCTAATAATATGTAAAACTACAACATTGGGGATGGTCATTTTTTTCATGTCCACTACTCATTGTAATGATCATGATTGGGGTGATGCTTATTATCTTGAAAGCTTATTTAATCCTCGTGATGAATATGATATTGATAATAATGTTTGCAATAGTACTGAAAGTGGGTTTTGAGAGGTAGTGACTTTATTTAACGTTAGTCCCACTGTCTTGGAAGATTGTAAGACTTTTATGCATGTGGATCATGAAGAGAATATTTTATGTGATAGATATATTTTTGAATTCGAATATGATACTACATGTAATTAATATGAGAAATGCAAATATGGTTATAGAAATATTCATATTACAAAATTAACTACCATCATGTTGAGATTGCTATTGTTTCTTTATTCTTCCATGCATATGTTAGATATTTCTCGTCTTGATAATCTGTTTTTTATGAGATGCATGTTCATAAGAAGTATTGAAAGTGCGTTATATCAACTAGAGGGGGTGAATAGGCGATTTTTATGAATTCTTCACTGAGGAAATTCCTCACTCACGAACTGCATGCAGCGGATTAAATACTCAGGCAAGTATGCAAAACAACAATAGCATAATCTTGAGAGTAAAATGCAACATTCGGTTTGCACAAGTAGCATGTTGAGGATACGTAGGTGAAGAACAAGTGAGGTGAAGAATTTGGGGTGAGGAAATTGCGAAAGTCTTCAGTCAAATTCTTCAAACTGTAACGATCAATTTCATCAACAAAAAATTGAGGAAATGAAAGGTCGAGGAAATAGAACTAGGTACTCGATGAAGAGAGTGATTTGATGACCCAGTTCCAACTGTTGTGATAGTCATATGTCTGGTTTGGAGCGGCTTGGTATTTAAACCAAAGGAGACACAGTCCGAGGACAAACAGTCCTTAATGTATTCTTCTTGAGCTAAGGACACACAGTCCTCGCCCAACATTCGTGGTAAGTCTTCAGGGCACACTTCCAAACTCTCACAAACTCGGTCACCCGGCGATCCACAATTGACTGGTGGATGCTCTTCGTCATTACGCCTAACCGTCTAGAGAATGCATCATCCTCAAAGGTAACAAGCGTCGATTCCACACAGGAACAATCTCTTCAATGATTCAGAATCACTTTGTGGTTTTTGGGTTTTGGTTTGGGTGTTTGGGGTTTTTCCTCAGTGATGATTTTCTCTAAAAGTCTTTGAGAAATGGTTTGCTCTCAAATGAAAAGTGTCATGTTCTCTTCCGGAGCAGCCAACCAGCTAGTGGTTATGCGGGCGGATATTTATAGCCTGGGAGGAATCCCTACATGAGTTGAAATAAATGCCCCAATGATATGACCGTTATGCGGATAAGGTTGGGGACAGCTCGCATGCGGCATAGCAACGGTCAGAATGTGTCAACTGTGAAAGTCTTCATGTCACTCATGTTCCTCACTGGTAGGTAATTCGCACTGGCGAAAACCTAACTCCTGAGTTAGAGCAAATTCCTCAGAGACTAGAAGATCTTCGTCTATGTCACTCAAGAATCTGACTAAACTGTAAAACATTTCCAAAGGCTTCACTCGAAGGATTTGTATGTGTAGGCTTTGAGATGAGAATTACTTGGAAACTTTTCCTTAGTTTTACCTTGAGTCCCTTTGACAGTACGGTGGTCCTATGACTCAAAATATAGGAAATGAAACTAAGAAAACAAAAGTCTTCAAGCTTCAAATTCCTTGCATCAATTTCTTCATGGACACACAAATTTCCTTACTTTCAAAGTCTTCGAGGAAATACCAAATTCTTCAGTCAAAGGCATACATTTTTACGGGTCGATATTCTTCCAATAACTCAAACTCCTCAGCGACTTATAGAGTCTCTGTACACTCACAAACACATCAGCCTCTTAACCTATAAGTCTTCAATACACCAAAATCACTAAGGGGCACTAGATGTATTTACAAGTATGTTAGAGTAAAATGTTTTTGTCTTATGCTATATGATGCTCTCTTTCTGTTTGAACTACTATCTTTCGTGTGAGTATCATTAAAATCTCAAGCCTATCTTAATGGCTATAAAGAAAGAGCTTGTTGTGAGGCAACTTAATGAATACAATTTATTTTCACTTTCGTTTACTGTTATTGAGTGTTTGCACAATTATGATATTGTTATAATTGTGTTTTTGTGTTTTATTTAGTGTTTGTACCAAGCAAAGCCTTTGGGATCATGTGGGGTATTAATTGCTTTAATCCTCTTGAAAAACAGAAACATTTGCGTCGAGTATAAAAAAATCCTAAAAAACACGGAAATGTCAAAAGAGTCTGAATTTTTTACACAAGATTAATGTACAAATTCTCTAAGTTGTCTTAATTGTTCAGAATTTTTGAAGTTACAAAAGTATAAGTAATTTTCGAATCTTTATAGAGTGTTCTGATTTTAACAAATTCTGATTTCTTTGTCTTATGTGCTTATTTTAATGATTCTATGGTTTATATCGGGTGGCATAAGCCATGGTAGAGTTATCATACAGTAGGTATAATGAAAAAAAATATTGGAATAGGTTTTAAACAGTAACTATGGTAAAGTATGGTTTTGTTATACTAACGGATCTCACGAAATTTTGTGGATTTTTGTGTGATTGAAGTTTTCAAGTTTTGAGTGAGAGCACGATGGATGATGGAATAAGAAGTGATAAAAGCCTAAGGTTGGGGATGCTGATGTCACCCCAAGGAAATATCTAAGGAGTACCAATCACCTAAGCTTGGGGAAGCCCTAGAAGCAATCCCCTCTTTCTTTTAGAAACCATCAGTAAGTTTACTTGGAGCTATATTTTTATTCATCACATATCATGAGTTTTTCTTGGAGCATCTTGAATCATTTGTGTCTTTGCTTTATCCGCTGGTTAGCTTTTCATAATAAACCTTGCTGGACACACCCATGTGAGAGGGCTAAATTATGCTATGATTTGTTAGAATCGCTCTTTATGCTTCACTTAAATTTTTTGAGCCATGGAATTGCCCAAGTACTTGACTTATATCTTTTTGAGCACGGTGGTGCTTTTATTTTGAAGAATTTTTCTCTCATGCTGCACTTAGATTATTTCGATAGTTGCTGAAATTTTAAAGAAATCCTCTTGTTAGGGCATATTTCTCCCTAAGTGGTTTTAGTGATTGATGACAATGATTGTGCGGACTAATCGTGTGCATTTAGCATTTCAAATAAATCATGTCTAGGCACAAGATGATTCGATGCTCCTCGAAGTCTCTCGAAGACGCTTGCTTTCTATGTTTCTCTTTGGTGGAATTGAGTCTTAGGAAAGGCATACTATTAAGAGGGGGTCCGCGTCAGAATGGTTTGGGTGGAATCACCATGTACACATTTATTCCTTTGAAAAAATGGAGCTCCAACCTTGTATTTCATGCATATACAAAAGGGCGAGCAGTAGTACTGCTCGAACAGTGGTACAACCGCCCTCAGGGCGGTAGTAATTTTTTACTACCGCTCTGTCGGACTTTTTGCGCATCCTTTCCCCCCCCCCACAGTAGTAGGCACGGTATTATTTTCTTACTACCATGCTTGGTGAGCTGCCGAGCGGTAGTACCGCTCCTAGCAGCGGTAGTACTGCTCCTAGAGCGGTAGTACCGCTTGGCTAGTGCAGTTGGTGGGTGGGTAATGATTGGACTGTATGCCCCACTATATATAGGTGTCTTCTTCCCTGAGAAGCTCACCTCTTACATCCCCAAGCTCCATTGTTGCTCCAAAAGCTTATTCTTGCATGATCTCTCTCCCCAGCCAATCAAACTTGTTGGTTTTCTAGGGATTGCTTGAGAGGGCCTTGATTCGCACTTCCTCCAAGTCATATTTGATTCCCCTCACTAATCCCTTGCAGATCTTGTTACTCTTGGGTGTTTGAGCACCCTCGACGATTGAGGTCACCTCGGAGCCACATTCCATTGTGGTGAAGCTTCGTGGTCTTGTTGGGAGCCTCCAAGCTTTGTGTGGAGATTTCCCCAACCTTGTTTGTAAAGGTCCAGTCACCGCCTTCAAGGGCACCAATAGTGGAATCATGGCATCTCGCATGGTGTGAGGGCGTGAGAAGAATACGATGCCCCTAGTGGCTTCTTGGGGAGCATTGTGCCTCCATACTGCTCCAACGGAGACGTACTTCCTGTCAAAGGGAAGGAACTTCGGTAACACATCCTCGTCTCCATTGTCTTGCGGTTATATGTTCCCTTTACTTTGGCATTATTATTGTTGTGGTGTATTCTTTGCTTGCACTTGTTATCCTTGTAGTTAGCTAATTTGTTAAGACAAGCTAAAAAATGGTAGTTGCCTATTCACCCCCCTCTAGTCAACCATATCGATCCTTTCAATTGGTATCAGAGCCACACCTATTTATTAAGGGTTTCACCACCCGAACAGTATGGTTGACGAGAGTGAGGTTCGGCCCGAAGGGTCCGAGGCCTTGGAGTTGGTTTCCGTCACACGGGACGACTTGAATGAGGCCATGGCTTCACTCAAGACGTCCTTGACGACCGAAGTCAAATCCATGTTTAAAGAATTACTTGAACGGATGAAGAATTCTCCCGACCTGTTTCTTGTGGTTAAAACCACCTCATCGGAGTCGGAGGCCAATTCTGACAAGGAAGCAGCTAAAGGCACTCGAACTTCCTCCCCTCATGACAAGAATGGGACGGGGACTTTTGCCTCAGTTCCCCCTCCCCCGGTCTATGAAGGACCGGTCCCTACATCGCATATAAATAACCTAGGTCCTCCTCCAATACTTGTTAAAGGTGATCTCGTTAATTGGTTTTTTTCCATCAAGTCTTATTTGAATCACAGCTCAACATATCTTTGGAGAATCATCAAACAAGGCTATTACCCTCATCATCCAAGGAACCTTACTCCGAGAGAAGAGGCGGACAACCAATACAATCATTCCACATTGTTCATCCTTCAATCCGTGGTTCCTCCAGAAGATCTCCCGCACCTACGGCCCTTTACTCGTCCAAAGGATTGTTGGGAGCACATCATGGTGCTGTACAAGGGGAGCTCAAGCATTCAACGGTCTAACTTTGAAGTGGTCCTTGATCAGGATGATGAGTTTGTGATGCTAGAAGATGAGGACCCCCGTGATCTCTATCGAAGAGTGACTGCCCTCGCTGTTTCTCTCCAAGACCATGGGAGAAAAGATACGGATGACACTTGGATCAAGCACAATTTTCTCAAGGCTATCATGCCATTCAATAAAGCCATGTCTTCCGTCATTCGGCAAAGACCAGATTTCCACTCCTTGACTTCACGCGAAGTGTTGGATGAGTTCACTGCTATGGATATTATGACCAAGACCGCCGACAATGTTGTTGCTCGTGTCCGGTCAAAGACAACATCACCCAACCTTGCCTTAAGAACCGAGGCCATTGTTGATGAAGAAGACGAGGAAGAAGTTGGCTACCCCGAAGACATAAAACACGCTTATCATAAGCACATGGCTCTTGCTTCAAGGCAGTTTTGGGGAAACAAAAGATACTCAAGGCCCAACTTATCCAAGACAACTCAAGTGGGTCCAAGAAAAAGCAACGAGTACGAAGATGCTACAAATGCAGCAATGTGAGTTACTTTGTGGCAGATTGTCCTTATGAGAAGAGGGAAGACAACGGGAGAAAGCTCATACGCTAGGACAGGCCCAAGTCTTTCCCTAGCAAGAACATCTTCACCAAGAAGACTCATCCAAGGGGCTTGGTGGCCCATGAAGAGTACACCTCCGATGATGACGAAGACGATACAATCCGTGAGGGGATGGCAACGGCTAACGTGTCCATTGCCACTTCCTCCCCCAAGGTATCTCTTTTCGGCGCCACCAACGAGAACCATATCGCCAAGTGCCTCATGGACAAAGGTATCAATAATGTAAACCCCAGCATCAAGACCACTCCCACTACCTCTCCTTCTTTGTTAGACTGTGTTGATAAGAGTGAGGTAGTGGAACTTGATGAAAATGAGATTGATAAATTCCTGTGTAAGATCAAAGGTGAAACCAAAAGACACTTTGTTGCTATTTTGGAACAACTTGGTGCAGCCAATGATCTCATTGAGACTCATGAGGATACTATCTCCAAGTTGCAAGAACATAGTCGTGATTACGCCGATGAGATAGCAGAATTATCCATTGGTCTAGAAGAAGAGCGTAGTCTTAGTTTGGCTCTTGAGGAGTCACACAACGTTGATCATGCTAAATTACAAAAAGATCTTGACCATGCTAGTGTTATTACTCGTGTGCTTAAATCCGAGAAGGTTGCACTTGGGGTTGGCCATGATAGACTCAAGGAAGAATTTTACATACTTGACAAGGCCCACAAGGTCTTTAAATGTGTCCATTCCTCTCTTAAGGAGTCTCATGATCAACTCCAAGTAAAACTAACCAAGGAGATTTCTACTTGTCCTCCTTTGTTTTAATTGATAATGCTTGTGCTACTAACCCTTGTTGCGAGCATGTTCATCTTGTGGAGGAGAATGCCAAGTTGAAAGAACAACTTGAAAAGGTCCTTGTGACGTGCATCCAACGTGAAAGTAATCTACATGATCTTTTGAGTAATCAAAAGGAAGTTCTAGGAAACAAAGGTCTTGGGTTTGCACCCAAGTCTAAGAAGAAAAATAAAAATAAGACCAAGCTATCTTCCTCTCTCAAGGAGATCTTTGTCAAAGAGGGTGATAGTACTCATAAGAATATGAAGAACAAGTAAGTGGGTGACAATGCCAAGAAGAGCAGAACCACCTTCACCAGCACTGCCGACGATTTTAGCCCCTCTTTTTTTGTCATGCTAGTGATGGGCATGTTAATGACAAATTTGTTGGTTCTTATTATGAATACATTGATTGGGCTATTTGGGTTCCAAAGACCCTTGTTTGTAACATCAAAGGACCCATTAAAAATGGGTACCTAAATCCAAGCATTGATCTCTTGAAGGAGTTTGCTTCCGCTGGAGTCTCATGGCTGCTCGATAGTGGATCAACAAATCATATGACCGGGAGCAAGGACTTGGTGGTGGATGTGCATACAATACCATTTATGCCCACCCATGTCCAATTTTTTGATGCTTCAACATCTAAGGTAATGGGATTTTGTAAGGTGGTCATCTCTAAAGATTTATCTATAGAGAAGGTCATGCTTGTTGAGTCCCTTGCATACAATTTGCTTTCCGTTCGTCAGGTTGCAATTATGGGCTTGGCCACATTATTTAATCTTGATACCATGGCCCTTTTGTGGAGCAAGACTCTTAAAGTAGCCTTTGTTGGACATGTTGAGAACGGTCTCTATGTAGTGAACTTTTCGGAGCGACCTATTAAGATCGCGACTTGTCTAATGGCTAAGGTTGATGTGGGTTGGCTATGGCATCGCCGGATAGCTCATGTCAATATGAGATCTTTGCAATGTCTCCTCAAAGGGAACCATGTTCGTGGACTAACAAATGTGAGTTTTGCAAGAGATTGTGCTTGCAGTGCTTGTATTGCAGGAAAGCTTCATGAAACAGCTCACCGTCCCACAACTATCATCTACTCTAAAAGGCCTTTGGATCTCATTCACATGGATCTCTTTGGTCCTCCTTCTTTTGATAGTCTTGGGGGAAGAAAGTATTGCTTGGTGATTGTGGATGACTACTCAAGATACACATGGGTATATTTATTCAAGAGGAAGAGTGAGACTCAGCAAAATGTCATCGACTTTGCTAATTAAGCTCAACGTCAACATGAAGCAAAGATATTGATGATTAGAAGTGAAAATGGCACTTAGTTAAAGAACTACACCTTAAATGAGTTCCTTAGTGACGAGGGGGTCAAGCATCAATATTCAGCACCCTATACCCCCCAACAGAACATTGTTGAGGAAAGTAAGAACCGGACGTTGATGGACGCGGCAAGAACCATGATGGCGGAATTCGAATCTCCGTACAACTTTTGGGCCGAAGCATTAGCATAGCATGTCATGCATCCAACCGGCTCTACCTCCGCATAGGTTTGAACAAGACTCCATATGAGATTATTATTGGGAACAAGCCCAATTCAAGTACTTCCGGGTGTTCAGTTGTAAGTGTTTCATACTCAACAAAAGTGTTCATTTGTCTAAATTTGAGGCTAGGACTCAAGAGGGCATATTTGTTGGTTATGCTACAAACTCTCATGCTTACCGTGTTCTCAACAAGTCCCCCGGACTCATAGAGGAGACGTGTAACGTGGAGTTTGATGAAAATAAAGGTCCCCAAGTGGAGCAAAGTGGTCTTTGTGATGTAGGTGATGAAATTCCTCCTCAAGCCATAAGAAGCCTCAAGTCAAATACTCCCCATTGAGGAACCCCTTGTGGCCGAAGGAGAAGGACAATGCTCTACCCAAGTGGATCCATCACCCTCGCTAGACCCACATGCTTCCGAAGAACAAAGTGAAGGCCCTCAACCTGACGAACCTGATCAAGGACAAGATCAACCTCATGAAGATGGTGTCGCACCAAATGATGTCAAAGATCAAGCTCTAGATTTTGAGCCTGCTCAAGATCAAGTGCAACCACAAGATCAAGGGAAATCTAGTGAGTAAGCTCAAGACGGTGCCCAAAGTGTTCAAGCAGAAACTCCTACATTATCAAGTAGGGAAGTCATGAAGTGTCGTGCTCCCAGGATAGCTAACAGGCTTCGAGTTCGAGAACATATCTTCAAGAATGTGCTTGATAGCATCAATAGAGAGGTAACCACTCATCAACAACTATCTAACTTTTGTATGCATCACTCATTAGTTTCATGTGTTGAACCCCAAAAGGTACATGATGCGCTGGATGATGAGGATTGGCTTGAAGCTATGCATGATGAACTTAACAACTTCGAGCGCAATCAAGTATGGGAATTAGTGCCAAGGCTAACGGAGGAACATAATGTCATTAGAACCAAATGGATCTTCAAGAAAAAGTAGGATGCAAATGGTGTTGTCATTCGAAACAAGGCAAGACTCGTGGCGCAAGCCTACTCCCAAGTGGAGGGTATCGACTACGGTGAAACCTTTGCTCCTGCCGCTCATCTTCAATCTATTCGCATGTTACTTGCTTTTGCTTCACATCATGACTTTAAATTGCAAAAAATGGATGTGAACAATGTTTTTTCTTAATGTTCCATTAAATGAGTTAGTATATGTTAAACAACCCCTGGTATTCGAGGATCCCAAGTTCCCCACTCATGTGTACAAACTCAAGAAGGCACTCTACGCTCTTAAACAAGCCCCACATGCGTGGTATGAGTACCGTAATGAGTTGTTGCAAGATCGTGGGTTTGAGATTGGGAAAATTGATCCCACTCTTTTTACTAAGAAGATCAAAGGGGATTTGTTCATATGCCAACTATATGTTGATAATATTATTTTTGGTTCTCCTAACGAATCTTTCAATGAAGAGTTTGCCGCACTAATGACCGAGAAGTTTGAGATGTCGATGATGGGAGAGTTGAAGTTCTTTCTCAGGTTTGAAATCAAACAAGGAAGAGAAGGAACCTTTATCAAACAAGCCAAGTACACTCAAGACATGATCAAGAGGTTCGATCTCGAGGACGTCAAGCCGGTCAAATTTCCCATGCCAACCAAACGCAAGCTCGACAGTGATCCCAATGGTAAAGCCGTGGATCAAAAGGTATATCACTCCATGATTGGATCCTTGTTTTACCTTTGTGCATCTAGACCTGATATCATGTTGAGTGTGGGAATCCGTGCATGGTTTCAATCTGCACCAAAGGAAAGCCACTATGCGGCATTCAAATGAATCTTTAGATATTTGGCTCATACCCCAAACTTTGGCTTATGGAACCCCAAAGGAGCAAGCTTCAATTTAGTAGGTTACTCTGACTCTGATTCAGCTGGAGACTGTGTCGGAAGGAAGTCAACCTCTGGAGGATGCCAATTCCTAGGTCATTCTTTGGTAAATTGGTCTTCGAAGAAGCAAAACTGTGTGTCACTTTCTTCCATCGAGGCTGAGTATGTAGCTGTCGCAAGTTGTTGTGCTCAATTATTATGGATGAGGCAAACTGTAAAGGATTACAGTGTCAGTTGTGACAAAGTGCCTCTTCTGTGTCACTATGAGAGTGCTATCAAGATATCTCTTAATCCGGTGCAACATAGCAAGACCAAGCATATTGATATGCATCATCATTTCATTCAAGATCATATCACGCAAGGTGATATTGAGGTCCTCTTCATCAACACTCAAGAGCAACTTGCAGATATTTTCACGAAACCTCTAGATGAAGCAAGGTTTTGCGAGTTAAGGCATGAGCTAAATATCATTGAATCAAGTAATGTAGATTGAAACCAGGCACACCACACCTCACTCATCACAATATTTGGCTATAGGTGTAGGCATGGATATAGTGGGAGTGTTGCTCTCTCAATGAACTTCCCCTCCCCCATTATGCATAAATTGATCAAGTCTTTCCCATCAGGCATTCTTGATGGCACTTGTGCTTCAAAGACGAGTTGTGGTCATGAACCCAAGGATAATACTTCGCGGTGTCATACCATTTGTCTCAAACATTGGTGGCTTCGGCCACCGCTCTCTCTTTGTTAGAAGATTCGGTTCTATGTTCGAGTGTGTACGTGTCTCTTCTTATCTTCATTTGGGTTTTTCTGTGTTTTTTCCTTGTTCACTTGCAATGTTCAAGTCCTTTCTATTGTAAAGGAGGGTGGAGCAAGATTTCTAGGATGTTTTGTCAACATGGGAACAGTACTACCGCCCCCAACACGGTAGTAAATATTTACTACCGCTGGGAGAGCGGTACTACCGCTCAAGCCAGCGGTACTGTCGCTATCCAAGCGGTACTACCGCGATGACTACGGTACTACCACAACGTCACGACCGCAGGGGGTTATTTTAGGGCAGGGGACAGTTCTTTTCTCCCTCCTACCCATTCACCCCGTGGCCTTGTTCTTTTCCTCTCTATCCTCTTAAAAGTTGTTGCCCAAGGGACTCGCCGGATCTCCTTCTCCGGCCACCCTTCTCCAATTTAGTTTGGTGGGATCCTCTCCCTCGTGCCATGGACCTCGGTACTACCCCTCGTTCCTTTCGTTTTTGCCTCGTTTTGTTGAATCTAGGGTTAGGGGAATGTATGTATTTTTGATATCATGGCATCATATCCTCATGCTAGAAGGATTGGGGAGTTCTTGGTTGGTAGATTTTTCATGTGTAGGCTAACATATGTGTGTTTGGGTCTCTGGTAGAACCGGATCTGACAGTTCCATTGTCAGATCTCGCACTCTATGTCCCGTCAGGTACTACCGCTCCTCTTGGAGAGGTACTAAAATTTTACTACCGCTCAAGAAGAGGTTCTACCGCTGTCAGGGCGGCACTACCGCTACCAGAGCGGTAGTACAATTTTACTACAGCTCCAGCAGTGGTACTACTGCCGTTTCCTTACCACACACGTCATACCCTCTCTTTTTGGGACTTTCTGGTGCGTCTTGATCGTTCCGTTGAATTCTTGTGTCTTTGTGTTGTGTTTTATTTTTGCGTGTCATAGGTGGTGGCTCCATGCGCTCTACCCCACCTCGGAATGCCAGTTCCAAGCGTCCTCACTCTTCAGATGTCCCCGAGGGTTCTCAAGATCCAAAGCACAATTTTAAGAAGACTTCTGAGAAGAACAAGAATAGTGTTGATTGGGATGCCATAGGTGGTGTTTTTGTGTTGATTGTGTCTTTGTGTTGTGTTTTCTTTCTGCGTGTCATAGGTGGTGGCTCCATGCGCTCTAACCCACCTCGGGATGCCAGTTCCAAGCGTCCTCACTCTTCAGATGTCCCCGAGGGTTCTCAAGATCCGAAGCGCAATTTTAAAAAGACTGCTCACAAGACCAAGAATAGTGTTGATTGGGATGCCATGCCGCTTGCAGAGATTCAGCTTTGCTGAAGGGTTAACCCCTATGTCAGCAACAGGGTTCAGTTCCTCGAAGGTGAAATGTTATGGACTAAGGATCAATTTCTTATTTATGAAGATGTCATCAAAACGAAGAAGAGTATATATGTTCCTATGTAGTGGATTGATATGAACCATCTGAAGAAAGACCCTGCATACTTTGGTGATGCTCTGGCCATGGTGGAACAGCTTCAAATTGAGGAGGTCATCACTTTTCAAGGTGATTTTGATCCTGAGGTAGTGGCCCATTTCTTTCTACTGTCCACTTTCACACTGATCACGCCCGCACGATGACCTGGATGAAAAATGGGGAGCTATAGTCTGCTACATGGAAGGATTTCATGGACCTTCTAGATGTTGAGGATCAAGGGCTTTAGCAACCAGTTGGCTTGCGCCCACACGCTCAGTCCACTTCTCTAGCTAAGGAGAAGTTGCTATCATACTATATTATGAAGGAATCCCCATCTGGTGAGTTCTCCCATGTTATGAACCCTTTTACAGATGTCATGCACTGCATATTTCACAACACACTGTTTCCACAAGTTGGGAACAAGGACCAGGTGCACTCATACCTGGTTGATATGCTTATTATGTGTCAGAAGGGGCGGACTCGCTCCTCTAGACCCCTAGATATCTCCCACGTCATGTGGAGCGAGCTTCACTCAGTAGTCCTCAACCGTAAGGTCCCAATCTACGGCCCCTATCTATTTTACCGTATCAAGACACACTGGGCTAAGGCCTTTCCAGCTATTGAGTTGCATGCTCCTATGTGGAATCTCCATGAGCCGATCAAGCTGAGACAGAAGAACAAATGGGCCAACACCACAACTACGCCTGCTGCTCCCACCAGGGATTCTGATGAGGATGAGGCTGCTGTTGAGGATGTGCCCGTTCCAGAGTCACATGTGCCTTGCTCTGCCGAGACATCATGGGCCAAGAACCTCATAGACAGGATGAAGATCTTCTTCTGCATGCAGGCAAAGGGGCAGTACAGGACGCATGTCGCTCAGAAGGAGAGTCGTGAGCGCGACAAGCTGATTATGAGGAAGCTTGACGTGCGCATCTCCAGTGGGTCTAAGCGAGACATCACCCCTGATGCCGAGTGGATGCAAAAGAACAATATGCAGTGGGCTGCGTATGACCAGGACTCTGAGGAGGAAACCAAAGACGAGACAAATAAGGAGTATGTTCAGGAGTCTGATGACTGCATTCTCTCCAATTCGATCTACCACCTGTGTCATAGGTGTCCTCTTTGCCTTTTTGGTGTCTCGATGCCAAAGGGGGAGAGAGTGTAGGATTTGCAAGTTTTCTCATGTTCGTGGTTGCTTTATTTGTTGAACTTTAGTTGCTTTGCTGGTTTTCTTTGCTTTATGGGTGAAACTATCAGACGTCATACTTTATTATGGTGTGAGACATATGCTATCTATTCCGTATCCTTTATCTCATTATTATCTAGTATATTAGTAACTTGTCAGTCTTATTATCTTGTGCCCTTATCTTCATGCTCACATGCTATGCCTTGCTTCCATGCATAATGTTTATTCTATTATGTTGCAAGGATTGACTCATCTATAAAATCTAGGGGGAGTGCTTTTCTTTGGTTGTGTGTAGGTATGCACACATCCATGGGGAGCCTGCCTCTAGTTTGTAGATTTTGGGTTTGCATATGCTTTCTCTATATCCTTTTTGTGCAAATCCTGTATTATCATCAATCAACCAAAAAGGGGGAGTTTGTTAGGGCATATTTCTCCCTAAGTGGTTTTAGTGATTGATGACAATGACTGTGCGGACTAATCGTGTGCATTGAGCATTTCAGATAAATCATGTCTAGGCACAAGACGGTTCGATGCCCCTCAAAGTCTCTCGAAGACGGTTGCTTTCTACATTTCTCTTTGGAGGATTTGAGTTGTAGGAAAGTTGTACTATTAAGAGGGGGTACGCGTCGGAAAGGTTTGGGTGGAATCATCACATACACATTTATAGTGCACCACTTTTACCTTGCAAAAATGGAGCTCCAACCTTGTATTTCATGCATATGCAGAAGGGACAGCAGTTGTACCGCTCCCACAACGGTAGTACCGCTCTAGGGGAGGTAGTAGTTTTTTACTACAACTCCATGAGCGGTACTAACGCCCTCGTGGTGGTAGTAGTTTTCTACTCCGCTTCGTCGGACATTTTGTGCATCATTTTCCCCTAGAGTAGTAGGCACGCTGGTATTTTCTTACTACCGTGGTTGGTGAGCTACCCAGAGGTAGTGCCGCTCTTGGGAGCAGTAGTACCGCTCCCAAAGCGTTAGTAGCACTTGGCTAGTGCAGTTGGTGGGTGGGTAACGGTTGGATTGTACCCCCCACTATATATAGGTGTCTTCTTCCCTGAGAAGCTAACCTCTTACCTCCCCAAACTCCATTGTTGCTCGAAAAGGTTATTCTTGCCCGATCTCTCTCCCTAGCCAATCAAACCTGTTGATTTTGCAGGGATTGCTTGAGAGGACCTTGATCTACACTTCCACCAAAAGATATTTGATTCCCCAACTAATCCCTTGCAGATCTTGTTACTCTTCGGTGTTGGAGCACCCTAGACAGTTGAGGTCACCTCGGAGCCACATTCCATTGTGGTGAAGCTTCGTGGTCTTGTTGGGAGCCTCCAATCTTTGTGTAGAGATAGCCCCAACCTTGTTTGTAAAGGTCCCTTTGCCGCGTTCATGGTCACCAATAGTGGAATCACGACATCTCGCGTCGTGTGAGGGCGTGAGGAGAATACGGTGTCCCTAGTGGCTTCTTGGGGAGCATTGTGCCTCCACACCGCTCCAACGGAGACGTACTTCATGCCAAAGGGAAGGAATTTCGATAACACATCCTCATCTCCACTGGTTCCACTTGCGATTATCTCTTACCTTTACTTTGAACTTATTATTGTTGTGGTGTATTCTTTGCTTGCACTTGTTATCCTCATAGTTAGCATCATATAGGTTGCTCACATAGTTGTTCACATAGAGAACCTTTTGTTGCTAACGACAATTTGTTAAGACAAGCAAAAAAAATTGGTAGTTGCCTATTCACCTCCCCCTCTAGTCAACCATATCGATCCTTTCACCTCTCTTGCTTCACTTATATAATTTTGAGAGTCAAAATTTTTAAACAAACTTCTGCTCTCATTCTTCAGTTATACTTGTTTGAGAGCTTGTTATTTGCATTGGCAATTTGCTTTAAATTAAAATTAGTCCCAAAGTGATGAATGTCTAGGAAAGATATAATAATAAAACTTTCATGAAGATCATTGGATATTAAACTTGATTCTTTGCAATACTTTTTCAGTATGAAGATAGTAATATCTGAGTTATGTTGATGAGTAATTATGCTCTAGTAAGAATATTGGTGTTAAGGTTTGTGATTCCCTATACATGCACATGAAATCAATAATTATGCTATGAAATTACATCCTACTTGTGTTGCATTATTCGGTGTTAGTTTTGTTTAATGTTCACTTATGACGATTTTTGTTCCTTGGTTGGGCGCTTCTCACTATATTTACTAGACTTCCTTTGTACTAAGCGGGAATGATGCTTGTGCATCCAAATACTAAACCCAAAGTTGTGTCAAATGAGTCCACCATACCTACCTATGTGTGTTATTTCAACGCCGTTCCAAGTAAATTTGCAAGCGCCAACTAGAAAATTCAAAATAAAATTTTGTTTTGTGTGCCCATACCGCTCATGAAGCAACGAGGGGTGGCAGGTATATTCCATGTTAAATAGGTTACTCTGAAGATGATTGTTTATTCACTTGTCGTTGCACAAGATTATGGCGGTAATAGGGATGCCCAGTCCCAAAAAGAATTTTTTTTTATCATATGTTGTCAAATAATAAATTCCTTGGAAAGTGTTGGTATGGACGGCACCCGTGGATACGACTAGCCGTGGAATGTGAAAGAATGGTAGAAAACGAACAAACTTTATTTCCAGTTTGGGAATTGCCTATAATTTGTTTAGGATGGAGGATATTGGAAACTCTTAGTCGTTCTCATTGACAGGAAAAGCATGCCACCCTAAAAAAAGTTATCTCTTGGCGATCCATATGATGTAACTCTTTGTTTACGGTGTGTTTGTTGGGAACCGATGAATTGTGAGTTTATGATCAGATCTATGAAAACATATTCATACTTCATTATTATAGCCTCGTATTTCTTCTTTGATGTTTGGTTTTTGTCTGGCCAACTTCATATTTTATCTTACAATGGGAAGAGGTGCTTTGTGATTGGTTCAATCTTGCGGTGCTCAATCTGTGTGACAGAAAGAGACATGATACCCATGTATTGTTGCCATTAAGGATAAAACAGTGGGGTCTATTCCTACATGAATAGATCTTTCCTACATCATGTCATCGTTCTTTAGGCATTACTCCATTTCTCCATGAACTTAATACACTAGATGCATGGTGGATAGCGGTCGATGTGTGGAGTAGTAGAAGTAGATGCACGCAGAAGTCGGTCTATTTATTTTGGACGTCATGCCTATATACATGATCATTGTCATGAATATCAACATAATTATTTTCTTTTCTATCAATTACCACACAGTAATTTATCTTCCCACCGTTTGCTATTTTCTCGAGAAAAGCCACTACTGCAACCTACGGCCCCCCGGTTCTACTTCGCACCATCTATTTGCAATCTCTACTTTGCTATTTGCTTTCCTACTTTTTTCTCTTTTTTTTCACATCTATATTATCAAAAAACCCAAAAATACCTTGTTGTGTTCTATTTCCTATCACTCTTATTTGCATTTAGCAATCTATCCTAACTTTACCCGCGAGGGATTGGCAACCCCTCTACGCGTTGGGTTGCGAGGATTTGCTATTTGTGTGCAGGTTCTGCTTACATAGTCTTGTGGATCTTCCTACTGGATTGATACGTGGGTTTCTTAACTAAGGGAAATACTTTCCATCGCTGTGCTACATCATCCTTTATTCTTGGAGGTAAACCAACGCACTTACGAGGAGTAACATATCGACACACAACTCATATCAATAACATCATATCACAATTAACCAATAGGACAATAGATCTACTCAAACATCATAGGATAGCCACATGTCAATGGGAAATAGTATGTAGTGTTGAGCACCATGTTTAAGTAGAGAGTTATAGTAGGAAAAGAGGTGTTACACCGCTGCATAAAGGGGGAGAGAGTTGCTGTTGATGGCGGAAGATTGTTGATGTAGATCGCCGTCACGCTTCTTGCCCCGGTGGCACTCCGGTGCCACTAGGATAGAGGGGTAGAGAGCCCCCTCCATCTTCTTCTTACTTGGCCTCCCCCTAGATGGGAGGAGAGTTTCCTCTCTGGCAATGGCCTCCATGGCGGCGGAGGGGCGGGAGCCCCTTCGAGATTGGATCTCCTTCTCTGTTCTCTTCTGTTTTGCTTTCCTATTTTCCATCCATTCACCGTTTCTTAAATTCCCGGAGATTCGTAACTCCGATCAAGCTGAAATTTTGAGGGAATTTTATCCATAAATTAGCTTTCTTGCACCCGAAGATGAGCCCCAACCTACTTACAAGGTTGGCACTAGGAACCACCCCGCGCTAGGGGTATGGGCCGCACCCTGGTACCTAGTGGACGTCATGGGCCTCGGATTGCGTTGATGGCACCTCCCAAAAATCAAAAATATTCCAAAATAATTCTCCATAAATTTTTATCGCGTTCGGACTTTATTTGATATGGATATTTTGCGAAACAAAAAACATGCAACAAACAGGAACTCACACTTGGCACTGGATCAATATGTTAGTCCAATAAATCATATAAAATGTTGCCAAAAATATGTGAAAGTAGTATAATATTGGCATGGAACAATAAAAAATTATAGATACAATGGACACATATAAGTATCCCCAAGCTTAATTGTCGGTGCACTAGTAATGGGGTACCTAGTGCCCCTGACTTGTGCATAGACATTGATAACGTAGCACCTCAAGACTAACGCCAACAACCCAAGACGTGCCAAGAACCGCTGGCACCTGTCGGGGGTGAAGGCGCGACCATCCTCACCAAGATCCGTCAAGGTGCCCCCCAGCAAGTGCGGGCCAACCTGCCACAGCTCGACCTCATCACTACACTAGTCACTTCTCAATGAGATGTCGAGCTCCTAGATGGCTAGGTGGCTCTCGTTGGCCACGTGGCGGCACACTTGACGATAGGTTACAACCCGTTGACAACCAACCAGAGGTATGTGAAGACCCCAAGCCATGGCCAGCTCATAGGTGGCAGAAGCCTGCCAGGAACACACCCTCGCTCGCCACCTAAGTCTGCATTTATGGCTCTGTGTCTTAAGTGCCAGAGTTAGGTATGATAGCACTGTCAACTATCTGCTAATGTCAGTTACGATTGTGGACGCCCCTTGAGCTATGAAGGGAGGCCCGAGGCAACATAATAAAGGATTCATATCCTCCGGTATTCGAACACTTTGAGATTCGGCACTTGTTAGATTAGGTCCCCACGGGATTAGAGCCAGGTGTAAGTGTACGATGTGCTAGCTCACCCCGGCAACCCTTGTCGGGGTATAGCTCCATGCGAACTTCATATTTCCCAATCAATCCACAAAAGCAAGAGTAGAGTTTTACGCTTCATAGTGGCCCGAACCTGGGTAAAACCCCCGAGTCTCATCATCGTGTTGCTTCGTATTCTCTGCTCTTTGTGCGATACGACCTCCCCACAGAACCACAAAGTGGCCAGAAGGTCCCATAGGTGATCGTGTGCACACCTACACCGTCATATTTGGCGTGCTGGGAAGGGGGATTCGTTCGCGCAAACCTGAGGATACGAGCAGGGTGTTGATCTTCATTGATGTTCCCTTTTCATCATCGCTCCCAACAAGAAGACTGGAGCACAAGCCATCCTTCTACTTCGAAGGCCGCGAAGTTTGCAGCTGCGGACGTCGCTGGCACCATGGCGGCATCACGCGACGCGGGCTCCGGGGGTGACGCGGTTGGCACAGGAGGCACCGCCGTCATGTCCCCCCGGTCGAAGCTGGAACAAGGGGCGCCGAAGGCAAGAAGCAGCAACGTCCTAGCGAGTTTGCCCCTGGTGCTGTCAGCGAAAGGGACACCTAGGACCCATCCATCCACCGCATCAGTGACCTCGCTCGCAACATTGGCACCAATCCGAGGCAAACCACGACCCACCAGCTGCACCTATCTCAAGCACGGTTGGTGGGCGCGGGCCTCATGTAGAACAAGATGGAGTGGTGAGCGGAGCCATGAATTCGTGAGCCCAGCCTCCCCCATGTCAAGCCACCACGCCAACCGGCGCACAGCGACAGGGGTGCAACGAGGCTCCTCCTGGTTCCACCAGGAGTCGAGCAATGTCGCGGTCTGCCTCTCTACCTATGATGGGCACGACCACAGAGGCAATGGCGCGGGCTCAGCTACTGTTGAACTTCCCACCATCCAAAGTCTTATCGGCTTCACCGAAGCCAGCAAATCGCAGTAAGCTGGGCCGTCCAGTCGCACATGGACGGCAATGGTGGCTCAAACAAATGGTCGTGTTTAGGGGGTCACACCGAAGATGCAGTCCCCTCCTCGACAGCAAGCGCAAGAGAAGCCACAGCAAGCTCCATGCACTGACAGGCTCGACGAGGCATCTATTGCCTCAACTGGCCCGCATGATCAGCGAGACAAGCGACGTGTCCTAGAAGACCAGCGGAAGGAGGACGCGCGTGCCTCCATCGAACGATGCCCGAAAGCACACCGTCAATCCGACAAGAAAAATGGCGTAAATGTGGCGACCCCGTACCCAGTGTTGGTGGAAACCTACATTACAAGGTAGGGTGTCCTGCCTTCACTCGCGAGCTGCGACAGGTCCGCTGGTCGTTGAGCCGGGATTTCAAGCCGGAATTGGCGGAAAAGTTTGATGGGAATCTCAACCCGACACAGTTCTTGGGCATCTACACAATTGCCGTCCAGGCTGCCGGAGGAAGGGATGAGAAGGTGCTCGCCAACTATTTCCCTTTGGCGCTCATGCCGAATGTGAGATCATGGCTGATGCAAGTGTCGAAGAGTTCTATTGCATCATGGGTTGATCTGTGCAACGAGTTTGTTGGCACCTTCACGTGTGGCCACCAGGAGCCAGGAGAGCCTAGCGACTTGCAGGTCCTCGCGCAAAAGGAGGGCGAAACCGTGCGAAAATACAACCAGCGATTCAGCAGAGTGCAGCACAACATCCCGAAGATACACACCGTAGCCGTGATTTCCGCGTTCCACTCGAACATGCGCAACAGGAGGATGGGGGCCAAGTGTCACACTCCCCAAGACCATCAACTATATGTATACCTTGGCGGACAAGTGTGCACGAGCTGAAGAACGAAGGTGACTCCCCGGAGAGGAGGCAGGTATAGAAGTTGACTTCAATGACGATGACGAAGCCCGTGGATCGAAGGGGAGCAACTAGAAGCGCAATAAAAAGTGCAAGGGCAAGGCAGTGTTGGTCGTCAAAGGCTCTAGCTGTCTCACTGTCGGCAAGAAGGCAAAAGCCGAGACCCACGGCAAGGGAGCTGCTTTGTGCGCAGCTTAGCGGGAGGCCGCGGCAGCAGAGAAAGCCGGAAAGTCTGATGTGTCATTCTGCAAATCTATCACACCAAGGGCCACTATATCCAAGAAGAACGCCAAGTCGAAAAGATTGCTGAGAAGCAGAAGGCAGAATACGAGAAACGCGACAAGGAGAAGGGCCAAAATAATGCTGCCGAGAAGGGCCGCGGTGGCAGAGCAGACCGATGCAGCAAGGCCCCACAACAAAAGTAAAAGCCTATCGGAGGTCGCGAGGGGAAATAAGATGATGACACAAGTGATGATGACGATGATGGAGAAGATTCCAGCAACAGGGAGTTCCACAAAGCAACCACTGCCATGTGTGTTGACTGGGGTGCATCCTTGCATTCCTGTCACGTCCAGCTCAAGCAGTGGGTGCGCAAAGTTAACGCCATGGAACCATTGGCAGGGTCTCGAAGAGACTCGAATGGTCCCACACGCCTATCATCTTTGACGGAGAGGATCACCCTGACCACATTGCCGTGATCGGGTGTCTACCATTGTCGGTTTCCCCGACAGTTTGCAACCTCAAGGTTCGAAAAATGGGTCAAGAGGCTGCTGATCCCTGACTCCGAGCTCAAGCCGACGGGTTCATTCCAAGGGATTAATCCCGACAGAGACCATCCAAAGGGAAAGATAACCTTGCCGGTTATATTTGGTGGAGAGCTCAACTACCGGACCGAAAAGGTCATATTCAATGTGCTCGAGCTCTCCTGCCATACAATGGAATTCTTGGTCGCCCCGTCGTGGAAAAAATCATGGCAGCATCCCACTATGCTTACAATGTTCCGAAGATGCCAGGCCCCGTGGGAGTGATCTCCATCCCATCCGACAAGAAGGACACCGTCATTTGCGTAGATCGGATTTATCGATACACGGTAACAGCTGAAGTCACAAGAGGCCCCGCTCCTACCGTAAGCCAGAAGAAGGGGAAGAAGTCTAGAAGGAACATCGACAAGGACTCCGGGAAGCGCGCCTCCGCGCAGCGCGCTACACCCATCGATGACCTTCCGAAGAGTTCCACTAGCAGGAAATCCAAGGTCTCCTACCCTGCGACGAAGAAGGTCCCGACAAGGGAGGATGGCTCTAATGGTACATTCACCATCAGCGCCACCCTTAGTTTCAAATAGGAAAGTGTGCTTGTTGCCTTTCTACGGGTGAATGTCGATGTATTTTCCTGACAACCTTCTGTCATCCCCAGTGTTCCCAGAGAGGTAATTGAGCACCACCTTGTTGTCTGCCCTCATGGTAGACCTGTCAAGAAGAAGGTAAGAAAATAGACCTTGGAGAGGCAACAGTTTATTGCCGAAGAAATCAAGAATCTAGAAGCAGCTGGTTTAGTCTGAGGAGTATTGCACCCAACGTGGTTAGCCAACCCGTTAGTGGTACGCAAGGCTAATGGGAAATGGAGGCTTTGCGTTGATTTCACAGACTTAAACAAGCCCGAAGGACCCATTTCCCTTGCTGCGCGTCGATCAGATAATTGATGCCACTTCTGGGTGCGATAGGCTCTCCTTCGTGGACGCATACTCCGGGTACCACCAAATATTCAGGGCCAAAGAGGATGAGGAAAAGACCATGTTCATAACTTAATGTGGCACATACTACTTTGTTCCAATACCCTTCGGGTTAAAGAGCACTAGTTCTACCT
The DNA here is from genome assembly GCF_904849725.1 of Hordeum vulgare subsp. vulgare. Lineage (NCBI taxonomy): Eukaryota > Viridiplantae > Streptophyta > Magnoliopsida > Poales > Poaceae > Hordeum > Hordeum vulgare. The sequence continues at coordinate 151,082,123 of NC_058519.1, read as the reverse complement.
TCGCGAGGGTCGTGCAAATTGGATTTGGACCTAGCTGCACAGGAATGTGGAAGCTTACATGGATGACATAGTGGTCAAGACCAGAGACGAAGATACCCTTGTGCAAGACCTAGAGGAGACCTTTGAAACCTGTGCAAGATCAACCTAAAGTTCAACCCTGATAAGTGTGTGTTTGGTGTCCCGTCCGGCAAGCTACTTGGGTTCTTTGTGTCTCAGCGAGGGATTGAAGCCAACCCCAACAAATTCAAAGCTATCGAGCACACACAAGCCCCCAAGATAGCCAAGGACATGAGACGCCTGCCTGGATGTGTTGCCGCATTGAGCAGATTCATTTCCAAATCCGCTGAACGGGACTTGTTGTTCTTCAAAATCCTGAAGAAGGATGGCCCGATGAAGTGGAAACCCGAAGCAGACGCGGTGCTGCCAGATTTGAAAACATACCTCTCTTTCGCTCCCACATTGGTCGCTCGCAAGCTACAAAAGCCATTGTTGCTATACCAGACGATAACGAATCAAGTGGTTAGTGCGGCCATGGTGGCGCAACAGGAGATAAATGAGGATGCAGCCGCCGCGGCAGATGCTACCGGGGATGAAGCCAAAGTATCCGCGGCAACACCCAACATAGACTTAGAAGAAGCCTCGAAGGTTAGCAAGGAGAGATCCAAAGAGTTGGCGAAGAAGAAGGTGGTGCAGAGGCCAATGTACTTTGTGTGCTCCCTTTTACAGGGGGCTAGATCAAGGTACTCTTGTGTGCAAAAGTTGATCTTGGGCCTCATCAGGACCTCGAGGAAGCTGCGCCACTACTTCCAACCCCATGAGATCACGGTTGTCACCCGACTCTCGTTACAGCGCATCTTGAGGAACCCCGAAGCCACAAGCAAGATCGTCGAGTGGCCGCTAGAGCTGTCAAGTTTTGGGTTCAAGTACGAAAGCACTTCCTGTTGGAAATGTGCCCTAGAGGCAATAATAAAATGATTATTATTATATTTACAGTTCATGATAAGTGTCTATTATTCATGCTATAAGTGTATTACCCGGAAACTGTAATACATGTGTGAATACATAGATCACAATGTGTCCCTAGTGAGGCTCTAGTTGGCTAGCTCGTTGATTTATGGATGATCATGGTTTCCTGATCATGTACATTGGATGTCATTGATAACGGGATCACATCATTAAGAGAATGATGTGATGGACAAGACCCAATCCTAAGCATAGCACTAGATCATGTTGTTCGTATGCTAAAGCTTTTCTAATGTCAAGTATCTTTTCCTTAGACCGTGAGATTGTGCAACTCCCGGATACCGTAGGAGTGCTTTGGGTGTATCCAACGTCACAATGTAACAGTGTGACTATAAAGGTGCCCTATGGGTATCTCCGGAAGTGACTGTTGGGTTCGTACGAATCGAGACCGGGATTTGTCACTCCGTGTGATGGAGAGGTATCTCTGGGCCCACTTGGTAGAACATCATCATAATGAGCTCAGTGTGACAAAGGAGTTAGCCACGGGATGATGTGCTATGGAACGAGTAATGAGACTTTTCGGTAACGAGATAGAACAAGGTATGGGGATACCGACTTAAGGTGCAATGATGCCAGGGTTATAGGGAAATAGTGTACGTCGTTACTGTCATGGTTTTGTCATGACAGATGTCCTCGTGAAAGGACTTAGTATTGGAGCCATCGCACTTTGGTGGCGACTCAAAGGGGATGAACGGGAGTGAGACGGCGATTTACCCAGGTTCGCCCCCTTGTGAGGAGGTAAAGGCCTACGTCCTGCTTTGAGTTGTATTGATGGAGTTTCGATTACAAGGAGGGCGTAACTCGCTAGACCTAGCACTCGATGATTTCTAACTTGCCCTCTTCTTCCCTGGGACTCGCCTTTATATACAGGTCGAGTCCCTAGGGTTTCGAAGGGTACTTTCCTTTCTACAAACCCTGACTCTTACGATCTCTAAGTCGCCATCTTCCAAAGCTTGGAAACCTTCCGGAAGTTGTAAACCGCCATACAACCTTCGGTCTTGCCAGGCCAAGGCCCGAACCACGCTTAGATGAATCGCCTGATTTGGTGACCCGGCCCACCTAGGGCGGGTTATCAATAGGTCATATCCCCAACATTAGGCCCCGGATTGACTTGAATTCTCTTCACGCCAATATTCTTGCTCAGTTAAGGGCGATTCATTTTTCATCCTCCTCCATACGCCATGAACTTAAGCCGCCATCTGTTGCGGAAAAACTTAAATCGCCAAACCATTTCTCGTTGGTATCTTCTTATCCCTTGAATTCCGGAAAAGATAATGACGTAATCCCAACGGATCCTTTGGTATCGCTATCCCAAAATTTTCGGAGCGCCATCATGGCGAATCCTTATCCTTTGGCGGTTCCCGCTCATGGTGCCTCGATTCCAGCGCCTGCCTTGTTAAATAGGTGGGGGGGGGGGGGACAGGACTGGGCGCATTCCACCCACCAGTCTTGTCACCCTTCTCCCCATTATCACAGCGAAAACCCTTATCGCCTTCCGAGAGCTCCGCCACCGACCGCAGTTCTTGCCATCGCCCGAAAGCTTCGGTGCCGCCCAAGGACCTTGTTGCCGTCAAGCACTTCACCGCGACCGAGGAGTTCGCCATCATCGACCGTCTCATCGTCGTCGACCACCTCGTTGCTGCCGAGCACTTCGTCACCGCCGAATACTTCACTGCCGCCCGAGGTTTTTGCGCCCATCCGGAAGCCTTCATCGCCGTCGACCATCTCCAGCCAAATCAACCAGGTTAGGTTTCCGTTCATTCAAGTGCAGATTCCCATTCTCTTTCGAAGTTCATCACTGCCATGTTCTTGGCACTTTTTTGAATAGTTGTCACTTGTTCCTGATTAGTTGGTATCGATGGTGACGAGAAAACCAGTGTCCCTAATACCTTTATTTGTCCGCCCTCGATTTGTACACTTAGAGTAGTACTTCACCAAACCAACAACATTATCCCATCTTGGTCGTAGGTTGCCGTATCCGGTCATTTTCCGCATTTATTTTCAGCTGTCCAGTAGATCCATAATATACCACTCGTTATGTGAAAACTGTTTGTAGTCTTCATACTTCACCATTTTTGGATAAATGCCTCTGACGCCTTGAGACAAAACTCCTTTAAGTAGCCAAACTTCGTAAGTCGCCATAGCAACCTGACTCGGGCCTTCATTTGGCGGATCAAGATTTTTCCTCTGCCCGCGGACAAATTACTTGGCGAGTCAAATGAAATTGTTTCACCTCTTACAGTAGATGTTTTGGCGTGTCAATTCACCCGTACTTTATTCCTTTGTAGGATGGGCGTCGTCTTCAAAAGTGACTGGCTCCCGACCAAGGTCAATGATGCCATACTAGAGGATTATGTGAAAACGGGAAATTTGGACCCTCAGTATGTTATCGGTTGGCGTACCGGGTTCGGAGAGGAAATCCCCAATCCCAAAGAAGGGGAAATAGTTGTTTTCGTTGAACACCTTGAGCGGGGTTTTAAGCCGCCTGGATCGAAGTTCCTTAGAGACGCCATGGCTTTCATGAATGTCCGCCTCTAGGATCTAGGGCCCAATTCGATAAGCAACCTATGCCAGTTCCAGGTGTTTTGTGAGGCTTGCCTGCGGATGGAACCCTCAGTTCCCTTATTCTGGTATTTCTTCCACTTAAATCGCCAAACAGAATTTCACAATGGTCCCAGCTTGGAGCTCGGTGGTGTAAATGTTCAGCGCCACAGGGATAGCCCATTTCCGTGAATCGCCATGCCAAGCCACCCCAAAGGCTGGGGCGAGTATTGGTTCTATTGTCAAGAGACCTCGCCTGTAGGTGAAAACAAGCTTCTGGGTTATAGGGAGGATTGCCTCCCAACGAATTTCAAGCTCCCGGACAAGCTCACCGAAGAAGAAGAATCAGATTTTATCCCACTATTGTCCGAGTTAAGATCTTTGACAAACAACGGCCTTACTGGGGTTGACTTCATCCGCTGCTGGGTCGAATGGCGCATCCTCCCATTAAGTCGTCGGGACGGGTTAATGTGTGAATTTGACGGCACTCTAGATCATCCTCAATGTTACTTCCACACAGCTCTAACGGAAAGTGATATTGTCACCATCATCAAAAAGCTGACCGGCGAGCCTGCGGGAAAATGCGGCCAAATAGGTCTCAAACCCTTCTGCGAGATTAATCCGGCACCCAAGGTAAGCAACTTTAACCCGCCCTCTATCTTTACTTCTTATGTCTTATTCGAATTATGGCCTGTTATAACATATGCCATTTCAGAAAGGTGATAAATTTTGGTCCAAGAAGCCCAAAAAGCCAGCCATGAAGCAAGCTAGGCCGCCTCCAAAGAAGATAACCAAGGGCAAGGGCAAAGCTTCTGTGACTGAACCATCCGAGGCCGATGAATCCCAAGTCGGCGACGCACCTCCGGAGGTAAAAACCTATCTTCTCTTAACTCGTCATCCATTACTGTTAACTTTGTATTTATATCTCTGCATCTCTTGAATAGAATCAAGACAACGAAAGCCATGAGGATTCCGTAGAGGTAATTTCTGTTTCCTCCAATTCAACTCCTTCTCCACCTAAGACGGCCAGGCGAATTTGTGGGAAAGTTCCCCTCTCTCATCCAAATGCTTGTTTTGACCCAAATTTTCTTCTGAACAAAGCACAATACACTTCAAATCGGAAGACCCGAAGTCATTCCGGTGATCTGGTGTCCGGCTTACCAACAAAGAACAAGAAAAGGCCAAATGAGGTATCCTTGAACAACACTTCTTCATGTCTCTTTGGATCGCATTTGTAACCCGCTTATATCTTCGATGTACAAGTCTTGCAGAATTCTCCTCCTACATCTGGCGACTCAGTAATGTCGGCACTTCCGCCAATGATCCGTGTCCCTGGGTAAGCCCTTTGATAATTTTTACTTTGAATCTGAGGGTGATAAATTTTCAGTCCTTAAACGCGCCTCTTTCCTCTTTCAGGGCACAGGTAAAGAAAAGTAAAACTAGCGGGTCAACTCCCATCATAATCTCGGAGCCTATCAAAGAGCCGGTGCCGACCCAAGATAACCCGGACCAAGACAAACCTGAAGATCAAGTGGATCTCCCTAGCTCTCCCATGGAAACAATGGATGCCCCCAAGCCGCCAAGTCCATTGACAATAGCAGAAGACCCGGACGCTGTAATTATCACTGGTACCAGCTTCTCTAAACCGGCCACAGCGGTTTTATTGAAGCATTTGCCATCGTCATCTCAAACTGTTCCTGAGTATGAACTCTCCAAGGCTAAGCTCTCGGAATATGAACATTTGGAATTCAAAGAACTTTGCTCTCGTTTTGCAAGTCGCCTGGAGGCGAGTTATGAGATGGAGAAAAGCCTGCTTCGGATGCTGAAAAACAAATATGAGGTAAGTTTTATTGTATAATATATTATCCCCATTAACCCCCAAGAGCCGGGTCATCAGTAAAAAGATGAGCCGGGTCTTGATGACTTAAAAAACTTTCGACCAGTAACCCCCAAGGGTCGGGTCATCAGTAAAAAGATGAGCCGGGTCTTGATGACTTAAAAATCTTTCGACCAGTAACCCCCAAGGGCCAGGTCATCAGTAAAAAGATGAGCCGGGTCTTAGTGACTTAAAAAACTTTCGACCAGTAACCTCCAAGGGCCGGGTCATCAGTAAGAAGATGAGCCGGGTCTTGATGACTTATCAAACTTTCGACCAATAACCCCCAAGGGCCGGGTCATCAGTAAGAAGATGAGCCGGGTCTTGATGCAGTATAATTTTGCCTGAAAAAATTATACATTAGCCCCCAAGTGCCAGGGATGTTGCTTGCAATAGTACTGAGACTTGCCCCTTAACCATATGCTTCAACAGGAATCTCTTATCCAGACTGAATCAGCACTTGTAGACTTGAAGAAAAGCTTATCTGATCAGCGGGATGCCCGGGCCAAATCAGAGGAGAAGTATCAACTGGTCTTAGCTGAGATGGAAAAACTAAAAGCCAATTTAAAAAGGGCTCAAGATGACCAAGATGCTTCAACAAAGCGAGCAGAAAAAGGCTGAGGCCAAGCTGGTTAGTGTGCAACAAGAGCTGTCCGGTTTAAAACGTCATATCTCAAACATGGTGCAAGCCGTCTTTGGTAAAATACTAACACTTTACCTTTTTTAAACAAATAACTCTTATCTGAGTCGCTTATTATCATTACCCCTTGTACAGGTCCGAGAGCCGCCAACCTTCAGGATGATTGCGTTCTAACGTTGAAGGCGATTTACACGTTGACAGAGCAGCTATATACCGGCAGTGTACTGACTGTGAAAGCAGTGATGGGCGCCAAGGAGCCTATAACATCCATAAAGAAGATGCTTGGCTGCCTATCCACGCTTCCTCCCCAGATTGGCGAGTTAACTGGGTCAGCCGCCCGGAAGGGAGTGCTGACTACACTGAGTCGATGCTTAGCATATGCTCCAGAGATCAACCCAGAAGAAGTAGCGGCAGGCTTTCCTCAACTCAAGGATGATGGGTCAGAATTCGCCGAAGAGGACTACCAGTGTGTTGTCAAGGACTCCTGTCTGGCGGCGACTCAGCTTGCTGCAAGCCTGGACTTATCAAAGTACCAGGCCGCCTATGATAGTAAGAACAAGAAGGTCAACCCGCCAACCTTTGTGACGACCAACTTAACTCCACGGCAACCCAAGAATCCTTTTGACTTGGACGCGGATCTTTCATCAATCCTGACCGATCAAGATGACTTTTCCGCTCTGGCCAAGTGTAACTGGGTACTGGGCGACTTGCAGATTGAGGTTGGCCAAAACTCACAGCAGGCTGATCCAAGGGAGTCAGCAGAATAAAATTTCATTGAATTGGCCATGAGAGCCATGTAATAGGTCTCCTTTTGGAATCTACACTGCTTTTGTGATACCATAAAAAATCCTTATGTCGCCCTTAAGGCGTTTTGAAATACTTGATCCGCCATTTGAAGCTTCTTTATGATGCTTAATCCGCCATGGATAAAGTGATTTTGATCATCAACCTCTTCTAAGCTTGAAAAACATATGTGAAATCATCTTAATGAATAATAAGTGATAACAAATAACAGTCTTCCCAAAATATTTTGAGATGAATCAGAAAAAATCTGAAAAACCTTGTGGCAGTGCCAGGAAGGTAAAAAATAGCAATTTCGTCGGCTCATACGGTCGCGACAGGATAGGGCGAGTCAAAAATCTCAAGCGCCATCTAAGATAATGATTTCGTCGACTCATAAGGTCGCGACAGGATAGGGCGAGTCAAAAAGCTCAAGCACCACCCAAGATAGTGATTTCGTCGGCTCATAAGGTCGCGACAGGATAGGGCGAGTCTGAAAGCTCAAGCACCACCCAAGATAATGATTCCGTCGGCTCATAAGGTCGCGACAGGATAGGGCGATTCAGAAAGCTCAAGCGCCACCCAAGATAATGATTTCGTCGGCTCAAAAGGTCGCGACAGGATAGGGCGAGTCAGAAAGCTCAAGCGCCACCCAAGATAATGATTTCGTCGGCTCATAAGGTCACACAGGATAGGGCGAGTCAGAAAGCTCAAGCGCCACCCAAGATAATGATTTCTTCGGCTCATAACGTCGCGACAGGATAGGGCGAGTCAGAAAGCTCAAGCGCCACCCAAGATAATGATTTCGTCGGCTCATAAGGTCGCGACAGGATAGGGCTAGTCAGAAAGCTCAAGCGCCACCCAAGATAATGATTTCGTCGGCTCATAACGTCGCGACAGGATAGGGCGAGTCAGAAAGCTCAAGCGCCACCCAAGATAAAGATTTCGTCGGCTCATAAGGTCGCGACTGGATAACAAAATTGATCTCAATGAGAGGAAGCCCCCATGTCGGGAGGCATTTTAATTTTATTGATTTATAATAAGAACCGAAAAACTTACAAAATGGAGAGCTTAAAAGCTCAAGTGTAATAAGGCCGCAAGTGGGCAATATTCCAGGGGCGAGTCGACTCAGCCTCCGTGGTTGGCCGGTTAGGCCAGAGATCCACCAGATAGTAAGAGTCATTGCGAAGATTTTTGCTCACGACGAACGGTCCTTCCCATGGTGGTGACAACTTATGCATGCCAGCACGATCCTGTATCAACCGAAGCACTAAGTCGCCTTCCTGAAAGGTTCGGCTATTAACCCGACGGTTGTGATAACGCCGTAGATCCTGCTGATAGATGGCCGAACGGGCCGCAGCGAAGTCACGTGCCTCCTCTAAGGCGTCCAAGGAGTCTTGACGCGCCAGTTCGTTGTCCTGTTGCACATAAGCGGCGACTCTAGGAGAGTCATGCCTTATGTTAGTGGGAATAACATCTTCTGCTCCATAGACCAGAAAGAAAGGGGTAAAACCCGTGGACCGGTTCGGGGTGGTCCGGATGCTCCATAGCACTCAAGGCAACTCTTCGACCTAACATCCCGGGGTTTTTTCCAAGGGAACCATGAATCAGAGCTTGATTCCCCATAAAACTTCCTGATTCACCTGTTCCGCCTACCCGTTAGATTGCGGGTGAGCGACCGCAGAAACATCAAGCCGGATATGCTCGCGATGGCAAAACTCCTGCATCGCCCCTTGAGACAGGTTAGTGCCATTATCAGTAATGATACTGTGTGGATATCCAAACCGGAAGATCAGCTTCTTCAAGAATTTGACCGCCGTCTCCGCATCGCAAGTTCCAATAGGTTCTGCCTCAACCCACTTGGTGAACTTATCAACCGCCACCAGCGGATGGGTTTTCTTGTTGGATGAAATTTTAAAGGGGCCAACCATGTCTAACCCCGAGACCGCGAAAGGCCAAGTGATGGGAATCATTCTTAGTTCTTGAGCCGGCACATGAGCCTGTCGTGCATAACACTGGCATCCCTCGCACCGACGAACTATCTCTTCTGCATCTGCATGAGCCGTCAACCAAAAGAAACCATGACGGAATGCCTTTGAAACCAAAGAGCGTGACCCGGCGTGATGCCCACAATCCCCGGAATGAATGTCATTTAGGATTATGCACCCTTCCTCGGAGGAAACGCATCGTTGAAAAAGTCCAGAGGCACTCCGCTTATATAATTTGCCATTGATGATCACCATGGATTTGCTCCGTCGAACAATTTGGCGGGCCGAAACTTCGGCTGTCGATAAATCCAATCCGACGCGACGTGGAGAGCCGCCACGAATTGAGACTCAGGATCTGGTATCGCCAACTCCTCTTCCGACAGCAAACTCACGGATGGATTATGCAAAATATCCAGAAAAACATTGGGGGGAACCGGCTTTCGCTGGGAACCAAGACATGCAAGGGCGTCAGCTGCCTCGTTGAGGCGCCGGTCAATGTGATCAACCTGATAGCCATGGAAATGACCCGCCACATCAGACACAGCTCTTCTGTAAGCCGCCATCACGGGGTCTCGAGAATCCCAAGTGCCTGAAACTTGTTGCGCCACCAGATCAGAGTCGCCAAAACATCTGACTCACGTAAGGTTCAGCTCCTTGGCGAGTCGCAAGCCGTGAAGCAGAGCTTCATATTCCGCAGCATTGTTAGTGCACGGAAACATGAGTCGGAGGACATAACAGACTTTATCTCCTTGAGGGGATACCAGTACCACACCAGCCCCCGAGCCTTCCAGCTATCTGGATCCATCAAAATAAATAGTCAAGTATGTCAGATCAGGCCTGTCTTCTGGGGCCTGCAACTCCGTTCAGTCAATGACGAAATCAACTAAGGCTTGAGATTTGATGGCTCTGCGAGGGGTGTATCGTACGTGATACGGCCCAAGTTCAATCGCCCACTTGGCAATCCGCCTTTTAGCCTCCCGATTCTGGATGATGTCCCCGAGGGGGCGGAACTAACCACCGTGATGGGATGCTCTTGGAAATAATGCTTAAGTTTTCAACTCGCCATAAACACCCCATACACTAACTTCTGCCAATGTGGGTACCGTTGCTTGGAAAGGGTTAGCACTTCGCTGATAAAATACACCGGGCGTTGCACTGGGTACTCCTTCCCTTCCTCCTTTCTTTCAACGACCACTGCCACAGTCACCGCTTTGGAGTTTGCCGCAATATACACAAGCATGGGTTCTTTCTCAGTCGGGGGGCCAAGACCGGCGGGTTAACTAGTTGCCGTTTCAAGGCTTCGATAGCTTCGTCTGCTTCATCTGTCCAAACAAAATGGTCAGATTTCTTTAGTAATTGATAAAGGGGAATCGCCTTTTCTCCCAGGCGGCTTACGAACCGACTTAAAGCCGCAATGCGACCCGCCATTCGTTGGACTTGGTTAACATTTGTCGGTTTTCCAAGGGACGTAACCGCTTCGATTTTGTCCGGGTTAGCTTCAATGCCACGCTCAGACACCAGGAAGCCCAACAATTTCCCTGCAGGAACACCAATACACACTTGGTGGGATTCAGCTTCATCTGATACACCCGCAGATTATCGAAAGTTTCCTTGAGATCGTCCAGTAGCGTCTCCCCCTAGCGGGTTTTGATCACAATGTCGTCGACATAGGCATGGACGTTGCGCCAGATTTGGCTGCGGAGGCAATTCTGGATGCAACGCTGATAAGTCGCCCCTGCACTCTTGAGCCCAAACAGCATGGACACATAGCAAAAAGCCCCAAAGGGGGTTATAAAGGCTGTTTTCTCTTGATCCTCCACAGCCATCTTGATCTGGTGATATCCAGAGTAGGTGTCCAAAAAGCACAAACGTTCACATCCCACCACCGAGTCAATAATCTAGTCGATGCGGGGAAGAGCGAAAGGATCTTCCGAACAAGCTCTGTTGAGGTCCGTGTAATCAATGCACATACGGAAGGTACCCTTCTTTTTGAGTACCAAGACCGGGTTAGCCAACCATTTGGGGTGCAAAACTTCCACGATGAATCCAGCGGCTAAGAGACGAGAAACCTCTTCCCCGATTGCCTTGCGCCGCTCATCGTTAAACCTGCGAAGATACTGCTGGATAGGTTTTGCCTGTGGGTCAACATTAAGATGGTGCTCAGCGAATTCTCTCGGCACACCAGGCATGTCGGAAGGTTTCCATGCGAAGATGTCCCGATTCTCACGGATGAATTTGATGAGCGCGCTTTCCTATTTGGGATCCAGACCCGTCGCAATGGTGACCTGCTTGGATGAATCGCCAGGAACTAAATCAACCGTTTTAGTGTCATCCGTTGGTTTGAACTTGAGGGGCAACTCAGCATCTGTCGTTGGCTTCTTTAAGGGTGACATTTCAGGCCGGGTCAACATTGGCCCTGTGATGTTTGAGCTCCTCTGCAGCGCAGGCGACTTCCGCATAAGCCGCGTCCCCTTCTTCACATTCCTTTGCAATCCTTCTATCACCATCAACCGTGATGGGTCCCTTAGGGCCAGGCATCTTGAGCTTAAGGTAAACATAGCATGGGTGAGCCATGAACCGGACTTAAGTCGGCTGCCCAAATAGCGCATGGTAGGGGCTTTTCAATTTGACCACCTCAAACATCAGCGACTCACTCATGTAGTTACATGTCGTTCCAAATGCAAATCTGAGTCTGACTCGGCCTATGGGGTACGCCGACTTGCCCGGGACGATTCCATGGAAAACCGTGGTTGAAGGCATCAAATCCTTTTCCAATAGGTTCTTCCTTTGGAAAGTGTCAAAATACAAGATGTTAATGCTGCTGCCACCATCCATTAGTACCTTCGATAGGGTGTACCACCCAACTTGGGGAGCTACGACCAACGCTAAGTCGCCAGGATTGTCAACTCTTGGTGGATGATCCTCCCTACTCCATGATATGGTCTGCTCGGACCAGTGGAGGTACCTGGGAAGTGCCGGCTCAAACACACTGTACGCCCGGTGACTCACCTTTTTATCACGTCTGCAAGCATTGGTGGTGAAAATGTGGTACTACCCATTGCTTAATTGTTTGGGGTTGATGCGAAAGCCCCCGTTGTCATCCTAACCCTGCGAGGCCCCCTGTGGGGGCGGTTGCTGAAAAGCTCCGGGCGGGTTATACTGCCGCTGGTGATGAACCGGATACTGGCCGCTGCTCGGCTGCGAGCCCCCCTGAGCCCCCGGTTCGGGAAAACCGCCGAAGGGGTTCTGACGTTGGTTGGGCGCAGCAAACTAATCCTGCAGTTGGTCCGGGTCATCATTTTGGCTTTTCTTGATCGCCTCCGCCCGAAACTCTCGCATCACGAAACAGTTCTCCTAGGAGTGAGTCACCGGGCCGTCTGCCCTGGCATGGTGCGGGCAAGGGCCCTTGAGTAACTCTTCATAGTTACGCGGCTTCTTGCCGCTGTATCCCCTGTTTTTCTTCTGGCGTTAGTTGCCATTGTTGGTGTTGGTATTGGCGACTAAATCCGAAGATTCCTCTTGCTGCCTTCTCTTGCCATTAGTTCCCTAATTGTGGCGGTTACGTCCATGGAACCGGGTATGATTTTTGGATGACTCGCCCTTCTTTGGCGAATTAGCTTTACCGTCCTCACCGGGATCTTTGGTGTCGTCCTCTTCAGCGTATCTAGTGAGGGTATCCATTAGCCCCCCCATGTCTTGGACCTTTCGCTTGAGTCGCCCCAACATCTGCACCAGGGGTTCGTAGTGGCAATTCTGTTCGAGGATCAACACAGCCTGAGCCGCCGTAATGTCGTCTGATGAATGGATAATTTCCACGACCCGCCGTGACCAATGGTGGGCCGACTCATCGGGGCGCTAAACGTAGTGCTGCAGATCGTCAATCGTCATTGGATGTTTGCAGGTTCTTCGGAAGTTTTTGATGAAGCGCTCTCTCAATTCAGCCCAGGTCTGGAAGGAGTTGGGGGGTAAGTTTTTTAACCAAGTACGTGCTGACCCCTCGAGCATCATCATGAAGTATCTGGTGCAAACTGCTTCGTTTACGTCGAGCATGTCCATGGCGATTTCATAACTCTCGACCCATGATGCCGGCTCAAGGTCCGGGGTGTAGTTAGGCACCTTTCTTGGTCCTTTAAAATCCTTGGGCATTCGTTCGTTGCGAAGGGCGGGGGCCAAGCAAGGCACCCCCACTCGTCCACCGCACCCGACGAGAGGAGCTGGGGCGACTTGGATGTTCGGGAGATCCCGGCCCGGCATGTTTTGATGATCAGGCGGGTTGTCCTGGGGGATGAGCCGCGGTCCGCTGTTTACAGCGGGCTGGTCCTCTGGCCGACTCCATGTTTGACTCGCCTAGGGAGTGGAGTGCAGCCTATCTAGGCTATGTGAGAACTGGGCGTTTTGAACCACCGCCGTTTTCAACATCTCAATGGTGTTCCTTGCTTCTATCTCGGCAGGAGTATTGCTGTGAATCGGAAGAGATTCCAAATGGCGAGTTGCGGCGAGGACGTTGTCCACTGGGTTGGAAAAGTGACCTTGAGGTGTCCGGAATCGGGGAATGCGTTCCTCAATCGGCTGAACCGGTGGGTTAGGTGGTTGGCCCGGTCCTGCCCGTGGGGCGGCTCCCGCCCCGTGAGTTCGCGGAGTATCGAACAGGTGGGTCGGGTTGAGATCAGGGGGTAGGCGCCCCTGGTGCCTCCGTTGATGGACGGCATCGGATGCACGCTGGTGTCTTTCGAGCCGCCAGTTGTCAGTGTTTAAGCGAGTTCTCTCGACGGTAATTTGAGCTTGTCGGGTCTCGATCCTGGCGGACTCCACCTCGGCATCCCGATGATATTTTGCCACTGCTTCTCTTAGTTTGGCCAATTCTGTGTTTACTCCCTCCTGGTTTTCCGGTCCATGGCCAGCGACAAGCCCCCAAGTCAATCTCCATGTAGAGACCGGATTGAATCTGAATCGCCCATGGACGATTCGTCATCGGTGTTGATTGGTGTGGTTTCCTGGGTAGCTGAGTGTTCTGGTTCCTCCGATCCCTGCATGAACCCAACAAAGACCGGGCGAGTTAGATTCGGCGCTATTACTCGGCGGACGTACCTCGCCAGCTCGGCGATGTCGGTGGAGATGTCCGGCTCTGGCACGGATGATCCGATCATGCTGATGAAGACGTTGATCTTGCCGAAGGGGACCGTGTAACCAGATTCAATTGAATCCGCCCCGGGCCCCCACAGCAGGTTGTTCACGTAGTACTTCCCACGGCGGCTCCGAGTCATGAGCCCCGTCGCGTAGCTCCCAAAACCTGGTAGGGCTCCCTTTGAGAACTCAACTCCACCGTGCGCAGGCCCCACGGTGGGCGCCAACTGTCGTGGTTTTATCACAACAGATGCCCTCGTGAAAGGACTTAGTATTGGAGCCATCGCACTTTGGTGGCGACTCAAAGGGGTTGAACGGGAGTGAGACGGCGATTTACCCAGGTTCGGCCCCTCGTGAGGAGGTAAAGGCCTACGTCCTGCTTTGAGTTGTATTGATGGAGTTTCGATTACAAGGAGGGCGTAACTCGCCAGACCTAGCACTTGATGATTTCTAACCTGCCCTCTTCTTCCCTCGAACTCGACTTTATATACAGGTCGAGTCCCTAGGGTTTACAAGGGTACTTTCCTTTCTACAAACCGTGACTCTTACGATCTCTAAGTCGCCATCTTCCAAAGCTTGGAAACCATCCGGAAGTTGTAAACCGCCATACAACCTTCGGTCTTGCCAGGCCAAGGCCCGAACCACGCTTAGATGAATCGCCTGATTTGGTGACCCGGCCCAACTAGGAGGATTATCAATAGGTAATATCCCCAACAGTTACCGAAGGTTATTCCGAGTCCCGGATGAGATCTCGGACGTCACGAGGAGCTCCGTAATGGTCCGGAGGTAAAGATTGATATATAGGATGAAGCGTTTTGGACACCGAAAGTGTTTCGGGCATCACCCATAAACGTACCGGGACCACCGGAATGGTTTCGGGGGTCCACCGTGAGGGGCCACCAGCCCCTAAGGCTTTTATGGGCCAAAAGGAGAAAGGGAACCAGCTGAGAGTGGGCTCGTGCGCCCTCCCCTCTCAGCCCAAGGCACAAGGAGAGTGGGAGGGGGCAAACCCTAGGCGCAGAGGAGGCCCAAGGCTCACCTAGGGCGTGCCCCCCTCTCTCCACCCTTGGCCGCCGCCCTCCCTGCCCCATCTAGGGCTGCCGCACCCTTGGGGAGGGAACCCTAAGGGTGGGAAACCTCCTCCCTCTCCTCCTATATATATATATCGGTGGTTTTGGGGCTGTTGGAGACACACAAATATCTCTCTCTCGGCGCAGCCCTACTCCTCCTCTTCCGCCTCATTCGCGGTGCTTGGCGATGCTCTGCTGGAATACCTCGTAGCTCCACCGCCACCACACCGTCATGCTGCCAGAGCTCTCCCTCAACCTCTCCCTCCTCCTTGCTGGATCAAGGCGTGGGAGATGACACCGGGCTGTACGTGTGTTGAACACGGAGGTGCCGCGATTCGGCACATAGATCGGAACCGACCGCGATCTGAATCGCTGCGAGTATGACTCCATCGACCGCGTTCTAGTAATGCTTCCGCTTAGCGATCCTCAAAGGTATGAAGATGCTCTACCCCATCACTCGTTGCTGGTTTCTTCATAGATAGATCCTTGTTTGGCGTAGGAAAATTTTGAAATTACTATGTTCCCCAAAAGTGGCATGTGAGCCAAGGTTCTATGCATAGATTCTATGCACGAGTAGAACACAAAAGTTGTGGGCGCTGATTGTCAATTGCTTTCTGGTACTAGTCTTATCTTGATTCGGCGGCATCGTGGGACAAAGCGGCCCGGAACGACTTTACACGTACTCTTACGTGGCACTGCTTCCACAAACTGACATGCACTAGTTGCATAAGGTGGCTAGCGGGTGTCTGTCTCTCCCACTTTAGTCGGATCGGATTCGTTAAAGATGGTCCTTATGAAGGGTAAATACCATTCGCATATCAACGTTGTGGCTATCACGTAAGTGAGAAACGTTCTTCCTAGAAACCCTAACCAGCCACGTAAAACTCGCAAGAACAATTAGAGGATGTCTAACTTGTTTTTGCAGGGTACGCTATGTCATGTGATATGGCCAAAAGGATGTGATGTTACATATGTGATGTATGAGATTGATCATGTTCTTGTAATTGGATTCATGACTTGCATGTCGATGAGTATGACAACCGACAGGAGCCATAGGAGTTGTCTTAATTTATTGTATGAGATCCAACACCATGTTGATTACTTTACTTTATTGCTAAACATTAGCTATAGTAGTAGAAGTAATAGATTGGCGCGACATCTTCACGGAGACACAATGATGGAGATCATGGTGTCATGCTGGTGACATTGATGATCATTGTTCCCCGAAGATGGAGAACCAAGGAGCAAGATGATAATGGCCATATCTTGTCACTATATGATTGCATGTGATGTTTATCATGTTTTACAGCTTATTGCTTAGAACGACGGTAGCAAAGATAAGATGATCCCTCATGAAAATTTCAAGAAAGTATTCCCCTAAGTGTGCACCGTTGCGAAGGATCGTTGTCTCGAACCACCATGTGATGATCGGGTGTGATAGATTCTAATGTTCGCATACAGCGGGTGTAAGTCAGTTTACACACGCAGAATACTTAGGTTGACTCGACGAGCCTAGCATGTACATACATTGCCTCGCATACGGGAGACCGAAAGGTCGAACATGAGTCATATGGTTGATATGATCAGCATGGAGATGCTCACCATTGATGACTAGTTCGTCTCACGTGATGATCGGACACGGGCTAGTCGACATGGATCATGTTTCACTTGGATGACTAGAGGGATGTCGATCTGAGTGGGAGTTCATGGAATAATTTGATTAGATGAACTTAATTATCATGAACATAGTCAAAAGGTCTTTGCAAGTTATGCTTGCGCTATAGCTCTGCGGATTTTCTATGATCCTAGAGAAAACTTAGTTGAAAGATAGAAGTAGCAATTGTGCGGACTGGGTCCGTTAACTGAGGATTGTCCTCATTGCTAAGCAGAAGGCTTATGTCCTTAGTGCACCGCTTGGTGTGCTGAACCCCAAGCATGATCTGTGGATGTTGTGAACATCTGACATACACGTTTTTGATAACTACATGATAGTTTAGTGCATATTGCTTGAACGGCTTAGAATTGAGGAGTTAAAGACGTTTCGAACGTCGCGGTACATACGACATGTTCCAAGAGATGAAATTGGGATTTCAAGCTCGTGTTCTTGTTGAGAGGTCTAAGACCTCCGACAAGATTCTTTGCCTACAAAGTAAGGAGAAAAACTCAATCGTTGAGCATGTGCTCAGATTGTCTGAGTACTACAAGTCACTTGAATCAAGTGGGAGTTAGTCTTCCAAATGAGATAGTGATGGTTCTCCAAAGTCATTGCAACCAAGCTACTAGAGCTTCGTGATGAACTATAACATATCAGGGATGGATAAGATGATCCTTGAGTTATTCGCAATGTTTGACACCGCGAAAGTAGAAACCAAAAGGAGCATCAATTGTTAATGGTTAGTAAAACCAGTAGTCTCAAGAAGGGATACTTCATGAAACAACAAACATGTTGCTTCTCTAGTGAAGAGACCCAGGGTTGAACGCAAACTCGAGACTAAGTGCTTCTGTAATGAGGGGAACAGTCACTAAAGAGGAACTATCCTAGATACTTGGTAGATGAGAAGGCTGGCAAAGTCGACAAAAGTATATTGGATATACATGATATTGATGTGTACTTTACTAGTAATCCTAGTAGCACCAGGGTGTTAGATACCGGTTCAGTTGCTAAGTGTTAGTAACTCAAAATTAAAGCTACAGAATAAATGGAGACTAGCTAAAGGCGAGGTGACGATGAGTGTTGGAAGTGTTTCCAAGGTTGATGTGATCAAACGTTGCACGCTCCCTCTACCATCGGGATTAGAGTTAAACCTAAATAATTGTTATTTCGTGTTTGCGTTGAGTATAGACATGATTGGATTATGTTTATTGCAACAAGATTATTCATTTAAAAGAATAATGGTTATTCTGTTTACTTGAATAATACCTTCAATGGTCTTGCATCTAAAATGAACGGTCTATTGAATCTCGATCGTAGTGATACACATGTTCATAATATTGTTGCCAAAAGATACAAAGTAGTAATGATAGTACCACTTACTTGTGGCACTGTTGCTTAGTCATATTGGTATAAAATGTATGAAGAAGCTCCATGCTGATGGATCTTTGTACTCACTCATTTTTGAACGTTTGAGACATGAAAACCATGCCTGATGGTATAAAGGCATGAAGAAACTCCATGGGGATGGATCGTTTGGACTCACTTGATTTTTTGAATCACTTGAGACATGCAAATCATACCACATGGGCAAGATGATTGAAGACCTCGTTTTCCAGTGATGGAACAATAAAGTAACTAGTTGGAAGTAATAGGTTTTGATGTGCACAGTCCAATGAGTGCTGAGGCACGGAGTGGATATCATTATGTGGTTAATTCACAGATGATTTGAGTAGATACATGTGTATTTACTTGATGAAACACAAGTCTGAATTATTGAAAGCTTCAAGTAATTTCAGAGTGAAGTTAAAAGATCATCGTGACAAGAGGATAATATGTCTACGATGTGATCATGGAGGTAAACATATATATCTGAGTTATGAGTTTGGTAAACGTTTAAGACAATGTGAAAACGGTTTCACATGAAAATTGTTTCACAACTCATGCCACTTGGAACATCATAGTCTGATGGTGTGTCCATATGTCATAGTCTTGCCCTATTAGATATGGTGCATACTATGATATCTCTTATCAAATTACCACTATCGTTTATGGGTTAGGCATTAGAGACAACCACATTCACTTTAAATAGGACACCACGTAATTCTGTTGAGATGACACCGTATGAATTATGGTTTAGATAAACCTAAGCTGTCATTTCTTAAAAGTTTGGTGCTACGATGCTTATGTGAAAAAATTTCAAGCTGATAAACTCGAACCCAAAGCGGATGAATGCATCTTCATAGGACACCCAAAACAATTGGGTATACCTCCTATCTCAGATCCGCAAAGGAAAGTGTTTGTTTCTAGAAACGGGTCCTTTCTCGAGGAAAAAAATTATCTCGAAAGAATTGAGTGGGAGTATGGTAGAAACTTGATGAGGTTATTGAACCATCACCTCAACCATTGTATGTAGAAGGGCGCAGGAAGTTGTTCCTGTGGCGCCTACACCAATTGAAGTGGAAGCTGATGATAGTGATCATGAAGCTTCAGATCAAGTCACTACCGAACCTCATAGGTCGACAAGGACACGTACTACTCCAGAATGGTACGGTAATCCTGTCTTCGAGGTCATGGTGTTGGACAACAATGAACCTAGGAGCTATGGAGAAGCGATGGTGGGCCTATATTCCGACAAATGGATGGAGACCATGAAATGTGAGAGGAGGATCCATGTATGAAAACAAAGTGTAGACTTTGGAAGAACTACTTGATGGCCGTAAGACCATTAACTATGGATGGGTCTTTAAAAGAAAGATAGACGGTGTTGGTGAAAAGTCACCATTAAGAAAGCTTGACTTGTCACAAAATGTTTTCGTCAAATTTCAAAGAGTTGAGTACGATGAGACTTTCTCACTCATAGCGATGCTGAAAGTCTATTGGAATTATGTTAGCAGTTGTTGCATCATTTATGAAATCTTGTAGATAGTATGTCAAAATATTGTTTCCTCGATGGTTTCCTTGGGGAAAGGTTGTATGTGATACAACCAAAAAAATTTGTCGATCCTAAAGGGTGCTAACAAGTATTCAAAGGTCTAGCGATCCTTCTATGGACTGGAGCAAGCATCACAGAGTTGGAATATACACTTTGATGAGATGATCAAAGTTCTTGGTTTTATACAAAGTCTATGTGAAAATTGTTTTTCCAAAGAAGTGAGTGGGAGCATAAAGGGTTGTTTGGAAGGAGCATAAAGGAGTTTTTCCAAAGAAGTGAGTGGGAGCATAAAGAATTTTGGATGAATATATGTGGTTGACATATTGTTGATCGGAAATAATGTAGAATTTCTACAAAGCATAAAGGGTTGTTCGAAAGGAGTTTTTCAAAGGAAAACTTGGATGAAACTACTTGAGAGTTGAGCATCAAGATCTATGAAGATAGATCAAAGTGCTTAATAGAACTTTAAACAAAATACATGCCTTGACAAGTTTTGAAAGTGTTCAAAATAGATCGGCAAAAGAAGGAGTTCTTGGTTGTGTTATAAGGTGTGAATTTTGAGTAAATACTCAAAATCCCGACCACGACAGAAGAAAGAGAAAAGCCGAATGCCGTCCACTATGCATCAGCCGTAGGCTCTATAAGTATGCTACACTGTGTACCGCACCTAAAGTGTGCCTTGCCATGAGTCAGTCATGGGGTATAAGAGTGATCCAGGAATAAATCACTGGACATCGGTCAAAGTTATTCTTAGTAACTAATGGACTAAGGAATTTTTCTCAATTATGGAGGTGATTAAAGAGTTTGTCGTAAAGGAGTTCCAAATGGTGCATGGTATCAGTATCTATATGAAGACATAGAGATTTGTAAATCACACATGGATCTGAAAGGTTCAGACCCATTGACTAATAAACTTCTCTCACAAGCAAGTCATGATCGAACCCCAGAACTGTTTGGGTGTTTGATTCATTGCAATCACATAGTGATGTGAACTAGATTATTGACTCTAGGGCAAGTGGGAGACTGTTGGAAATGTGCCCTAGAGGCAATAATGAAATGATTATTATTATATTTCCAGTTCATGATAATTGTCTATTATTCATGCTATAAGTGTATTAACCGGAAACCGTAATACATGTGTGAGTACATAGATCACAATGTGTCCCTAGTGAGCCTCTAGTTGGCTAGCTCGTTGATCAATGGATGATCATGGTTTCCTCAACATAGACATTGGATGTCATTGATAACGGGATCACATCATTAAGAGAATGATGTGATGGACAAGACCCAATCCTAAGCATAGCACTAGATCATGGTGTTCGTATGCTAAAGCTTTTCTAATGTCAAGTATATTTTACTTAGACCGTGAGATTGTGCAACTCCCGGATACCGTGGGAGTGCTTTGGGTGTATCAAACGTCACAACGTTACTGGGTGACTATAATGGTACACTACGAGTATTTCCGAAAGTGACTGTTGGGTTGGTCGAATCGAGACCGGGATTTGTCACTCCGTGTGACGGAGAGGTATCTCTAGGCCCACTCGGTAGAAGATCATCATAATGAGCTCAGTGTGACTAAGGAGTTAGCCACATGATGATGTGCTATGGAACGAGTAAACAGACTTGCCGGTAATGATATTTAACAAGGTATGGGGATACAGAAGATCGAATCTCGGGCAAGTATCATACCGATAGACTATGGGAATTGCATACATGATTGATTGAATCCTTGACATTGTGGTTGATCTGCTGAGATCATCGTGGAACATGTGGGAACCAACATGGATATCCAGACTACGTTGTTGGCTATTGTCCGGAGAGATGTCTCGGTCATGTCTGCATGTCTCCAAAACCCGTACGGTCTACACACTTAAGGTTCGATGATGCCAGGGTTATAGGGAAATAGTGTACGTGGTTACCGAAGGTTGTTCGGAGTCCCGGATGATATCCCGGACGTCACGAGGAGCTCCGGAATGGTCTGCATGTAAAGATTGATATATAGGATGAAGGGTTTTGGACACCGAAAGTGTTTCGGGCATCACCCGTAAACGTACCAGGACCATCGAAAGGGTTCTGAGGGTCCACCGTGAGGGGCCACCAGCCCCAAAGGCTTTTATGGGCCAAAAGGAGAAAGGGAACCAGCCTAGAGTGAGCTGGTGCACCCTCCCCTCTCAGACTAAGGCGCAAAGAGAGTGGGAGGGGGCAAACCCTAGGCGCAGGGGAGGCCCATGGCCCACCTAGGGTGCGCCTCCTCTCTCCACCCTTGGCCGCCGCCATCCCTGCCCCATCTAGGGTTGCCGCACCCTTGGGGGTGGGAACCCTAAGGGTGGGCACCCTCCTCCCTCTGCTCCTATATATATCGGTGGTTTTGGGGTTGTTGGAGACACATAAATCTCTCTCTCTCCGCGCAGTCCTGCTCATCCTCTTCCTCCTCTTCCGCGGTTCTTGGCGAAGCTCTGTCGGAATACCTCGTAGCTCCACCGCCACCACGCCGTCCTGCTGCCGGAGCTCTCCCTCAACTGCTCCCTCCTCCTTGTTGGATCAAGGCATGGGAGACATCACCGAGTTGTACGTGTGATGAATGCGGAGGTGCCGTGATTCGGCACATAGATCGGAACCGACCGCGATCTGAATCCCTGCTAGTACAACTCCATCGATCGCGTTCTAGTAACGCTTCCTCTTAGTGATCTTCAAAGCTATGAAGAAACGCTACCCCATCACTCATTGTTGGTTTCTCCATAGATAGATCCTTGTTTGGCATAGGAAAATTTGAAATTACTACGTTCCCCAACACTTCCACCATCCAGAGCAGAGCACTGGCGGAGTTTATCGCTGAATGGACGCCCACACTAGATGAGGATGTCCAAGAAACCATTCTTCCCAGCAGGGAAACACCCAGGGAATGGGTCATGTACTTTGATGGTGCCTTCTCGCTCAAGGGTGCCGGGTCAGGTGTGCTCCTCATCTCCCCCACCGGAGATCACCTCTAGTACTTGGTCCAAATGCATTTTTCCCAGCAGGGAAGAAGCTACCAACAACACTACCGAATATGAAGGGCTCCTTGCGGGACTCGGAATTGCGGTGGAGTTGGGGATCAAGAAGCTGATCATCAAAGGAGACTCCCAGCTTGTGGTGAAACAGGTCAACAAAGATTATCAGAGTCCGTTGATGGAGTCTTATGCAGAGGGAGTGAGGAAGTTGAAAGACTCTTTGATGGGCTACATGCAGAACGTGTGCTGCGTGTCGAAAACAACATTGTCGATTACGTATCAAAGTCTGCCATGCAGAAGCTTCCTGTGGAACCAGGGGTTTTTGTCCTTCACATCACTCAACCATCCGTATCCCCCTTCACGATGACCAAGAAGAGAAGAAAACTGAACTCCAACAAACATTTCCCGGCAAAGCTTCCTGAAGCCCCCAATAGAGAGGTTGTCGGAGTGGTCTGATTTCTCTTGGTGAGCCGCTCCCTCCCATGGAACCCCATGTTTTCCTGGTAGAGGCAAGCGCTCCCACGAACGCGGAGATGCCTTTAGTACTTGCCGTCGTGCCACAGGCTCCGCCATGGGCGCAACACATTGTCCAATTCCTCGAGACAGGGGAACTTCCCGAAGAACAAGAAGAGGATGAAAGAGTAGCCCGCCGGTCTAGTATGTACCAGTTTGTTGATGACACTCTGTACAGAAGAAGAGCCAACGATATGAAACTAAGGTGCATGTGACGGGAAGAAGGACTAAAGTTGTTGGCGGAGATTCACAGAGGCATCTGTGGGTCGCACATAGGATCAAGGGCCCTTGCGGGGAAAGCATTCCGCCAGGGTTTCTATTGGCCCATAGCCCTCCAACATGCAACTGAGCTAGTCACCAAGTGTGAAGCTTGTCGGTTCCATTCCAAGAACATCCATTAGCCAGCACAAACCCTCCAGATGATCCCTCTATCTTGGCCATTCTCGGTCTGGGCTCGATATCCTGGGCCGCTTCCCCCGCGCTGCCGGGGGTTTCGAGTTCTTGTACGTAGCAATCAACAAGTTCACGAAATGGCTCGAGGTGGAGCCAGTGAGAAAGGTGACCCCGTAGTCAGCTATCAAGTTCATGAAGGGACTAGTGTGCCACTTTGGAGTACCCATCAGAATAATCACTTGCAACGGCACCCAGTTCACGAGTCGCATATTCATGCAGTACATCCAAAGCCTTAGAAGAAAGGTCTCCTTCGCCTCTGTTGCTCACCCAAAGAGCAACGAGCGAGTCGAGAGGATGAATGCTGAAGTATTGCGGGAGCTCAGGACAAGATCTTTCGATAGACTGCGAGGATGCGGCAAGCACTGGATTGATGAGCTGTCGGTGGTTCTTTGGTCCCTCGGAGCGACTCCGAAACGAGCTACCGACTAGACGCCCTTCTCGTTGGTATACGGGGAAAAAGAAGTTATCCTCATGGAACTCATATATGGGTCACCTCGAGTGCTTGCCTACGATGAAGTGACGCAACAGTAGATCGTCTCTGGGATGCTACGCTTGTTGCACGCTACCAGCAGGACGTGCGACGCTACCATAGCCACAGGGTCCACGCCTGGAGCTTTGACGAAGGCAACCTTGTCCTTAGGCGCATTCAGTCTGCCAAGGGTTCCAACAAGTTCACGCCAAAGTGGGAAGGCCCTTATCGGGTAGTACAAGTCACCAGACCTGGCGCAGTCCGTATGGAGACCAAAGATGGCATCAAAGTTCTTAACTCATTGAACATTCAGCATCTTCGTAAGTTCTACCCATAAAGCGCGGTTGATGGGACCAGTCCCCGTCAACCACTATTTGGAAAAAACCTTGTCGAAGTTGCATGTAACCCTTTGTACAAAGCCAGACGCAGACCCTGTGCATAAATAAACCTAGGCATTGCATCATATCATCATTTTCATATGCATCATGCATTACGCATTTACTTATGTTATGATGTCACTACAACGCTAGTCTACCAATCATTTAGAGTGCTTTATGGACTTGTGATCCTTGTTACCGGGTCTCCCATCTCTTCAAGAGGACAGAGCCTCTCCTTTGCTCTATGTGTTTTGCCTCCAGGTGAATGGGAGATAACGCAAAGACAATGACGGGGAACCATCGCATCGTCAAGTGGGCTTCGCCCAAGGTGATAGGTTTGAAATACCTTATCTTATGTGTGGTTTCATTCTTTCCTATTGAGCAAATCCTTGCCACTCCTTTTTTGGTTGTGTGCCATGGAACTCTCTGTGTGATAGGGACCCTTATTGGGACGAGCCGTCTTTCGTCTCTCGTCACTCATTAGCCTCGGGAGGAGGACCGTACCGATACCAACAAGGGGTCTTTCTAGGGGAGGATGATCATCTATCGTGGACAGGCTTGATCCCCCTTCGATGATTGCACCTCGCACCAACCCGGCAAGGAACCCCGTGCGGCAGAAACATACAACACAATGCGGATAGAAGGATGATCATTTTATTCATTTTTTTCAGTACAAAATGGATAAAATAGATTACATTTCCACTAGTAAAAATTTAGCGAAAGGCTACAAACTTTTGCTTTATAAACATATAAGTGAACTGTAACGCCTTTATTGTCCCTCTCCTCTAAGGGATTGGATGGATGAGAAGAAGAAGGCATCGAGAGGTCTGAACAGAAGCCCTGCTTGGCCCCACCTGGACCAAATAGATCATGCTCGGCGTGCCCACCGATAGTGAAGACAAAGCCGAAGTCCACGAGGTCTGGCACGGCCCAGCTAGAAGATGTGGTAGTGTCCGGACCACGGAGCCCCGGCAAGACTAGCTTGCGGGTGGGGGAGGGGCGTGAGGTGACGGTGATGGTGTCATCGATGGATACCGTCAGCTGGAGCCCAAGCCATCATACTCCAACCTGACGGTCGGGGAGTCGTTGTTGCCATCCTTGTCAGCGTTGTCCTCCTCGTCACTCTTGCTCGAGGGGGAACTTTTGGTGTCGCTCGAGCTCTCTTTGCAGCAGCAAGGACAAGCTCCCGAGTGCCCATAGATCTTGATGGAAAGCATGTCTGCATACACTAGCTTGAAGCGGAGAACATGCCCCGCCGTGAAATTATAGGCATGCACTATGGTCTTCCAACCGCACCTCAAGAACATGAGACATCGCGCCAGATATTCAACCTCCGCGTACACGACACCATTGTGGCAACTGTGCACGCGGAGCCACACTCCCTGTTGCTTGTCAACCTCCATCACCTTAGCGAAAGGGTGTGGGAGGCGCAGACGGCTGTGAGGAGGACCGCGCAACCTAACAATGAACTCCAGCAACGTGGCTTTGGTGTGCCTTGGCAATGGTAGCGTCGGTGTCACCAGAAGAGGGTCGGGCATAACACTCCGTCCCCGTCCACCACGAGCTCCTCGGCGGCCCTAGGCCCATCCAGCGCCCCCGCCTCGAGCACTGTTTCCAACCTCCGGTACAACGACTGAAGCGGCTGCATGATCCGAATAGGAAGCTTTTTCTGCCCCCATGGATGCCCACGCTTTCCCACCATGGCCAAGCACTGAAGCTACCTCAAAGAGCTAGAAGAGAAGAACAAACCGGGCAACCCTAGGTTGGAGAAGAGGAAAAGGATGGATGAGCATCGTCTACCAAACCCCTCCTTCTTTTATAGAGAGGGCGTGGGGGGCTGGCTCTCCTATGCTCCAAGGGTCGCCACCCATCTCCGACAATGCCTTTTCCCACCATTACGGGCAAACAGGTAACCGCCCCATCAGTCCAATCCACGACGCTGCGGCTTCTGCCACGACCGGGCCTTTAAGCCACGCGCACCCGCCGCGAGATTCACACAATGCATGCGGCGCGCGTGGCCGAAACGACATGAAGTGGTCGGACGGCACGGAACAGTAGGTTGTCAGTTACCTCTTTGAGAATTTCACGCCCGTGCACAGACTTTGTCCTGACCCAACAACACTAGTCAAGGCCCGGGGGCTCCTGTCGATGCACTAGTAATGGGGTACCTAGTAGCCCTGACTTGTGCACAGGCATTGAGAGCGTAGCCCCTCAAGACCAACGCCAACAGCCCAAGACGTGCCAAGAACCCCTGGGACCTGTTAGGGTCGAAGGCGCCACCATCCTCACCAAGACCCGGCAAGGCGCCCCCCGGCAAGTGCGAGCCAACCTGCCACCGTTCCACCTCATCGCTACACCAGTCACTTGTCAATGAGGTGTGGAGCCCCCATATGGTTAGATGGCTCTCACTGGCCATGTGGTGGTGTGTTGGACAATAGGTTACAACCTGTTTGTCAGCCGTCCACAGGCGTGTCAAGACCCAAGCCATGGCCAGCTCATAGGTTGCAGAAGCGTGCCGGGAAAGCACCCCTACTCGCCACCTAAGGCCGCATTTATGGTGCTCTGTCTTAAGTGACAGAGTGAGGTATGATAGCACCGTTAGCTATCTGATCATGTCAGTTAGCACTGATGCCCCTTGAGTTATAAAAGGAGGCCCGAGGCAAGCTAGCAAAGGATCGTGATCCTTGGGTATTCCAACAGTTGGAGATTCGACAATTGGTAGATTAGGTCCCCCAGGGATTAGAGCGAGGTGTAAGTGTACGTATGTGCTAGCTCCCCCCGGCAACCCTTGCTGGGGTATAGCTCCGTGCGAACTTTGTCTTTCCCAATCAGTCCACCAAAGTAGGAGTAGGGTTGTATGGTTCATAGTGGCCCGAACCTGGGTAAACCCCTAGAGTCTGATCATTGTGTTGCTTCATAGTCTCTGCTCTTTGTGCAATACAACCTCCCCTCCGAACTGCAAATGGGCCAAAAGGTCCCTTAGGTGATCGTGTGCACACCAGCACCGACATTAATTCCTGCTCGTCCTCGAACAGGTCATTGATAAAAGAAGATAATTTTTGATGTGGAATCCTACCTAGTATAATCTTGATCATATATCTAATCATGGCATGAATATTAAGAAACAAGTTATTCAAGAAAATAGTCTATAATTTAAAAAAATACATCCATACTCCGGTTTACTAGAAAAGAATCAAGTCCTTTCAAAATAACAATGCTAAAGAAAGATATCCCTACAAAATCATAAAGCGTGTCATGCCTAGTCTTCCTCGCATAAGGTATAAATCATGAGCACCCCAGTGTCAAATCAAGCAATTTGATCGTACTTTTTAACGTGCTTCAGCTTTTTATTACTCACTCAATACATGAGCATGAACCATGGATATAGCATAAAGGTGGAATAGAATATGGTGGTAGGTTTCAAAGGGGTAAAAGTCAAGAAGAAAGTCTCGCATCAACTCGGCATATCATCGGGCTATGGAGATTCCCATCAATAGATATCAATGCGAGGAGTAGGGATTGCCTTGAAACAGGTGCACTAGATCTATAAGTGTATGAAAGCTCAATATGAAAACTAATTGGGTGTGCAT
This sequence comes from Hordeum vulgare subsp. vulgare, assembly GCF_904849725.1. Classification (NCBI taxonomy): domain Eukaryota; kingdom Viridiplantae; phylum Streptophyta; class Magnoliopsida; order Poales; family Poaceae; genus Hordeum; species Hordeum vulgare. The sequence continues at coordinate 151,054,103 of NC_058519.1, read as the reverse complement.
GAAACTCTAAAATGAAAAATTCCCAATAGTATATGAAAGTGACAACATCGGAGACTCTCCATATGAAAAACATGGTCTTGTTTGAAGCACAAGTGTGGAATTAACATGCCCCTTCTCTCTTTTCCCTCTTTTTTTTCTTTTCTTTCTTTTTTTCCTTTTTTTCTATTTTTTTCTATTTTCCTTTATATATTTTTTCTTTTGTGATGGGCTCATTTGGCCTCTGCCTTTTTTCATTTTTCGTCCGAAGTCTCATCCCGACTTATGGGGAATCATAGTCTCCATCATCCTTTCCTCACTTGGACAAAGCTCTAATAGTGAATAATGATGATCTTCAGACTTCTATTTACTTACAACTCAATCTTACAACTCGATACGTGAAACAAAGTATGGTTCTATATGAATGCCTCTGGCAGTGTACCTGGATGTGCGATGATCTAGAGTAGCAAGAACATAAAAAAATGGACAAGCCATGGAAGTATCACGCTAGCTATCTTACGATCATGCAAAGCAATATGACAATGAATGCTCAAGTCATCAAAACGAAAGCGGTGGAATTTGCATGACAATATATCTTGAAATGGCTACGGAAATGCCATAATAGGTAGGTATGGTGGCTGTTTTGAGGAAGGAATAATAAGGCTTATGTGTCATAGAGCATATGATATCACGGGGTTTGGATGCAACTGCGAAGTTTGCACCGACTCTCAAGGTGAGAAAGGGCAATGCACGGTACCGTATAGGGTAGCAAATTGTGGAAAGGTAAGAGTGCATAGATCCATGGATTCACATTAGTCCCAAAGAACTCACATACTTATTGCAAGATTTTATTACCTCTCTCGAAGCAAAGCACTACTCGCATGCCCCTAGGGAGAAGGTTGGGAGGAGTTAACCATCGCACAACTTTGATTATAATATCACAAAGGATTTCAATCAAGGATAAATTATGTCCAACTTAATTGCATAGCCAGGAACTATACGTGCATGCTTCGGGAATCAAAAACCTTGACATAAATATTCTTACCAATCCACAATCATAAACTAGTGCTCCGACATATTAGTATCTTAATGTCGCAAAACTATTTCAAGGAATCAAACATATCACACTCAGTGATCTACACGTTTTATGTAGGATTTTATGACTAACCATGTAAATGACCAATTCCTTTTGACTTCTAAATAGATATAAATGAAGCATGAGAGTTTAATTCTTTCTACAAAGTACCATGCTTTAATAAATATACGTGAATCAAAAGAGCATTCTATAAAAAAAGTTTTCTATATGTAGAGAAAGAGACAATCCAAATTTCAAATGATATAAGTGAAGCACATGAAGCATTCTATAAAGCCATACTCAAAAGATATAAGTGAAGTGAAATTAGAATTCTATAGATAAACCATTTACAATCTCATACCAGAATGGTGAAACAAAACACAAAACACGCTCCAAGATTTCGCAAATCACGTGAACGAAGCGAAGACGAAAACATACTGATACTTGTTCAAGAAAGGTGCGATGTCTTCCGGAGAATCACCAAGCTTAGATGCTTGAGTATCCTTTGATATTTACTTGGGGTACCTTGTGAATCCCCAAGCTTGAACTCTCGCATCTCCTGCATCTCCTCATATCAAGACCTCATCGAACTTCAAACACTTCATCCACACGAAACTTAACAGAAAACTCGTGAGATCCGTTAGTATAATAATGCAAAGTACTACCTTAAGTACTTTTGCAAACCCATTCATATTTTGTTTATGCATTATAGCCACTGTAATATAACTTCTCCATGGCTTATAGCAGCGATACAATCAGTAGTTTCATCAAAACGAGCAAAACAATGCATCAAAAACAGAATCTGTCAAAAACAGGACAGTTTGTAGTAATCTGAACATTGAACATACTTATAGAACTAAACTTTTTTTTGGAAAATCAGTACGAAATAAAAAAAATCATGGCATTACTTTCTAAAAGTTTTATAAACTTTCGATATTCCAGTAAAAAATGTAAATTCACGCACCACAGCCAAAGTTTCTGTTTTTGCACCGCTCATACCAACAAGCAATCTAATCATCCTAAAGGGAAATATTGGCACATTATTTTTATAATACAATGGTATTTATATAAGGGGATCATTATTTTTGGTGAAATTGTTCTGTAATATTCACAATGTTTCCACAGGCATGAACAAAGCTCAAGGCTAGCCCCCACTTCAACTGTGCTCGTCCTTCTCACTTTAACTTTTATTTTTGAATTTTTTTTAAGTTCCCCTATATACTATTTTTCTTTTTAAACTTTTTAAAAGAACCCAATATAAATAAATGACTCTTTAAAACTTCCAGGTTGTCTCCCTAGCAGCACTTTCTTTAAATTCATTAAGCTAGGCATAGAGTTCTCAAGTAATGGATCCACCCGGATCCCAAGGTATATCACAGCCAGTTTTAATTACCAATGATTTGTAATTAAGTCATGAGAACAAAGTGATGTATATCATGGGACAACATAGTCTAAACCTCTTACTATGCATTGGCATGTCATAAAAAAACAATTCATTCACACAAAGTAAAGGCTAATACATAGCATAAGTAGTTTCTTGCAATTTTATCGTATTGCAAACATAGAGAGGTAAAGATTTGGTTCCTTTCTCATAATAATTGCAAGTATGAGCAACAAGCACATGCATATTAAATTCATAAAAATCATCATGTGTATTGGTAAAACACGAGCCATCAATATAATCCTTAATAAGTGCAAACTTCTCTCATATGGTGTAGTAGGGAGAATTCAAAAATATAATAGGACTATCATGTCTGTGTGTAATAGCAAAAAGTTCATGCTTAACATGTGGACCTATAGCAAGTTCATCTCCATAAGCATAACCCATATTGTCATCATGGCCACAATCATACAAGCATCAAGTTCGCCAAAAAGGGATTTTTTAAATGAATCCAAGGGATCATAGAAATCAACATAGCATTCATCCTTCGGTAAGCGCGAAGGTAAATTAAACAATGTATGAGTTGAAGAGTTACTATCATTAGAAGGTGGGCACGGGTATCTAATCTGCTCTTCCTCCGTTTGTTCTTCACTCTCCTTATCATCTTTTTCATCCAATGAGCTCACAGTTTCATCAGTTTCTTCTTCTATAGATTCTTGCAAAATATTAGTCTCCTTTTGGAAAACGGAGACTTCCTCAAGAAATGCATCAATATCGTAATTGTATTTATAATTCTCATAGCAATATTTAAGAATAGAAAAAATTTCAGGACTGTAAACACCATCATCATAATTTTCAAACTTTTCAAACAAAGAATCAATTTCGTAAGCACCCTTAAAAGCAACAAAATTTTCTATTCGTTCCACATCATAGTAAGCATATATACCATTAGCATAAGAAGCTAAGGTTCCATTATCATTAAATTCACATGAAAAGGGAAGCTGTCGAACCTTCATCCTAGAGCAACAAGTATAATCATATCCTTGGCATAAATTCCAAGCATACCAATGCAACATATAAATTTGATCCCATAACAATTCCCCTTTTTGAGTCAATCGATAATACCTAAAGTATTCACGTTTATCCAACATTACTCCAATTATCAAGTCGAATGGGGTTTTCTCAGGATTATCAATGTAGTGTTTAATATTTTCCACATAACGAGCATCGAGGCTTTTAGGAGGTTCCCCATCTCCATGAGTGGCAAGTACAACTATTTTTTTGGTATTTCGTGTTCCCTATCCATAACTAAATATATAAAACAACTAATAACAGAAAATAAAAATTACTTTGTGTTAAACAAGCACACACGAGAATATTCACCCCACACAATTACTCCCCGGCAACGGCGCCAGAAAAAGGTCTTGGTAATCCACAAGTGGAGGGGATCGTTTGTAGTCTTTTTCGATAAGTAAGAATGTCGAATCAAATGAGGAGCTAAAGGTAGAACAAATGTTCCCTCAAGTTCTATCGACCACCAATACAACTCTAGGCACACTTAACATTTGCTTTACCTAAAACAAGAAAAAAACTATAAGTACTTTGCAACAAAATAAAGAGAAAGTAAATAAAAGTTTGGGGTTGTTTAGTAGAAAGCTTTTTGTGTAACGCAAGAAGAAGATTATACGTAGGAAATTGAATATAACATGATGGATACTTATCATGTGCAATGAGGGAGAGGCATATGCTAACACACATTCCATACTTGAATCATATGCACTTATGATCGGATCTCTAGCAAGCATCCGCAACTACTAGAAATCATTAAGGTAAACCCAACCATAGCATTAAACATCAAGTCCTCTTTACTCTCATACGCGCATAAGTCCCTTACTTGGGTGTAAGTTTCTGTCACTATCGCCACCCACTATAAGAGAGTCATGCACATATTTACAACCCTTCAGCATGTATCCTTCACGTGTGCGCCTCACAAAAGGCACCTTGGGACATCACCTTATCAACACACAAATCATATCAATAACATCATATCACAATTAACCCATAGGACAAAATGGATCTACTCAAACATCATAGGATATCCACATATCATTGGGAAATAGTATGTAGTGTTGAGCACCATGCTTAAGTAGAGAGTTACAGCAGGAAAAGAGGTGTTGGACCGCTGCATAGAGAGGTACAGAGATGGTATTGATGGCGGCAAGATTGTTGATGTAGATCACCATCACGCCCCTTGCCCCGATGGCACTCCTGCGCCATCGGGAGAGAGGGGGAGAAAACCCCCTCCTTCTTCTTCTACTTTGACCCCCCCCCCCTCTAGATGGGAGGAGAGTTCCCCCTATGGTCTAAGGCATCCATGGCGGGGGAGGGGCAGGAGCCCCCAATCATCCCTCTATGTTCTCTTCTGTTTCGGGTTCCTATTTTTTGGCCCTTCACCATTTCTTAAATTCCCAGAGATCCGTAAGTACGATCAGGTTGAAATTGTTAGGGGATTTTTATCCATAAATTAGCTTTCTTGCACCCGAAGAAGAACTCCAACCGATTTACACGGTGGCCACTAGGCACTACCCCGTGCCAGGGGGTATGGGTCACACCCTTGTACCTAGTGCGAGACATGGGCCTCCGTTTGCATTGATTCCACCTCCCAAAAATTACATACATTCCAAAATAATTCTCCGTAAATTTTTATCGCGTTTGGAATTTTCTTGAGATGAGTATTCTATGAAACAAAAAACATCTAACAAACGGGAACTAGCATTTGGCACTGGATCAATATGTTAGTCCTATAAATCATATATAATGTTACCAAATAATATGTGAAAGTTGTATAATATTGGCATGGAACAATAAAATATTGTAGATACGGCAGAGATGTATCACCTCACCATCCATAACATAACCTTCAGGTATATAAGGCAATTCATATCTATTAGGAGGACGAGGTGTAGTAGGTAATTCAATGTTTTCAGGAGTTTCAACATTTTAATGTTCAGTAGCTCTAGCAATATGATCATCAACTAATTCACTAAGTGGCACGGTTTCATTTTCAACATGTGTAGCAATAGTATCATGGTTAATTTCAGAATTAGCATCATCAAGCTCATGTGACATATTGGGACAATCAACAGGTGGTGGTGTAACAAGCTGATTCAAAATAGTGGGTGAATTAAAAGCAGAGCTAGATGGCAGTTCCTTACCTCCTCTCGTGTGAGAGGGTATGATCTTAGTTCGATTATCTTTCAGATTCTTCATAGTGCCAATTGGATATCCTCAAGTCAACACAATAAATAGAGCTATGATCCACGGCAATGGAGCTACAAAAAGGTCCTGATAACCCACAAGTATAGGGGATCGTGACAGTCTTCACGGGTAGTATTTCACCCTGATTTATTGATTCGACAGTTGAGTTGGAAATTCAACCGCACTTGGGATATCTCTCTGCAGCAAGGATTTAGTAGCATATAAAATGGTAGTAGTAAGAAGTAACAGTAATAGTGATAACATCAATTTGGTAAAAGTAATAACAGTAGAAATTGAGTAGCAAGTGTAATAGTAGCAGCAACAATAGTAACTTAGCTAGATTTAGTATATGTAAAGCATAGGCACATGGGTACGTGATGGATATTGATTTAGCTGACATTCACACTAGGGCGGCACAGAACTAGCTCCAATTCATCAATATAATGTAGGCATGTATTCCGTATACATCCATACGTGCTTGCGATAAGAACTTGCATGGCATCTTTTGTCCTACCCTCGTGTGCTAGTGGGATCCTACTGGAAACTAAGGGATATTAAGACCTCCTTTTAATAAAGAACCGGAACAAAGCATTAACACATTGTGAATACATCAACTCCTCAAACTACGACAATCACCAGAAAGAATCCCAACTATTGTCACCTTGGGGAATGCGGATCATGACATGTAATAGGTAACTACAACTTGCAAGATAGTATCCAAATCACACTTATATTCATGAAAATTTAATAGGTTCAAATCTCAACTCATGTCACTCGGGCCCTAGTGAGAAGCATTAAGCATATGAAAGTCATAGTAACATCAATCTCAGAAAATATTGGATACTAGGGATCAAGCCCTATCAAACTTAACTCGATTACATCATCTATCTCATCCAATCCCACTACCGTTCAGCAAGCCTACAAGCGGACTCAACATATGGCGGTGTTTATGAATAAGGGTTGGTGATGACGACTGTGATGAATGCTTATCTTCGGAGCCCCAAACAAACTCCAGATCAGCCCTCCAGCGGAAGAACACAAGGTGGCGGAGGCTCCATCTCGTGAAACATGATGAAAACTTATTCTAATTTTTCTCTCTGAAGATTTCATTTTATAGGACTGGAATTACGGTGGGAGGAGCCACATGGGCCCCACAAGCCATCAAGGCGCAGCGTGGGGGGGGCATGCCATGTTGCCTTGTGCCCCTATGGCAGTGTTTATCTGGCAGGTCTTTGCTCTATAATTTACAATAAATCCCAGAAATAATTCACAAAAAGTTTTTTTCGATTCCGAGAACTTTTATTTCTGCACAAAAATAACACCAAGGTAGTTCTGTTGAAAACAACGTTAGTCCGGGTTAGTTTCATTCAAATCATGCAAATTAGAGGCCAAAACTAGAGCAAAAGTGTTTGGACAAGTAGATAAGTTGGAGATATATCAACTCCCCCAAGCATAACTCATTGCTTGTCCTCAAGCAATTCAGTTGATAAACTAAAAGTCATAAAGAAAACTTTTACAAACTCTTTTGTTCTTGTCGTTATACATATGCTTAGCTAGTGTTCAAATTTTCAGCATGAATCATAAATAACCACATCCATGATAACAATTAAGCATCATATTCAATCATGGCAATACATAACAAACTAGCAAGTAATAACAAGATATCTCACATGCTAACAATTTTTCAAAGTAATCATGATATAATATGGTGACATGGTATCTCGCTAGCCATTTCTGAGACTGCAAAACATAAATGGAGAGCTCCTCTGAGATTCAAGTAGCGACTGGAATAAGGGTCGAAGGAGCCACATGGGCCCCACAAGCCATCAGGGTGCGGTCTAGGGGGAGGGGGCACCCTGTTGTCTTGTTGCCCCTGGCAGCGTTTCTCCGGCAGGTCTTTGCTATATAATTGACCATAAATCCCAGATAATTCACAGAAAAATTGATCGATTCTGAGAACTTTTATTTCTGCACAAAAATAACACCAAGGTAGTTGTGCTCAAAACAACGTCAGTCCAAGTTATTTTATTTGAAATCATGCAAATCAGAGGTCAAAACCAAAGCATAAGTGTTTGGAAAAGTAGATACATTGGAGACATATTAGTGAAAAACATGAGACTCTCTATATGAAAAACATGGTGCTACGTTGAAGCAAAAGTGTGGAAAAAGAGGTAGTAGTATTGTCCTTATCTCTTTGTTTCTCATTTTTTTTTTCTTCTTGTTTTGCTTTTCTCATTTTTTCATTTTCTTGTTTCTTAATTTTTTTCCTTTATTTACCTTTTACTTTTTCTTGTGTTTTTCGTCGGGAGTATCATCCTGACTTATGGGGGAATCATTGTCCCCGCCATCCTTTCCTCACTGAGATAGTGCGCTAATAATGAAACCATCACACTTCTATTTACTTACGACCCGATATGAAAACTACTAAACAATATGACTCTATATGAATGCCTCTAGCAGTGTACGAGCATGTGCAATGATCTAGCGTAACTTATATAATAATGATGAATGGTAGCTTTGACACAAATACTATGCGATATGTCTCCAATGAATCTATAATTTTTTATTGTTCCATGCTATCATATTATCATTCTAGGATACTTTTAAATAATCATTTACCAATTTATATTACTTTTGAGTACTAACCTATTGACTCATTGCCTAGTGCGAGTTGATGTTTTCTGTGTGCTTTTTTACTTTTCAGGTTTACAGTACCAAACGAAGCCCAAATGCCATGAAACTTTTTCCTATTTTTTCTCGACCAAAATAAGCCTTGGAAGCTTCGGGAGAAGATCGGAGGTTGCACAAGGGAGGCACAAGCCAATAGGGCGCGACGAGGGGATTGGTCGTGCCTAGATGGCTTATCCCTCGCTGGAGGCCCTCCGGACCATGTTGTATGGCCAATAAATTCACATATATTCCAAAAACCATAGTGGTAGTACCGAAACACTTTTTCGGCCACCGTCAGTCTTTGTTCCACCGTGAGCCCATTTGGAGCTTAATTCCGGCAACCTGTCGGAGGGGAGATAGATCACGGAGGGCCTCTTCGTCAACCTTGCTTCCCTTATGATGATGTGTGAGTAGTTCACCACAGACCTACAGGCCCGTAGTTAGTACCTACATGGCTATCTCTCTCTTTTGATCTTCAATACAATGATCATCACAACTTTGCTTTGATCCATCCGATGTAATTCTTTTGTGCGGTGCGTTTGCTGGGATATGATGAATTGTGGGTTTATGTTCAGATTATACATGAAAAGTATTTTAGACTTCTCTATAATTATTACGATTCCTATTTGCATGATCATTATAGCTTTGTTATTCTCTCTGATCTATTGATTTGCTTTGGCCAAGTAGATTGATATTTCTTTGGTGACCGAGGTGCATTGTAGTGGGTTCAATGTGACGAGTTTGTATATCCCAATGACAGAAGGGGACAAGATGTGTCTTTGTGTTGTTGCCACTAAGGATAAAATGACGGGGTTTATTCATATTGGTCGAGTTTACTTTGTCTACATCACGTCATCATTCTCCAAGCATTACTGTGTTTGTCATGAACTTAATACGTAGAGAGGCAAGCATAAAAGCGCTCTTGAAATGGAGTAATAGTAATAGGTGGAGGCAGGATTTAGCCTATTTATCTTGGATATGATGCCTATATACACATGATCATTGCCGTGAAAATCGCATAAAATATCTAATTTTCTATCAATTGCCCAACAGTAATTTGTTTACCCATTGTATGCTTATTTTCATGAGATATGCCGCTAGGAAAAACTATGGCCCCTGGGTCTACTCACTTGTATATTTATGATCCTATCAATACCTTGATGCCATTATTTCCCTTCTATTTTATTTTACAATTTAAAATTATCTACACACTTCACTTGCTTGCAAATAATTAGATCATGGGGATTGACAAACCTCTTGCCCCCGTTGGGTACAAGATATTTGCTATTTTGTGTGCAGCCACTGAAGACAGTTGTGGATTGATATTCCTGTTTGTTCGATAAACCTTGGTTTCATAACTAAGGGAAATACTTACCCGTATTATGCTGCAATTATCCGTTCCTCTTCACGGAAAACCCAACGCAGATCACAAGTATCACGAAGGATTTCTTGCGCCGTTTCCGAGGAATATCATCACCAACTATCAAGTAACTTCACACAAATTATCATTCACTTGTTATTCTTTTTATTTGTTGTCATATTTAGTTTGTGTCATAAAAATCAAAAATATAAAAGTATTTATCGTTGGTTGTTGCTAGTTTACTTATTTCCTCACTTTAGTTGCTAGTTTACTCGTCCTACTTGTTACTTTTGTTCACGCTATCTCAAGATAGATTCCATAATATATCTTACTTCCAAAGAATGTCAGAAATAGAAGGTTCTATGAAAACTGTCATGACTTCATGATAAGAGAACAATAAATTCTTTGCTTCTCAAATAAAGGAACATTCAACTTTACTAGATGCTATTAGTAAGCAACCTGATAAAGTCAATATAGAAGTGTCTAACCTGTGATCACAATTTTCTCAAACTGAAGAATTGTTAGGGAAAATCTGTAATAAGCAAACCATTCTAGTAAATAGGATGGGCGCTAAACCGGAAACTTTCCTTATTAATAATTATGATGAAGATCTTAAAATGATTGGGACTTCTCCTACTAAATCTTTGTTTACCTCTCTAAATATAAATGATAAAGGGACTAGAGATGAGTCAACTTTAGTTAGATATCGTCTCGTTTGCTTGGAGGATGATGATTTTGATGCTAAAACTGAAAAAGTGGGTTTGGAGAGGTCAAAGTTTTAGCTAGTGATGTGCCTACTATTTTGGATTACAAGTACTTTAATTATGACAATTACTCTTTTATAGAATGTGCTTCCTTTCTCCAATCCATTATTAGCTCATCCAATGCTTATGAACAAAACAAACTTTTACTCAAGACGTAGTAGAAGCTATGGTAAAAGCTTATGATGAGAAACTTGAACTTGAAGTTTCTGTTAGAAGGTTGCATGATCAATGGGACCGTACTATCAAAATAAACATACATAAATATTAATGTAGTTCTTTGTGTGACCTTGGTGCTAGTATTTCAACTATAGCTAAATCTCTTTGCGATGTGCTTGGTCTCACTAATATCCAAGAGTGTTTCCTAAACTTGCATCTTGCAGATTCTACCATTAAGAAACGTTAAGGTAGCATTAATTATGTTCTTAATATTGCAAATAAGAATTATGTGTCTCTATATTTTACATTGCTTGATATTGTTTGCAATCCTACTTGTCCAATAATACTTGGAAGACCCTTCTTATGAACTATAGGTGCAATTATTGACATGAAAGAGAGAAACATAAAGTTCCAATTACCATTAAAGAAAGGGATGGAACACTTCCTTACAAAAATAATTAGACCACATTATTAATCAATCATGATATCTAGTTATGGGTGGAGTGTCACAGATGACAATACTTGAAACTATGCATTATGCCTAGATAGGGGCATAAAACAATAGCGCTTGTTGGGAGGCAACCCAATAGTTATACTTAATTTTGATTTTTTTACTTTATGTTTGTTTTTTATAACATGACTATTTCTACTGTAATGATTGTGTTTTTATGTTTTAGTTGGTGTTTGTACCAAGTAAAGTCTTTGGGATGATTTGCATGATAAGTAGAATTGATACGGTGTAAAAACAAAAACTTTGGCGTCGAGTGCAGAACTTTTGTGATTTTAGTAGAATGCATTTTTTAATATGAATTTTTTACATATTGTTTATATAAAAATTCCTCAGGTCTTCCTAATATTTCAGAATTTTTGGAGTTACAGAAGTATGGTACTATACTATACCTACAGGTTGTTTAGTTTTAGATAGATTCTGTTTTTGCTTGCATAGTTTACTTGTTTTAATGATGCTATGGATTTTATCGGGGGTGTTAGCCATGGAGAAGTTATAATACATTACCTTAAGCAATAATAAAGTAATAATCAGTTTATAATAGTACCTAAAGTATTTGATATGTTTATTATACTAACAGATCTCACGAAGTTTTGTTTAGTTTTGTGTAATTGAAGTTTTCAAGTTTTGGGTGTTCTCACAATAAACAAAGGAATAAGGAGAGGCAAGAGACTATGCTTGGGGACTCCCAAGGCACCCCATGATAATATTCTAGGAATACTCAAGCATCTAAGCTTGGGGATGCCCGAGAAGGCGTCCCCTCTTTCGTCTCAATCCATCGGTATGTCACTTGGAGTTGTATTTTTATTCGTCACATGATATGAGTTTTGCTTGGAGCGTCGGTTTCTTTTATTTTTTGTTTGCCGCAATCATCGTTTGCTGGACTCATATATTTTAGAGAGACACACCTTCATATGAGCTTAGCAGTTCCTCTAGTACTTCACTTTTATCTTTTTGAGCAAGGTGGCATATAGATTTTATAGAAATTATTACACTCTAGTTCTTCACTTATATTTGTTTGGGAGTTAAGAAATAGTGACGGTAATTTGCATGGTTCATAATACTAGTCCAAAAATAATAGGTATTCAATGAGTGATAATCAAAACCATCATGAAACACATAAAAGGGAAATTATGGGTTAATGATATTGATGTGGTAATATGAAAATGGTGTGAGTGCATTATCGTTCACTCATAGAAGTGTTTGCATTAAGAGGTGTTAACTTCTTGTTTGTCTACAAATTAGAATGGCATGGTGAGTATGTGTGAGCATTTCTATTCCTCGCTAAAATCCTAGTGTTATTTCGGGTCGGAGGTGCGCAATGGTTAACTCCTCCTAACCTCCTCCCCCGACATGCATGTAGTAGTTTGATTTGTGATAAAATCAGTAAAACTTTGCAATAACTACATGAGTACTTCATGACTAATGCAAAACCATGGACATACGCAATATCACCTCCTCATATTTCGCTAACCTCTTCGGTACCTTGCCTTGCCCATTCACACCTCGAGGTTCGGTGCAAACTTTGTCGGTGCATCCAAACCCTGTGAGATGATATGCTCTCTCACACATAAGCCTCCGTATATCTTCCTCAAAACAGCCACCATACCTGCCTAATATGGCATTTCATAGCCATTCCGAGATATATCTGTTGGGTTCTACCATAGGTGCATTCATGCAAACTAAAATTTTCCTACACGCAGAACATCCAAGAACATGCTACGGAGATGGATCACACATCGTTACTACTAGACGCGAAGTGTTGTGCAACGGAAGTAGAGTTGGGGTAGAGCATCCGCATGGTCCGTCTTCTCCTCGTCTGATCTCCCTCGAATAGCCGGTTGTCGGATCGTCGCCCTCGAACAGCCGGTCGTCGAATTCCAGGTATAGGTTCGCCGGAGCAGTGCATGTGCATCACCTCTAACGGTATCCGCGCGTGTAGGAGGAACACCGTTCGGCGGACGGCTAGGTCCGGATCACATAGTTGGCAACGGCGAGTGGAGGTGTCTAGGTGCAACACATGCACAACCCTAATGACGGCGCCAAAGAGATCAATCCAATAAGTGTGTTGCACCTCCACTATATATAGGCGTCCGACACAGACTCAACTCTTGGGCCTCGCATGGACCCTAAAGCCCACGTGTTCCTTCCCTTAAGTGGGCAATGCTTTAGGTTCCCATTCACTTCGTCGTGAGTCAAACCTCATCCGACTCAGCTAGTCGATAGCGGCCTCTAGCAAGGCGTGTCGACTCCGAGTGTCAGATGAAGCTGGTTAGGCAAACATGTACTTCATACTTCTGTTCCCTTTGCCACATGATATATGTTGTCATGCTCAAGGCGACATGGTCATCCTTGTTAGCCCACGACCGATTTCTCGTTGCGGTGAATCCGACCAACATTCGAATTATCTCATAATCCTCATCGCATGGCCATGCTTATCCAGGCCAGATCTCCCGAGGGCCCCTCGGTATATCTCTCCTAGTCGGAGGGGCAAATTCCATCTTGCTCGACCGCGTCTCGCAGCATGGGTCTGGACAAGCCCGAAACCTACCTTTGTAACTACCCAGTCACGGAGTAGCATTTGTTTGGCCCAAAGAAAGTCTGTCACCATACCAAGTACAAGCTCCAGCTCAGGTCTTAGGACATAGAATGTATGTTGTACTAGAGACTCATAGATGACCCATTGCTGCGTCTCATAGTTTGGTCTGTCCAACTCGGCTTATCTCGACTCGGATCCTACTATGTCGAATTCGACTAGATCTTTCTGAGTCCATATTATTCGGCTAGCATCCAATGTTACATGGTTAGTGAGACCGGACCATCCATCGTAACATATGCCAGTCTAGTTGGTTGTGCGTCCACACAACTCTTTCAACTAGGGACCATTTAGGACAATCATCATACAATGTATATAGTCTCACAAACAAGTCACGTGCTTGTTAATACACATCATTGATAATGTCCAAGGACTATATTTATTCATAAACACATAGGACATATCATCATACATGATTTCCTCTAGGGCATATCTCCAACAGTGTCCCAGTTGAAGTAGAGTCAATCAAATAGACATTAAATGCACATAGCTCTAACGTTCCCCTCATGCTTGGGTTGTGGAAGCGGCTTAGTCAAGGATCTGCGACATTTGCATCCGTGTGAATCTTGCATAAATTAGTATCACCATTCTGTACAAGCTCTCGTATCAGGTGATACTTTCGGTCTATGTGCCTGGTGTTGTGGTGTTGTCTCAGCTCCTTGGCCTGTGCGATGGCATCTGAATTATCACAATAAAGGTCCTCCAGGAACTTCCGAATCCAAACACCTTCCTTTGCAGCTTCACAAGCCGCAATATATTCGGCCTCTATTGTGGAGTTGGCCACCGTACCTTGCTTGGAACTTGTCTATCTCACCGCTCCTCTATTAATGACATACACGAATCTAGTTTGCGATTGACAATCATCCTTGTTGGTTTGGAAACTAGCATCAACGTAACCCCTTTACGTTGAGCTACTCCTCACCTCCATAAACTAGGAACATCTTTTTAGTCCTTTCCAGGTACTTCAAGATAGATTTCACCGCTGCCCAGTGACTCTCACCAGGGTCCGCCTGGTATCTTCTTGTTAAGATTATTGCATAGGCAACATCACGTCATGTACATAGCATGGACTACATGATGGAATCCTACTCATCCGGTTTCGCTCATCAGAAGTCGTAGGACACTAAGTCTTGCTTAGCCTTATACCAAGTGAGATGGGCAAGAACCCTTTCTTGGCCTCACTCATGTTGAACCGCTTCAACACTTTGTCCATGTGCGTGCTCTGGCTTAGGTCAAGCAACCTCCTCGATCTAAATCTATAGATCTTGATGCCTAAAATGTACACTTCCTCTCCAAGGTCCTTCATTGAAAACTTGCCATTCAATGATTCCTTGAGTGAGTTCAGCATCAAAACATCATTTCCGATCAGTAGTATGTCATCCACGTAAAAGATCAAAAATACTACCAAGCTCCCACTAGACTTCTTGTATAAACAATAGTCCTCTTCGTTCTTGATGAAACCAAGGTCAACAATGACTTCATCAAAATGAATATTCCAACTCCGAGCTGCTTGCCTCAATCCATAAATGGATCTCTTGATCCAGCATATTTTACTAGTGTTAGTTCGATCGACAAAACCTTCGGGTTATATCATGTATACATCCTCTTTTAAATTTCCATGAAGGAAAGCCTTTTTGACATGCATCTGCCATATCTCATAATCGAAATATGCAGCTATAGCTAGGATGATCCTCACCGACTTCAGCATCGCTACCGGCGAGTAGGTCTCGTCATAGTCAATTCCTTGAACTTGTCCATGACCTTTAGTGACAAGCTGAGGGATCGATAGAAGATGTGTCTAGAGGGGGATGAATAGACTACTTTTCAAGATAAAATTCCGAGCCTAAACCAATTTTAGGGAAGGCAGAAATCTAGCGGTTCTAACAAGTCCAGTACACCCTACACATGCAGTTCTACGAGTATAGCAGCGGAATGTAAAACATGCAAGTGTAAAGTAGAGGACTAAGGTAGGGAGATCAAATGCATGAGGTTGACACGGTAATTTTTGGCATGGTTACGATAGGTGTTGCTATCGTACGTCCATGTTAGTGGAGACTTCAACCCAAGGAGGGTCACGATTGCGAGACTCCACGGAGGGCTCCACCCACGGAGGGTCCACAAAGAAGCGGCCTTGTCTACTCCACCACGGCTTTTGGCCACGAAGGACTAGCCTTACTCACGGTACATCTTCACGAAGTAGGTGATCTCCTTTCCCTTACAAACATCTTGGTTCAACTCCACAACATGAAGTAGGAGGCTCCCAAGCGACACCAAACCAATCTAGGAGGCACCACCCTCCAAAAGGTTATAGATGTGGTAGATCAATGAAATCCTTGCTCTTGTGCTTCTAGAGATATTCTCCTCAACACAAAATCACTTTCTCATAGAATATGCATGGGTATGAGAGATTGATTTGGTGTAAAGCTATTTGGGGAGGCTAGAGATCAAGTTTCAAATGATTAGCTTGGAATATCTTTGTCTTAACACATGAGTAGGTGGTTCTCTCTGAGAAATGGGATCTGGCAATGAAATGTGTGTTCTGAGTGCTTCTCCCTTGAATGAGAGGTGGTGAAGGTGTATATATAGGCAGCACACAAAATCCAACCGTCACACACAAAGTGGCAAACTCGGTGACACCAAAGTGAAAAACTCGGTGGTATCAATTAGCACAAAGGTAGCAACTTTTGAATCCCGGTGAGACCGACATATGAAACCCGATGGCACTGAAAAGGTGGCTAACAGTGAGATGGCCAAACTCGGTGGCACCGATACTCAAACTCTGAAATTCCTATTTTGTGTACCGAGGCACCCGAAAGTTGGTCACCCAAACTCGGTAGCACTAATATGGATTCAATTGCACTGATTTGGTGGGAATGGCTAGGGTTTCTGTCTGAGGTCAAACTCGGTGGGTCCGAAATGTGAAAGTTGGTGACATCGAATTTGTGTATATGGAATTTGACAGAGTGGATATGTGGGAAAAATGACTGATTATTTTGGTAGCTAACTTTCAGCACTTTGAGCAATCAGTTCATTTTACTACCTCACCCCTTTTAATATTATTGGCCTTCCTATGGACTCAAAAGTGATTTCTCACAAATATAAAATGAAGAGTCTTCTAGCTTGAAGCTTGAGCCAATATTATTCCTCTCTTGTATCAAGGGGCATGTCCACATAAGCCTTTAGCCAAAGCTCTTCATGGACTATTCCTAAAATATCTAGGTAAAAGTGTTAGTCAAGATACAATGTATGTTGTCATGAATTATCAAAATCACCGAGGGAGCATATGTGCTTTCAGTCTCCCCCTTTTCGGTAATTGGTGACAACATACAAACCAAGCTTCAAATAAAGATAAACATAACAATTATGACAACTTTGAAAGAAACATGACTAGTACAAGATCCCCATAAATGTGTGCAATTCCTTTAAAGGATAGTTGCTTGGAGTGCATGGGCAAACACAAGGTAGAAGGACAAGAAAAGTCATAGACATCCTGGCTATAAGCATCAAACATATGTGAATGAAGGACTTCCATGTTCAAGACTCCCTCTTGCAAATAATATGTTCAAGAAACAAGAGGTCATCATGAACAAGTATATGATGCATATACTTACCTTGAGGATCTGGAGCGTCTTAACATAGAGTACACTTGGGAAAACAAATGTTAGGTAACACAAGAGTACCCTGTTGTAAAGATGCAAAGAACTTCAAAAGTGCCAAGATATTTAAGACATATTAAAGATAAGATTTGATGAAAGGATATGTCTTCAAAGGAACTTTTCTCCCCTAAGGATGAATATGTGATAATTTCCTCTCCCCCTGAATCATAGCATTGGATATTGGGAGTAGGTAGGGTAATATAAGTTCAAAGAAGTAACACAATTTTATCTCTCTCCCCCTTAGCATATAATGTTTGATATATCTCCCTCCAGGAATAAATATATCCCCTTAGTGTTGTTTGTCCCTCTTTTTTGTAAGCTTCTTGGTGATATTTCTCCCCTATAAATAGGTTCATTGAATGGAAGTTTTGATAATATTTCTCCCCCTTTGGCATAAATTTCCAAAAGGTTAGAGGGTAAGGGCTCATTGAGAGAAAGGGATCCTTGATACTTCTCTCTTCGATAAGGGTTCATTCAATTTGTCTTTTATCCCCCTTATATAGTTTGTAGGGTTCATTGAAAGTTCTCCCCCTTTGATATGGATAAGAGTTCCTTGAACTATCTCCCCCTATGGTAGGAATCCTATATGATTTTTCTCCCCCAAGAGAAGTTCTCTTCCCCTAGAAAAATAAAACTGGAAATGGATTTGGTTGCATCAAATTTTCAATAAGATGTTAGGAGGCAATGAAGCACGTGATCATTGATAATCATTCTCCCCCTAAGGCAAAAGTACAGAAGAAAATATCAGAGAACTAAGGTTCTTATAATATTGGAGTCACCTAGGCAAAGTTCTTCGGCAGAACCGATAATGAGTTTCAGGCCTCTAGGAGAAATCAGTTGGACCGAGTTTCCTAGATCGGTAAGACCAAGTTGCAATGAATTTCAACTCCTTAACAGAAAATAGGCAGAAAAATATCTAAGGATACCTATTGAGGAAGAAAATAGAAGAAAACATAGGGTAGAAGCAAGAATTTTATTTTATTTTTGAAACATATACATACATTTAAATGAGTGTTGAATGGTTCTAGAAGAATATATGAAATAACAAATGTGAACCATACAATAATCTCCATCTAGATGTGGGGCGGTGACTAGGTCACCTATATTAGAGTATTTGACTTGGAGAGTCAAGCAAGGATGCTTGATCATAGGTCATACTCATTGTTAATCACGAAATGGGGTTACCATTTTTCGATTAAGCATTTCAATGTATTCATATCACTTGAGTTGCTTTACCCCAATAATTGGTGTAGAGTTTTATCAAGGATATGAGTACATACATTCGAACGATGTTGACGATATGGCATGTAGGTGAACTTGTTGTGGATGCTCAAAGTTGATGAAGGTCATCTTGAGTTGGGAGCTATCCATGTCATTTTGGTTCACTTTTCACCTACAATGGTTAGTCACACAAGGAAGAACATAATATATCCAATTGACATGAGTGAAATTCAATATCAAAGAACTGTCAAGGATATGATTTTGTTGTCTTCTTCCTCCATCTCCGAAGAAAAGGTTGTTGATACTTGGCCATGTCAAGATTGCTTTTGATATGAGTTGATTGCAATCTTCTGGAGTGTATTTCTTACAAGTACCTACAAAAGGGTTAGATGCAATGCAAGGGAGCATACTTTGCTAGATATAAGATAGTCACATCAATGGCATTATGGAATGGGCAATCAGGCTTCCTCATCAAGTGACAGAACACTTCCTCATCAAGTGGTTTGGTAAAGATATTAGCTAGTTTTTTGTTAGTACGAACATGCTTGAGATCGATAACTTCTATAGCAACATGTTCACGAATGAAATGATGTCCCACTTGGATATGTTTTTTTCTAGAATGTTGCACGGGATTGTAGGCAATCTTAATAGCACTTTCATTGTCACATAACAGTGGAACGTTTCTAACATGAATGCCCTAACCCATGATCCAGCGTCAATGTATTCAGCTTTGGCAGCAGATAAGGATACCGAGTTTTGTTTCTTACATGACCAAGATACGAGCGATCTCCCGAGAAATTGACATGTACCCGAGGCGGATTTTGTGTCAACCTTGTCTCCGGCATAGTCCGAGTAGGAACAGCCAACAAGATTAAAAGAAGATCCCTTAGGATACCATATGCCAAAGTTGGGCGTATGTATTAGGTATCTCACTATCCTTTTCACAGCCAATAGATGACACTCTTTTGGTGCTGCTTGGTATCGCCACACATGCAAACACTGAACGTGATATGAGGATGGGAGGCTCATAAATATGGAAATGAACCAATCATTGATCGATAAACCTTTTGATCAACTGGTTTGTCCTCCTTAGTGAGGTCAAGATGTCCACTCATAGGCATGGGGTTCTCATACCTTTGCATTCTTGGTGTACTTGTTTTGAGAGATAAACATTCCTTCTCTCGATTGTTTGATTTGCAAACCAAGGAAGAACTTCAATTCACACATCGTGGACATCTCATACTTCTCTAACATCGACTTTCCAAACTTTTCACTGAAATGTGGGTTAGTAGAACCAAAGATAATATCATCCACATATATTTGGCAAACAAATAGTTCTCCATTAACTCTTTTAGTGAATAAGGTTGCATCAATTTTACCATTCTCAAAACCATTTTCAATGTGAAACTTAATTAGGCATTTGTACCAAGCTCCAGGGGCTTGTTTTAGACCATATAAATCTTTACAAAGTTTGTAGACATGATCAGGTTTCTTAGGTTTCACAAAACCAGGAGGTTGTTTAACATAAACTTCCTCCTCAATTTCTCCATTAAGAAAGGCACTTTTGATATCCATTTGGTAGAGAGTTAGATCATGGTGATTGGCATAAGCTAGAAGAATGTGAATGGCTTCAAGTCTAGCAACAGGGGCATATGTCTCACCATAGTCCATACCTTTGACTTGCATGTATCCCTGGGCTACGAGACGTGCCTTGTTGCATACAACTTGTCTATCTTCATCTTGCTTGTTCTGAAACACCCATATTGTGCAAATGATATTCTGCTCGCCTTCAGGCTTTTCAACAAGTTTTCATACTTCGTTTATCTCGAAGTTGTGTAGCTCTTCATGCATGGCATTCACCCAATTCGGATCTTGAAGGGCTTCTTCAACCTTCAAAGGTTCAATACTGAAGATGAAAGAATAATGCTCACAAAAGATAGCAAAACGAGATTTAGGGCGTGTGATTCTCCCAGTTTTTATGTCACCATAGATTTGATTCAATGGATGATCTCTGTCCACTCTTGCTCTAACTCTTGAGAGCTTCTTCTTGTTGGATGGTGGAGCTTCTTATTCATCCTCACCATCTTGAGCGTTGTCCTTGACGTCATCATCTCCTTGAGGTGGTGGTGAGGAAGATTGAGGTGGATCATCATGATGTTCTTCTTCCTCTTCTTCATCATGTTGTGTACCGCTTGTGGATGCTTCCATGTTGTTTCGTGGTTTGCCTTGATGTGAAATGGGAGCTTCCACTTGAGTTGATGAAGTGCTTTCGTTCACCTCCATGGGACGAATATTGCCAATGGACATGTCTTTGATAGCTTCCGAATCTTCCTTATCTCCTACATCAATTGGCAATTGTTTGACTTGCGAACCGTTAGTCTCATCAAACTTCACGTCTGCCATCTCTTTAACTTTTCGAGTGAAGTTGTTGTAGACACGGTAAGTGTGAGAGTTTGATCCGTAACCGAGTAGGAAACCTTCATAAGATTTAGGTGCAAATTTAGATTGACAACGCTTATCAAGAACATAACACTTAGAGCCGAATACCCGAAAATATCCAACTTGGGGTTTGTTACCGGTGAGTAGCTCGTATGCCGTTTTATCGAGAAGCTTGTGCACGTAGAGTCGGTTTATGGCATGGCAAGCTGTTTCCACAGCTCCTGCCCAAAAGTGTCTTTGAGTCTAGTATTCGTCAAGCATCGTTCTCGCCATCTCTATGAGAGTCCGGTTCTTCCTCTCAACAACTCCATTTTGTTGAGGTGTGTATGTCACCGAGAACTCATGTGAGATACATTCTTCGTCAAGAAAAGTATCCACATTAGTGTTCTAGAACTCTGTTTCGTTGTCGCTTCGAACCTTCTTGATATTCACTTCAAACTGATTTTGAGATTTTCGAGCAAAGTTCTTGAAGATCATTTGTACCTGCGACTTATCATTAAGAAAGAATACCCACGTAAATCTTGAAAAAACATCAACAATGACTAAACCATAAGAATTTCCACCGAGGCTCTTGTAAGCATTAGGACCAAAGAGATCCATGTGAACCGGCTCGAGGGGCCTTCTGATGTCATGATGTTGTTCACAAGATGACTTCCACCAACTTGCTTTCCTGCTTGATAAACACTACAAAGTCTATCTTTGTCAAGAATAACCTCTTTAACACCAATAATATGATGACCTTTGATAAGTTTGTCAAGGTTACGCATACCTACATGTCCTAACTTTCTATGCCATAACCAACCTTTAGAAGATTTTGCAATAAGACATGTATGGGGTTTGGATATTTTAGAGAAGTCAACAATGTATAGATCACCTCTACGGAAACCAGTAAATTTTTTTTTATGGTTGTCGCTTCAAAACACCCGACATTCAACTTTCGTAAATAGCACATCGAAACCAAAGTCTGCTAGTCTAGATACGGAAAGAAAATTGTAGCCAAGGAATTCAACAAGCATGACATTTTGAATGGAACTATCATGAGATACGACCACCTTACCAAGACCAAGTACCTTAACCTTGGAGTTATCTGCAAAAGTCACATACCTTCGAGGTCCACGGTTTGGTGTGATCTCATGGAACATGTCTTTATTTCCGATCATATGATCGGTGCATCCACTGTCGAGAACCCACTCCTTCCCACCGGCCATGTAGTCTCTAAGGTTCGTAATAAGACTAAGGTTCCTCATGATCTTCTCATACTCAATGTCAAAGTCCTCATCTTCATCGTAGTAGCCATGCTCCGCATAACCATCATCGGATGAAGTTCCCTCATAAGAGACAAGAGTTTCATTTTTTTTTTGACTATGACAATGTTCATGATTATGCATTCGAATGGCTTCAACAATGATATTGTTAATAGTAATGACATCTCCTTTGGCACCCATGAGGTCACGAAGCTCAAATAGGCATTTATCAAAATTAGGATCGGTTGGCTTCATTTTGTGAAAGTCAATGCATTTGTAGACAATGATATCAAGATTTTTCAAGGAATAATTTGGATATCTTTTCTCTATGTCTTTCCACAAGGTATGAGCACAGTCAAAGTTTTGCAACTCATTAAGCACCTTTCTTGGTAATCCTCTAATGATTAGATTGACACTGCTATGATTACCAAGCATATCAATTTCATCATCATGAGAAGGATGTGTAGGATCAATGGGAGGCACATAGGGATACTCAACTTATTTGTGCAACTGGAACTCATCAGATATATCAGGAATTTCATTTTTCCATTGTCTAAAGTACTCCCCATCAATAATAGGCACTCTACAATTAAAATTCCCGGAACTAATCACACTCTTCTTACTCCAATGGTGACTAAAGCAAGGTTTTGGATACCTTCCTCTCATACCAATTGAGGGATTAATAGAAGATGTGTCGAGAGAGGGGGTTAATAAACTACTTGTCTAGATAAAATTCCTAGCCTAACCCAATTTCAGGGAAGGCAGAAATCTAGCAGTTCTAAAAAGTCTAGTACACCCTACACATGCAGTTCTAAGAGTATAGCAGCGGAATGTAAAACATGCAAGTGTAAAGTAGAGGAGTAAGGTAGGGTGATCAAACGCATGAGGTTGACACGGTGATTTTGGGCATGGTTCCCATAGGTGGCGGTATCGTACGTCCATGTTAGTGGAGACTTCACCCCACGGAGGGTAATGGCTGCGAGAGTCCACAAAGGGCTCCACCGCGGAGTGTCCACAAAGAAGCGTCCTTGTATATTACACCACGGCTTCCGCCCACGAAGGACTAGCCTTACTCACGATAGATCTTCACTAAGTAGGCGATTTCCTTGCCCTTACAAACATCTTGGTTCAACTCCACAACACGAAGTCGGAGGCTCTAAGTGACACCTAACCAATCTAGGAGGCACCACCCTCCAAAAGGTAATAGATGTGGTACATCAATGAACTCCTTGATCTTGTGCTTCTAAAGATAGTATACTCAACACTAAATCACACTCTCATAGAATATGCATGGGCAGGAGATATTGATTTGGTGGAAAGTTGTTTGGGGAGGCTAGAGATAAAGTTTCAAATGATTGGATTGGAATATCTTGGTCTCAACACATGAGTAGGTGGTTCTCTCTCAGAAAATGGATCTTGCCATGGAGTGTGTGTTCTGAGTGCTTCTCCCATGAATGAGAGGTGGGTGAAGGGGTATATATAGGTAGCACACCAAATGCAACCGTTACACACAAAGTGGCCAACTCGGTGAGACCGAAGTGAAACACTCGGTGGTACCAATTAGCACAAAGTTAGCAACACAAGGAGACCGATATATGAAACTCGGTGGCACCAAAAAGGTTGCTAACGGTCAGACGGCCAAACTCGGTGGCACCGATACTCAAACTCGGAAATTCCGATTTTGTGTACTGAGGCACCCGAAAGTTGGTCACCCAAACTCGGTAGCACCGATATGGATTCAATGCATCGATTTTGTGGGAATGGCTAGGGTTTCTGTTTGAGGTCAAACTCTGTGGGTACGAAATGTGAAATTTGGTGAGACTGAATTTGTGTATATGGAATTTGACAGAGAGTGATATGTGGGAAAATGATGAGTATTTTGGTGGCTAACTTTGAGCACTTTGAGCAATCAGTTCATTTTACTACCTCACCCCTTTTAATAGTATTGGCTTTCCTATGGACTCAAAAGTGATTTCTCGCAAAAATAGAAAGAAGAGTATTCTAGCTTGAAGCTTGAGCCAGTATTATTCCTTTCTTGCATCAAGGGGCATCTTCACATAAGCCTTTAGCCAAAGCTCTCCATGGACTATTCCTGAAATATCTAGGTAAAAGTGTTAGTCCAAGATACAATGTATGTTATCATAAATTATCAAAAACACCAAGGGAGCATATGTGCTTTCACAATCCAAGCTTTGTGGATCTGAACATTTCCATCCACATCGGTTTTCTTCTTAAAGATCCATTTGTAAACAATGGCTACTACACCAAGCAGCACATCAACCAAGTCCCAGACTTGAGTATCATCCATGGACTGTAACTCGGTTCCCATGGACTCAAGACATGCCTCCTAATCTGTTCTCACAATCGCTTCCGCATATATGGTTGGCTCATCGCTTTCTAGCAACAACACATCGCGCACTTTGCGCAATCTATTCGACCTATGTGGCTCTTGTGTCGCCTTCACTACGGGTTCCCTGACCGACTCCAGTATGATCTCATCACTGTTGGAAATATGCCCTAGAGGCAATAATAAATTAGTTATTATTATATTTCTTAGTTCATGGTAATCGTTTATTATCCGTGCTATAATTGTATTGATTGGAAACACAATACTTGTGTGGATACATAGACAAAACACTGTCCCTAGTAAGCCTCAAGTTGACTAGCTCGTTGATCAAAGATGGTCAAGGTTTCCTGGCCATAGGCAAGTGTTGTCACTTGATAACGGGATCACATCATTAGGAGAATCATGTGATGGACTAGACCCAAACTAATAAACGTAGCATGTTGATCGTGTCATTTTGTTGCTACTGTTTTTCTGCGTGTCAAGTATTTGTTCCTATGACCATGAGATCATATAACTCACGGACACCGGAGGAATGCTTTGTGTGTATCAAACATCGCAACTTAACTGGGTGACTATAAAGATGCTCTACAGGTATCTCCGAAGGTGTTCGTTGAGTTAGTATGGATCGAGACTGGGATTTGTCACTCCGTGTGACGGAGAGGTATCTCGGGGCCCACTCGGTAATACAACATCACACACAAGCCTTGCAAGCAATGTAACTTAATGTAAGTTGCGGGATCTTGTATTACGGAACGAGGAAAGAGACTTGCCGGTAAACGAGATTCAAATAGGTATGCGGATACTGACGATCGAATCACGGGCAAGTAACATACCGAAGGACAAAGGGAATGACATACGGGATTATATGAATCCTTGGCACTGAGGTTCAAACGATAAGATCTTCGTAGAATATGTAGCATCCAATATGGGCATCCAGGTCCCGCTATTGGATATTGACCGAGGAGTCTCTTGGGTCATGTCTACATAGTTCTCGAACCCGCAGGGTCTGCACACTTAAGGTTCGACATTGTTTTATGCGTATTTGAGTTATATGGTTGGTTACCAAATGTTGTTCGGAGTCCTGGATGAGACCACGGACGTCACGAGGGTTTACGGAATGGTCCGGAAGCGAAGATTGATATATAGGATGACCTCATTTGATTACCGGAAGGTTTTCGGAGTTACCGGGAATGTACCGGGAATGACGAATGGGTTCCGGGAGTTCACCGGGGGGGCAACCCACCCCGGGGAAGCCCAAAGGCCTTGAGGGTGGCACACCAGCCCTTAGTGGGCTGGTGGGACAGCCCAAAAGGGCCCTATGCGCCAAGAAGAGAAAATCAAGAGAAAAGGAAAAAAAAGAGAGGAGGTGGGAAGGAAGGGAAGGACTCCCTCCCACCAAACCAAGCCCAACTCGGTTTGGGGGGGGGAGTCTTCCCCCCTTGGCTCGGCCGACCCCCTTGGGGCTCCTTGAGCCCCAAGGCAAGGTCCCTTCCCTCCCACCTATATATACGGAGGTTTTAGGGCTGATTTGAGACGACTTTTCCACGGCAGCCCGACGACATACCTCCACGGTTTTTCCTCTAGATCGCGTTTCTGCGGAGCTTGGGCGGAGCCCTGCTGAGACAAGGTCATCACCAACCTCCGGAGCGCCGTCATGCTGCCGGAGAACTCTTCTACCTCTCTGTCTCTCTTGCTGGATCAAGAAGGCCGAGATCATCGTCGAGCTGACGTGTGCTGAACGCGGAGGTGCCGTCCGTTCGGTACTAGATCGTGGGACTGATCGCGGGATTGTTCGCGGGGCGGATCGAGGGACGTGAGGACGTTCCACTACATCAACCGCGTTCACTGACGCTTCTGCTGTCCGATCTACAAGGGTACGTAGATCACTCATCCCCTCTCGTAGATGGACATCACCATGATAGGTCTTCGTGCGCGTAGGAAATTTTTTGTTTCCCATGCGACGTTCCCCAACAATCACTAGCCGAGTCATCCCCGAGTGGCTCTCGAATTTCTTCGAGTTGCACCGTTCTCCTACGAGCCTCCCAACTGAGAAACTCTTTCTCTAGGAAAACCCCGTTCCGAGCAAAACAAAAATTGTTCTCTTCTCGATGGTAGAAGTTGTATCCCAAGATTTCCCTCGGATATGCCACGAATATGCATGTATCCGACTTAGGTGTAAGCTTGTCTGACATGAGTCGCTTGACAAATGCTTCACAACCCCAAATCTTTAGAAAAGAAAATGTAGGATTTTCCCAGTCCACATATCATGTGGTGTCTTGTCTACAGATTTTCATGGTACCCTGTTAAGTGCGAAAGCTGCAGTTTCTAGAGGGTATCCGCAGAATGACAAGGGTAAATCTGATTTGCTCATCATTGATCGGAACATGTCGAACAAGGTTCGATTTCTCCTTTCATGTCATTGTTTTATCACGACAGATGCTATAGGTAGGCTTATCGAGGGTGGTTGGGACCGAAGGGCACCGACGGTCTCTAGGAACGGGATTGGTAACTAGCGATGCAAGACGCACGATGTACCCAGGTTCGGGGCTCTCTATTGGAGATAATACCCCTAGTCCTGCCGAAGTGGTTGATGAACCAACGTGTTTACAGGATGCTCCTTGAGATGTTCGACGGAGGTGGAAGAAGGAGCAGCCGGCTCGTAGTCTACCTCTCCTATGTGATGTGTGTGGGTGTGAGAATGGCCGACCCTCTGCATGGAGGCGGTCCTGGGGTTTTATAGTCGAACCCAGCGAGCTACAAAATGGTTGCTAGGTACATTGTGGGGGACCTGGCTGACAGCCTCTCAGGCCTGCCAGGGGGCCCACCGAGGTTTAGTCTTGTCCCTTGAGGGGCCCGCCGGTTGCAAGGTCCCATCTGGCCATGGGACCTGCCGGCTAGCCTATGAGATTGGTGCGTGGTCCCCACGGAGGGCGCATGCGGTACGATGGATGTTGTCTTGCGGGATCTGGCGCCGGTCAGCGGTACGGCCGCCTCCACTGTAGCCACGCGGGGCCAGGTAATGGAGTGGGTTGTGGCGCGCGGGTACTATGCATCGTTGACGGGTCGAAGCCGGCGTCGGTCAGCGGTTCGGCTGCCGCCACTGTAGCGATGCGTGCAATTCTCCTTCATACCCGTGTTGAGGTACCTTCACCTTTAATCGAGAACCCCTGTCACATCCTTGGGATTGATGCGATAGGTTCCCTTCAGCCAGCTGGCGGTTAGCCAGCCGGCCAGAGAGTAGACGACAACGCTCCTAGCCGGCAAAGACTTTGTAGCCGGCCAGGAGGAGCCAGTAGTTGAGGAAGCTCTCGCTCCTTTCTATACCGAAGTATATAAAAGTAGGCTTGATGAGCCTACCCCGGGGTTATCCCCCCGTCAGTAGTCCCCGAAGCAGGGGAGGTCCACTCCCTTGAGGAGGACGGCCTCATACGCTTGAGTGTGTGGCTTGCGGGCTTTGAGAGCCATAGTATATGAGCCCGGCGTGGGAGATGAACGGGCCGGGAGTCGGCTGGCTTCTGGTGGACGCCTCGGCTTCTTCGCCCACGACACTGGTGCACCATGTATTGGGCTTTGGGTGTCGCGCCCTGACAAGCCACGTGCATGATGGGACTGGGCCCGTGCCCTGGGGCCCACCACGTCATGACCTCGGCCCTCTCGCAGGGATCCTCTGTGGATATGCGGTGACGGTTAGTATTTCGGAGCGCATTAAGGCTCCCACCTAATCCGGAGGGGGTGGCAATCGTGCGCACTATATCCCCTCCCCATGATCTCCTTCATGGTTTAAATGGAGGGGCAGAGCACCGAAGAGGCCATTTGCCCCCGTCCAGCTCCACTCCAGTGCCCCCTCCCTCCCAGAGCAACAGAGAGAGAGAGAGAGGCGCCATTCGCGTCTTCGCCGCCGTTCGCGGTCGGAGCTTCACGCATTCCTTAGATCTTTTCCTCGGAGCTCCACCATGCCCCAAGCCACCGCCGAGAAGGTGAAAGCCCGGGGCGCCTGGGAAGGCAGCCTTGTCAACGATGGGCATATTGAGGTGCTCCGCCAGCGCTGTATGCTGCCCTCGGCGAAACTCGTGGCGGTGCGCCTCCCTGACGTAGAAGGATCTCCAACCCCACGAGAGGGTGAAGTGGTGGTATTCAACGAGCACTTCTTCCGCGGGTTCGGGCTACCAGCAAGCGACTTCTTCTTGCGCTTCCTGGTACACCTTGGCCTGAAGCCGCACCACCTTGCGCCGAATGTCGTCCTCCAATTGGTGGCCTTCATCACCCTTGTCAGCGTTCTAGGAACAGGGGTACCCAGACCTGCCTGCCTGCGGCCCAAGGCTGGCCCAATCCATCAACACAAGATAGGCAAGGAACGACACCACCTTGAACAAGGCCCTCGTGAGGAGGCAAGCCTCACAAGGAGGAGCAGCGTCAATACCCGCAGGAGGGCCTCCTCAGGACCCCTCCGGAGAGGCGGATATTCCGAGGTAAGGTTGGGCCTCAGGAGTCAAGGGCGACGCTAGGAAAGGGCAGGCGATTAGAAGGTGGCAGGACAGGACAACTCCCCCTTTTGGTGCAAAGAAGACGGGATCGAATCAGGACTCCAAAGGCATCTTCTAAAGGTTTCCCTTCCGGTGCAACAAGACCCTGATCGCCCGCCAGCAGGACGGACGCCATCCCTGCCTCACCTCTGCAGTGCTGGCAGCGGCTGATACGTCCAAAATGCATCACTATTTTTGTATAATAATTTTTCTCTATTCACTGATATATTTCACAATATGATGTTGTTCTTATAGTGTTTTGTCTTCTTTTACACAATTTACAACTTTCCAGTGCAGAGACGCAGGATTCAGCGGAGAAACGAGCATGAAGAGTTGCCATATCAGAACATCTCCAACTGAGCTAAAATTTACGGGGAAGGACTTTCTAAACAAATCACGAAGACAGGTCGAAGAAGGTCTGGAGGGGCGCCACCAGGTACCCAGGCGCCCTGGTGGCGCGGCCTGCCTCCGCGCCGTGATGGCAGGCCTCCTAGGCGGTGAGTCTATGACAGCCCGATGCCGACGTTCCAGAAGATTCCCCTCTCTTTCCGTTTTCGTCGTGTGGCTTATTTTATTAGTCGTGTCATCATCGCATCATGCGCATCATCAGCATTGCATCAGCGTCTCCGTTGCCGCCAGTTTTTCAAAACTTGCATGCGTTGTTAGTTGCCGGTTTGCGTCGCTGTCCGTTCTTAGTCCGACCGCACACGCACGCGCCCGCGGCACCGTCGAAACCCTGCTTTTAAAGTGTCTTTAAAACTTCCTCTGATCGAGGTGAAACTTGGCACGCGGTCGCGATTGGTTATCGCTAGACCGCCTGTCGAATTTCGTCGCTATCGGAGACCGTCTGTTACCCGAACGGTCGACCGTAGCGGCACCGTATTCGGGATACCGTCGGACGTGTGTCAGTGTTTTAAATCGCGTTGCCGCGCCGCCCGTTCCCCCTCTCGTCTCCGGTAAACCACCCTACACGGCCGCGTACCCATACCCGCATTCGGAATCGTCCGAATCCGACCCCGCGGTTGGATCCAGATCGCGATTCCGGTTAACCGAGCCCCCTTTTTCCTTATAAATACCCCCTCCTCCTTAATTTTTGGACAGCCTCTCTCCTCCCACCTCGGGATCCGCGCCCTAAACCTAACCCTAGCCGCGCCGCTCCACTTTCTCTCCTCTGCCAGCGCCGCCGGGCCCGCGAAGCCCATCGCAGGCCCGCCCGAGCCCGAACCGCCGCCGCCGCCCGTACGGTTCCCGTACCCGCGCCGCCCCGGGCTCCCCGAGCGCCGCCTTCCTCGCGCCGCGCCGCCCCCTGCAAGCCGGCAGTCGCCGTCCGGCGAGATCCCGCCGCCCAGGCCGGCCCTTGCCTTGCCAGCCCCACCGGCCAGCACCGCCGCTGCCGTCCCCGTCCGCTGCCTGCAGTAGCCGCTGCGCCAACCTCCCTGCAGCTGCGCCGTCGCCCCAGGGAACCGCCGGCCCGATCCGGCCATATCCGGTCCGGGGAAGCTTCTCCGGCCAGCGCCGCTCCTCGGCCTCGCCAGTTCCCGTCGGCCCCGCTGCCCTGGAGGTCGCCGCCGCCATGTCCTGGCCTCGCTCCAGCGGGCGACGGGAGGAGCCGACCCTGCCGCTCGCCTCGCGTGGTGCCCCGGGGGCCACCTACCAGCCTGGTGGCCCATCTCCTTCGGCCTCGCTCCTCGTCCCACTCCACCAGGCCGGTCTGATTCGGCCCGAGGTGAGCTTATCCCTCGCCCCGGGCATGTATTAGCGATGTTGTGCCTCCAATTCGGCCCGTTAGGATTTTAGGTTGTTTTTCGGAATTGTTTATATCCCAGAAATTAGGTATATCTTAGAACGTCCGTAGTTTCTAAACCGTAAGTCGGAACGACGCGTGTTATATATCGTTTTGGGGTAGCTTCGCGAGTAGAACACGTTTATCCAGCATGCATATTTATTTAACGCCGTTTAGGGTGCCTAATGCTTTGTTTTGCGTCCTGTTACAATAGGTTCCGATCCGTAGTTTTTTTTCGCGCGTGTCCGGGTTGTTCGTATGACGTAGGATAAATGTCCATGCTATAGGGAGCTATTTTCCATGTATTTTAGAGCTGTCATTTGTATTTTTGCGTGTAGGGATTGCCCGTTAGATTATTTTTCGTGTCTAGGTTTATTTCTCCCGCATTATTGTGTGGCGTTATTTTGTGTTGCAAACCCCACATATTTTATACGTTTCCGGGGTAGAAAAATCCCATGGATTTTTCTGTGCAATTAGTTTTAGCTTTTGAGGAAGTTAGTTCGCGAGATATTTTATCGTGAAGCCCTTTTGTTTACTTCATAGGATTTATTCCGTGCCTTGTTTGAATTAGTTGTCAACTAGGGAGTTGATCTTGGATGTTTTGTTTAGCCTCTAGTTTTTTTAGTTGCAATAGAAATGCATGTTTAGGTGTTGTTTGCTTGCTCTCAAGTGGCTTGAATAGTGCTGTTTTATAGGAGCTGAAATATTTCTAAGTCTGGAATCTGTTATTATTTTGTTGCTGTCTTGTCTTGCTTGTATCTTGTGATCTGTAGCTCTTTTGAGGATGGTCCAATGGGGTTAGTTGTACCCCTTATGTTTCTCTAGCATGCTGTTAAGTTTCATGCCGTTTGGAGTCCTGTAGATATAGGTTTTGCTGCTGTCAATATTGCTTCAGATCGAAACTGCACTTTCACGAGGTGTAATTTTCACCAAGTCTGGAATAGTGTTTGAGATGCCATGTTGTGTCTTCTTTATCTAGTGTTCTGTGCTGCCATGTTAGTTGTTGTTAGTTATTTGTAGTAGTGCGTCTTGCCCTCTTTCTTGCCATGCCTTGCTTGAGCTTATCAGAGTTGTGTATCCGTAGTTGTGGGGCGTAGAATATGCTATGTGGCAGATTTTGGCAGATTGTAGTGTTTTCTTGTTTTGTTCGTAGTTTTCGAACCGTAGCTCCGTTTTGATCGTGTCCTACATGAAACTTGCTTAGAATCTCATGTAGTTTCATTTCCTTTGGCTGGTTGTTTGTTTTGAAGTGCTCGTAGCCGCCGTTACACACATTTTGCATTCATGCCATCATATCTTGCGGTGCTTGCAACTTTTGATCCGTAGCTCCGTTGGAGATGTTCTTTACGTGTAGGTTGCTTGCCTTGATGCGTAGAATCACGTGAACCTATTTGCTTTGCTGTTTAACAACCAATTAAATGCATTAATTCAGATCTGGACAGAATTGTAAATTAACATGTGAGGTCGTTTCGGAGGTGCTATATGTCATTTCCGACCTCACTTAAAATGCCTAGATAGGTAGTTTAATTTCCGCTTCACCTCTTGCATGTTTAACCACATTTAATATTGCCGTGTAAATAACCGGGAGTGAACTAAATAATTAACGAGGAGTTTCGTCAATATGCAACTCGTGCATATTGAACTTCACTTAATGTGTAGGTGTGATTGTGTGATTTGTCATGCCGTGACTTGCATGTATTCAGTAGCTCATGCATCATATGTGTTGTGCATCGTGTGGTGAATATCGTGTGTTGATGCTTGTTACTGGTTTGCTCCGCCTCGATAGAGTTCCGCAAGCGTGTCGGATGTGAGGAACGTTCGACTACGTCGGTTCGTCTGCTTCACGGAGGCATTCTTCTTCCAAGCGGGATCTCAGGAAAGATGACCATTTCCCCAGATACCATTACTATCATTGCCATGCTAGTTTTACCGTTTCTATCGATTATGTCTCGTTGCCTACCACCTGTTAGATATTAGCCTCTCAAATGCCATGATCACCTTCAACCTGTCCGACCTAGCAAACCACTGATTGTCTATGTTACTGCTTGCTTAACCATGTTGTGAGCGTTGCTAGTTGCAGGTGCAGTTGCTTCCATGTGAAAACATGGGTTCCTTGATATATCACCATACTAAATGCTATTTAATTTAATGCACCTATATACTTGGTAAAAGGTGGAAGGCTCGGCCTTTCTAGCCTGGTGTTTTGTTCCACCTTTGCCCCCTTAGTTTTGGCTACCGGTGTTATGTTCCATAATTGAGCGCTCCTAACACGATCGAGGTTGTTATGGGGACCCCCTTGATAATTCGTTTTAGATTAAAGCTGGTCTGGCAAGGCCCAATCGGGTACGTGTCCTGAGAACGAGATACGCGGCTCCTATTGGGTACGTCGACACGTCGGGCGTCCTTGCTGGATTAGTTTTACCTTTGACGGAATATCTTGTGCATCGGGATTCCGGTGATGCTTTGGGTAATCTCAGAGTTGAGGTTTTCCACTAGGGAATCCGACGAGATCGCGAGCTTCGTGATTGAGGATTTCTATGCGGCTTGTGGTAATTTGTGATGGACTAGTTGGAGCACCCCTGCAGGGTTAAATCTTTCGGAAAGCCGTGCCCGCGGTTATGTGGCAACGTGGAAACTTTGTTTAACACTGGTTCTAGATAACTTGGAGTTAATTTAATTAAAACTTGCCAACTGTGTGCGTAACCGTGACTGTCTCTTTCATGAGTTCCTTCTCCGATCGAGGACACGGTGGGGTTATGTCTGACGTAGGTAGGTGTTCAGGATCATTCAATTGGTCATCAGTAGTTCACATCCGTTATGCGTAGATTTTCCCCCTCTTATCTCTTGAACTCGTAAGTTAGCCACCATATATATGCTTAGCCGTTGCTGCAACCTCACCACTTAACCATACCTCGCCCATTAAGCTTTGCTAGTCTTGATACCTTTGGAAATGAGATTGCTGAGTCCCCTGTGGCTCACAGACTACTACAACACCAGTTGCAGGTACAGGTAAAGGTTATTGACGCGAGCGCGTTGATTGTTCATTTGGAGTTGCTTCTTCTTCTTCTTCTTCTTCATCGATCTAGGATGGGTTCCAGGCCGGCAGCCTGGGATAGCAAGGATGGACGTCGTTCTTCTTTTGTCGTTTGTTTTCGTCCGTAGTTGGACCCTGCTCTTACTCTTGATGATTATGTACTGTACTGATGTGACTCTGATGTAGCTTGTGGCGAGTGTAAGCCAACCCTTTGTATATCTCATCTTTTCAGTACATGTACTTGCAACGATATCCATTCTTGCGACACGACGAGATGCGCTTCTATCCCTGACGAGGCCTCGTGCCAAATTGAGGATAGGGTCGCATCTTGGGCGTGACAGAGTCCCACCTCCGGTGCCCCTCTTTGGCCTATATGACCCTCGTGACCTAAAAATCCCGAGAAGAGAAGAGTTTTCAGAGTCCCGCCGCCGCTCCGCGGCGGAAACCTATAGAGAAGAAAAGACCTTTCCGGCGGGCAGATTCCGCCTGGGAGAACTCCTCCCGGAGGGGGAGTTCGTCCTCATCGTCATCACCATTGTCACGGGCATCATCGAGATCATCACCACCATCATCTTCATCACCAGCACCATCTCCATCTTCACTCCATCTCACTAACCGTTGCAATCGGAGTTGTACCTAGCACCATTCATTCCCTTTATTCTACCGGTGTTGATTACTCTTTTGTGGTGAATGCTATTGAATATTGTTGGAGAATTATTGTTATGACCAGATTGTTCATCATATTTTCATCCCCTCAGATCATGGCCTCTTTTATGTCTTGTGAGTAGTTCCTTTAGTTCTTGAGGACATGGGAGAAGTCTAGTTTACGGTAGTCATATGATATTGAAGTAATATGTGTTGATTGATATTTAAGTTATGGTGTTATTATTCTAGTGGTGTTACGTGAACATTGACTACATAATACTTCGCCTTTTTAAGGACCTAGGGGAATGCATCGTTTATAAAGAATGCTTATGGTGGGTTGCCGGAGTGACAGAAACCCTGAACCCCAGTTCGCATGCTTTTGCACGAGGGAGTGTTGGATCCTAAAGTTTATTGCTATGGTTTGGCTTTGCCTTAATTTCTCTCTTGTATTTGCGGATGCTTGCAAGGGGTTTAACCATAAGAGTGTACTTGTCTTAGCCTAGAGTGTGCAGTAGTCAAGATCCACCCACATAACACATGCGAATACAAAACATAGTACTAGACGGAATATGGCGAAATCAGTTGACTATCTTTCCCGTGTGTCCTCAGGAATGCCTTAGTCTTTATAAGTTTAATCCCCCCGGATTATCCTTTGTGTTCAAAAGAATTGGGCCACTTGTTGCACCTCGGCACCATTTACTTTCCTTGCATTTAATTCGTTGTTGCTTATACCGGAAAACCCATTAAAAGTTACCTTTCAGTGCTTGCAGTTATTCCTTGCTCAAGATCACTTGGCAGTACCTTCTGCTCCGCGTTGGGTTCGACACTCTTACTTATCAAAAAGTCTACGATAGATTCCTGCACTTGTGGGTCATCAAGACCATTTCCTAGCGCCGTTGCTCGGGAGTGTAGCGCTATTGGTAAGTGAAATTGGCAAGGAAACCTTTACGCTGTACGTGCTGTTTTTATTTTGCTGTTTCCGCTTTTTGTCCCTGTGGACAACTCTGCTCTTGTTTTGTTGCTTGTGGGGAACCGCCCCACCGCTATTGTGGTGGAGAAGCCTCCCCCACCTACGGAAATTTTGCCCTTTAAAATACCAACTGGTGTTATTGATTGTTTCTTGGCTAATCGATATGCAGGAGATAGACATCTAGACGAACACTTGC
Organism: Hordeum vulgare subsp. vulgare; assembly: GCF_904849725.1. Classification (NCBI taxonomy): domain Eukaryota; kingdom Viridiplantae; phylum Streptophyta; class Magnoliopsida; order Poales; family Poaceae; genus Hordeum; species Hordeum vulgare. The sequence goes on along the minus strand of NC_058519.1, from coordinate 151,018,301 downwards.
TATATCTTTCACAACTACGCTCCTTATTTAAGCTTGCAGGTATATCGATGGATTTTGTTATGAGAAAACTATTCTCTCTATCATTAAAAGATAATGCTTTGGATTGGTATAGGTTTCTTGATAACTGTAATATGCTAAACTGGCAAGTTCTTATGCCTCTCTTTTATGCAAAGTTTTATCCTCTTCATGAAATACATCGAGATAGGAACTATGTTTATAAATTTTGGTCTCGTGACGGATAAAGCATCGCTCAAGATTGGGGGAGATTGAAGACCCTAATGCTCAAATGTCCCAATCACGATCTCCCCAAGGAAATTATTCTTACAAATTTTTATGCAAGGCTTTCTCGTCAAGATAAAGAGATGCTTGATGCCTCCTCTAGTGGGGAATTCTCCAACAAAAGTACTGAAGCTAGGTGGGATCTTATTGAAAGGATCAAGAAGAACACTGAAGATTGGGAGATTGATAAAGGTATTGAACCTGTTATAAATTATGAGAGTGATTACATTGAGAGCTATGTGAAAACTAATTACTTCAATACCTTTTTTGCTAAGATTGGTCTTGATTCCCAGCTTCTAATTGATTTTTTCAAAGACTTTTCCTCTCATATTGATTCCTCTAAGAAGGAGTATCAGAACCATAAACCTTTTAAGGAATTACCCGTTGATATCAATGTTGCTGACCCTATCTTGCCTACAGTTTTATATGAAAAGCCCCCTTTCCCTACAAGGATGAGGGGGCATTCTTTTGTCACAGGCATACTTAATAAAAGTGAAAGAACCACTGATGAGGTCAATCCTCAAGTTGAGTTAGTCAAGGATCTTGTTATTAGTAATATTCAGGATTCCAATATAAATTTTTGTGCTGTTTCTACTAACCTTGTTACAACCAAGAATAAAGGCCCAATTTCAAGTACTCCAGTTGTATCTGTTAAAATAGGAGATCATAATCATTATGGGCTATGTGATTTTGGATCCACTGCCAGTGCTATTCCTTTTTCACTTTATCAGGAGATCATGAATGATATTCTACCATGTGAAATTGAAGACGTTGATGTTAATATTCATCTTGCAAACAAAGAAACTATCTCTCCTATTGGAATTGTGTGAGATGTTGAAGACCTATGTGGAAAGGTAAAATATCGTACCGACTTTCTAGTACTCGGTTCAGTGCAAGATAATTTTTGCCCTATTATCTTTGGTAGGCCTTTTATCAAAACTTGTGGAGCTATTATAGATTGCAGGAAAGGAAAAGTATCTGTTGAATTTAATGGTGAGCCATATGAATTTAACTTTTCTAAATTCTCGAAGAAAACTCGTGGTAATTATTTGCCTAGTAATGATAAAATTATTGAAGAGATTGCTTCTATTCCTATTCCTCCTAACAATCCTTTACATCAATTTATGGAGGACCACGAGACTGATATGCATATGCAGGAAAGGAATGAGATAGACCACATATTCTTGAGACAACCTACTATCCTGAAGCACAACCTTCCGGTTGAGCCTTTGGGAATTCTATCAAAACCAAAAGAGGACCCGGTGTTTGATCTTAAACCTCTTCCCAATATGCTCAAGTATGCTTATAGAGATGAAAAGAAAGTATATCATGTTATTATTAATGCTAACCTTTCAGGATATGAAGAAGAGAAATTATTGGAAGTCCCTCATAATCACTGAGGCACTATTGGCTATAGTCTTGATGATCTTAAGGGGATTAGTCCATCTATTTGTGAGCATAGTATGAATCTTGAGCCTGATGCTAAGCCGATTGTTGATCACCAACGACGGTTGAACCCGAAGATGAAGGATTTTGTGAGGACCGAAATCCTCAAGCTTCTAGCCACAGGTATTATCTACCCTATAGCTGACAGTAAGTGGGTAATACCGGTACATTGTGTACCCAAGAAAGGAGGTACGACGGTGGTTCCTAATGATAAGAATGAACTAATACCTCAAAGAATTATTATTGGATATAGAATGTGTAGTGATTACAGGAAGCTGAACAAAGCAACCAGGAAGGACCACTACCCGCTGTCGTTCAACGACCAAATGCTTGAAAGGTTATCCAAAAACCCTCACTTTTTCTATCTTGATGTGTATTCTGGCTTCTCTCAAATTCATGTTAACACTGCTGATCAAGAGAAGACCACTTTTACTTGCCCCTTTGGTACTTATTCTTATAGAAGTATGCCTTTTGGTTTATGCAATGCTCCTGCTACTTTTCAAAGGTGTATGTATGCTATCTTTCATGGTTTTTGTGAGGAAATTGTGGAGGTTTTCATGGATGATTTCTCCGTCTATGGAATCTCTTTTGACCATTGTCTCTAGAACCTTAATAAAGTTTTGCAGAGATGTGAGGAGATGATCTTGGTATTGAACTAGGAGAAGTGCCACTTCATGGTCAATGAAGGAATTGTTCTTGGCCACAAGATTTATGAAAAGGGAATCGAGGTGTATAGTGAAAGCTCGATGCAATCAAGAGGATGCCTTATCCAAAGGACATCATAGGTAATCGTAGTTTCCTTAGTCATGCTGGTTTCCATAGAAGATTTGTTAAAGATTTTTCGAAGACTTCGAAACCCCTCACTAATCTTCTCCAGAGGGATATTCCTTTTGTGTTTGATGAATATTGTAAAGAAGCCTTCGAAGTTCTTAAGAAAGCTTTGATAACCGCCCCTATAGTCCAGCCACCTGATTGGAATTTGCCTTTTGAAATCATGTGTGATGCTAGAGATTTTTTTGTTGGAGCTGCGTTAGGGCAAAGGGTCGATAAGAAATTGAATGTTATACACTATGCTAGCAAAACCATTGATAATTGTCAATAGAATTACGCTACTATTGGGAAATAGTTTTTAGTGGTAGTGTTTTCTTGTGAGAAGTTTAGGCCTTACATTGTTGATTCCAAAGTCATCATTCATATTGATCATGCTGCTATTAAGTATCTTATGGAAAAGAAGGATGCCAAACCAAGGCTTATCAGATGGGTCCTTCTTCTTCAAGAATTTGATTTGTAGATTATTGATAGGAAGAGAGCAGACAACCCTGTAGCAGACAACCTTTCCAGGATGGAGGGCATACCACATGATCCTATTCCGGTCAACGATAGTTTTCCTGATGAACAGTTAGCTGTTTTGAGGGTACAATCTAATTACGATCCATGGTATGCAGATTATGCTAACTTTATTGTTGCAAAGTTTTTGCCTCCAGGTTTAACATTCCCACAAAGGAATAAATTCTTCCACGACTTGAGGTATTACTTTTGGAATGACCCACATCTTTTTAGAGAAGGTGCGGATGGGATCGTGAGGAGATGTGTACCGGAGCATGAGCAGTAGGATCTCTTGAGACAATGTCATAACAGTCCTTATTGAGGACATCGTGCCGATAAGAGGACCGCACACAAGGTTCTCCAGTCAGGTTTTTATTGGCCTACTCTCTTTAAATACGCTAGAAATTATGGTTTATCTTGTGATAAGTGTGAGAAATTATGGTTTTGATTGACGCTAGAAATATTAGTAGGAGAAATGAGACGCCTATGAATTATTCTCTAGTCATTGAGCCTTTTGATTTGACGGGTTTTGATTTTATGGGTCCTTTTCCTCCTTCACACAAGTACACTCACATCCTAGTGGTTGTTGATTATGTGACCACGTAGGTTGAAGCAATCCCCACTAAAAGTACTGATCACAAGCCATCTTTGAAAATGCTCAAGGATGTAATCTTCCCTAGGTTTGGTGTACCTAGGTACCTCATGACCGACGGAGGATGACATTTTACAAATGGTTCTTCTAGAAAAGCTCTAGCCAAATATGATGTGAATCATAGAATTGCTTCGCCTTACCACCGTCAAACAAGTGGGCAAGTTGAGTCACGAATAGAGAGATCAAGTTGATCTTGCAAAAGACAGTGAATAGTTCTAGAAAGGTCTGGTCCAAAAAGTTAGGAGATGCCTTGTTGGCGTATAAAACTTCTTACAAAAATCCCATGGGAATGTCTCCATAGAAGATGGTCTATGGAAAGGCATGCCATCTACCTTTAGAGTTAGAGCACAAAGCTTTCTGGGCTGTTAGAGAGCTTAATGCTGACCCAAAGCTTGCTGGTGAAAAGCGTCTCATGAACTTGACTTCTCTAGATGAGTGGAGAACTGAATCTTACTAGAGTGCAAAAATGTTCAAAGAAAAGGTAAAGCAGTGGCATGACAAGAGAATTTCGAAACCTGAATTTAATGTTGGTGACAAAGTTTTTTTGTATATATCTCGTTTCAGGTTTTCTCTAGGTCAATTACTTTCCAAGTGGGAAGGACCGTACCATATCAAAGAAGTCTACCACTCTGGTGCAATCAAGATTAACAATTTTGAAGGCACCAAACCACATGTTGTGAATGGGCAAAGACTCAAGCATTATATGGCTGGAGACCCCGTCAATGTAGAGGTGGTTGTGACATACATAGGTACTCATGAAGAACATATTGCAATACTGTGTCAGACACCAGCAGAGGTAGAACAAGAATAGGTATGTAATACGGTAAGGTAACTTCATGAGAATCATTAAAAGTTATGTATTATGTTTTGCAAAATTAAGAAAATTATGAGCCAAAGTGGAGTAGGAAAGGAACTCCCGGGGCTGCAGGCGACCTGGTGGCGCGACCTGCCTCCTGGCCGCGCAGGGAGGCTGCCTGAGCCACCAGGACTCCGTCTCCCGACCCCACTTTGTCTTGTTACCTTCCTTTTGAGGCACAAATTTTTGCTATATATTTTCACAGATCGTCCCAGTTTTGTATCTTGCGATTCCATGCGTTTTCTTTTCGATCTGTTTGTGCCAGGAGAACTTTCAGCAAACCAAGGTGTCATGTCATCCAAAAACTCCCCCAAGGACAAGTTCTTCGTCAACGTCATCAACCCTTACCTCGCAGAGATAAAGAGACACCCTCAAACACTTTGGGTGGAGGATGGTGTCCTCTACAAAGAATATCTGAAGGGACCTGTCAAGGAGGGGAGTACCAAGGCCAGGATGGAAGAAGTGGAGCAAGAAGTCTTCAAGTACAAGTTGATGATCGAGCGTGGTGTCGAGGCCAACTTCGATATCATTGCCAAGCTGCAGAAGCAACATGAGGAGGAGATGAAGGAAGTGCACTCAAGCATATCCGCACTGGAAACCAAAGTGTTCGAGCTTCAAGGGCACATTTATAACCTCCAAAACCAGAACTGTGAGTAGGAACTAAAGTTATTGCGCATGGGCTTATCTGCTGAAACAAGGATCCTGGACACTGATGAATCATGTTTGGAGGGAGGACCTTTGCCATGGAAGCTTTTCGCTAAGGATTACCTGAGGAACAAGAACAAGGATGAAGAGTGAAATCTTCATGGGTAATGGCATCCCCTTAGCTTGTCCAAGCTTGGGGGAGTGCCCGGTATCTTTATCATTATCCTTCATCTTTTATAGTCAAGTCTAGTGTCATATCATGTCCAGGGAAGTTATCTTATGAAATAGATGTTTGCATTGAGGTCTATAACTCCTTTGTGGAGAGTCTTCTATCCGTAAGTGTGCAGTTGTCTATGATGGAATATTAATGAGAAGTCTATTGGTTTCTTCGCTGCACCTGGTATTCTCTTCATGCAATCGACCTTATATGCCGATTCTTATGGGAGTATTGATCTTATGTATCACGTATGGCTTTTAAAACTTTATTTAATCTTGGCAAACATAGCATTGGTCATAACAACAAGCATGAGTTTTTCTAGTAGCGACATAGCCAAAACCATTATGTTCTTATGCTTTGATGTTTCATGACAATTCCTTATGTTAAACTTTATATTCTTTTGCATCCAAGCCAACATCATTTGTCTGCTTTCAAAAGCCTTTGCTAGACAACCCTTGTACTAAGTAGGAATACTTCTTGTGCACCCATACCTTGAAACCTCAACCGTCCCGAGGGTCCACCATACCTTCCCTATATATGGTATTTCACCGCCACTCCTAAAGTATATTACTCATGTGATATCTTTAAACCTTCAAATATTATTCCCTATTTTGTGCCTCTGTTTTAGCTCATGAGGAAGTAGTAGATAATTCATGAGCTTCTCATACTGGAGAAGCTTTATCCTGGGTTTGCATGTCCAATCTGTGAATCCCTAATACAAGGAGGGACTGGCATGAGTGCGCCTAGCTCGTAAAAGATAATAGCAACAAACAAAACATACTTCACGCTTTGTTTATGAGAAATCAGAAAACTTTGGTAGTGATAAACAAAGGAGACTAAGGGGATGTGATCGTCCCCACTTTGGGAGACGTTCCTCAAAACCCGTCCAGCATGAGAAGTATTGGGTTATTTGCTAGAATTCATTGACGAATTATGCACCTCTCAAAAGCTTGTTTTACAATATTATTGATTTCAAAATCTCTAAAATCTCTAGAACATGAGTTTTCCCTACTTCCCTCTATGAATGGCTAATCCTTTAATTTTATGTTGATTCAGTAAACCTATTTCTTTCTATCCTATAAAAGAACAGACACCTTATGTTGACAAAGATGTATTCATTTATATTGTTTCATTGAGAATTTCCATATCACAACTTTATGGACATTATCATTAAGATAAGTAAGTTGTCTGTTAAGCCTAGCTAAAGCAAACATCTTCCTTTGTGTTAGCATTTTCACTTCTTGAATAATAACATGTTCTTTCAAAAAGCTTAAATGGATCTCCTCAAAATATAAGAGGAAGAGCAAAAGTTAAAAGTGATTAGTTGTTCTTTGACCAAGGACATGTTTGCCATGGTTTGATGAGTTTCCTTAGCCCTACTTTTGATTGTAATTGATATTACTCTTTCATATGGGCCTTATGAGTTGAGATTGCTACTGAGGATGGTTGAGTTTAGTAGAGAAATTATGATGCTTCTTATACGTATTCTTATTTATCGACACTTCACTCTCTAAACTTATGGACAAGTTTACTGATACGTCTCCAACGTATCCATAATTTTTGATGGTTCCATGCTATTATCATGTCAACTTTGGATGTTTAGTATGCATGAATATGCTATTTTATATCTTTTTTGGGAGTAACCTATTAACTCAGTGCCAAGTGTCAGTTTCTGTTTTTTCGTGTTTTTGACCTTTTTCAAAGAAGAATATTAAACAGAGTCCAAACGGAATAAAACCTGCGGAATGATTTTTTCCATAACAGAAGATACGCAGGGGACTTGAGAACCAAAGCAAAGGACCCCGAGGGAGGTCACAAGCCCCCTAGTCGCGGCCTCGGGGCGCACCTAGCAGCCTTGTGGGCCCCCAGTGGCTCCTTTGCTCCACTTCTTCCGCCTATAAATTCTCCGCCACTTCTAGAGAGAGCCACGAAAATACTTTTTCGCCGCCACAACCTTCTTTCTCCGCAAGATCCCATCCGGGGACCGTTCTAGTGCCCTGCCGGAGGGGGATTCGGACATGGAGGGCTTCTTCATCAACACCATTGCCTCTCCGAAGATGCGTGAGTAGGTCAACACATACCTTCGGGTCCATAGCTAGTAGCTAGATGGCTTCTTCTCTCTCTTGGATCTTCAATACAAAGTTCTCCATGATCATCATGGAGATCTATCCGATGTGATCTTCTTTTGCGGTGTGTTTGTCGAGATCCGATGAATTGTGGATTTATGAATGTTATTTGAGTTTCCTGTGATCTCTTATATGCATGATTTCGTATTCTTGTAATTCTCTTGGAGTTGTGGGTTTCGTTTGGCCAACTTGATCTATAATTCTTGCAAAGGGAGAAGTGCTTGGTTTTGGGTTCATACCGTGCGGTATCCTCACCCAGTGACAGAAGGGGTAGCGAGGCGCGCATCGTGTTGTTGCCATCAAGGGTAAAAAGATGGAGTTTATATCTATTGCATGAATTTATCCCTCTACACCATGTCATCTTGCTTAAGGCGTTACTCTGTTTGTTATGAACTCAATACATTAGATGCATGCTGGATAGCGGTCGATGTGTGGAGTAATAGTAGTAGATGCAGACAGTATCGGTCTACTTGTCTCGGACGTGATGCCTATATGTATGATCATTGCCTTAGATATTATGATGACTTTGCGCAGTTCTATCAATTGCTCGGAAGTAATTCGTTCACCCACCGTAATACTTGCTATCATGAGAGAATCCTCTAGTGAACACTATGGCCCCCTGGTCTACTTCAGATCATATTTTCAGCTCTACACTTTTACTTTGTTGCGCTTTCCACCTTCAGATCTCACCTTGCAATTAATCGTGAAGGGATTGACAACCCCTTTATAGTGTTGGGTGCAAGTTTGTTTATTTTTGCGCAGCTACATTGGTGACTTTTCTTGATACTCCTACTGGATTGATACCTTGGTTCTCAAACTGAGGGAAATACTTACTGCTACTGTGCTGCATCACCCTTTCCTCTTCAAGGGAAAAACTAACGCAAGCTCAAGAGGTAGCATTTACCGAGCTCAGTGTTTGAGGGAGTTGATACGTCCAAAATGCATCACTATTTTGTATAATAATTCGTCTCTATTCATTGATATATTTCACAATATAATGCTGTTCTTAGAGTCTTTTGGTTTCTTTTAAACAGTTTACAAATTTACGGTTCCAAAACAGCAGACACAAGATTCAGCAGAGAAAAGAGCATGAAGAGTTTCCATGTCACAACATCTGCAACTGAGTTGAAATTTACGGGGAAGGAGTTTCAGAACAAATCACAAAGACAGGCCGAAGAAGGGCCAGAGGGGGGCCACCAGGCACCCAGGAGCCCTGGTTGCGCGGCATGCCTCCTAGCCGCGCAGGGAGGCCGCCTGGGGGGTGGGTCCTACCTCCGGTGCCCCTCTTTGGCCTATATGACCCTCGTGACCTAAAAATACCGAGGAGACAAGAGTCTTCGCAGTTCCGCCACCGCTCCGCGGCGGAAACCTACAGAGAAGAAAAGACCTTTCCGGCAGGCAAATTCCGCTGGGGAGAACTCCTCCCGGAGGGGGAGATCATCCTCTTCGTCATCACCATCGTCACGGGCATCATCGAGATCATAATCACCATCATCTTCATCACCAGCATCATCTCCATCTTCACCCCCTCTCACTTACCATTGCAATCGGGGTTGTACCTTGCACTATTCATTCCCTTTACTCTACCGGTGTTGATTATTCTTTTGTGGTGAATGCTATTGAGTATTGTTGGAGAATTATTGTTATGACCAGATTGTTCATCATATTTTCATCCCCTCTGATCATGATCTCTTTTATGTCTTGTGAGTAGTTCCTTTAGTTCTTGAGGACATGGGAGAAGTCTAGTTGATAGTAGTCATATGATGTTGAAGTAATATGTGTTGATTGAAATTTAAGTTATGGTGTTATTCTTCTAGTGGTGTTATGTGAATGTCAACTACATAACACTTCGCCTTTTTATGGACCAAGGGGAATGCATGGTGTATAAAGAATGCTTATGGTGGGCTGCCGGAGTGACAGAAACCTGAACCCCAGTTCGCATGCTTTTGCACGAGAGAGTGTTGGATCCTAAAGTTTATTGCTATGGTTAGGCTTTTCCTTAATTTCTCTCTTGTATTTGCGGATGCTTGCAAGGGGTTTCAACGTAAGAGTGTACTTGTCTTAGCCTAGACGATGCACTAGTAAAGATCCACCCACATAACACTTATCAATACAAAACATAGTACTAGACGGAATATGGCGAAAGCACTTGACTATCTTTCCCGTGTGTCCTCAGGAATGCCTTCGTCTTTATAAGTTTAGTCCCCCGGCTTATCCTATGTGTTCAAAAGGATTGGTCCCTTGCTGCACCTAGGCATCATTTACTTTCCTTGCATTTATTTCCGTGTTGCTTATACCAGAAAACCCATAAAAATTTACCTTTCAGTGCTTGCAGTTATTCCTTGCTCAAGATCACTTATGTGTACCTTCTGCTCCTCGTTGGGTTCGACACTCTTACTTACCGAAAAGGCTACGGCAGATCCCCTACACTTGTGGGTCATTAACGGCTTTGGGAGCGAAGAACACTTCTCACAGGGAAGGCATGTTTCCTTGTCTCCCCATGAAACCGGCCGTTGTGCGATCCTTCCCGCCTATAATAAGGGAAGAGGACCCTGGCCTCCACTATAAAGAGAGAGGGTACGATATCTGAGAAGTGGGGGAGAATTATAACCCTAGAGAAACACACCAAGCCACTTGGCCTCCAGAGGCACAAAAGCACTGTACTATGTCCTTCATCAACCTCCGTGAGAGCCAATCCACCAAAGCACGAGTAGGGTTTTATGCTTTGCAGCGCCCCGAACCTGGGTAAACTGTTGTGTTCTGAGTTCTCCTCACCTTCGAGTGAGTTTTTCGCCCTTCCCATCGATTAGAGGCTAGGCGAGGTGAAGCAAGGAAGAACCTACATACACGCCCCTGTGTTCGAATCTTTAGGGTTCTGCGGAGACCGAAATCCGACATTTGGCGCGCCAGGTAGGGGGCGTGTGAAGGCTTTCTTCCAGCTTCCTCTGTCCCAGACTGCTGCATCGATGTCTCATGACCAGTCGGCTCCTCCGAGCCTCGTTGAGTTGATCTCCGACCACCACGTCACAGCGGCTAGAGGCTCGGATACCAGCGTCGTGATCAGGCAGCTCCTACCAGGCCGTCAACATCGTCTCTGCCCTGACGGCCACCCATGACACCCAGGCGCATGGGGGCTGGGTGGCGGCCCGGGCACCCGTAGTGCGCCGCATCGATTTGGGGGACCTCAGTGCACATGATGTGTTGAAGATGGCAAGAGAGATGCTCCGCCAGCGACTCACACCTGGGGGCCTCGACGCTTGGGCAGACCACATCATGGAGCTAACCGCCATTGCCTAGAATACCATCCAACCTGATACATCTTCAAGGTCACAGGCGTCGGGGGCTCGCTCCGCGTGTCGGCCCCCGAACCTGCAACTTCAAGGCCATGCCTGCTCTAGGCTGGTCCGAGAGAGATACGCTCCGTGTTGCCCTCCACCTCCTCTAGACTACATCGATCGGCCCTGAAGCGCACCACACCGACAACCACCAGGGACGCGAAGCCAACAGAGGAACGACCGACGCGCACACTGGCACACATCACCTAGACCAGGTTGGCCCTCGACAGCCAGGGGCGGCCCGACAGGAGCGCTCCATTCGGCGCAGCCAGCAGAGGGCGGAGGCGATGCCCTAGATGAACTAAGACAATGGAGACACGACAGGATATCAAGGCGGAAGTCAGCATTGGATGGTGTCGGGACCAGCCGACGGCGGCAACAGGAACAAGCGACTTCGCGCAGAGGCCTAGCGCAGGAAGATCTTCAAGAAGCACGGCCAGGGGGATCCCCCTCCGCCGTCAAGAGGGACAACCACCATAGCGCTGATGGCCGGACGTGGGGGACGGACAAACGCCTACAAGGAGCCGTATGTGCCAGAGTATGCAGCGCAACCTAACTCTCTGGACAAGGAAGAGTTTCAGGCGTCCCCCCAGGGCGCCTACCCTCCTTGGGAGTAAGGAGTGTTTGGGGGCTCCTCCCTGAGCCGGGCCCAAGGGGCCCGGGCAGGAGGGCACCCTCAAACCGTGGGGCGTGGCACCAGCTACCTCTCCCCACTGAGGGACTATGCAAGGGCAAACTCACGGTCCTCAGGAGGACGAATCGAATGCCCCCACGGGACGCTAGCTGCACGGATCATCCACGACGACAAAGATTCATGCATGGGCGTCGGGGATCGGGCCCCATGAGGCGTTCCTGAAGCGCAAGGGAGCCTCGACTATTTGGCGAGGTAATTTTTTTGATTCACTGCCTTAAGGAGTGTCTTCTTACCGCACGGACCCCAACTACCTAGGGCATACTACTGCAAGTCGCTCCCTTTACAATTTCCGTTACAGTCACTTGGCAACCTGACCCGCTGCTTTCCTTACATTGCGGCGACCTCCCGGCAACACACCACCCCATCACGGGAGCTGGGGAGCCCCGCGGCCCCTCAGGATCACGGTCGACAGGAAAAAATCAGACTCGCTTGAGGGTCCAAGGGGGCCCCGGAGCATGGCGCTCTAGGAGCCTTACCGGTCATAAGGCCACCTTCCGCCCTTGATATTGTCCTTGGTGATCCGGTTGTTATGAGGGGAGGCAGGGCCTGACCCCGTGGCCGAGATCATTTATTCGGTCCCACACAGCGGAGGTCGGGAAATGTGCGGGGCCGGGTCCTGGCGACGCAGAGCCGCTTGAACATCAAAAAGGGGGCTCCGGAGCATGGTGCTCAAGGAACCTTACCGATCATAAGGCCACCTGCCGCCCTTGACAACATCATTGATCAAGCCATTGTCGGGGGAGGCAGGGCCTGACCCCGTGGCTACATCCGTTCATTCGATCACATGCAACGACGATTGGGAAATGAGCGGGACTGGATCCTAACGACGTAGAGCTGCTCGAATGTTAGAAGAGGGGATCCTCAGCACTGTGCCTCAGGAGCCTTACCGATCATAAGGCCACCGGCTGCCCTTGGCATGTCCCTGATCCGGTCGGTGATAGGGGATGCAGGGCCCGACCCCGTAGCTACATTCGTTCATCGGGAAATGTGTGGGACTGGGACGTGACAACGTAGAGTCAGAAAATCCCTTAAATAGGCCTGCCAGGAAGGAGCGCAAGCACGCAATACCTACATCGACCCGTCGCACCCTTGCATCTTCCTTAAAAATTCCCTAACCTACTTGACCCCATGACACTCTCACGTAATAACGAGTCGAGGATGTATACGCCCAGGCCCCCCCGAGGACACGGAAGGGGTCCACCCCACGCCTAGTGGAAGACCTTAGCTCCACACTGGGTACAACACAGTCCCCAATGACTCTAGAAGCTCTGGCCCCAATGCCTCGGGGGTAGGGACACTCGCGAGGCCAAAGCGTCCTCGCGACCTCCCAGATACACCCCCACCGTGACACTCTCACGTACTAACGAGCTGAGGCTGTATACGCCCAGCCCCCCCCCCCCCGAGGACACGGAAGGGGTCCACCCCATGCCTAGTGGAAGACCTTAGCTCCGTGTTGGGTATAGAGACAAAGGCAATCATCATGGCCGGCAAATCACCATGCTCTCAGTTGGCAAGGAAACCCATATAGTCCGCTAATGACTATGCCAACTTTAAATGTCAGATGCGACACTTGCTTTCTTTCGGATTTGGATTATTTTTCCCTGAGTATGAACTGGCTGATTTCTTCACTTGGTTTTCTCTGGTCTTAATGCCCGATGTTTGAAAAATGAAAAGAAGGAAAAAACTCTCGCCGACATTTCTTATTTCACTGGCTTTGAAACCTCCCGTCCAGAGGACGTATTTGGAAACAACTACTCCACACCACCATAAAGAGTCTCGGGAGGCCTCAGGGCCCCCCCGGGGCTATGACCAAAGGGACGAAGTGCGGAATCACTCGAGCGCCAGAAAGGGGGTTCCTAGGCGCGCCTCAGGAGCCTACGTGTCATCAAGACTGGGGCCTGACGACACAGAGCGGCTCGAGTGTCAAAGGGAGCTGCTGATCAGCGCGCCTCAGGAGCCTTACTGGCCGCAAAGCCACTTGGCTCCCCCAGGGTGTCGGGGCCTTGCCCCGCGAGGGACATCCTTGGTAATAGGTTGAACCTCACGGAGGCGAGGAAATGTGCGGGACCAGGACCCGCAGACATAGAGTGCGGAAAGGGTCTTCACCTCATCCCACTTGCGAGACAGGAGCTGCACTAGAGGAACTACGGGAGGGACCGACGCAAATCCGCAAGCTAAGTGCCTCATAGGCCATGACCTAGACCCCCTTGCTTTACGATAGACTAAGGATGGATCGAAATATGTGCACTAATGAAGGATGAAGGGCCTAAGGATTCGGCGGCGGCAAGGAGCGAATCCAGCACTCAAGCACGGGCGGCACGAGGGGTGCCCCAGAAAGGAGGAACCCCCGGAAGGTCGCACTACCCTCGTCACCCCCAAGCTATGGTGGCTGCGGCGACGGGCCCTAAGCTTTGCAGCTCCGGGCGCTACAACGACCACCAGCATGCGAGCCATCACCTCAAGAGCGAAAGAAAAGAGGAGAGTGGCAAAGGTAATAACAACAAAAGTTTAACGCTCGATCGGGCAAGGTCTTCTCTGTCATCACAGGGATAGGTAGGAGAAAGATGGAGGACACCTAGGAGGAAGGATCGCCGGCGGCACACTTGATGACCACGTGCTCGGTGTTGGAGTCTTCCTCCTCGCTGGGGACGGGCACCCGGGCGCACCGCTCCTCCAGAGCGGCCACGTGAGGGAGGACTTTGCCCTAGGAGAGACGATGGGACCCTGCCGTCGCCGGCTCGACAACGGGTCGAAGGTCAAGTCCCGGAGCAAGGTGACGCAGGTTGGAGAAGCCAAGAGTCAGGGCAAGCCCGAGAAGCTCGTGTGTGTCAGCCGCACTATCCTCCTCGGCGCGGGGGACGTCGGTCTCCAGCGCCTCCACCACCCCCTCGAAGAAGGTGAGGTAGCCCCCGTCGCACGTCATATTGGGCAGCGCTGGGGCCACCCCCACCAGTTGGCGCGTCGTGCTGACCGCTCAGTCAGCTACGCCGACGAGGCACTTGGCGCGCTGGCGGGCCATCGTTCGAGCGTCTGATGCCTAACCCTCGGCAGCCAGGACGGCGTCGGTCGCCTCCTGGACTCGCATTCATAGTGACGCTAGCTCCGCTAGGGCCTCTGCCTCCTCCCCACGAGCGGTCCGGAGGGTTGTTCGGCATTCGCAAGCTGGGCCCGCAGCCCCTCTGCCTCCTCCTGAAGCCATCCGAACCTCGGCTTCTTAGTGGCGGGCGTGCTAAAGAAGAAGGAGAATCAACCTGAGGACGACGGACGGGACAACAAAGTATACACAATGAAGGACTAACTCGTCAGCCATCACCCAGCGGGGGCGGGAGCGTGAAGGCCCTCCGCCACTGCCCCCGGGGGCGGACGAAGGTGCAGGTGGCGCCGTACACTTTCCCTGGTCGGAGTCAACTCCGGGGGATGCCATGAATTTGAAGGGCAAAGGTGGGGAAGAAGTCTCCTCGCGGGGGATGGGTGAAGGAGAGAAGGAGCCCAAGGTTGCGGTGCCTTCCCTCATAGGAGGCAGGACGCACTTATGGGCGAAGCCTAGCCACCTACCATCATGGGAGCAAGGGCGTCGCACCCCTTGCGAGGGCTGCGAGGTGTGACGACGGAAGCGTTGCCACTCACGTCGCCTCACCTGTCCATCGATCGGTCACATTCGCTAGGGCCATTGGGTGCGGTCGCATTCAATGGCAAAATGATGGCCTGCGCGACTCTAGGGAATCGCACCGTCGTGGCCTAGCACCGTCGGGGCACCTCGAGGAGCGAGGGTGTCGACGCGTTGCTTCGAGACATGTGGGTCACCAGAACCGTAGGCAAATGGGGCTCGCGACGTTTTGGGGCCGTCTTCAAGGCTTCGCCAGGAAGCCAACCCAAGCGCGCCTTGGGCCCGGGGGCTACTGTCGGCGTTCTGGGAACGAGGATACCCAGACGTGCCTGCCTGCGGCCCAGGTCTGGCCCAATTCGTCAACACAAGATCGGCAAGGAACATCACCACCTTGAATAAAGGTGGGGCCAAGCCTCACGAGGAGGAGTAGCGTCAAGACCCGCAGGAGGGCCTCCTCAGGACCCCTCCGGAGCGGCGGATATTCCGAGGTAAGGTTGGGCCTCAGGAGTCAAGGGTGATGCCAGGAAAGGGCAGGCGATCAAAAGGTTGCAGGACAGGACAGCTCCCCCTTTTGGTGCAAAGAAGGCGCGAGCGAATCAGGAGTCCAAAGGCATCTTCTAAAGGTTTCCCTTCTGGTGCAACAAGACACTGGTCGCCCGCCGGCAGGACGAACGTCATCCCTGCACTCACCTCTGCGATGCTGGCAGCGTCTTTGCAGGCGAAGAACAGTTTTGACAGGGAAGGCAAGCTCCCTTGTCTCCCACCAAAACCGGCCGTTGTGGGATCCCTTCCCGCCTACGATAAGGGAAGAGGACCTTGGCCTCCACTACAAAGAGAGAGGGTAGGATATCTGAGAAGTGGGGGAGAATCATAACCCTAGAGCAACACACCAAGCCACTTGGCCTCCGGAGACACAAAAGCACTGTACTATCTCGTTCATCAACTTCTGTGAGAGGCAATCCACCAAAGCAGGAGTAGGTTTTTACTCTTCGCAGTGGCCCAAACCTGGGTAAACCACTGCGTTCTGAGTTCTCCTCACCTTCGAGTGAGTTTTTCACCGTTCCCATCGAGTAGAGGCTAGGCGAGGTGAAGGAGGGAAGAACCTACGTACACACCCCTGTGTTCGAATCGTTACGGTTTTGTGGAGCCCAAAATCCGACAACCCTGTGCTAGGGATTCGTGGGGATTGAACCCCAGTTGGACTTGCGGCGCTAACTGTTTTTTTTCAAGCAGCAGTCGATATCGACTGATGTTCCCGGCATAATGAAGATGACCCATTGCGGCGCCACCCTCGTTCATCACCGGTCCTCCTCTGGTTACCGAAGCTTTCCCTCCAGGATTCGGTGAAGAAGTGGTAGAGGGGATTCTTCTATGTGAAGAATGTGGATCCCCGCAACGACTACATCAACCTGCCCCCTTTCGCCATCACTCCGCGGATTGCGAAGCTGAACTGGAAGAGCTCACTTCCAAAGGCGATCCCGAAGGTGAAGCAGATATGCGCTCACCTCGAGCTTTTGAAGACTCGAGGCCTTTTGGCTAAAGATTTTCTTGCCAGCAGGGTGGCACGCTAGATTCGGCCTCTGCAGCGCCGACCGCACTTGATTTGCCAGATGGGAGGCCGACATGACCCATGTCGGCTCTCGACGAAGAACCTGCGAGCTGGTAGGATAGCGCAGCAAGTGAACTTGATCTCCTCCGCCTTCTTGGATGACTGCGGTGCATGGGAATGGGGCATGGCCCCTTACGACTGAGACCATTCGGCTCCGACGGTATGCTTTTTCATTAATAATGTTTCTTGTTTTTCTTGGGATACATCCGGCTTCTAACATCGGACGCCAGCTATGTCATCAGTTATTCAAGCGTCTGCAAGTCTATGAGCCGCCGGCTGCTGACGTGGAGGTGTTGGACCCCGCCAAGATCGAGGAGGAGGAGGAGGTGGAGCCTCAACCATCAGCCTCCGAATAAGTTGAGGGGGTGGCGGAGTCGGAGGGGACCGAGCCGGCCAGAGATTCTTTTGCGTCAGGATTGCTTGACTAGACAGACGATGATGAAGTGTTGCCTCCATTACGCGGTGCAGTCGATGTAGAAGACTTGGAAGAGCTAGAGGAGGTCTCCAGCCCTCCCGTGAGACGGCAACGTTGAGCCACCCACGAGACGGTCGTGGATGGCGAAGGAGCGCGATGGAAAGGCAAGCAAGCCGCTACTACCAAGCCAGCCCCCAAACGAACCGTAGCAAGGCCTCCAGTCAGAGGTCGCGGGGGCGGATCGAAGAAGCAGCGAGTCGGCCCGCCGCCGTTGGTAGACGGTCGGTTCCTGTTGTCTTTGGGTAATTAATCACATTCCTCTTTTCTTCCCCCCTTTCTTGATTCGTTGGTAGGAAATCCACCCTTACCAATTTATGGTAAGCAGGGATGCCCAGACGACGGAGGATGATGATGTCGCCGCTGCAGATCAGGCAACCTCGGCCAAGGCTGATGCCGCCAGGAAGGCGCTCATCGGGCAGGAAAACCGTCCTTCGGAGGAGACGGCCTGAAAGGCGGCTGCAAACCGGGACCAACCCGGCAAGCGCGCAGCCAGCACTGCTCCGAAGCCCGCCACCAAGGAGAGGCGATCCAAAACGAAGAAAGATCCCGCTTCGCGGGCGAATGTGGTGTCCCACACCAGCGAGCCAGCTCGTGCCGAAGCAAGCGCGGCCGAAACCGCCAAGGCCACCGAGCCAGGATCTGCATCCATGCCGGTGGATCTCGACGCGGCCCCCGACGTGCCTGAGGTCGGGACAGACGCCACACCGGAGGCGCCTAAGGATGCGCCGGGAACAGAGATCCCGCCACCGAGCACACAGACAGCCGTTGAGCTGAAGGAAAAGATCGTGCGGACTGAGGGTCCGCAAACGCCCCGCCGAGCCGATGCACCGAAGGAGCCGACCCGAAGCGCGCCGCTAGGAGATGGCACCATGGTTGCGTCCAGCCGCGGCCCGTCCGCCTCCGGAGTTGGCACCTTCTCTAGGAGCCAGCCCATAGAGTCCTCCAACACGGCCAGGCCAAGCCACGCGACCTTGCTTCCTGGCTCCATGCTGAGTGGGGTCCCTACGCTTGTCGCGGCGTATTCCCGCAGCCACGATAAGGTGGCGCAAGCGGCCTTGGTGGCTCGGGAAGACCTGAACCGCCACGAGGAATGGACCGTGGTATGTTTTTAGTTCTCGCACCTTTCTGTTAGGATTTTTCTTCTTGCTACTTTGCGTCAGTGGGGGCACGCCAGCGCACCCACTAGGTGTAGCCCCCGAGAGTCGGGCTGGCTGAGACTAAGCCGGGTCGAGTCTTACTCGCGGCGGCTTTCTTCCTTCTTTTTTTTCAACGGGGGCGTGCAAGCGCACCCAGTGGGTCTAGCCCCCGAGCATCAGGCCGGTTGGGAATCCGCTGGGACAAATCTTATTCTTTATTTGTTTTGCTTCTTTTTTCCATAGGATCTCCACAATAGCCAAGCACAAGCTCATAACGCACTGTTGGCCTGGCTCCAAGAGACCGAGAGGTGGGCAGGTGAACTTCAAGGCCAGCTGGACCAAGCCATGATGGAGTGCGACGCCTTGCGCGGTGAGGACGACCGGCTACGACAGGAGGTGGAGCTTCTCGATACGGAGAAGAAGGACCGCGAGGCGGCCCGTCAGACGGATCTGGAGCAGCTGTGCGTCGCTCATAACGATGCGTTGACGTGGAAGGATGCCTCCCACGCTGTCGATCTGGAGCGTTTGGGGAAGCTGCGCCTTGATGAAAAGGCGTAGTAGAACACCGCCCTGAAAGACGGGAAGGCCGAAACGGCGAAGGAGACCCAGGCGGCACATGCCCTTCGAGATGAGATCACCCGCCTGGCTCAGGAGCACCCGGTTCGGGACCACGAGCCTCAAGAGGAGGCGGGCTAGGTCGACATTCTCGTCAACCGTGAGCCGTCGTTGCCTTGTCTTATTTTTTGTTGCTATCTTCTCTTTTTTCTTTTTCTCATGCCACGCCCCTGTCCCTGCTCCCCAGAGACTATTCCCAGGGACATGGGATGTGGCATACGCAGCTATGGTAGTCCAGCGCGATAAAGGACGTCATGCTGGCGTCGAGGTGGATGCCACAGCCGGTTGGACCATGGAAGAGGTGGCCCTTGGCGCTAGGGCTCGCATGCGAGAGCTGACGCGATCTCTGACCCGGCTCTACGACGCCGGGCTGGCGATGGTGAAGGCCCTTTGGCTGGACGCGGTAGAGCCGGCGTCGATGAGCTGGCTGTCCCGATGGCTTGAAGCGGGAAGCTCTCGCCTAGATGCCTGGCGCACGTCGGCTGAGCGAGCTGCGGCGTACACGATGCTTGGCCTTGCCAAGTCATGGTATAATAACCTGAACTTGGGCCTGCTCGCAGCATAATGCGCCGGTGATGACCCACAAGTATAGGGGATCAATCATAGTCCTTTCGATAAGTAAGAGTGTCGAACCCAACGAGGAGTAGAAGGATCTGACAAGTGGTTTTCAACAAGGTAAAATCTGCAGGCACTGAAATTGTCGGTAATAAGTGATTGTGTGGTGAGATGATTCGTAGCGAGCAACAAGTAACAAAAGTAGCAAACGGTGCAGCAAAGTTGCCCAATCCCTTTTGTATCAAGGGACAAGCCAGAACAAAGTCTTATAGGAGGAAAAACGCTCCCGAGGACACACGGGAATTTCTGTCATGCTAGTTTCATCATGTTCATAAGATTCACATTCGTTAGTTTGATAGTTATGTGGGTGGACCGGCGCTTGCGTACTGCCCTTACTTGGACAAGGATCCCACTTATGATTAACCCCTCTCGCAAGCATCCGCAACTACGAAATAAGAATTAAGACAAAGTCTAACCATAGCATTAAACTAGTGGATCCAAATCAACCCCTTATGAAAAAACGCATAAACTAGGGTTTAAGCTTCTGTCACTCTAGCAACCCACCATCTACTTACTACTTCCCAATGCCTTCCTCTAGGCCCAAATAATGGTGAAGTGTTATGTAGTCGATGTTCACATAAAACCACTAGAGGAAAAACAACATACAACATCTCAAAATACCGAACGAATACCAAATTCACATGACTACTATTAGCATGACTTATCCCATGTCCTCAGGAACAAAAGTAACTACTCACGAAGCATAATTATATTCATGACCAGAGAGGTAATGAGTAGCATCAAGGATCTGAACATAAACTCTTCCACCAAGTAATCCTACTAGCATCAACTACAAAGAGTAATCAACAATACTAGCAACCATACAAGTAACAATCGGAGTCGCGAGATGTAGATTGGTTACAAGTGATGAACTAGGGATTGGAGATGAGATGGTGCTGATGAAGATGTTGATGGTGACGAGTCCCCTCCGTTGAGAGGAGTGTTGGTGATGACGATGGCGACGATTTCCCCCTCCAAGAGGGAAGTTTCCCTGGCAGGATCGTCCTGCCGGAGCTCTAGATTGGTTGTGCTCAAGTTCCGCCTCGTGGAGGCGGCAAAACCACGAAAAAGCTCCTCCCTGATTTTTTCCTGGACGAAAGCCTCCATATAGCAAAAAAAAAGGGAGCAATTGGGCCAATGGGCTGCCCACAAGCCCCCATGGCGTGGCCTGGGGGGTGGCCGCGCTGTGCAGGCTTGTGGGCACCCCCTGGTGCCCCTCTGGCACTTCTTCGCCCTAGTATTTTTGATAAATCGGGAAAAAAATCCCCGTTGATTTTCACGGCGTTTGGAGTTGAGCAGAATAGGTATCTCAACTTTGCTCCACTTTCAGGACAGAATTCCAGTTGCCGGTATTCTCCCTCTTCATGTAAACCTTGCAAAATAAGAGAGAAAAGGCATAAGAATTGTACCGTGAAGTGAAATAACAGCCAAATAAGCGATAAATATCAACATGAAAACATGATGCAAAATGGACGTATAAACTCCCCCAAGCTTAGACCTCGCTTGTCCTCAAGTGAAAGCCGAGCTCAATATATATGTCTACATTTTTAGGGAGAGAGGTGTCGACAAAACAAGATACGAACATGCATGCATCATGTTCAAGATCAAAACAACAATACCAACATAGAATCTCTCATGCTAAAGTGATAATTTCTTCACAAAGTAAAGCATGGATCAAGAACCGTACAGAGAAGTAACAACCGATAGCCTTTAGTCATTGAAGCAATTGCAATTTATCACAACATCAGAAAGAGTCAAATAAGAGCATGTAAAGCAAATCCACACACTCAATCATCCGTTCGTTCTCTACAATTGCTACAACTCACGTGGTACTCATGAGATCAAAGTTTCAGCTGAACATAGAGAAAGAGAGGGGCTTATAGTTTTGCCACCCAACTTCTTACCTCAAGCGTAATGTCAACAATAATAATTCATGAATGCCTACCTCCAAGTTGACATATGAATATAGATCTTTCCCAAGCATATGACGTTAGCCAAGATAAAAGCGAAACAAGGAATTGGTGAAGATCACCATGACTCTTTCAAGGGCAAAAAGTAGAGGTACAATATAGGCCCTTCGCAGAGGGAAGCAGAGGTTTTCATGCGCTTTTGAGGTTTGGATGCGTGTCCTCTTAGTGCAGAGGAACGCCACTTGATATTGCCTCCTGTGATAAAGAACTTTATTATGCAGTCTGTCGCTTTTATGTCTTCCTCATCACAGGTTCGTATAAAGCTTATTTTCCACACACTAATAGATCATAAATATTAGAGAGCAATTTTTATTGCTTGCACCGATGAGAACTTACTTGAGGGATCTTATTCAATCCATAGGTAGGTATGGTGGACACTCATGGCAAAACTGGTTTGAGGTTTATGGATGCACAAGTAGTATCTCTACTTAGTGCGGGATGTTTGGATAATATGAGGTGGAAGTAATCGTCACATGCTAAGGGATCTCTAATCATATAACATTGTTCAGAGCCAAGCAAACACATTTCATTATGTTGTCTTCCTTGTCCAACATCTACTTCTAGGCATGTAATAGTTTAGTGAGTGTTCACAATCATAGATGGTGTCAAAGATGATATATTTATATGTGAAGCTCTCCTTCTTTATCACTTCCTATTAATTGCAACAATGACCAAGGTCTACGTTTTCCTACCCTCAACAAGTTTCAATCCTCATTATTTTTATATGTGAAGCCATCAATTCCCATAAGATCATTACATGATCTTTCATGCTTTTGTTTTATTCTCACTCTTTTGATCATGGGAAGAGGCAAAGACCTTCAACTAAAACACTCTTTATTATAAGGCTAAGGAGCAAAAATACATCGGGGGTGACACAAAGCAAAACTCAAGACTAAAACACTTAGACTTTTAAACTACTAGAGAAAATGAAAACTGAAAAGGAACAAACTAAAACAAAGGTAAAGGCAAAACATGTGATGGTGATACGATACCCGGGCAACTCCCCCAAGCTTGGCAAAAGCCAAGGGGATTGCCCATACCAATGCTTAGTTGTCTTCCTTTCGTGGTGATGGTGGTGGAGTTGTTGCAGCGGTCACGAGCTTGTTTAATTTCCACTTGAGCATAAAGTTCTGCTCCCTCAAATCATCATTTTCCTCCTCAAGCTTCAACACCCTTTGGCATAGTTCCTGCTTACTCTCCTACAAGAAACGAGAAGGGATAAACAAGGTCTTAAGCTTCTTCCTTGAGCCATGGAGGCTCGACTTCTTGATCTCCACATGCGTGTGTCCAGGTTGAGGTAGAGGAGCCTCCTCTTCATCGGAAGTTGTTTGTTCCTTCCCCTTGGGATCATAGTCTACTTCCTCATCACTGGTCCAGCCATATGGGTCAAAGTCCCCATAGACCTTGGGGTTAGCAAGGTAATCAGCCACATAGCTCTCCCCCTCTGAATCCTGAGAAGACATCTTGACCTAGATCTGCGGAAGAAAACAGGCTCGAAACGAAAAACAGAGGAAATCTGCGTGATGCAGCGGTCAGACCAAATGGAAGTATATCCAGACCAGAAGGAGTCCCCTGTATGAAAATAGAGTCCGGGAGGCACACGAGATGGACACAAGCCCTCACGGCGCGTCCAGGGGGTGGGCCCGCACCGTGCAGGCTTGTCGCCTCCTCGCGCACTTTCCGGACTACTTCCAATTTTTGTATTTTTTCAAATATTCCAAAACGGAGAAAATTTCCTACTAGAAAAGTTTTGGACTCTGTTTTCTTACCAAATCACATACCTCTTCGTTTTCGGATTCTGAAACAGGCTGATAAATATCCCTTAGGTATTCTTCCGGAGTTATGGTATTGATATTATTGCTTTCAACATTTATGGGAGTACCTAAGATATAATGCAAGGAACAACAGTAGCAGCAGAGTAACAGCAGCAGCAGTAACAGCAGTAGCGACAACAGTAGCAACAAAGTGGCCCAATCCCTTTTGTAGCAAGGGACAAGCCTGGACAAAGTAACGTACCAAGGACCACTAGTAAAAGACTCGTAGTCAGTGGATCGATGATGGATGAGTATGACGGATGTGATTCATCATGTAATAGCTATAACACCGAGAGATATGTTACTAGCTCCCGTTTGTCAATCTAATGTAGCCATGTATTCCGTATGTAGTCATACGTGCTTAGGGAAAAGAACTTGCATGATATCTATTGTCCATCCCTCCCGTGGTAGCGGGGTCCTAATGGAAACTACGGGATATTAAGGTTCTCCTTTTAGTAAGGATCCGGACCAACGCATTAACACTTGGTGAATACATGAACTCCTCATACTATGGTCATCTCCGGGAGTGGTTCCGACTATTGTCACTCCGGGGTTGCCGGGTCATAACACATAGTACGTGACTACAACTTGCAAGATAGGATCTAAAACACACATATATTGGCGACAACATAATAGGTTCAGATCTGAAATCATGGCACTCGGGCCCTAGTGAAAAGCATTAAGCATGGCAAAGTAGTAGCAACATCAATCTCAGAACATAGTGGATACTAGGGATCAATCCCCGTCAAAACTAACTCGATTACATGATAGATGTCATCCAACTCATCACCGTCCAACAAGCCTATGATGAGATTACTCACGAACGATGAAGAGCATCATGGAATTGGCGATGGAGGAAGGTTGATGATGATGATGGCGACGATTTCCCCTCTCCGGAGCCCAAAACAAACTCCAGATCTGACCTCTAGATGAAGAACAGGGGGTGGCGGCGCCTCCGTATTGTAAAACGCGATGAATGCTTCTCTCTGATTTTTTTTTCCGGGCGAGACGGAAGATATAGAGCTGAGTTTGGAGGCGGTGGCGCCACGTGGGCCCCACAAGCCCTCACGGCGTGGCCAGGGGGGTGGCCGCGGCCCATGGGCTTGTGGCCCACTGGCACGCCCCCTCCGGTGGATCTTTGCGCAGGTATTTTTCTTTAATTCCAGAAAAATGCTCCGTAAATATTCAGGACATTCCGAGAAGTTTTATTTCTGCACAAAAAGAACACCATGGCAATTCTGCTGAAAACTGTGTCAGTCCGGGTTAGTTCCATTCAGATCATGCAAATTAGAGTCCAAAACAAGGGAAAAAGAGTTCGGAAAAGTAGATACGATGGAGACGTCTCAAACCCTGGCCTCCGCTACAAATAGAGAGGGTAGGATACCTGAGTGGGGGATCAGATCATCATAACCCTAGATCAACACAACAAGCCACTTGGCCTCCGGAGCCTCAAGAGCACTGTACTATCTCGTTCATCAACCTCCTTGAGAGGCAATCCACCAAAAGCGGGAGTAGGGTTTTACGCTTCGCAGCGTCCCAAACCTGAGTAAACTACTGTGTTCCGCGTTCACCTCACCTTCGAGTGAGTTCTTCTCCGTTTCCATCGAGTAGCGGGCTAGGCGAGGCGAAGCAGGGAGAGACCTTCGTACATGCCCCAGTGTTCGAATCCTTAGGGTTTTGCGGAGCCCTAAATACGACATTTGGCGCTCTAGGTAGGGGCATGTGAAGGCTTTCTTCTAGCTTCCTCCTCCCAGACCGCTGCACCGATGTGCAGCGACCAACCGGCTTCTCCGAGCCTCGTCGAGATGGTCTCTGACCGCAACGTCACAGTGGATGGAGACTCGCTTACCGGCATCGTAGGACCATGCGGCTCGTACCAGGCCGTCAACATCATCTCCATTGTGACGGCCACCCATGCCACCCCGACGCATGGGGGCTGGGTGGCTGCTCGGGTACCCGCAGTGCACCACATCAACTTGGGGGACCTCAGCACACACGACGCGTTGCGGATGGCAAGAGAGATGCTCTGCCAACGACTGGCACCAAGTGGCTTCAACTATTCGGCGAGGTAATGTTTTGGATTCACTACCTTAAGGAGTGTTTGCTGATCCCAGGAACTCCAACTACTTGGGTCATACTTCTGCAAGTCGCATCCTTTACAATTTCCCTTACATCCACTTGGCAACCTGACACGCTGCCTTGGTTGCGTCCTTCGGTGACCCACCTTCTCCGCTCGGGAGCACCGGCCGCAACGCATCGCCCTAACGAGGGGATAGGGAAGCCCCACTAATCCCTAGGACCATGATCGGCAAGAAAAAAAATCAAAGTCGCTTGAGCATCTAAGGGCGCTCCAAAGCATGGCGCTCCAGGAGCCTTACCGGTCACAAGGCCACCTAAACCCTTGAAATCGTCCGTGGCGATTGTCATGGGTATAAGTCTGACAGTAGAAGTACGGGGTACGAAAGTATATGGGCAGAGCCTTAGCTACGGCGAGGATGTATGAGTTCAGGCCCCTCTACGGTGGAGGTAAAATCCCTACGTCTCAGTGCTCTTGGGAGCTTTGTGTTGAGTGTATTAAGGGATTACAGCAAGTGCCAACCCCTGTACTGGTGGTGAAGGGCGGCTTATATAGAGTGCGTTGCCCTTCATAATGCTCCGGTGGACAGGGGTGGAGTAGTGGCGAGTAAATGCTGGCGTTACTGGTAACGTAAGCCTTAAATGCTAGTAATGGTGTATGAAAACATATGACCGTTTCCCTCCTGGGAGGTTCTGATGTACAGAGTGGATTCCAGTCGGCACGTTAGATATGCTCCGAGTGGACCGTCCCGACTGGATGATGGGGGCATCCTTAGTTCAGTCGGAACTGTCTAAGGGCCTTGTCCCCTATGAAGGGTAGTCCTTGGGTCGGACCTATAGGGCAAACCTATGACCCTACCCTGGGACTATAACCCCATCAGTGATCCGGTCGTTATCAGGGGAGGTAGGGCCTGACCCCATGGCTGAGATCGTCCATTCGGTCCCAGGCAGCGGCGGTCAGGAAATGTGCGAGACCGGGTCCTCGCGACACAGAACCGCTTGAACGTCAAAAAGGGGGCTCCAGAGCATGGCGCTTCAGGGGCCTTACCGGTCGCAAGGCCACCTACCGCCCTTGACAACGTCCTTGATCAAGCCATTGTCGAGGGAGGCAGGGCCTCCCCCCGTTGCTACATCTGTTCACTCGGTCACACGCAACAGTGGTCGGGAAATGTGCGGGACTAGATCCTAATGACGTAGAGCTTCTCGAACATTAGAAGGGGGCTCCTGAGCACCATGGCTCAGGAGCCTTACCGGTCATAAGGCCACCACCTACCCTTAACAGCGTCCCTGATCCGGTCGGTGTCAGGTGAAGCAGGGCCCGACCATGTAGCTACATCCGTTCACTCGGTCCCATGCAACGGCGGTCGGGAAATGTGCGGGACTGGGATCTCATAACGTAGAGTCGTAAAAAGCCCTTAAATAGGCCTCCCAGGAAGGAGCATGAGCACGCAAGACCTGCATCAACCCATCGCACCTCGTCATCGTCCTTGAATCCTTCTGGAACCTACTTCATCCTGTGACACTCTCACGTAATAACGAGACGAGGTTGTATATTCCTAGGCCCCCCTGAGGACGCGGAAGGGGTCCACCCCACGCCTAGTGGAAGACCTTAGCTCCGCACTGGGTACAACACAATCCCCCAATGACTCTAGAAGATCAGGCCCCAATGCCTCGGGGGTACGGACACTCGCGAGGCCAAAGCGTCCTCGCGACCTCCCATATACACCCCCACCGTGACACTCTCACGTAATAACGAGCCGAGGCTGTATACGCCCAGGCCCCCTAGGACGTGGAAGGGGTCCAACCCATGCCTAGTGGAAGACCTTAGCTCCGCGCTGGGTATAAAGACGAAGGGAGTCAACATGGCCTCCCAAATTGTTCCCCCAATTACTATGCCAGCTTTAAATGCCGGACACGGCACTTGCTTGCTTTCTCTTGGATTCGAACTATTTTCCAGTGTGTTTGAACTGGCTGATTTGTTAAGTTGATTTTTTCCAGTCTTAGTGCCCGATGTTTGAAAAATAACTGGGGGGGAGGACTCTCTTTGTCATTTCTTATTTCCCTAGCTTTCAAACCTCCCGTCCGGAGGAGCTATTTGGAGACAACTACTTCGCGCCACCCCTAGGATTCAAGGAGCATGAATGCAAATACTAACCACCTCAGGGGCAACATTTTTCAGTGGTCAACCCCCGCTCGACGGTCCGTACCAAAACTTGATACACCACAAAGAGTCTCGAGAGGCCTCAGGGCTCCCATGGGGCAATGACCAAAGGGACAAGGTCCGGAATCGCTCGTGCGCCAGAAAGGGGGTTCCTAGGCGCGCCTCAGGAGCCTTACCGGCCATTAAGACTGGGGCCTGATGATGTAGAGCAGCTCGAGTGTCAAGGGGGGCTCTTCAGCAACGCGCCTCAGGAGCCTCACTGGTCGCAAAGCCACTCGGCTCCCCCATGGTGCCGGGGCCTTGCCCCGTCAGGGACAACCTTGCTAACGGGTTGGACCTCACGGCTTTGAGGTAATGTGAGGGACCGGGACCTACAAAGATAGAGTACTGAAAGGGTCTTCACCTCATCCCGCTTGCAAAACAGGAGCTGCACCAGAGGAACTATGCGAGGACCGACACAAATCCACAAGCTAAGTGCCTCACAGGCCATGACCTAGACCCTCCCACTTTACGAAAAACTAACAATGAATTGAAATATGCCCACTAACGAAGGATGCAAGGCCTAAGGATTAGGCAGCAGCAAGGAGAGAGTCCGACACCCAAGCACGCGGCAACGCGAGAGGTACCAGAGGAGGGCAGAACACCCGAAAGGTCGCGCCTCCCTCCTCACCCCCAAGCTACGATAGCTGCTGCGACGGGCCCTAAGCTTTGCAGCCCCGCTACAATGACCACCAGCATGCAAACCATCACTCCGAGAGCAAAAGAAAATAGGAGAGCAGCAAAGGTAATAACAACAAAAGCTTAACGCCCAACCAGGCAGGGTCTTCTCTGGCATCACAGGAATATGTGGGCAGAAGATGGAGGACACCTAGGAGGAGGGATCGCCGGCAGCACCCTTCATGGCCACGTGCTCGGTGTCGGAGTCTTCCTCCTCGCTGGAGACGGGCAACCGAGCGCACCGCTTCGCCAGAGCGGCCACGTGAGGGCGGACTTTGCGCCAGGAGAGACGATGGGACCCTGCCGACGCCGGCTCGACAACGCGCCGAAGGTCGAGCTTCGGAGCAAGGCGGTGCAGGTTGTGGAAGACAAGCGTCATGGCAAGACCCAGAAGCACGCGTGCGTCAGCTATGTTGTCCTCCTGGTCTCTAGCGCCTCCACCACCCTCCCGAAGTAGGTGAGTTAACCTCCGTCGTTCGTCACATTGGGCAGCGCCGAGCCACCCCCACAAATCAGCGCGTCATGCCAAACCGCCCAGTCAGCTATGTCGGCAAACTGCTTGGCGCGTTGGTGTGCTGTTGTTCGGGCGTTCCTCGCCACAACCTTCGCAGTCAGGACGGCGTCAGTCGCTTTCTGGACCTACTTTCGTAGCGACGCCAACTCCGCTACAACCTCCGCATCCTCCCCACGAGTGGTCTGGAGGGCGGCTTCGACATCATCAAGCTAGGCCCGCAGCCCCTCCGCCTCCTCCTGAAGGCCTCCCAACCTCGTCTTTTCGGAGGTGGACGTGTTGAACAAGAAGGAAGATCAATGCAAGGACAACATACGGAGCAACAAACAAAGGAAATGCAACGAAGGACTTACTCGTGAACCATTACCCCGCGGGAGCGGAAGCGCGAAGGCACTCCGCCACTGCCCCCAGCAAGAGGCGCCACCCTCTTTCCCTGGCTAGAGCCATCTCCGGGGGATACCATGAAGACGAAGAGCGAAGGAGGGGAAGAAGTCTCCTCACGGTGGATGGGAGGGGCAGAGAAGGAGCTCAAGGTTGTGGTGCCTTCCCCCGCAGGGGGCTGGGCGAATTTATGGGCGAGCCCTAACCACCAACCGTCGCGGGAGCGTGGGCATTGCATGCCTCACGAGGGCCGTGAGGTGGGCCGATGGAAGCGCTTCTGCCCACATCGCCTTACTTGTCACCACTCGGTCACATCCTTGAGGACTGTTGGGTGTGGTCCCATTCAATTAGCAACATGATGGCCTTCACGACTGTTGGGAGACATGTCGTAGTGGCCTCGCACCAGCGGGGCATCTCGAGGAGAGAGAGCGTCGCCGCGAAGCTTCAAGACACGTGGTTCGCCTGAACCGCGGGAAAATGGGGCCCGCGACGTTTCAGGCCGTCTTCAAGGCTTCGGCAAGAAGCCAACCCAGGCGCACCTTGGGCCCGGGGGTACTGTCGTTGTTCTGGGAACGGGGGTAGCTAGACCTGCCTGCCCACTTCGTCAACACAAGGTCAGCAAGGAACAACACCACCCCGAACAAGGCCCTCGCGAGGGGCCAAGCCTCGCGAGGAAGAGCGACATCAGGACCCGCTCGGGCCCTTCTCAGGCCCCTCTGGAGCGGCGGATATTTCAAGGCAAGATCGGGCCTCGGGAGTCAAGGATAACACCATGGAAAGGCAGGCGATCAGAAGATGGCAGGACAGGACAGTTCCCCCTTTAGTGCAAAGGAGGTGCGAGCAGATCAGGACTTCAAAGGCATCTCCTAAAGGTTTCCCTTCCGGTGTAACTAGACCATGGTCGCCCGCCAGTAGAACGGACGGCATCCCTGTGCTTACCTCTGTGGCGCTGGCAGCGGATTTGCAGGCGAAGACCAATTTTGGTAGGAGAAACTGGTCGTTGTGGGATCCCTTCCCGCCTACGATAAGGGAAGAGGACCCTGGCCTCCACTATAAATAGAGAGGATAGGATACCTGAGAGGGGCATCAGATCATCATAAGCGTAGAGCAACACAACAAGCCACTTGGACTTCGGATGCTCAAGAGCACTTCACTATCTCGTTCATCAACCTCTGTGAGAGGCTATCCACCAAAAGCAGGAGTAGGGTTTTACGCTTCGTAGCGGGGCGAACCTGGGTAAACTACTGTGTTCTAAGTTCACCTGACCTTCGAGTGAGTTCTTCGTCGTTTCCATCGAGTAGCGGGCTAGGCAAGGCGAAGCAGGGAGAGACCTTCGTATACGCCCAGTGTTCGAATCCTTAAGGTTTTGCGGAGCCCGAAATCCGACAGAACCGACTGAGGGATGCTAGGCAACCGACGAACTTATGAACATCGAGGAGTCGAGCCGGCTTGCCCATGTGCCCGATGGTTCTGATCTTCTCCGGGTTAGCTTCGATGCCGCTAGCCAACACGAAGAAACCCAGGAGCTTGTCGACTAGTGCTCCAAAGTCACACTTCTCCGGATTGAGCTGGGTCTTGTACTCGCGCAAGTTGCCAAATGTCTCCCACAAATCTTCAAGGATACTGAAATGTTTGTTGGTCTTGACGATAATGTCGTCGACATAGACGTGAATGTTCCTGTCGATTTGCGGAAAGTGGCATTGTTGCATGCAGCGCTGGAAGGTGGTGCCGGCGTTCTTCAGGCCGAACGTCATCGTTGTGTAGTAGTAGGCTCCAAAAGGTGTGATGAAGGAGGTCTTGAACCGGTCGGCTGGGTCCAGCCTGATCTGTTGGTAGCCAGAATCAGCGTCCAGAAAGGACAGCAATTCGCAGCCGGCCGTGGAGTCGATCACTTGATCTATCCATGACAAGGCGAAAGGGTCTTTCGGACATGCCTTATTCAGGCTTGTGTAATCGATACACCTGCTCCATGTCTTGTTTTTCTTCAGCACAAGGACTGGGTTGGCCAGCCAGTCCGGGTGGAAAACTTCCATGATGAAGCCGGCTGTGAGCAGCCGGGCAAACTCTTCTCCGATTGTGTGCCGCTTCCCCTCAGCGAAGCGGCACAAAGGTTGTTTCACCGGCTTTGCATCCGGCCGCACATGAAGCTTGTGCTCGGCGTACTTCCTCTAAACTCCCGGCATGTCCTTTGGGGACCGTGTAAAGATGTCTCGATTCTCATGGATGAAGTCGACAAGCTCGCCTTCCTATTTGGGGCTAAGGTTGGCGCCAATGGTGACGCACTGCTTGGGGTTGGCCGGGTCGAGCGGCACTTGCTTGGTCTCCTTGACGGCTCGAACATGGCCACACAGATTGACTGGGATGGAGGAGTGGGCATAGCCGGCTGCTCGATGG
The DNA here is from genome assembly GCF_904849725.1 of Hordeum vulgare subsp. vulgare. Classification (NCBI taxonomy): domain Eukaryota; kingdom Viridiplantae; phylum Streptophyta; class Magnoliopsida; order Poales; family Poaceae; genus Hordeum; species Hordeum vulgare. The sequence continues at coordinate 150,986,644 of NC_058519.1, read as the reverse complement.
CTCGAGCCACGAGCCGGTCGAGCTGCCTTTTCTCCTCGGCAATCACCGGTAGCTCGGCCAGTAGGCTGTTGTCGCGTGCGCACTCGATCGATTTCTTGTAGTCGACGACAACAGCGATGATGCCCTTGGGACCCAACATCTTCATCTTGTGGTAGGCATAATGGGGAATCGCCATGAATTTGGCGAGTGGTGGCCTACCCAGTAGCGCGTGGTAGGGGCTGTTGAGGTCCACCACCTCAAACCAGATCGGCTCGCGGCGGAAGTGCGCCTTGTCGCCAAAGTGGACGTCTAGCTGGATTTTGCCGATCAGCAAGCAATACTATCCCGGCACAATGCCATGGAGGACAGTCCTGGTCGGCTCGAGGTCCTTCTCCTTCAGCCCGAGCTTGAGCAGAGTGTCTTGATCCTGCAATCTTTGGCGTTAGCTAGACGAATGCTTATGACAACAAACCTTCTCCTACAGCGGCACGAGAAGAATGCTGCAAGCACTCCCCGGCAATGAAACTAGAAGAATGTTGTTGACGCCCCACCAGCGCGTGGGTTCGCAGCAGTTTTCGAGGGTAGAGTATTCGACCCAAATTTGTTGATCGCCTAAAGGAGGTGAGAGAATACTCTCGAGTATTAGCAGCTGAATTTGTTAGATTCAACCAGACCTGAAAGATTAGTATCTGCAAGCACATTAGTAACAACAAAGTAGTATGATAACAATGGTGTCAGAAACGATCTGTTGACGGCAGACTATTCCTAACGATTGTATCAATGGTGCCTCCGTTGCCGCGTTGACGGAAGTTGTCAGTTCCCGTCAACGGCCAGCGAACCTACAGTGTAACAGGTAGCAGCAGTGTAACGAGCAATAGCAGTGGCAAGGAACAGCAGTAGTGACAACAGTAGCACGTAGCAACAGTAGCAACCGATAGTAATAGCAACAGTAGCAGCAGGGCAAGACAAGTAACAACAGTAGCAACAGTAGTAGCAGCAGCAGAGCAAAACAAGTAGCATCAGTAGCAACAGTAGTAGCAGCAGCAGAGCAAAACAAGTAACAGCAGTAGGACAAACTCGTAGGCAATGGGTCGGTGATTTTTTTGGATGATATTCATCATGCAACAACTATAACACGGAGGGATATGTGGCTAGATCCCGTTCGTCAATTTGATGTAGGCATGCATTCCGTGTGTCTACCTACGTGCTTAGGGAAAAGAACTTGCATGACATCTACTGTCCATCCCTCGCGTGGCAGCGGGGTCCAAAAGGAAACTACGGGATATTAAGGTTCTCCTTTCAATAAAGAACCGGGCCAACGCATTAGCACTTGGTGAACACATGAACTCCTCAAACTATGGTCATCACCGGGAGTGGTTCCGGTTATTGTCAGTCCGAGGTTGCCGGATCATAACACATAGTAGGTAACTACAACTTCCAAGATCGGATCTAAAACACACATATATTGGTGACAACATAATAATTTCAGATCTGAAATCCTGGCACCCGGGCCCTAGTTACAAGCATTAAGCATGGCAAAGTAGTAGCAACATCAAATCTCATAACATAGTGGATACTAGGGATCAATCCTCATCAAAACTAACTCGATTACATGATAGATCTCATCCTACTCATCACCGCCCAGCGAGCCTACGAATAGATTACTCACGAACGACGAAGAGCTACATGGAATTGGAGAGGGAAGAAGGTTGATGATGATGATGGCGACGATTTCCCCTCTCCGGAGCCCAAGACGGACTCCAGATCTGCCCTCCAGATGAAGAACAGGAGGTGGCGGCGCCTCCGTATCAAAAACGCGACGAAAACTTCTCTGTGTGCTGGCTATCGTTTCTTCGGAAAGTGCTCTGTGTGCTCGTCACCGTTGACGTGGAAAGTGACATTGCCTTTGTTGCAATCTATAACAGACCCTGCAGTGTTTAAAAAGGGTCTTCCGAGGATGATAGCCATGGCATCCTCCTCAGGAATATCCAAGATAACAAAGTATATTAAGATAGTGGTATTAGCAACCACAACAGGCACATCCTCGCAAATCTCGATAGGGAAAGAAGTTGATTTGTCGGCCATTTGCAGAGAAATTTCAGTGGGTGTCAACTTATCCAACTCAAGTCTAAGATAAAGAGACAGCGACATAACACTAACACCGGCTCCAAGGTCACATAAGGCAGTTCTTACGTAGTTTCCTTTAATGGAGCAAGGTATAGTGGGCACTCCGGGATCACCAAGTTTCTTAGGATTTCCACCTTTAAAAGTATAATTGAAAAGCATGGTAGAGATCTCAAGATCTGGTATCTTCCGTTTATTAGTCACGATATCTTTAATGTACTTGGCATACGGAGACATCTTGAGCATATCAATTAATCGCATCTGCAGAAAGATGGGTCTTATCATCTCAACGAAGCGCTCAAAATCCTCATCATCCTTTTTCTTGGATGGCTTAGGAGGAAAGGGCATAGGTCTCTGAATACATGGCTCTCTTTCTTTACCATGCTTCCTAGCAGAGAAGTCATTCTTATCGTAATTCTTAGGTTGTGGATTATCAGGATTAACCGTAGGTTCAATCTCCACATCCTCATCATTGCTAGGTTGAGCATTATTATGAACATCACTGTCCATATTGTCACTAGGTTCATGTTCATCACCTGATTGTGTTTTTGCATCAGACGCAGAAATATCATTAGGTTCTTCAGGTGTGACAGTATTTGGTGAACTGGCGTGCAGGTTTCTATCATCCTTCTTCTTCTCCTTAGGATTACTAGGTGTATTAGCATTGATTCCTTGAGAATCTTGATCAATACTCTTAGGATGACCTTTAGGATACAGAGGTTCCTGAGTCATTTTGCCTCCTCTAGTAATGACTCTGACAGAGTTGTCATTTAATTCATTGAGCAGCTCATTCTGAGTTGTAAGTACTTGTTCTACCTGAGTAGTAATCATAGAGGCATGTTTACTTAGAAGCTTCAGAGCATTGACATTTCTGTCTAGGCAAGCACTTAAATGGCTAAGCATACGAGCACTTTGTTCCAAATGTCTTCTAACATAATCATTGAAACTCTATTGTTTGGCAACAAAGTTGTCAAATTCGTGAAAGCATAGGCTAGCAGGTTTATCAAAAGGAATATCACTCTCGTCAAACCTACGCAGAGAATTCACTTGCACTACCTGTATCGGGTTATCGAGACCGTGGATGTCTTCGATAGGTGGAAGATTTTTGACATCTTCAGATCTAATGCCTTTCTCTTGCATAGATTTCTTGGCTTCTTGCATATCTGCGGGACTGAGGAATAGAATACCTCTTTTCTTCCGAGTTGGCTTAGGAGGTGGTTCAGGAATAATCCAAGCATTATCGTTGATCAAGAGGTTATTCAGTAGGGTCTCATCTTGTAGACAGTTCGTTCCCTAAAAACACAACTGGCACAACTATCTAAGTAGTCTCTAGAGGCATCGGTAAGTCCGTTATAGAGGATATCAAGTATCTCATTCTTCCTAAGAGGGTGATCAGGCAAAGCATTCTGTATCTGGACGAGCCTCCCCAAGCTTGTGGAAGACTCTCTTCTTGGAGTTGAGCAAAGTTGTATATTTCCTACAAGGCAGCTTGCTTCTTATGGGCAGGGAAATATTTCTCACAGAAGTAATAGACCATCACCTGGGGACTATGCACACATCCTGGAGCAAGAGAGGTGAACCAGACTTTAGCATTATCCTTTAGAGAGAAATGAAACAGCTTAAGGATATAGTAGTGGCGGATCTTCTCCTCATTAGTGAAGAGGTTGGCTATTTCAGATAGTTTGGCAAGATGGGCTATGACCGTCTCAGACTCATAACCGTGAAAAGGATCAGATTAGACTAGAGAGATTATCTCAGGGTCAACAGAGAATTCATAATCCTTATCGGTGACAAGGATGGGCAAATTGGCAAACTTCGGGTCATTTTTCATCCTAGCTTCCCGAGATTTTTCCTTCCACTTGAGAACTAATTTCTCAGCGTCATAGGCATCCTTACACGCAAGAAAATCCTCAGCTATCTCTCCCTCCATAACGTAACCCTCAGGTATACCAGGCAATTCATATCTAGGAGAGCTAGATCTAACAGGAGCAAAAGCAGGTTCTATCTCAATAGTATCGGCAGTTTCAGAAACATCATGAGCATTGGCAGTAACTCTAGCAATATGAGCATCAAGGAACACTCCTAGTGGAACATCAGGAAAATTAGTATCTCTAGCAGTATCAAGCATAGCATCATCAGGCAAAATAGCATCTCTAGCATCATCAGGCAAATCAGTATCAAGCATAACATCTCTAGCAGTATCAAGCATAGCATCTCTAGCAGTATCAAGCATAGTATCATCAGGCATAGTATCAAGCATAGCATCTCTAGCAGTATCAGACATAGTATCAAGCATAGCATCTCTAGCATCATCAGGCAAAGCAATATCAAGCATAGAATCTCTAGTAGTAGTATCACAAGCATCATCAAGCACATGCGACATATCAAGATTTCTAGCAGGAGGTGATGTCGCAAAATTACTCATAACTGAAGGTGAATCAAGTGCAGAGCTAGATGGCAATTCCTTACCTCCCCTCGTAGTTGAGGGCAAGACTTTGGTCTTCGGATACTTCAAATTCTTCATAGTGATCAGCAGATATATATCCCAAGTGACTCAGAGAATATAGCAATACCTCCCCGGCAACGGCGCCAGAAAAATGTTGATCCTGCAATCTCTGGCGTTACCTAGACGAATGCTTATGACAACAAACCTTTTCCTGTAACGGCACCAGAAGAATGCTGCTAGCACTCCCGGCAATGAAACTAGAAGAATGTTGTTGATGGCCCACCAGCGCGTGGGTTCGCAGCAGTTTTCGAGAGTAGAGTATTCGACCCAAATTTGTTGATCGCCTAAAGGAGGTCAGAGAATACTCTCGACTATTAGCAGCTGAATTTGTTTGATTGAACCACACCTGAAAGATTAGTGTCTGCAAGCACAGTAGTAACAACAAAGTAGTATGATAACAACGGTGTCAGAAACGATCTATTGACGACAGACTATTCCTAACGATTGTATCAATGGCGCCTCCGTTGCTGCGTTGACGGAATTTGTCAGTTCCCGTCAACGGCCAGCGAACCAACAGTGTAACAAGTAGCAGCAGTGTAACGAGCAAAAGAAGTGGCAAGGAATAGCATTAGTGACAGCAGTAGCAAGTAGCAACAGTAGCAAGCGATAGTAATAGCAACAGTAGCAGCAGAGCAAGACAAGTAACACAAGTAGCAACAGTAGTAGAAGCAGCAGAGCAAAACAAATAACAGCAGTAGCAACAGTAGTAGCAGTAGCAGAGCAAAACAAGTAACAACAGTAGGACATACTCGTAGGCAATGGGTCGGTGATTTGCTTGGATGATATTCATCATGCAACAGCTATAACACGGAGAGATATGTGGCTAGCTCCCGTTCGTCAATGTGATGTAGGCATGCATTCCGTATGTCGTCATACGTGCTTAGGGAAAAGAACTTGCATGACATCTATTGTCCATCCCTCCCGTGGTAGCGGGGTCCAAAAGGAAACTACGGGATATTAAGGTTCTCCTTTTAATAAAGAACCAGAACAACGCATTAGCACTTGGTGAACACATGAACTCCTCAAACTATGGTCATCACCGGGAGTGGTTCCGGTTATTGTCACTCCGGGGTTGCTGGATCATAACACATAGTAGGTAACTACAACTTGCAAGATTGGATCTAAAACACACATATATTGGTGACAACATAATAATTTCAGATCTAAAATCATGGCACTCGGGCCCTAGTGACAAGCATTAAGCATGACAAAGTAGTAGCAACATCAAATCTCAGAAGATAGTGGATACTAGGGATCAATCCCCATCAAAACAAACTCGATTACATGATAGATCTCATCCTACTCATCACCGCCCAGCAAGCCTACGAATAGATTACTTACGAACGACAAAGAGCTTCATGGAATTGGAGAGGGAAGAAGGTTGATGATGACGATGGCGACGATTTCCCCTCTCCGGAGCCCAATACGGACTCCAGATCTGCCCTCCAGATGAAGAACAGGAGGTGGCGGCGCATCCGTATCGAAAACGCGACGAAAACTTCTCTTTTTTTTCTGGGAGAAAAGGCAACTTATAGACCTGGAGTTGGGGGTGGCAGGTGCTAGTGGGACCCAGAAGCCTGCCCACCGCCACCAGGGGGTGGTGGCGGAGCAGGGGCTTGTGTCCCACTCGCCCACCCCCTGAGGTGGAACTTGGCGCAGATATTTTTGATATTTTCCAAAACTGCTCCCCGTGAATTTTCAGGACATTTGGAGAACTTTGATTTCTGCCCAAAAATAACACCAAGGCAATTCTGCTGAAAACCGCGTCAGTCCAGGTTAGTTCCATTCAAATCATGCAAATTAGAGTCCAAAACAAGGGCAAAAGAGTTTGGAGAAGTAGATACGTTGGAGACGTATCATCTCTCTATAGAGAACTGGCAGGTGAGTCTCTTGGTGGTGAGGATTGGTCGAGGACGAGTGTATATGTGTCGGGGTTCAGCATGTCCACAGGATGGTGCCCCCGGCTCCATGTACTTTGTTTTCTAAACCAATGCATGTACTGGGAACCGAGGGGACCGTTGCATTCATCTCATGATGGCGTTGACGCTGGCTGTGCTTGTCGTCGCCTTTGCTAGTGAAGACGACGTAGGCCCCGTCCTGCTCGGGGAACTGGTCGTGGAGACGACCATCATTGGGAGGCGGCTGAGTTGGAGCCAGACCCGGCCCGGGAGCCGGATCTTGAGGAGCCGCCCCCGGGGGAGCCGGCAAACCCTCACCCCGGGCCAGGTGCTGTGAGAAGCTACACTCCCAGAGTATGTGGGTGGCCAGCTTCGCCCCGGTATGCATCTTGCAGGGCGCATCGAGCATTTGCTCGAACGTGAGCTTGGGCTGCCAAGCGTTTTTGCCGGTCCGTTGTCGCTGAGCACCGGCTTGAGCAACTGGCTTCTCTTCCTCCATGTTGGCCACCTGCTTGCTTCCAGGTTGCGGGTCAAGTTGATCCGCCTTGCGCTTGTTGTTTTGCCCGCCTCGGTTGTAGCCAACCAGCTTATTTGTAGCCGGAGGTTGGATGGGTTTATCTGTCGCGCTAACCTTGATCCTCATGGCAGAGTCGGCAGTGGCGTATTTATCCACCTTGGCCATGAGTACCGCCAAAGAGGTAGGCTCGGAGCACATGAGCTTGTGCTTAAGAAGGGTGCCGTGTCGGCAACCGTCGATGAAGTACTAAATAGCTTGTACTTCATGCACTCCTTCGCAAGAGTTGCACAACTCCGTCTAACATGTGACGTAGTCGCGAAGGGGTTCTTTTGGCTTCTGGACGCACATGGCCAGCTCGCGGTCGTGGCCAGGGCGCTTGTAGGTGCCGGTGAAGTTGCGAAGGAAAGCCTCTTCAAAGACAACCCAAGAGTTGACGCTACCGGCTGGCGGGCTGTTAAGCCAAGTTCTTGCCGAGCCAGTCAGCATGATTGGTACGTAGAGGACGGTTACGCGCTTGTTGCCCCGGGCGATGCCGACTGCAGTGGTGTAGTCGATCAGCCAGTCCTTCGGCTTGGGGGAGCCATTGTACTTTCGAGTGTCGTGGGGAAGGGTTAAGCCAGAAGGGAACAATTCTCATCTGATCTGGGGGCCGAAGCACGCCGGACAGATGGGACCCTCCTCCTGGAGGAGGGCCGACTGCGCCAGAAGGTCGAGGCGAGTGCGAGCATCATTCTTGCTGCACGGAACGCGAGGGCCGATCCGAGCCTCCAGCCCGGGCTGGATCGGGGGTACGGGCATGTTGGCCCTTTCCCAATGCTCAGGCGGGGGAACTTCATGGACCGAGTCTCCTTCATCCCCAGCCGCCTCGCGGCGCCAGCTAGAAACTGCCTGTGGCTCGCTCCGGCATTGGGAATAACGATCGTGGCTTCCCTTGGCCCTCCGGCTAGAGGTGTGAGGGGCTGAAGAATGCTGAGCTTGCTGACGGCCGTTGGGGATGTGGTGACCCTCGGGGTCGAGACCTGCAGACACTGAGAAGGCACAAGTAGGATCAAGGCGAGCCTGTTGCTCATTGGCATTGTCGAGGAGGTGCTCAAAGCGTTTTTCTTGGAGAGCACATTCCTCACCCTCCAGAGAACATATTTCTTCAAGGTCCGCCTGGGCGGCCCGCATGTTGGACGCAGGAGTGTCGTAGATGGTCATCCTTGTTGGGGAACATTGCATGGGAAACAAAACATTTCCTACGCACACGAAGACCTATCATGGTGAAGTCCATCTATGAGAAGAGACTAGATCCACATACCCTTGTAGATCGCTCAGCGGGAAGCGTTAAGAAACGCGGTTGATGTAGTGGTACGTCTTCACGATCCCTCCCTCGAATCGTCCCACGAACCGTCTCGCGATCTGTCCCACGATTCATCCCGATCTAGCGCCGAACGGACGACACCTCCGCGTTCAGCACACGTACAACTCGATGACGATCTCGGCCTTCTTGATCCAGCAAGCAAGACGGATAAGTAGATGAGTTCTCCGGCAGCGTGACGGCGTGCCGGTGTTGGTGATGATCTATTCCTGCAGGGCTCCGCCCGAGCTCCGCAGAAATATAATCTAGAGGAAGAACTACGAGGTGTAGGTTTGAGTTCCACGTGGCAAAGTTGTGTCTCAAAACAGCCCTAAACCTCTACTTTATATAGTAGTAGCCAAGTGGTGGGGAAAAGCCCTAGGGCGCCGGCCAAGGAGGCCTCCTTGGGGCGGCCGACTCGGGGAAAGGAGGAGTCCTTCTCCAATCCAACTTGGATTAGGACTCCTTCCTTATTTTCCCACCTCTTTTGGATTTGCCACTTTTTCCTCATGGGATTTCCTTGGATGACTTTGTCAGCCCATTATGCCTTATAGTACATCCAATAAACCCACGTTAACCCCTTGGGGCATGGTGGGCCCACCCAGTGGCCCCCCGGAACCAATTCGTCACTCCCGGTACACTGCCAGCAATGCCCGAAAACCTTCCGGAATCCAAACACCAACTTCCCATATATCAATCTTCGTTTCCGGACCATTCCGGAAACCCTCGTGACATCCGTGATCTCATCCGAGACTCCGAACAAACTTCGATAACCAACACATATAACTCAACTATACTAAAACAACATCGAACCTTAAGTGTGTAGACCGTGCGGGTTCGAGAACTATGTAGACATGACCTGAGACACTTCTCGGTCAATATCCAATAGCGGGACCAGGATGCCCATATTGGATTCTACATATTCGATGAAGATCTTATCGGTTGAACCTCTATGCCAAGGATTCATATAATCCCGTATAACATTCCCTTTGTGCTTTAGTATGTTACTTGCCCAAGATTTGATCCTCAGTATCCCTAGACCTACTTCAATATCATTACCAGCAAGTCTCTTTACTCGTTCCGTAATACAAGATCCCGCGACTCACACTTGAGTCACATTTTTTGCAAGGCTTATATGTGATGTTGTATTACCGAGTTGGGCCCGAGATACCTCTCCATCACACGGAGTGACAAATGCTAGTCTTGATCCATGCTAACTCAACGGGCACCTTCGGAGATTCCTGTAGAGCACCTTTATAGTCACCCAGTAACGTTGCGACGTTTGATACACACAAGGTATTCCACCGGTGTCAGTAAGTTACATGATCTCGTGGTCATATAGGAATGAATACTTGACACGCAGAAAACAATAGCAACAAAATAACACAATCACATGCTACATTTATAATTTGGGTCTTGTCCATCACATGATTCTCCTAATGATGTGATCTTGTTATCAAGTGACAATACTTGTCTATGATGAGGAAACCTTGACCATCTTTGATCAACGAGCTAGTCAACTAGAGGCTTACTAGGGACAGTGTTTTGTCTATGTATCCACACATGTATTTGTGTTTCCAATCAATAAAATTATAGCATGGATAATAAACGATTATCATGAACAAAGAAATATAATAATAACTAATTTATTATTGCCTCTAGGGCATATTTCCAAAAGTCTCCCACTTGCACTAGATTCAATAATCTAGTTCACATCACCATGTGAGTTTAACGAATCCAACACCCATACAGTTCTGGGGTTTGATCACGTCTTGCTCGTGAGAGAGGTTTTAGTCAATGGATCTGAATCTTTCCGATCCGCGTTTTCTTCACAAATCTTTATGTCATCTTTATAGATGCTGCTACTACGTGCTATTCGGAAAAACTCCGAATATCTACTCTACTATACGAATCCATTTTACTACTTAGAGTTATTCAGATTAGTGGCAAAGCTTGCATCAACGTAACCCTTTACGACGAACTCTTTAATGACCTCCATAATCGAGAAAATTCCTTAGTCCACTAGTTACTAAGGATAACTTTAATTTGATCGCTGTTTTAGTGTTTCAATCCTCGATCACCTTTTGTACCCCTTGACAAACTCATGGCAAGGCACACATCCAGTGCGGTACACAGCTTGGCATACTATAGAGCCTACGGCTAAGGCATAGGGGACGACCTTCATCCTTTCTCTTTCTTCTGCCATGGCCGGGCTTTGAGTCTTACACAAATTCATCCCTAACAACACAGCCAAGAACTCCTTCTTTGCTGATCTATTTTGAACTCCTTCAAAAACTTGTCAAGGCATGCATTTCATTGTAAGTTCTATTAAGTGTTTTGATCTATCCCTATAGATCTAGATGCTTAATGTTCAAGTACCTCTATCCAGGTTTTCCTTTGAAAAACTCCTTTCAAACAGCCCTTTACGCTTCACAGAAATTCTACATTACTCCTGATCTACAATATGTCAACCACATATACTCATCAGAAATTCTATAGTGCTCCCACTCACTTCTTTTGAAATACAACTTTCTCATAAACCTTGTACAAACCCAAATGCTTTTGATCATCTCATCAAAGCGTATATTTCAACTCCGAGACGCTTGCACCAGTCCATAGAAGGATCGCTAGAGCTTTCATACTTGTTAGCATCCTTACGATTGACAAAAACCTTCTGGTTGTATTACATACAACCAATGTTTACGAAATCGGTAACCAGTAACTGCTCGGTCGGCTTGGGAGTAGCGATTAATCGGTGAACCGGCCTATTAACTGGATTAATCGGTCGGCCATTAATCAGTTGATTAAATAGAAACTTGCAATCTTGTATATGTATTTTTAATGTATTATACCATAATTCCACGCACCTAGCTATGTAATATACCAAAATATTCTATTGTAGGCATATAAAAAATAGACAAGAGGAAAAATTAATAATCGTTATACATCCAAATATATAAAATCTCAAAATTCAAAATTATCAATTAAACATTTAAACTTATCCATATACTTGCTAACATACATCACACGATATACTCTAGATAACAACCAAAACCAACAGTTCCATCCAGCCATCTACAAAATTCTAATTCATAATCTACTAATATATGAATGTGGATTCTCCACTAAGTAGGGGGCAAGATGGTAGTGCCTTGCCTACTGGTGATGCCATTGAGTAAGAGATTGGGGGGCTTCCCATGGGAGCGGATGTGGAGTGGCCAAGTGGGGTGGGGTCTAGTCCGGCGACCAGAATTGCAAAGCAACTAGATCTTGCAGGTGTAGTGTGGTGACTCGCACTGGTGAGGACACGACTAGCCACCAGACAGGTTAGGAGGGGATGAAAGGAGAATGAGGAAGCGGGAGGAGGGCCAAACCCTAGGTATTTAGTAGCAAAAGGGGATGGGAGGGGTTACGTGCCAAAATTTTAGGATTTGTTTGCCCACGAGTTAATGGGCCAGTAGTGATTAATCGGTCTGGCAAATGATTAATCGGTATGAGAACTGATTAATTGGTCTAACTGTCCAATTAATCGGCATGAAAAGTTAACACGATGAATAGGTGTTATTCGATTCGGTCAACCTAAGAGTAGGGATTAATTGTCAAGTTAACTAGTTAATCGGAAGAATTCTTGAACAATGCATACAACCTTTCCTCAAGGAAACCGCGAGGAAACAATGTTTTGACATCCTATATGCAATATTTCATTAATAATGCAGCAAGTGCTAACATAATTCCAACAAACTTTTAGCATCGCTACGATTGAGAAAGTCTCATCCTAGTCAACTCTTTGAACTTGTCGGAAACATCTTTGCGACAAGTCGAGCTTTTCTTAATGGTGACTTTTCACCGTCATCGTCTGTCTTTATTTTAAAGATCCATCGTTACTTAATAGTATTACGACCATGAAGTAGTTCTTCCAAAGTCTACACTTTGATTTCATACATGGATCCTCTCTTGGATTTCACGGCCTCGAGCCATTTGCCGGAATTCGGGCCAACCATCGCTTCTCCATAGCTCATAGGTTCATTGTTGTACAACAACATGACCTCCAAGACAAGTTACCTTATCACTCAGTAGTAGTATGTGACCTTTTCGACCTACGAGGTTAGTAGTAACTTGATCCGAAGCTCAATGATCACCATAATGAATTTCCACTTTAATTGGTGTAGGTGCCACAGGAACAACTTCCTGTGCCCTGCTACACACTGGTTGAAGTGACGGTTCACTAACCTCGTCAAGTTCCACCACCCTCACACTCAATTCTTTAGAGAGAAACCTTTCCTCGAGAAAGGACCCGTTTCTAGAAAAAACACTTCCCTTCCGGATCTAAGATAGGAGATGTACCCAACTGTCTTGGATATCCTATGAAGATGTATTTATCCGCTTTTTGGTTCGAGCTTATCAGACTGAAACTTTTTCACATAAGCATCGCAGCCCCAAACTTTTAAGAAATGAGAGCTTAGGTTTCTCCAAATCATAGTCTATACTGTGTCATCTCAACGGAAATATGTGGTGCCCTATTTAAAGTGAATGCGGTTGTCTCTAATGCATAAGCCATAAACGATAGTGGTAATTCGATAAGAGACATCATAGTATGCACTATTTCAAAAAGGGAACGACTATGACGTTCGGACACACCATCACACTATGGTGTTCTAGGTGGCATGAACTGTGAAACAATTTCCACATTGTCTTAATTGTGTACCAAAACTCACAACTCAGATATTCATCTCTATGATCATATCGTAGACAGTTTATCCTCTTGTCATGATGATCTTTACTCTGAAATAGCTTTTCAACTTTTCAATATTTCAGACTTGTGATTCATCAAGTAAATACTCATGTATCTACTCAAATCATCAGTGAAGTAAGAACATAACGATATACACTGCGTGCCTCAGCACTCATTGGACTGCACACATCGAAAATGTATTGCATACAACAAGTTACTTTCTTGTTCCATGTGGTATGATTTTGCATGCCTCAAGTGATTTAAAATCAAGTGAGTCCAAACGATCCATCTGCATGGAGTTTCTTCATGCGTTTATACCAACAGGTATGGTTTGCATGTCTCAAACGTTTCAAAAATGAGTGAGTACAAAGATCCATCAGCATGGAGCTTCTTCATGCATTTTACACCAACATGACTCAAGCGGCAGTGCCACAAGTAAGTGGTACTATCATTATTGCTTTGTATATTTTGGCACCAATATTATGAACATGTGTAACACAACGATCGAGATTCAATAAACGATTGAAGGGAAATTATTCAAGCAAATAGAACAACTATTATTCTCTTTAAATGAATAATCATTTTGCAATAAACACGATCCAATCATGTTCATGATCAACGCAAACACCAAATAACAATTATTTAGGTTTAACACCAATCCCGATGGTAGAGGGAGCGTGCGATGTTTGATCACATCAACCTTGGAAACACTTCCAACACTTATCGTCACCTCGCCTTTAGCTAGTCTCCGTTTATTCCGTACTTCGAGTTACTAATCACTTAGCAACTCAACTGGTATCTAATACCCTCGTGCTACTAGGAGTACTAGTAAAGTACAGATCATTATCATGTATATCAAATATACTTCTGTCGACTTTGCTAGACTTCTCATCTACCAAGTATCTACGGTAGCTCCGCCTCAGTGACGGTTCTCCTCATAACAGAGCACTTAGTCTCGGGTTTGGGTTCAATCTTGGATTTCTTCATTAGAGCAACAACTGGTTTGCCGTTTCATGAAGTATCCCTTCTAGCCCTTGCCCTTCTTGAAACTAGTGGTTTTACTAACCATCAGGAATTGATGCTCCTTCTTGATTTCTACTTTCGCAGTGTCAAACATTGCGAATCGTTCAAGGATCATCATATCTACTCTTGATATGTTATATTTTATCACGAAGCTCTTGTAGCTTGGTGGCAGTGGCTTTTGGAAAACCATCACTATCTCATCTGGAAGATTAACTCCCACTTGATTCAAGTGATTGTTGTACTCAGACAATGTGAGCACATGCTCAACGATTGAGCTTTTCTCCTTTACTTTGTAGACGAAGAATCTTGTCAGAGGCCTCATACCTCTCAACAAGGGCACGAGCATGAAATCCCAATTTCATCTCTTAGAACATCTCTTATGTTCCGTGACGTTTCAAAACGTCTTCGGCGCCTTGCTTCTAAGCCATTAAGTATTATACACAGAACTATCATGTAGTACAAAACGTGTATGTCAGATGTTCGCAACATCCACAGACGATGCTCAAGGTGCAGCACACCGAGTGGTGCATTACGTACATAAGCCTTCTGCGCAGCAATGAGGACAATCCTCAGTTTTACGGACTGAGTCTGCAAAGTTGCTACTATCATCTTTCAACTGAATTTTCTCTAGGAACATATAAAAACAGTAGAGCTATAGCGCAACCTATATTATAATTTGCAAAGACCTTTTGACTATGTTCATGATAATAAGAGTTTAACTAATCAAATTACTTAATAAGCTCCCACTCAAAAAGTACATCTCTCTAGTCATTTGAGTCGTACATGATCCAAATTCACTAACTCAAGTCCGATCATCACGTGACTTGAGAATAGTTTCAGTGGTAAGCATCTCTATGCTAATCATATCAACTATACGATTCATGCTCGAACTTTTGGTCTTATGTGTTCCGAGGCCATGTCTGCACGTCCTAGGCTCGTCAAGTTTAACCCGAGTGTTCCGCGTGTGCAACTGTTTTGCACCCGTTGTATGTGAACGTTGAGTCTATCACACCCGATCATCACGTGGTGTCTCGAAACGCCGAACTGTCGCAACGGTGGACAGTCGGGGAGAACACAATTTCATATTGGAATTTTAGTGAGAGATCACCTTATAATGCTACCGTCGTTCTAAGAAAAATAAGGTGCATAAAAGGATTAGCATCACATGCAATTCAAAAGTGACATGATATGGCCATCATCTTGTGCTTCTTGATCTCCATCACTTAAGCACCGGCATGATCTTCTTGTCACCGGCGCCACACCATGACCTCCATCATCATGATCTCCATCAACGTGTGGGCATCGAGGTTGTCGTGCTATCTATGCTATTACTACTAAAGCTACGACCTAGCAATATAGTAAACGCATCTGCAAACACAAATGTTAGTTTAAAGACAACCCTATGGCTCATGTCGGTTGTCGTAGCATCGACGTGCAAGTCGATATTAACTATTACAACATGATCATCTCATACATCCAATATATCACATCACGTCATTGGCCATATCATATCACAAACATACCCTGCAAAAACAAGTTAGATGTCCTCTAATTTGTTGTTGCATGTTTTACGTGGCTGCTATTGGTATCTAGTATGATCGCATCTTACTTACACAAAAACCACAATGGAGATATGCAAATTGCTATTTAACCTCTCCAAGGACCGCCTCGGTCAAAACCAATTCAACTAAAGTTGAAGAAACATGCACCCGCCAGACATCTTTATGCAACGAGGTTGCATGTCAATCGATGAAACAAGTCTCTCGTAAGCGTACGAGTTATGTCGTTTCGGGCCGCTTCAATCCAACAATACCGCCGAATCGAGAAAAGACTAAGTAGGGCAGCAAATCAAACATCAATGCCCACAAAACCTTTTGTGTTCTACTCGAGATAACATCTACGCATGAACCTAGCTCATGATGCCACTGTTGGGGAACGTTGCATGGGAAACAAAAAAATTCCTACGCACACGAAGACCTATCATGGTGATGTCCATCTACGAGAGGAGATTAGATCCACATAACCTTGCAGATCGCTCAGCGGGAAGCGTTAAGAAACACGGTTCATGTAGTGGTACGTCTTCACGACCCGTCCCTCGAACTGTCCCATGATCCGTCCGATGAACCATATCGCGATCCGTACCACGATCCGTCCCGATCTAGCGCCGAACGGACGGCACCTCCACGTTCAGCACACGTACAGCTCGATGATGATCTTGGCCTTCTTGATCCAGCAAGCAAGATGGAGAAGTAGATGAGTTCTCCGGCAGCGTGACGACGCGCTGCGTTGGTGATGATCTATTCCTGCAGGGCTCCGCCCGAGCTCCGCAGAAATCTAATCTACATGAAGAACTACGAGGTGCAGGTATTAGTTGCATGTGGCAAAGTTGTGTCCCAAAACAGCCCTAAAACTCTAGTATATATAGGAGGAGCCAAGGGGTGGGGCAAAGCCCCAGGGAGCCGGCCAAGGAAGCCTCCTTGGGTCGACTGACTTGGGAAAGGGAAGAGTCCTTCTCCAATCCCAGTTGGATTAGGACTCCTTCCTTATTTTCCCACCTCTTTTGGAACTTCCACTTTTTCCTCATGGGCTTTCCTTGGATGACTTTGTCAGCCCATTATACCTTATTTTACATCCAATAAACCCATGTGGGCCCCTTGGGGCGTGGTGGGCCCATCCAGTGGGCCCCTGGAACCCATTCGCCACTCCCGGTACACTTCCGGCAATGCCCGAAAACCTTCCGGATTCCAAACACCAACTTCCTATATATCAATCTTCGTTTGCGAAACATTTCGGAAACCCTCATGACGTCCGTGATCTCATCCGGGACTCCGAACAACCTTCGGTCACCAATACATATAACTCAACTATATTAAAACATCATCGAACCTTAAGTGTGCACACCCTGCGGGTTTGAGAACTATGTAGACATGACCTGAGACACTTCTCGGTCAATGTCCAATAGCGGGACCTGGATGCCCATATTGGATCCTACATACTCTACGAAGATCTTATCGGTTGAACCTCTGTGCCAAGGATTCATATTATCCCGTATAACATTCCCTTTGTCCTTCGGTATGTTACTTGCCCGAGATTTGGTCGTCGGTATCCCTATACCTATTTCAATCTCGTTACCGGCAAGTCTCTTTACTCATTCCGTAATACAAGATCCCGCGACTCACACTTGATTCACATTGCTTGTAAGGCCTATATGTGATGTTGTATTACCAAGTGGGCCCCGAGATACCTCTCTGTCACATGGAGTGAGAAATCCCAGTCTTGATCCATGCTAACTCAACGGGCACCTTCGGAGATACCTGTAGAGCACCTTTATAGTTACCCAGTAACGTTGTGACGTTTTATACACACAAGGTATTCCTCATGTGTCAGTGAGTTACATCATCTCATGGTCATAGGAATGAATACTTGACACGTAGAAAACAATAGCAACAAAATAACGCGATCACATGCTAAGTTTACAATTTGGGTCTTGTCCAACACATGATTCTCCTAATGATGTGATCTCATTATCAAGTGACAACACTTGTCTATGGTCAGGAAACCTTGACCATCTTTGATCTACGAGCTAGTCAAATAGAGGCTTACTAGGGAAAGTATTTTGTCTATGTATCCACACATGGATTTGTGTTTCCAATCAATAAAATTATAGCATGGATAATAAACGATTATCATGAACAAAAAAATATAATAATAACATTTTTTTTTGCCTCTAGGTCATATTTCCAACAATCCTGCCACCTAGGATTTTGGCGATAACCCAACCGCGACCACGACCGTCTCCACGCTGGCTGGGTCCTTTAGCGGTTGGGGTGAAGCGTACGCAGAGTTGTACTCGCGTTGCGCGGCCTCCATCCGACGCTTGGTGGTGGCAAGGGCGCCCTCCGCCAGTAGTTGTTTGCGAGCTTCCTCCAGCTTAGACCTTGCCATTGCTGTGTTCGCCGTAGTGGCGGTGGGAGTACTCAGCCCGGCAAGGGTGACATGATGCGGGTCGGAAGGGCCTGGAGGGGTCTCAACTACATCCACTGCGGCCTTGCCGCGGACCAAGCTGGAGCTATTGCCAGCAACTATCACCTCCATTAGATTGGAGGGAATGGTAGTGTCGGCGTTTACTCACAACATAAGCCATGGGTAGGCTAAAGATGGTGGGAACCGAAGTGGCACCGGAGGGCACTGTGAACGAGGATGGGACAAGCATGGAACGCATGATGTACCCAGGTTCAGGGCTCTCCATAGAGATAACACCCCTAATCCTGCCGGAGTGTATGATGTATGAATGGGACGACAGAATGCTCCTCGAGCTATATTGCGGAGGAGGAAGAAGGACCTGCCGGCTGGCGTCTACCTCTAATATGTGGTGTGTGTGTGTGTGCTAAGTTGACCGACCCTCTGCATGGAGGGGGCGGGGGGTTTTATAGACGAACCCACCGAACTATAATATGGATAAAAGTACAAGAGTGGGACCCGGATGGCAGCCTCGCCGGCTGGCCAGGGGAGCCACGGGTTCTTGTCTTGTCGCTGGAGGGGCCCGCTAGCTGCGAGGTCCCGTCTGGCTATGGGACCCGTCGGCTAGCCAATAAGGCTCTCGCGTAAATTTGATGCACGACACGTGTGGTACGTCCAGCGTCGTCCAACGAGAATCGTCATGGGCAGGCAGTACGGCCGTCTCCACAGTTCCCACGCCGACTGTAGTAATGGAGTAGGTGCTTGACGGGCCGACACTGTGCAGGGTGATGGATCGGAGATGGAGGAGGTCAGCGGCGTGGCCGCCAATGCTGTACCGGTCATGCACCCCGATCCAGTACCTTTGCTGACGTGTAGCCACCTAGTCGGCTAGCCGCTTGACTAGCCGGCCTGATATGACTTGTGCTCCCTAGACGACTAGCCGCTTGACTAGCCAGCCTGAGCACAGCCGCCTCGCCCCTAGCCGGCTGGCTTGGCCTAGGCGGCCAGGGGGAGGTAGCCGTCTCGCCTCTAGCTGGCAGGTGCTTCCTGGCCGGCCAGAGAGTTGGTCGTCTCGCCGCCAGCCGACAGGTGCTTCCTAGTCGGCTAGGGGGACTTGTACTTTGCAGAATGGTTCTTGCAATTCCTTCTTGGTTGAAGGCAAAGAAGTAGGCTGGATGAGCCTACCCCGGGGTTATCCCCCCGACAGTAGTCCTCGAAGCTGGGGAGGCCCGCCACCTTGGAGCGGGTGGCCTTGCCGGCTTAAGTTGTTTTGCTGTTGGATTCCTACCGCCGCCTGCGGCAGGGGATGCAGGCTGGCTTCATAGCGACGCCTCGGCTTTGTCGTAGGTCACGGAAATCGCGCCACGTGCCAGGCCCGGCCTGACGTGATGACGGATTGTTTAGATGACGGGACTGGGCCAGAGCCGTGGGTCCGGCCACAACGCCCCCTCAGCCCCCGCGTGGAGGATCCTCTATGGATTTACTCCATGACGGTTGGGTTTCGGTAGTCGTAAAAGCCTCCGTATAATCGGAGATAATGGGACCGGTCCGCACCGGATCCCCTCCCCACGATCCTTCGGAGGGTTTAAATTGGGTGCGGGGGTACCGAGGAGGCCATTCACCCCCTTCTCGCCCCACACTCGCGCTCCCTCCTTCCCTGAGCCCAAAGAAAGAGAGAGTCTCGTCTTTGTCTTCGTCTTTGCCACCGCGCAGACCGTCACCTCTCCTTCGAGCTCTCGCCGCTCACCACAGCGACATCTGCGCCGAGCACATTGACGCGCTCCTCCATCGCAGAATGCTTCCTCCAGCCTCCCTTGTGACCGTGCGGATCCCCGGAGCCGAGAATGCCCTAACGCCGCAGGAGGGAGAAGTAGTCGTGTTTGACGAACACTTCTACCGAGGCTTCGGGCTCCCGGCGAGCACCTTCTTCACCAACTTCCTCACCTTCTTCGGCTTACAGCCGCACCATCTGGCACCGAACGCCATCCTTCAGCTCGCCTCGTTAGTCGTCCTGTGAGAGGGGTTTCTGGGGATCGAGCCCCGCCCCGATCTCTGGCAAAGCTTGTTCTTCTTCAAGAAACAGTCCATTAAGATGGACAAGGCCGAGGTGGAGAAGCTTGATGGCCCATGCCCGATGACCCCATGCAGCACGACACTGGTGCATCACCGGACGAAGAGTGGCTTCCCCTAGATGCCGCTCCAATACTACATCAAACAGTGGCAGAGGGGCTTCTTCTATGTCAAGAATGCTAGCCCCATCCGCGAAGCCATCAACATGCCCCTCTTCACCATCGAGCCTCCGACGACAAAGAAGAACTGGCAAGCCAAGTACCTCAAGCCGGTTCCTGAGGTAGCGCAGATAGGCGTCTACCTCGACAGCCTGAAAGCTCGCGGCCTCGTTGGCCGCGATCTACTTACCACCATGATGACCCGCCGGATCCTGCCTCTGCAGAGGCGTCCTCATCTCATATGCCAGATGAGCGGCCGGCACGATCCTTGCCGGCTCTCCACCAAAAATTTCCATCCTGGTGCAGTGGCGAAGAACGTGAACCAGATCTCCTCCGCTAACATGGATGAAGGAGGAGACTGGGAATGGGGGCAGGTCCCTTACGACAGGAACCATCCTTCCCCAATGGTGAGTGTCTTCATGGATCTGGTATTTCTTTGTGTTTTGAAACAGTTGTTTCTTCTCGTTATGTCGGCTGACAACTCTGTTGCATCAGCTGTTTGAGAAGCTGCAAGGGCTCACCCCGCCTGCTCCCGATGTGGAGACATTGGACCCCTCGGAGATTGAGGACGAGGGGATGATCAAGCCGTGGGACACCGTCTCGGAGGAGGCGCTGGAGTCAGAAGGCTCCAAGCCGTCTGGTGAGCACCTGAGGCCTCCCCTTGTTGACTGGAAGGATGATGACGAGACGCCACCATCTTTATATGATGCAGCCTTCGCGGAGGATGCTGAGGAGGTGGAGGAAGTCACCAGCCCTCCCCTGACCCGAGGCCGCCGCTACGCTGGCGAGACGGCCGTGCCTGGCGAGTCGGCCAAGAACAAGGGCAAGGGTGCCACAGGCTCCAAGCCGGCCTCCAAATGCACCGCGCGTGGACCTCCAGCCAGAGGGTGAGCAGGTGGCGCCAAGAAGCGTCGAGTCGGCGCCAAGAAGCGTCGAGTCGGCGCCAAGAAGCGCCGAGCCGGCGCCAGCAGGAAGCAGGTGACCGTCGTGGCAGGGTAAGAATCCTTCGTTGTTCTCTTTTGTTTTGCCGAATGAGGATGGGTTCCTCAAATCGTGCCTGGCAGGGAGGCAGAAGACGTGGAGGAAGAGACCGCCTCCTCCGCCGAACGAGCCGGCTGCGCCGCGGCTGAAACTGCCCAGAAGGCTCTAGATGATCAATCCGCCCTTCGCTGGGAAGTGGCAGCGAAGAAGATGGCCGCGGGCCAATCTCACCCTAGCCGGGCTGAGAAGCCCAAGGAGAAGCGCACGAAGGCTAGACATGAACCCTCCAGGCGAACTCGCGTGGAGGAGCCAGCTAGCGAGGCGGCTAGCCATGTAGCCGACCTGATGTGAACTTCGGCCATGGGCAAAATGCTTTTGAATGTATGTATTCTGCATTAAATTCGTAATACCATGCGTGTTGCCTTGTATTTTCATATTTTGATTCCTACTTGACTTCTTTTTCTCCAACCCCTTTACTCCCTCTAGCATCTACCCCGCCGGCCCAACAGCCGAGAGCCGGTCTTTCACTGGGTCGAGGCTTCTGCCTTTGAGAATATTGGACTTTGATTTTTCGAAGCCATCAAGACATGAAGACTCAAACACAAGCCAGCAAAGACCGACTAGAATAATAATATCACAAAAAAGGAACGAACCAACCCGAGCCGGCAACCCTTTTTGTATTTGAACTTTTCATGCACCCAGCCTTACCTGGTGCCGCCTCCTTAGCCGGACAGCCGGGAGCCGGTCTGTAGCTGTTATGAGACGGCCAGGGTTCGACCCGAGGTACACTATATGTTCTTCTAAAACTAAGGAAATCATTTGGGCCGGCTAGCGAGCCCCCGAGCCCGTTAGAGCCAGACCAAGGGACTCACAGAATGAGTGAAGACTCTGGTTATGAATCCAAAAGAGGCATGCTCCAAGCCTCGGCTTGAAACACCCATTGCATTCATTGCAAATCCCGAAGAGGGAGAAAGATACATAGGTGCATGCTCTTTCTATTTTTCTTACTTGCCTTCTAGCAATAGAACGGGCGAACCAACACCGCGTTCAATGGACGCTCCGTCTCCTGGCCGGTGTTGTCTCTCTTGCGCTTCCTTGGCTTCTGGGCATCGATCAGGTAGTATGCATTGTTATGCAATGCCCTGCTGATGATGAAGGGTCCCTCCCATGAGAGCTTGTGCTGGCCGGCTGTTCACTGGATACTTCTGAGCACAAAGTCCCTCTCTCTAAAAGAGAGGGGCTTGATCTTCTTGCTGTGGTAGTATCTCAGCTTCTGTTGATAAATGGCCGTTAGGCTCAAGGCTAGATCCCGTGCCTCCTCGAGCAGACCGACGCCGTCTTCTCTTGACTCCATCGCTTCTGTTTCTTTGTATAAGGTGACCCGAGGCGAGTCGAACTCGACATCCGTAGGGATGATAGTCTCGGACCCATATACCAGAAAGAATGGGGTGAATCCGCTTGACCGGTTGGGCGTGGTGCAGAAGCTCCACAACCCTGCCGGCAGCTCTTCGATCCAGCATTCAGCTAACCTGACGAGTGGTGCCACCATTCTTGGTTTGATGCCGTCCAGGATCAGGCCGTTAGCCCTCTCTACCTGGCCGTTGGACTGGGGGTGTGCCACCGACGCCAAGTCGAGCCGGATGCCTTCCTTGGAGCAGTAGAGTGCCAAAGCACCCTTGGCGAAGTTGGTGCCGTTGTCGGTGATGATGCTGTGGAGTACGCCGTATCGCACAGCAATGTCATTTATGAACCAGACGACCGTGGGGCCGTCAAGCTTCTTGATGGGCCTAGCCTCGATCCACTTGGTAAATTTATCGATTGCTACCAAGAGATGAGTCATGCCGCCTCGAGCGGTCTTGAATGGTCCCACCATGTCCAACCCCCAGACGGCGAATGGCCATGACAAGGGGATGGTTTTGAGGGTTGAAGGTGGCATGTGGCTCTACGCGCCAAAGCGTTGGCAACCCTCGCATTTGTTGACCATGTCCACAGCCTCCTCGAGGGCCGTGGGCCAGTAGAATCCATGTCGGAATGCCTTGGCCACTAGGGTTCTAGAGGCGGCATGATGCCCGCACTCCCCCTGGTGATAGTCTCCGAGGATCTCCTGCCCCTTTTCTGATTTGACGCAGCGCCGGAACACCTTGGTCACGCTACGCCGAACCAGCTCACGATAGATGATGCCATAGGCCGCTGATCTGCGCTGAATCTTCCTTGCCTCCGCCTCATCTTGAGGAAGCTCGCCGCAAATAAGGAAGGTTAAGATGGGTTGATCCAACGACGGAGCCGACACAAGGACTGGCTCCATCTCGGCCTGAGTGTCAGGGGCTTCTGCAGCCCCCGCGCTTGATGAAGCAGCCGCAGGCTCGAGACTCTCTATCTCTGATGCCGTTGTGGCAGCCAGCTCGCCGTCTACCTCCATGACGTCGACCCACTTGGTGTCGAGATGACAGGAATCGAGTCTTGGCGAAGCTGGATTTGTTGGTGTAGCCGGCGAAGTAGTTGTGGCCAGCGAAGTAGTTGTAGCCGGCGCAACAATTGGAGTCGGCAGAGCCAGTGTAGCCGGCACAGCTGGCGTAGCCGACGGCGCTTGTACTGAGGGATCAGCCGCAACAAAAATGGATGCTGACTCTAGAGACGGCTTGATGGATGGCTTGTGCAACTGTTCGAGGGAGACGCCGACTGGAATTGCTTGTCTTCTAGAGTCAATCTTGGCCAATGTGTTAGCCGCCTCGTTGTCCGCCCTGGGACGTGGTGAAACTCGCATCCCTCGAAAGGGCCACTGAGCTACGGGATGAGGAAGCGATAGCTCGCCATGTTGGCGTCCCTGGCGTCCCATTCGCCAGAGACTTGCTGCACCACGAGGTCCGGGTCGCCGAAGCAAAGGAGCCTCTGGATCCCAATCTCCTTGGCAAGTCGTAGGCCATGAGCGAGCGCTTCGTACTCGGCGACGTTTTTGAAGGCGGCGAAGTGAATCTGGAGAGCATACTTGAGTTGGTCTCCTTTCGTAGACGTCAAGACAATACCGGCTCCCAGACCAGTTCGCATCTTCGAGCCGTCGAAGTGGATCCGCCAATCAGTGGAATCTTGAGGCGGCGGCTGAAATTGGGTTTCAGTCTAGTCGACAAGGAAGTCGGCCACTACCTGAGACTTGATGGCAGTGCAAGCCTCATAGCGAATGTCGTGGTCGGCCATGGAGATGGACCACTTGGCAATCCGGGCGGTCGAATCACGGTTTCCCATGATTTTTGAAAGTGGAGCAGTGCTCAGCACAGTGATGGCATGCTGTTGGAAGTATTGCTTCAACTTCTTTGAGGCAAGGTAAACAATACAAAGCTTGCACATATCTGATCATCTTGATCACATGCGGGCTCAGTGGATCACCTTCCTTCAGCTTACAATCCATCAAGGATTGCCAAATGTTGAACCTTTCGGTCCTAGCCTACACCTAAAATATGATCTTGAGACTCCCGATCATATTGAAAGCCGCAACGCCTTCGAAATGTTGTTGCAAATCGGGCTCCATACAAGCCAGCAAAGGCAGCTGATCTCGTTCTATTCGTCAACGAGTTTATGGTAGGCATTATTGGTTGTCCCATAAGCATTATCGGCAGGTACCTCGAAGTGGATCCTCTAGAACATGTTCCTTTTATCATGCTTCAGAACAATTCTCAGATTTTCATACAAGGTGGTAAAGTTTGTTCCATTTAGTTTATCCTTTTCTAGAATTGACTTCAATGCAAAGTTTTGAGCAGGTGGTGTCATTGATCTACAACAGAAAATATGCAATCACTAAGAAATGTGTTTATGTAGAGTAATCCAAGCGTTAAATAGAACTACTCCCACAGAAGTCGGCGTCCCTCCGCAAATCTCACTGATTCAGGATTTGTCTAGCGATCTCACACCCTGTTTTTCAATCCAAGTTTTCTGTGTTGCAAAAATCAGAGCTTGTTAAAACTTTTTCAAATAATGTTGTGAGTTCTATGTCAGCCATTGTTTGAGTGTATGCTTGCTTGTTTGATGACTCAAACCCATGAAAAACTTATTATTTTGCTCTCTTCAAAACC
The DNA here is from genome assembly GCF_904849725.1 of Hordeum vulgare subsp. vulgare. Taxonomy (NCBI): domain Eukaryota; kingdom Viridiplantae; phylum Streptophyta; class Magnoliopsida; order Poales; family Poaceae; genus Hordeum; species Hordeum vulgare. The sequence continues at coordinate 150,961,293 of NC_058519.1, read as the reverse complement.
CCTTTTTCCTTTATATCAAGATCACCTTCATCATGTTGGGATACACTACTAGCTCATGAAGAAAAGTGACACTTCCAACAAAAGTTGGTGATCTGATCCAAATATTACTTTCATTCATTAAAAACATAAATTGGTGATTTAAAATATTATTTTCCTATTTTATATCTATGTCTATTTCAAAGGCCAGTAATGATATTTCCACAAGGAAAATTACTTTCCTGCCTTAGAAAATTCTGAGTAAATTCATGGAAGCTCAGAAGGACATATATTTTCCATAAATAAGATTTTCAATCCTATTGTATATTAATATTATTTGAGTAAAATCCTAAAAACCATTCCTGTCTGTTTTAGCTTTTTGAGATGTTTCCAAAGGAAATTATCTCAGTAAATTCCCATAAAATTACAGGAGCCCTCCCAAACCATATTAGGTGCTCACCTAAAATCTCAACTTGATCCAAGGTGGGGAAGTGGACTTAAAGAGCCCAAAACCCTCTCTGTCCAGAGTAGAGTTGCAACAACTCTACATTGCAAAGTTTCTCCAGTAGAGCTGAAACTTTACACACGTGTTTAACACCCCAAATGAGGACTCCACACCAAAAATGGGATTTGTGAGACTCTGTTTGGCCACACTTCCTTTGTAAAGGACAGTACTGGTCATTTTGAGACATTTTCAAGTTTGCAAAGCCAAACTTGTTCAATGGAGCTCAGATTTGGTGGAACCCCATATTTTTACCCCAAGACCAAACCTGTTAAGTTTCACTTACAGTGGTGGAGTGGAAGCATCCCAAGTCACTGTCGAACATCTACTGACAGGAAGGTAAAAACCTTCCTAGCCATTGTTTTACCCAATGTCAAGGCCCCAAACTTGGTGGGTTAGAGCACCAAAACACCCTGAGCACCCAGTCAATCAGCCCCTCCCCAACTCCAAGCACAAGTGATAAGAACTCCAATTTGAGCTGTAGGGCAGTACTGGCAACACTAGTGTTCCTTGCTCCCTTGACCAGCTCGAGCTCCCACTAAACCACAACGGCTGGGCACACTCCCAGCAACACTCAGGACATGGAGGACACGTCCCAAGTGCCCCAGAGCGAGCCAGCATACCGTGGCATGCCAAAACTGTGCTTTGGGCGCGCTACAGAGAGCCACCCGCAAGGGGCCGACGCTCCGGCCTGTCCCAGCCTCCCCAGTCCTGTCCAAGCGCTCCCCCGACAACCATTCAGTGCAAAGCTACCCCCAGGGACCCTCTCCCCCTCGCGCAAGAGCTCAGGCGACGCGTGCCCGTGCGCGCCCGATGCGGCCGAGCATGCACGGTCGCTGCAGCTCGTCCCCACTCGCTTTTCTCTGCGACCGTTGCACCAGGAGGCCCTAAACCACGTCCCGAACCCGTGGTTTCGCGGCCAGCACCTCACTGTGCTTGCACGCGTGCCACGGTGAGTCACCGGCGCGCCCGAGTCGAGTCACCATCGTTGGCCTATAAATAGGTCCCCCCGGCACTCCAGCACCATCCAAGCAGCTTCAGCACAACCAGTAGACACTCCCTAGCCGCCCAATCGAGCTCGCAGAGCTCCGGTATTCGAGATCGACCGAGGCCCCTCCGCCTACACGTCGATCTCCGGCTACACGTCGGCTCCTGCGCTGCCTGACCTCTCATTAGACTCCCCTTGACACCAGGAACGTTTCCCTAACTCTCCCGAGCGAATCCATACCACTGGCCCCTAGTTCAACACGAACCCGAAACCCTTCCGCCACGAGCACCTCGTCGCCGGCGACCCAGCCACCTCCGGTGACGTCCCGACCATGAGCAGGTGGGCGGAGGCACGAGGAACCCGTTCCCGTTCCTAGCTAGGCCCGAGGACAACGGCAGCCTCGCCGGCGTCCATCTCCACCTCTCTGGCTGGAGGTAGGAGAAGGACCCGACAGGTGGAGCCCACTTGTCGGTGTCCTGGGGCAGCCAGCGCGCGTAGCCGCTGACGCTGACCCCAGGGGCCCGCAGGTCAGGTTTGAACCTGGCCCGCGCACGCGTGGTGGCCAGGCCTGCTGGCTGGGTCGGCTGGATCTGTTTCCCCTGGCCTTTTTCTTTTGTTTTAATCCAGCAAACTAAATGATTTTTATAAAAAGATTTAGCCAGTAGAAAAATATAATTCTTCCACCAGTATTTTTCTAAAAATGAGTAGTATTTGATTCTGTAATAGTTGACATTTATCAAAAACAGAAACTATTTTGGTGTAATAAAATGATATTAAAAAGCACTTGTTTGCTTCTGTTTGCTTTTAAATAAATATGCTTAGCTAATAAAACAATAAGAAACATTTCTCAAAATAATATCCTGAATTTATTCAAGCCTTGCAACATTTTTAAAAGCACTTTGTGATCTGTTTTAGTGAGAGCTAGTATTTATTTATTCCTTTCTCGACGGTAGAGTTACCGAGTGACGGAGGATCCGGAGCGGAAGACCTCGAACACCCCGGATAGCTAGTTGACCAAGGCAAGCAGCCCTTTTTGCCATGACTGAAGTATATAAAATGATGGCTGCTAGAATAGCAAGTATTTTCCGTTGCATGTGATCATGATGCCGGTTCATCATTGATGTGATGGTACCGAAGGCTTCTTCGAAGCACTTGCATTGATAGAAGTGATATTCACATGGCTCCTCGCAGCACAAACATGATGAGCTGACCCTACCATCTACGAGGATCATGCTACTTTCATGTTGACTAGTAAAGTAGAATCACTGCATTGAACTTGACCCTACCCCGTGAGGGTCATGTCATACCATGTTGACAAGTAATAATAAGAGCATATTATCATGAGCATAATGATGAGTTAAATAAAGAGTTTATGAAAACCCCGTCGGGTGCCACTAATGCCCGAGGGTGATGATGAGTTGGTGATCACTTTTGGTGAAGTGATGCACCGGTGATTTTGGTGTGAGTATGGTTTCAGAAATGGATTAGATTTATGATGTGTCGACCGTCCCAACCTTACCCAGTACGACCACGATACCCCTTTATGGGACAGGGCTTTGTTGATTATTCTAGTCGGTGCTAGCAAAGAGCCACATTACTAGTGGCGGGAGTGATCGGTGTCAGTCTTGTGATGGGGTCGTGCCAGGTAGGACGACTATGCCATTATTATGAGTTCCAGGCACACCGTTGGTCCCTGCATGGTTGATACAGTCCAGAGTCGGTGCTCGTAAGACGTACAACATGTGGGCTGGGTACCAATCGAGTGGATCTCTTTGTCTAGTATCGTCAGGGGAAAGATGATGATCGGGTACTTACCTCGGGTATATATGATATACCGCGAGTCGTGCATGACACGGAAGTATTTCGTTTCTCGTGGGTCCAGCGTACTACCTCTGCAGAGTGTAAACTATTCGAATAGCCGTGTCCACGGTCAAGGACAGTTGGGTGGTGCTGCTTAAGCTACGTCCTGAGTTTCCGCATAAACCAAGTGTGTGAGCGTGCTGTTAAAAAGGTGTTGTTATAATCATGATAATAATATGATCAAGTTCGGTGACTTGACATATAGCGTAAACCCGGATGGTTTAGCCCTCATTAATGTCTTGAGGATATGACAAGTCCGATGACTTGGCATATAGGGTGAACCCGGATGGCTCAAACCTTGACAAATATGTCAATATCTGTAACCTGTTCTTCAAAAGTAGTTCTTTAACTTGTTGCACATACTTGATCATACCACCACTAAAGATAACTGTTACTGTTATTCCTTATCATATTCATATCATGGGCTGTTTGCGAGTACATTCAAAGTACTCATTGGCTTGCCACACGTTATGTTATTGACCAGACATGGAACGACCGGAGTTTGGCGATAAGTACACCGTCGGAGATGGACCTGCGATCTAGGACGCTTCCAAGTTAGAATGCTTGTCGGTGTAGGCTTGATGGCATGGGCACCGCTTAGCCCTTACAAGTTTCCGCTACTCGATGTATCCGTTTTATTTGGCTTTAGGCCTTGCTCTTGAACCCGACCTTCTGGTCATTTGATGTAATAATTCGGTACTTGGATGTAAGACTCTATTATTCAGTATCTATGTTCAGTGAACATTGATCCTTGGGGTCACTGGGCACGGCGAACTCGACTTGCTAGTCGGGGTCCCCACAGAACTGGTATCAGAGCCATCCTGACTATAGGAAGCCTTAGATAGCGAGGACGTTAACCCAGAACGTTAGGACGCCAGCCTTGCACAAGATTCTTGCACATACAACCTCCTGACTTCTCTCCTATGCCTTGTAGATGGCTGCCGTACCTGAGACGCTTCTGGAGACCGGCTTTCCACTACTTCTATTGGATTGTCTCGAGAAGTGCCACGTATGACGCACGCCCATCTTCCTCTACCACGAGCACTGGGTCAACGCCGACACCAAGGAATATCACGTGGACATGTTAGTGAAGGCTAATGACTCCCCGTCTAGTTGGTTCTTCGAAGGACCACAGATGGGAGAGCTGATGTTGGCAGTGGAGACGGCTGCATGAGAGGCGCTCGTGCAACTCCGCAGCATCCTCCCTGAGATGGCTAATGAGCCTGTCACTCGTCATCTACCTTTCATTAAGGAAGGAGTGGATGGGAGCTGGACACTCACCCAAGCCATGGAGGATGGGATGCCACTAAGGTTTCAGACCTACTTCAATCTCTCGTCAGACACACTGACACACTTCCTGGTTAAGGAATCAGTCAAGCTTCGCCAGGAGCTGCATCAAGTCAAAGGCCTACTCCACACTGAGAAGATGCAGAACCGCAAAGTAAAGAAGGCAGGCGCACCTGAAGGGAGGGCAACTGTTGCCACTAGGGGTGGTGTGTTACCCATCCAGGCAGTCCCTCTTCGAAGTCGCCGCCTGACAGCGGAAGAGTACAATGAGATCTTCGCCGCCTCACCCAAGAGACGCCGAGATGTACGTATTCTTTCTTCCACTCCTATAAAGGAAGAGGATGTTGATGAACATGAGGATCCTGCTGATTCCGCCTTTGAGACCGAGCAATCCGCCGCGTAGGTTTCGCGTAGGCGATTCGGAGTACCCCAAGTATAGGTTATCCATGTCTCCGTTTTTAATTTGCGTATGTGTGCTCGATGTAAGTCACCTATTTCCTTGGGCAGCCTGTAGGTGACTACGTCACCTAGTTGTCATGAATGCAATTTCCAGTTTGTCAAAAACTTTGGTTTTAAAGACTTGGCACATGCACGTATTGGACCCCCTCTTACTAGGAGCAAATTCTTGTACTCCCGAGCAAGGTGGCATTTTGACCTGTCTGTTTCTATGACAGAATACTGAACGCAACCCGCAACAGCACCTTTGGCAACCCCGGCGCCGGCTCCTCAGGGACGCCGTAGGGAACCGAAGGAGAAGCTCATGCTGGAGGTCACCACGAGCAGCCTAGAGACCTTCCGCCACCGCCTCCTCCTGAGAACTTGACGATGGCTCAGTTCCTTCAAGCTCTTCGAGAGGAGCGTCACGCCAGCAATGCCGCTATCCAGCAGCTGACCCAAGTCCTGGTGGACAACCCGCCGCGGAATGAGTATGGCGGTGGTCGCTCTAGTCTTTCTGAGTTCATGCGGACTACGCCCCCCATATTCACGGAGTCGACTGAACCCCTGGACGCCGATGACTAGATTCGCACCATTGAAGATCTCCTTGCGCTGGTCAAGTGCACCAATGATCATGAGAAGGTCCTTTATGCTTCTCACTGTCTCGGAGGCACCACTAGGGCATGGTGGGATGGATTCCAGATCATGCGGGGTAGGGCAAGTCATCACGTGGGAGATGTTCAAGGAAGGATTTCGCGCGACTCACATTCCGCCTGGACTGATGACCATTAAGAAGCGGGAATTCTGAGCCTTGAGGCAAGGCAGTGGAACTGTTAAGGAGTACCTGCAGAAGTTTAATCTCTTGTCGAGGTACGTGCCTGAAGATGTTAGCACTGAGGCCGCTAAGGTGGAACGCTTCATGGAAGGGTTACAGCAGTCCCTGCAATACGAGCTGGTGGTTTGCGACTGCCAGACTTTCAGCGAGTTGGTTAACAAAGCGCTTATGCTGGAAGACAAGCGTCGTGCGATGGACGACACCCGCAAGCGCAAACTGATAGGCAGTGGAGGACCCGGTAACGCAAGACCAAGACCGTGGCAGTCAGCACCTGCAAGACCCAACTATCAGCAGCAACGGTACAAGTACCCGGAGTTCCACCAGAATTATCAGCCTCAACAGCAAGTCAAGCTAGTAGTCAAACCGCCGAACAACGTTGGAGTCAAGACCAAACCTCCGGGGCAAGTCACCTCCTTTGGGTGTGGTCAGACTGGGCACTATTCCAAGCAGTGCCCCAACAAGAAGCCCGAAGCACCGTGTCCCAATGCACCCAACCCCGGTCAAGGTGCACCAGGGAGGAACCAGCCCCCCCCCCCCCCCCCGCAACCAACAGTTCAATGGTAGGGACCGGATCAATCACATCACTGCAGAAGAAGCACACGAAGACCCGGACTGCATTCTGGGCACGTTCCTCGTCAACTCAACTCCAGCAACAGTGTTGTTTGATTGTGGTGCCTCGCATTCTTTTGTTACTCAAGGGTTTGCGAAAAAATGTGGTTTAAAACCCACTTCACTCCGCGGGCAGATGGCAATCCAAACCCCGGGAGCAGTATTAAGGACCAACCTAGGATGTAGAAGGGTCGAGATAGTTATCAATGGGACGAGTTTCGTGGCAGACCTCATTGTGCTTAAATCACAAGGTGTGGAAGTAATCCTCGGTATGGATTGGCGGGCCAAGCAGCAGAGTCTTTTGGACTATGCCAACAGGGCCATCACCATGATAAGCAACCAAGGGGTCAAGGTCAAGTTCGTCTCCGAGCCAGTATCGGCTCACGCACCTCGAGTCAACAGTCTCTCCGAAGTAGAGCTTGATCGAGTGCCTATAGTCTGTGAATACCCGGACGTCTTTCCTGACGAGCTACCCGGAATGCCTCCTGACCGAGACATTGAGTTCATCATTGAGCTTATGCCCGGATCGAGGCCTATTTATAAAAAGCCTTACAGGATGGGTTCCGAGGAGTTGGCCGAGCTGAAGAAGCAGCTGGATGAGCAACTCAAGAAAGGGTTCATTCGTCCGAGTGCGTCACCTTGGGGATCACCTGTTCTGTTTGTTTCAGAGAAGGATGGTACCATTCGACTCTGCGTCGACTACCATTCCCTTAATGAAGTCACAATTAAGAACAAGTACCCACTCCCCAAGATCGAAGACCTGTTTGACCAGTTAAACAGGGCCAGGGTATTTTCCAAGATCGATCTCCGATCGGGATACTACCAGTTGAAGATCCGACGCGAAGATATACCCAAGACTGCATTCGTGACCCGGTACGGTCTATATGAATGCACGGTCATGCCCTTCGGTTTGACGAATGCCCCAGCCTACTTCATGTACCTCATGAACAAGGTCTTCATGGAATATTTGGACAAGTTTGTCGTCGTGTTCATCAAAGACATACTAATCTTCTCCATGTCCGAAGAAGAGCATGAGCAACACCTGAGGCTAGTTCTGGGAAAGCTTCGAGAGCACCAACTTTACGCCAAATTCAGCAAGTGTCACTTCTGGCTAAACGAAGTTGGATTTCTGGGTCATACCCTCACGGCATGCGGTTTGGCCGTAGATCAGTCCAAGATTACTACAGTGGCCAACTGGGAATCACCCAAGGACGTGAAGGATGTCAGGAGTTTCCTCGGGCTCGCGGGATACTACCGCAAGTTTGTCAAAGGATTCTCCAGCATCGCTCGACCTATGACTCAACTCTTGAAGAAAGGCCGGAAGTTCAAGTGGAGACCGGCGTGTGAAGCAAGCTTCCAGGAGTTGAAGAAGAGGCTAACTACCGCCCCGGTGTTGGCTACTCTGGACATCAACAAGGAATTCGTGATATATTGTGATGCCTCGGGAACTGGGCTCGGTGGAGTCCTGATGCAAGATGGCAGGGTCGTGGCGTACTTGTCACGGCAACTGCGACCGCATGAGGAGAACTACGCCACCCATGATCTCGAGCTAGCAGCTGTAGTGCATGCTCTGAAGACGTGGCGACATTACCTTCTCAGAAAGCGATGCGAGATATATACAGACCACAAGAGTCTGAAATACATCTTCACCCAGAGGGAGCTGAATATGAGACAGCGGAGATGGCTTGAGTTAATCAAGGATTACGACCTCAGCATTCAGTACCATCCCGGCAAGGCGAACGTGGTAGCCGATGCCTTGAGCCAGAAGGCAGGCTCCTTGAACATCACACTCAAGGAAAGGTTACCCATCGTGTGTGAAGAGATGGAGGGCTTAGGACTTGAGATAGTCGAACCAGGGTACCTGGCCAACCTCGAAGTCAAGCCTACTCTGGCAGACGACATGAAGGAAGCCCAGAAGGGGCACAAGAGTATCGAAGGCCTCAAGAGGAAGGTGCGAGAAGGCAAAGCCACAGGATTCTCAATTGATGAGCAAGGAGTATTGTGGTACGGGAAGCGCTTATGCGTACCCAACAAGGCCGAGCTTAAGGACTTGATCCTGCACGAGGCACATGACACACCGTACTCTATCCATCCAGGTGGTACCAAGATGTACCAAGACATCCGAGAACGATTCTGGTGGCATGGCATGAAGAGGGAAATTGGCTCCTATGTCGCTAAATGCGATGTATGTCAGCGAGTCAAGGCTGAACACCAGCGACCCGCTGGATTACTGCAACCTCTTCAAGTGCCGGAATGGAAGTGGGATGTAGTCGGCATGGACTTCATCACCGGGTTGCCCCGGTCGAATAAGGGACATAACTCCATTTGGGTCATAGTTGATCATTTGACGAAGGTGGCCCATTTCATCCCCGTTAACACCACTTACGATGGCAGCCAGCTGGCCAGTCTGTACATTCATCGAGTGGTGAGTCTCGATGGAGTTCCCAAAGAGATCGTGTCCTACCGCGGCACGCAGTTCACCTCAAGATTCTGTAAGAAGTTTCAAGAAACTCTCGGAACCAAACTATCCTTCAGTACGGCTTTCCACCCGCAGACGGGCGGACAGACCGAGAGGGTAATCCAGATATTTGAGGACATGCTCCGCGCTTGTGTTTTGGCCCATGGTGCCAAGTGGGAAGACTTCCTACCATTTGCTGAGTTCTCTTAGAACAACAGCTACCAGTCTAGTCTTCAGATGGCCCCATTCGAAGCGTTATATGGGCGGAAATGCCTCACCTCGCTCAATTGGTCCGAAACCGGTGAAGGACTAGTTTTCGGACCAGAAGCACTGCAGGAAGCAGGGGACAAGGTTCAGCTTGTCCGAGAGAACTTGGAGGCAGCTATGTCAAGGCAGAAGAGCTATGCGGACCCTCGCCGCAGAAACGTGGAGTTTGTTCCCGGAGACCAGGTGTACTTGCGAGTCACGCCTCTCAAGGGGACCAAGCGTTTCCACGTCAAGGGGAAGCTAGCTCCAAGGTTCATTGGACCCTTCAAGATCACGGCAAGGCGCGGGGAAGTAGCTTATTAGTTGGAGCTACCTCCTGAACTTTCGGGTGTGCACAACGTGTTCCACGTGTCACAGCTCCGGAAGTGTTTGCAAGTGCCGAACCATCCCGATCTTTAGAAGGACATTGACCACCAAGCTATTGACCTTCAACCGGACCTTACCTACGGCGAGAGATCGATCCGCATTTTGGACGAAGCAGAGCGTTGCACCAGAAGACGCACCATCAAGTTTTTCAAGGTTCAGTGGAGCAACCATACCGAAGCAGAAGCCACAAGGGAACGTGAAGACTATCTCCGATCAGAATTTCCCGAGCTGTTTAACGCTTAGCTTAGGGACGAGATTCTTGTAAGGGGGATAGGTCTGTCACAACCTGTTTTTCACCCCAAGTTTTCTGTGTTGCAAAAATCAGAGCTTGTTAAAACTTTTTCAAATAATGTTGTGAGTGCTATGTCAGCCATTGTTTGAGTGTATGCTTGCTTGTTTGATGACTCAAACCCATGAAAAACTTATTATTTTGCTCTCTTCAAAACCCCTTTTTCCTTTATATCAAGATCACCTTCATCATGTTGGGATACACTACTAGCTCATGAAGCCAAGTGGCACTTCCATCCAAAGTTGGTGATCTGATCCAAATATTATTTTCATTCATTAAAAACATAAATTGGTGATTTAAAATATTATTTTCCTATTTTATATCTATGTCTATTTCTAAGGCCAGTAATGATATTTCCACAAGGAAAATAACTTTCCTGCCTTAGAAAATTCTGAGTAAATTCATGGAAGCTCAGAAGGACATATATTTTCCATATATAAGATTTTCAATCCTATTTTATATTAATATTATTTGAGTAAAATCCTGAAAACCATTCCTGTCTGTTTTAGCTTTTTGAGATGTTTCCAAAGGAAATTATCTCAGTAAATTCCCATAAAATTACAGGAGCCCTCCCAAACCAAGTAACACCCTGAGCACCCAGTCAATCAGCCCCTCCCCAACTCCAAGCACAAGTGACAAGAACTCCAATTTGAGCTGCAGGGCAGCACTGGCAACACTAGTGTTCCTTGCTCCCTTGACCAGCTCGAGCTCCCACTAAACCACAACGGCTAGGTACACTCCCAGCAACACTCAGGACATGGAGGACACGTCCCAAGTGCCCCAGAGCGAGCCAGCATGCCGTGGCATGCCAAAACTGCGCTCTAGGCGCGCTGCAGAGAGCCACCCGCAAGGGGCCGACGCTCCGGCGGGTCCCAGCCTTGCCAGTCGTGCCCAAGCGCTCCCCCGACAACCAATCAGTGCAAAGCTACCCCTAGGGACCCTCTCCCCGTCGCGCAAGAGCTCAGGTGACGCGTGCCCGTGCGCGCCCGACGCGGCCGAGCATGCACGGTCGCTGCAGCTCGTCCCCACTCGCTTTTCCTCTGCGGCCGTTGCACCAGGAGGCCCTAAACCACGTCCCGAACCCGTGGTTTCGCGGCGAGCACCTCACTGTGCTTGCACACGTGCCACGGTGAGTCACCGGCGCGCCCGAGTCGGGTCACCGTCGTTGGCCTATAAATAGGTCCCCCGGCACACCAGCACCCTCCAAGCAGCTTCAGCACAACCAGTAGACACTCCCTAGCTGCCCAATCGAGCTCGGAGAGCCCCGGTACTCGAGATCTACCGAGGCCCCTCCGCCTCGGAGCTCCGGTCGATCTCCGGCTACACGTCGGCTCCTGCGTTGCCCGACCTCTCATTAGACTCCCCTTGACACCAGGAACGTTTCCCCTAACTGTCCCGAGCGAATCCATACCCCTAGCCCCTAGTTCAACACGAACCCGAAACCCTTCCTCCACGAGCACCTCGTCGGCGGCGACCCAGACCACCTCCGGTGACGTCCCGACCACGAGCAGGTAGGCGGAGGCACGAGGAACCCGTTCTCGTTCCTAGCTAGGCCTGAGGACAACGGCAGCCTCGCCGGCGTCCATCTCCACCTCTCTGGTGGAGGTAGGAGAAGGTCCCGACAGGTGGAGCCCACCTGTCGGTGTCCTGGGGCAGCCAGCGCGCGTAGCCGCTGACGCTGACCCTAGGGGCCCGCACGTCAGGTTTGAACCTGGCCCGCGCGCGCCTGGTGGCCAGGCCTGCTGGCTGGGCCGGCTGGATCTGTTTCCCCTGGCCTTTTTCTTTTGTTTTAATCCAGCAAACTAAATTATTTCTATAAAAAAATTTAGCTAGTAGAAAAATATAATTCTTCCACCAGTATTTTTCTAAAAATGAGTAGTATTTGATTCTGTAATAGTTGACATTTATCAAAAACAGAAACTATTTTGGTATAATAAAATGATATTAAAAAGCACTTGTTTGCTTCTGTTTGCTTTTAAATAAATATGCTTAGCTAATAAAACAATAAGAAACATTTCTCAAAATAATATCCTGAATTTATTCAACCCTCGCAACATTTTTAAAAGCACTTTGTGATCTATTTTAGTGAGAGCTAGTATTTATTTATTCCTTTCTCGACGGTAGAGTTACCGAGTGACAAAGGATCCGGAGCGGAAGACCTCGAAGACCCCGGATACCTAGTTGACCAAGGCAAGCAGCCCTTTTTGCCATGACTGAAGTATATAAAATGATGCCTGCTAGAATAGCAAGTATTTTCCGTTGCATGTGATCATGATGCCGGTTCATCATTGATGTGATGGTACCGAAGGCTTCTTCGAAGCACTTGCATTGATAGAAGTGATATTCACATGGCTCCTCGGAACACAAACATGATGAGCTGACCCTACCATCTACGAGGATCATGCTACTTTCATGTTGACTAGTAAAGTAGAATCACTGCATTGAACTTGACCCTACCCCGTGAGGGTCATGTCATACCATGTTGACAAGTAATAATAAGAGCATATTATCATGAGCATAATGATGAGTTAAATAAAGAGTTTATGAAAACCCCGTCGGGTGCCACTAATGCCCGAGGGTGATGATGAGTTGGTGATCACTTTTGGTGAAGTGATGCACCGGTGATTTTGTTGTGAGTATGGTTTCGGAAATGGATTAGATTTATGATGTGTCGACCGTCCCAACCTTACCCAGTACGACCACGATACCCCTTTATGGGACGGGGCGTTGTTGATTACTCTGGTCGGTGCTAGCAAAGAGCCACATTACTAGTGGCGGGAGTGATCGGTGTCACTCTCGTGATGGGGTCATGCCAGGTAGGACGACTATGCCATTATTATGAGTTCCAGGCACACCGTTGGTCCCTGCATGGTTGATACAGTCCAGAGTCGGTGCTCGTAAGACGTACAACATGTGGGCTGGGTACCAATCGAGTGGATCTCTTTGTCTAGTATCGTCAGGGGAAAGATGATGATCGGGTACTTACCTCGGGTATATATGATATACCGCGAGTCGTGGATGACACGGAAGTATTCCGTTTCTCGTGGGTCCAGCGTACTACCTCTGCAGAGTGGAAACTATTCGAATAGCCGTGTCCACGGTCAAGGACAGTTGGGTGGTGCTGCTTAAACTACGTCCTGAGTTTCCGCATAAACTAAGTGTGTGAGCGTGGTGTTAAAAAGGTGTTGTTATAATCATGATAATAATATGATCAAGTTCTGTGACTTGACATATGGGGTAAACCCGGATGGTTTATCCCTCATTAATATCTTGAGGATATGACAAGTACGATGACTTGGCATATAGGGTGAACCCGGATGGCTCAACCCTTGACAAATATGTCAATATCTGTAACCTGTTCTTCAAAAGTAGTTCTTTAACTTGTTGCACATACTTGATCATACCACCACATTGCATTCCACTAAAGATAACTGTTACTGTTATTCCTTATCATATTCATATCATGGGCTGTTTGCGAGTACATTCAAAGTACTCATTGGCTTTCCAGTGGTTATGTTATTGACCAGACATGGAAGGACTGGAGTTTGGTGATAAGTACGACGTCGGAGACGGACCTGCGATCTAGGACGCTTCCAAGTCAGAATGCCTGTCGGTGTAGGCTTGATGGCATGGGCACCGCTTAGTCCTTACAAGTTTCCGCCACTCGATGTATCCGTTTTATTTGGCTTTAGGCCTTGCTCTTTAACCCGACCTTCTGGTCATTTGATGTAATAATTCGGTACTTGGATGTAAGACTCTATTATTCAGTATCTGTGTTCAGTGAACATTGATCCTTGGGGTCACTGGGCACGGCGAACTCAACTTGCTAGTCGGGGTCCCCACAAGCGCGAACGACTAGTGAGCTTTAGCATCACTGGTACACAACTTGCCTATTCGGTAAGCAACACCTTGATAATCGTATCTCTATAAGACTCCTACTGGTCGGGTAGATAGTAGTGAGCTACTAGTTTTGATAGCTTTAGCATCACTGGTAGACAACTGGCCCAAAACCGTTTTGATAGCTTCGTTAAGTTAACCTGATGCAGTGCATATCCGTGTCCGACACGAACCCTCCAGTTCAAGGAAACCTAGTAGCACCTCAATTTTATGAGACCACCACTAGACGTACTTGAAGTGCAAAGGTGCAAAATATGGAAGGACAAGGTGCTTGCATTAACGAGTGATCTTTCTACACTCTAACATGCATAGAAAACAAGAAGAAATATCAATCACATATAAGCATAAGTATGTGAAATAGTATGGCTCCTTCATGGACGTCCTTTCAGGCCGGCTCCAACTCCGATTGCTAGGGCGGATCTCCATCCTGTTCGTCACGCCGGGGTGCCGAACCCTCAAACTTGATCTCTGTCCTCCAACTACTAAAACTAGTAATGAATTTACAGAGAATCACAAGGCAACACGCATGCCGTTATACAATAAAATGATAGCACTTTGGCTCCTGCCGCCTGGCAATCATGACACGCAGGTCATGTTAAATTACACACATGCATCACATACATCTGAGCCATACTATTCACATCAAACCTGCAAAACAAACATATGCATAGAATCGCATTCTACCGGTTTGTGTTATCAAAAATCATGGATCATATGTGTACTCCGATCATGCCGAATTTTCTAATATGAACAATCTTATCGATCATCACAAACCCAATTCGTATTTATGTTTCACTGTTAATCCCGAGGGCAGAAACCGACCGGTAGGGGTAGGTTGTGTCACGACGTCATCGATTCTGATTAACAAAAAACATTGGCTCCACAATCCTGATGTGCAGTTGATCTCATGAGCCGCCTCCACATATCAAATATGCATCCGATCTGAAACCAAAACCACTAGCAGAGGCTCCGATACCACTGTTGGGTTCTACCATAGGTGCATAGCATGCGAATTAAAATTTTCCTACACGCAGAACATCCAAGAACATGCTATGGAGATGGATCACATATCATTACCACTAGACGTGTAGTGTCGTACAACAAAAGTAGAGTAGGAGCAGCACGTCCGCATGGTCCGTCTCCTCCTCGTCTGATCTCCCTTGAATAGTCTGTCGCCGGATCGTCTTCCTTGAACATCCGGTCGCTGGATCCGATGTACAGGTTCGCCGGAGCGACGCAGGTGCACCGCCTCTAATGCTATCCGCACGTGCAGGAGGAACACCGTGCGACAGACTTCTAGGTCCGGACCACACAGTTGGCAACGGCGAGTGGAGGTGGCTAGGTGCAACACATGCACAACCCTAAAGACGGCACCGAAGCGATCAATCGAATAAGTGTGCTGCACCTCCACTATATATAGGCGTCCGACGCAGGCTCAACTCTTGGGCCTCGCATGGACCTTAAAGCCGATGTGTTCCTTCCCTTTTGCGCGCGACCCTTTAGGTTCTCGTTCACTTGGTCGCGAGTCAGACCACGTCCGACTCAGCTAGTCGGTAGCGGCCTCTAGCAAGGGCTGCCGACTCCAAGTGTCTGATGAAGCTGGTTAGGCGAACCTGTACTTCAGACTTATGTTCCCTTTGCCACGTGATATACATTGTCGTGCTCAAGGTGACATGGTCACCCTTGTTGGCGCAGACCTATTTCTCGTTTCAGTGAATCTGACCAACATTCGGATTATCTCATAATCCTCATCGCATGGCAATGCATATCCAGGTAAGATAACCCAAGGGGCCCAAAGTATATCTCTTCTAGTCCGAGGGTCAAATCCCATCTTGCTCAATCACATCTCGCAGCATGGGTCTGGACAAGCCCGAAACCTACCTCTGTAACTACCCAGTCACAAAGTAGTGTTTGGTCAGCCCAAAGCAATTCTGTCACCATCCTGAGTACATGCGCCAACTCAAGACATAGGACATAGAATGTACGTTGTACTAGAGACTCACAGATGACCTATCGCCGCATCTCATAGTTAGGTTTGTCCAACTCAGACCTTATCTCGACTATGATCCGACTACATCGAATCCAACCAGATCTTCTTGAGTCTGTATTATCCGGCTAGCATCCAATGCTACATGGTCAGTGAGACCGGACCATGCACCGTATCATATGCCAGTCTAGTTGGATGCGCGTCCACACAACTCTTTCGACTAGGGACCATTTGGGACAGCAATTATACAATGTATAGTCTCACAACAAAGTCACGTACTTGTTAATACACAACATTTATAATGTTCAAGGACTATCTTTATTAATAAACACATAGGAAATATCATCATACATGATTGCCTCTAGGGCATATCTCCAACACTATTGACATGCAAATTTCATCTTCACATCATATGACTAATTCGTTCATCATCATATTGCTTGCATGATCATATAAAGCTGACATAGTATTTGTGGAAAATCCACCATTCATCATATTTTTACATGTCTTGCTAGATTACTGCACATCCTGGTACACTGCGAGAGGCATTCATATTGAGTCATATTGTTTCATAGTTTTTCATATCAATTTTTCATATTGAGTTGTAAGTAAATAAAAGTGTGATGATCATCATTATTAGAGCATTGTCGCAGGCAAAATGAGCCCACCATATATTTATATATATATATATAATTAAAAAGATAGAAAAAG
This sequence comes from Hordeum vulgare subsp. vulgare, assembly GCF_904849725.1. Taxonomy (NCBI): domain Eukaryota; kingdom Viridiplantae; phylum Streptophyta; class Magnoliopsida; order Poales; family Poaceae; genus Hordeum; species Hordeum vulgare. The sequence goes on along the minus strand of NC_058519.1, from coordinate 150,944,826 downwards.
AGAGAAGGGACTTTGCTACTATCCTTTACCACACTTGTGCCTCAAAGTGGCACCTTGTTCTTCATATAGAGAGTCTCATGTTATGACACTTTCCTTTGCTAGTGGGAACCACTTTTTAATTATTGTAGACTTCCCTTGTATATTCCGATGACACGCTTCCTCAAATGCTTGAGGTCTTCATGAGCAAGCAAGTTGGATGCACACTCCACCTAGCTTCTGTTGAGCTTTCATACACTTATAGCTCTAGTGAATCATTTGCATGGAAATCCCTACTCCTCGCATTGACATCTATCAATGGGCGTATCTGATGTCTCTGCACGCTTCTATTCTTGTAGACTATGTTGGTCCTCCAAGCACAGAGGTTTGTAGAACAAGAACAATTTCCCTCAAGTGGATGTCCTAAGGTTTATCGAACTCAGGGAAGTAGAGGTCGAAGATGGTCCCTCTTAAGCAACCCTGGAATTAATAAACAAGAAGTCTCAACAACTTTAACATAGTCTATGGTACATTGCATAAGTGCACTAGTTCGGCGAAGAGATGGTAAAATATGGGTGATAGGTGTGGCAAAGCAAGGTAATATAAATCTGTAATAAAAATGGCAGCAAGGTAGAAAGTGACAAAAGTGAGCATAAACGGTGTAACAATGGTGAGAAACAAGGTTGAGGCTTCATACTTTCACTAGTGGCAACTCCCAACAACTTTAACATAGTCTAATCACATGATATTTCCACTAAAGCATGCAATGGAGACGTACTCGGAGGTCATTCCTTTGTGATCAAGAGAGGACGAGAATTATGTAGGGCTACAAAAGCACACCGCAGAGTTCGTAGTTCTAATCTATGGATTTCCCAATGTCACCTTGGCCATCCAAAGAGAGTACCACAATCACCACAACATATCTCAAGGATAGTCAAAGACAAGCACCAAGAGAATCTCAATCTTCAATCAATTCACAAAACAGGAAATCACTCATGAACATATTATTCTAATCCATGTCCAATAGACCGCTGTCACCATGGTCTCGGGGATTATACTAGATAAGATCAAGTGAGTACATCAATCGAATACATAGAAGAAGGGGAAACATCATGGGATCACCCAAGATTAACATAACCCATTATCACAATCAAGATCACATCATGAGAGAGATAATTACCCACATAGCTACTGTAGAACACCTCAGCGCCGAGGACGAACTACTCCCGCTTCATGGAGAGGGAGGAAGCAACGTCGACAGAGATGAATCCGTGGGCACTTCCCCGTCCCGGAACGGTGTCGGCACAGGAATTATGGTCCCCCTAAACTTGTTGGCGATGGCGCAGAGATCGGAATTGCTTCTGGAGAAAAGGGTTTCAGAATTAGCGTTTCCTCCATGGGGGTAAAAATAGGAGCCAAGGTAGGGCACCAGAGGAGGTGTCCCCCACCCAGGCGGCCAATGGGCGCATCCAGGGGGTAGGCCGCGCAGGGAGGCCGCCTGGGCGACTCCTAGCTCCCGTGTGGGGCACCTTTGGTGCTCCCGAAGCTTCCGTCACGCTGATTTTTATATATTTTTCTTGGGATTTTTGGGACTCGGTAAATTGTGGCAAAAGTCCCTCAAAAAATAGACATCAGCAGACAGAAATTAGCACTGGGTGCATTGAGTTAGAAGGTTAGTCCAAATATGTGTAAAAGGAATGAAAGTGTAGCAAAACATATAACAATGTCACCCAAAATATCATGGAACAAACATAAATTATAGATACGTTTGGGACGTATCATCATCCGCAAGCTTAATTCCTGCTCGTCCTCGAGTAGGTAAATGGTAACATAAATAATTTCTGTGGTGACATTCTAACACCCATATAAGAACTTCAAAGTAAAACAAGTAAGAAAAGCAATTCAAGTCAAGACAAGTGTTAGTAAGAGTCTATATTTAGTATTGAAAATAGCAAAGTAAGAACATAAAGGTGCAAGAGCTCTCGCTGTCTGAGGCTCGAATGTCTCCAAATGGTGTTTGCGTGCAAGAAGTGGGAGATGGGTTTAGAGCATAAAAATATAATTTTTAATTGAGAACTCAATCTACTAAACTTCACACTTGGTCTCCTTCAGAATCTTATTTTGACTCATCCCTAGACCACTAGTCAGGCACAAGTCAAAATGATCCTCTCCCTTTCGACTTTGAGCACTCATGCAATGGATGAGCGCAAGCAAGATATGTTGGCACTTTGGATGGCAAATAGAATAATGATGGGGAAGGAAGACAAAAAGGTGTGAAAGTCTCACATCAATGAGGACAACCATAGGCGAGAGCAAGCCAAATTATAGATATGATGTGAGGAGTAGGGATTGCCATGCAACGGATGCACATATGAGCTAAGGTAAGCTCTCCAATGAAACTAGTGGGGGTGCATAAAACTTGCTTGCTCATGAAGACCTAGAGCTCATTTGAGGAGGCTCATCATTGGAATATACAAGCCAAGTTCTATAGTGTAAAGGTCCCCACATAGTTATGCATCAATGATAATATCTATGGAGTACAAATATAACAATGGAGTATGAGTGTGGATCTTTCAAAATGAATAGTCGTGTTGCCCCCTTCTCTCTTTTTATTTCTTTTTTCTTTATTTTATTTTTTATTTTTGTGGCCTCTTTGGCTCTTTCTTTTTATCTCTTATTGTCCTCTTTGGGATCTTTTCATTTGTGCTCTTTGGGATCTTTTAATTTGTCCTCTTTGGGATCTTTTCCTCACTTAAGGGCAACACTCTATGTTTTACAAGAATAAAAAGATCTTCCCACTTTATAAGAAGTACTCAACATAAAGACAAATGAAAACTATCATGGTGTATGCAAATGTATGCCTCTGCCAGCGTAGCAGGATATGCAATGAAACTAGCGCGTCATGTAGCAATAATAAGGGAAAGTCCCAACTAGCATGTGGCTCCTCGATCAAGCAAAAGCATGTATGACATGAAGATCAAGTCATGAGATGTTGGATGTTGCATGGCAATGTATCTCGGAAAGGCTATGGAAATGCCTTAATAGGTAGGTATGGTGGTTGTTTTGAGGAAAGATACAATGAGGCTTATGATGACAGAGCGTATCATGCCAAGGGTTTGTATGCACCAGCGAAGTTTGCACCAACTCTCAAGATGAGAAAGTGCAATGCACGGTACCGACGAGGCTAGCAAAATATGGATGGTGGAAGTGCCAACAATCGAATACCCACATTAGTCCGAAGAACTCATGCACTTATTATCAGTAACACTCTATACAGTTAAGAGATTCACAAAAAGACAAGTACCCCGAGGAGGAGTGTTTGGGGGTTTGGTTATCCTTGCGCATCCTCGACCCATAGTAACGTGAGGGTACTCTATATTCCAACCCCTCGAGAGGTTAGCGATCAATCTAGTAGCTGGAGTTCTCAACTATTTTTTTTTAGTTTTTGAAAACGCACGGATTTCCCAAAATACGACAACTATCACTAATAGGCTCAATCTCTTGGCACCAATAGTCCAAACATTACTCAAATCAACACCTCAAAACTATTGCAAGTTACTACTATACTTGAATAGCAACCTTAATTACCTACTCATGCTAGACACACAACTCAGTGCAACAAGCCAACTCTCTAAACAAAATAAGCATGATAACTCAAGAGAGTTCCAAAATAAACCTAAATAAAAGCTCTTAAAAACATAAAGCATGAAAACTAAGAACTAAGCATGACAGCACCTATGAAAAGATAACGAACACACAAAAAGGATAAGCATGAAAACATATGTTGTGTTCTAGGGTGTAGTGGAGCGTGTTTCTCTCCCAAACAAAAAAGGCTAGGTTACGACTTGTTATGAACAGCAAGCAAAACTAAAACAAACTGAAAAGTAAAGAACGGGAAGCTCCTAGCATAGCACATAACATATGAAGTGATAAAAATACAGCATGGAGATGGACGAACTGATCATTGTTGATGGAGAAGGGGATCCACGGGGGCAGCCCCAAGCTTAGACGCTTGAGTTTCCTTGAATATTTCTTTGGGGTGCATGGGGCATCCCCAAGCTTAAGCGCTTAACACTCCTGGATCTTCTTTCATCATCTTCCATCGCATACTTGAAAACTCCCTTCAAAGGAAACTCATCATAAGCTGATTAGAGTGGTTAGTGCCCGTGATAAAATAATTGATTACCTACTGGAAATAACGATTTTCATGAAAAGCTACTGTTTCTCATGATTTCCAAAAGGTTTTTCAAAGGAAAAGCAAGCTTAAGATTTGCAAAATGATAAAAATGCAAAACGTGGCAGAATCTGTGAAAACCAAAACAACAGGTAGTAAATAATGTTTTCGGGGCACTTCTGCAACTCAAATAAAAAAACTCAGAACAGATGCGAGAAAGAAAATTATATAGAGCATAATGTCAATGAAATTCAGATCAAAAAGATGAACTGGTGATTTTTGGCGATTTTGTCCGTCAAGAAGATAGAATCTGTTTCTAGACAGCATGTCACAACTTTTGAACTTTCTTGCAATCGGAGGCTAAAACTTGGCACAAAGCTTAAAAATAAAGATACAATGATGTTTCTGCAGTAGTAACACACATCAAGACCACTAAAAACTGAAAGTAAAAACTCAAAGTAAAGATAACAAGGGTCGTCTCCCTAGAGCTCTTTCTTTATAGCCATAAAGATAGGCTTAAGATTTTAATGATGCTCTTGTAGGAATAAGAGTTGTAGAACAAGAGAGAGCATCAAGAAGAAAATACTAAACACATTTAAGTCTAAGATGCTTCCTATGCATAGGAATATTGCAATATAATAATTCATTGAAGCACAAAGCAATAAGCATAGGAAGGCAAAACAAGTGCAGCTTCAAAACCTTCAACATAAGAAAGGGAACTTGATATTATTGAAATATCCATAATCATATGTTCCCTTCTCATAATAATTTTCAGTGGGATCATGAATAAACTCAACAATATAAGTATCACATAAATAATTTTTACCATGATCGACATGCAAAAAGGTACTCTTACTTTCCACATAAGCATAATCTTTCTCATTGGTAATAGTGGGAGTAGGACTATCATAAACAACCTGAACACTACAGATTAATTGTGTATTGTGGAGATGGTGTTCATCAAGGGAGTAATCCCCTCGATGATTATGACAAGTTTCATATGCATAATTTCTCCTTATGTCATAGGTATCTTTACAATCACTATAGATAGGAGTTATAACATCATCATGTTAGAGAAGAGCATTATTATTGCTAGCAACTATATTTGTAAACATGTTATCTTTATTCTTACTTGCAAAAGAATTATAAATTATCACATCACTAATGGGTAAAGGACTTGCAATCCTCCCCAAGCTTAGAGCTTTCCATATCATCATTTTCAAAGTTGGTACCAAAAATATTTTCAAGATCATAAGTAGCATTATCATCATCTTCCCAATCACAATAAGTAACATGCATATCATAATCAAAATCATCTTCAATAGTACCTATGGACTTATCATCAAGATAATAACAATCAAGCTCACCATCCTCCATAAATTTATTTTTGTTAGGATAAAAGTTGATGCGAGGAATATGCTCAGGCCAGGTTGATACACATTCTTCTTCCTTCTTGTTCCTCTTCCTCCTCTTATTTTTCTTCTTCTTCACCTTTGGAGGGAGTGGTTGGAGAGGAAGCTTCTCCAAATATTCTGGTTTATCATTAGGAATAACGGTGGAAACTTGGGAGAAACTCTCCTTTTCATTAGTGGAAACATAAGAGACATTTTTATGCTTTGGTCAAGTTCCCTCCTTTCTAATCTTACTTATGTAATCATTTTCATGGCAACTAACAACACAATAGAGATGGCATTTTTGCAAAGTGTTGTTTATTCCTAAGGCATTATCATCTAGCCAAGATGTTTTTTCTGATAACTCTTTACACATCAAAAATAACATGAGTTCATCATAAAGATCAGAAGTGATCATGTTATCACACAACTAGTTAACAGTTATGTTTTGAAAATATATGCATTGAAAATTGAAGTGACCCTATATAACACAAAGTTCACAAGTAAAATGATAAAGGTCACACAATTCTTTAGAAATTTCATTAACCCAAGTGATTGTTATTTCATGCTTATGTTGCTTACAATACTTCTCTTCTTCAATCATAGGCATTTCACATGGTCTATCCACTACACAAAAATTAGCATGCTTATATAAAACTTCATTTTCAGGAATTGGATCATGCATGTTGAAATTATCATTAACAATTTCTTTTTCTTTGCAAAACTCTTTAAAAGGTTCATGATGCTTGATCCAATTCTCCTTAGGCATATTAAGATGTGAAGCAAAAGATTTGAGGAAATCAACAAGGAGTTGAGAATCAAGCGCAATCTTAGCACTAAACTTAGTAAAACTTGCAGTTTCAACAAAGGCCTTAAAGCAATCATACTCATAATTTATACCTCACTCTTTACCTTTGTCGATCTCCCAATCTTCAGTATTGCGTTGAATTCTTTCAAGGAGTTCCCATTTAGCATCAATCCTTTCGTTTGTGAAAGAACCCATAGTGGAAGCATCGAGCAAGCCTTTATCCTGTCAAGAGAGCCTCGCATAGAAATTAGTAATAATCATATCTTTAGGGAGCCCATGGTTAGGACATTTTAGCATTAAAGTTTTCAGTCTCCCCCAAGCTTGAGCTATGCTCTCTCCGCCATGAGGATAGAAATTCTAAACATAATTTCTATTCTTATGGACTTCATCAAGAGGATAAAACATGGAGCAAAAGTGAGACTGGATCTCTTCCCAATCCCGTAGGTGAGAATCATATAATAGCCTATACCATTCCAATGCTGTTCCTTTCAGTGACAAGGCAAATAATTTCCTTATGACTCCATCTCTTGTCAAACCTGAAATCTTAAAAAACTCACAAAGTTATGTAAGTTTCAAAAAATGAATACTAGGATCGACTATTCCATCTCCTGCATAACAATCTTTCCTAATTATTTGAATAATACCAAGTGGTATTTCGTATGGGATACATTCAGTAGGTGGAGGAGACTTATCTACCACGGGTGTGGTAAAGCGGGCTTCCCCAAGCAGCGAACTAAGAGTGCAGTTTTCCATAAGCCTAACTAGTGAAAATAAAAACAAGAAACAAAAATATTTAATTGCAAGATCTAAAGATATACCTTCAATCACTCACCTCCCTGGCAACGACGCCAGAAATAGCTTGATTTCTACGCATGCTTCTATTCTTGTAGACTATGTTGGGCCTCCAAGCACAGAGGTTCGTAGGACAGCAGCAATTCCCCTCAACTGGATGACCTACGGTTTATCGAACTCATAGAAGTAGAGGTTGAAGATGGTCTGTCTCAAGCAACCCTGCAATTAAGAAACAAGAAGTCTCTTGTGTCCCCAACACACCTAATACTATGGTAAATTGTATAAGTGAACTAGTTCGGCGAAGAGATGGTAAAATATGGGTGACAGGTGTGGAAAAGCATGGTCATATAAATCTGTGAGAAACAAGGCCGAGGCCTCATACTTTCACTAGTGGCAACTCCCGACAACATTAACATAGCCTATTCACATGATATTTCCACTAAAACATGCAACTGAGACGTACTCGGAGGTCATTCCTTTGTGATCAAGAGAGGACGAGAATTATGTAGGGCTACAAAAGCACACCTCAGAGTTTGTAGTTCTCATCTATGGATTTCCCAAGGTCACCACGGCCATCCAAAGAGACTCTCAATCACCAAGAGACTCTCAATCTTCAATCAATTCACAAAAGAGGGAATCACTCATGAACATATTCTTCTAATCCATAACCAATAGTCCAGTGTCACCATGGTCTCCGTGATTATACTAGATAAGATCAAGTGAGTACATCAATCCAAAACATAGAAGAAGGGGAAACATCATGGGATCACCCTAGATTAACATAGCCCATGATCACAATCAAGATCACATCATGAGAGAGAGAATTAACCACATAGCTACTGTAGAAGACCTCAGCCCCGAGGAGGAACTGCTCCCGCGTCATGGAGGGAGGAAGCAACGTCGATGGAGATGAATCCAGGGGCACTTCCCCGTCCCGGCATGGTGCTGGCACATGAATTGTGGTCCCCCGAAACTTGTTGGCGATGGCGGCGGAGATCGGAATTCCTTCTGGATAAAAGGGTTTCGGAATCAGCGTTTCCTCCACGGGGGTAAAAATAGGAGCCAAGGTAGGGCACCAGAGGAGGTGGGCCCCACCCAGACGGCCTGTGGGCGCGGCCTGGGGGTAGGCCGCGTAGGGAGGCCGCCTGGGTGACGCCTAGCTCCCCTCCGGCCCACCTTTGGTGCTCTCGAAGCTTCCGTCACACTGATTTTTATATATATTTCTCGGGATTTTTGGGACTCGGTAAATTGGGGCAAAAGTCGCTGCAAAAAAAGATATCAACAGACAGAAACTGGCGGTGGGTGCACTGAGTTAGTAGGTTAGTCCAAATATGTGTAAAAAGGTATGAAAGTGTAGCAAAACATATAACAATGTCACCCAAAAGATCATGGGACAAACATAAATTATAGATACGTTTGGGACGTATCAATATCCATAGCCCGTTGATACACCTAGTTGATGTGAGACTATCTTCTCCACTTTTCACCCCTTTGATATCTACCACCATATTATATTCCGGCCGTATGCTATATCTATGGTTCACGCTCATGTATTGCATGAAGAGTAAAAAGTTGACGCATATTGGAAAATTACGAACCAATTGCCTGACTTGGACACCGTGGTGCTTGACATTTGTATTAATGTGGTGAAGACGGAGCCATGCCTTGCTTATATAATAAGATGCATGGGGGTAAACATTCTTGAGTATCATTACTTTGAAAGATATATGATTTTGTTGCTTGAGCTTATAAGTATTACTATGTTAATGTTTGTTGATTCGTCGTTTCTCAATGAGCCTACATGCAAAATATTACATATTAGGTAGCATGTCACATCAAAAATTCTGTTTTTATCATTTTCCTACTCGAGGACGAGCGGGAATTAAGCTTGGTGATGCTTGATGCATCTCCAACATATCTATATTTTTTTATTGTGCCGTGATATTATATTATCACTCTAGGGTACTTTTTGAGTAATTATTTACCCATTTATATTATTTTTGTGCACTAACCTATTGACCCATTTCCCAGTGCAAGTTGTTTTTTTCCGTGTATTTTTACTTTGTGGGTTTACAGTACAAAACGAGGTCCAATTGCCAGGAAACCTTTTTATGATTTTTTTCTAGACCAACATAAGACCTGGAAGCTTTGGGAGAAGACGAGAGGCTGCACGAGGGAAGCAAAATCCAGTAGAGCGCGACCAGGGGGTGGTCGCACCTTGATGGCTTGTCCCTCCCTGGTGGTCCTCCTGAGGGAGTCTAGGGTTAGGGGTCCTTGCGCCATCTACCTATTCTCATGGGTCGGACTCTCTGGCATGTTTGACCGTCAGAAGAAGTAATGGATTCAAGATGGACACGTCTGAAGACTTGGCGTCTAATCCAAGGCAATATAGTAATCGGCATATTCCTTCTGTGTTGTAACCGACCTTGTGTAAAACCTGACACCTCTCGTGTCTATATAAGCCAGGGGGTCATAGCTCATAGGACACATCAAGCTCATTACGATTAGGGTTTAGACCAGAACATTGATCTTGCACTAGATCAACTATGTACTTTGTACTATCCCATCAATAACAACAAGAGGAGGACGTAGGGTTTTACCTTCTTCAAGAGGCCCTGAACCTGGGTCAAGCTTCGTTTCCATCATCTCTTGTTACCCATGGACCTTAGATCCATAGTTCGGACCCCCTACTCGATATCAGCCAGTTTTGCACTAACATTGGTGCTTTCATTGAGAGCTTTGCTGCGAGGTTGTAAAAAGGCTCGATGGCTCACTTGGTCACAAACGACAGCATCAAGTCCGGAGATACCTTCATTTCCAGCCAATCATGTGCTTTCAGCAGTACCACCTCGCACTTCAAGGTGGCTCGTTATCAGATCGACGGGGTCACCCTGGGTAAGGAATTTATATTCGACGAGTTGGAATTCATTGCCAATACCCAGGGCGACCTAATCCTCTCCAAGGTTCTGGCTGCAACCGACGACCGTAAAAAATTCCAAAGCTTTAACTTAAGGTCCTATTCTAGACTTGGAGTGCGGGATGGATTTTAAACTTGATTAGCCTCAAGCCAGGATCCGGCGAATCTCTCATGGTCTAATGAGACAAAGACCCAAGCCCAAACTGATGAATATTAGGACGAGCGGACCCCTATCCATGACCTTTCCGGCCCTGGAACCAGGTGCAGGGAACTTTATTTCCCAACCACCACCCACTTCGTCGCCAACATCGAAGATCTAACCGATCTGTTAGACTTCTCTTCTGAAGAAGCCGAAGATATGGTCATGGCTATTCAATCACGACACCCTCCCATAACAGGATGATGGACCGCCACCTCCACCTACAGTGTCTACATGGTGGACACCCCCATGGACGAAGATGATACAGGGAAAAGTGATGATGACACCCAAGACAAAAACAGCAATGACGAACCCGTCAAATGTCGTCGCAAAGCGTAAAAACCCTAAAGCTCATAAGGGCAAGGAAAGCAATGCGGACATAGGGGAAAATACAGATACCTAGGATACGGAAATCTCAAAAAATCTCCAAAACTTTCAGACCCGACATACGAGCCCGACTTACCGGGATACATACATATAGACCATCCTAAGGATCTCGGCGGCTCTAAAGACAACAACTATGTACCTCCGATCGAGCAGGACGAGAGCTTCGAAGCCAAAGATTTTATTGTCCCCGAAGACCCATTGGATCAGGAAGTGTTCAAGCAATAGCTCATCATCACTGCTCGAAGTCTTAAGCTAAAGTAGACATAGCTCAAAGCCGGACAAGACTCCATCAATGAAAGATGGACAAAAGTCTTGGCTGTCGAAGAAGGGTACATACATGTGCGACAGGGGCAAACCAAGAGTTACCCACGTCGACGCGTGTTACCAGAGTTCGAAAATGATGCCTTGGAGCCCGCACCACCCAGATTCACACAAGATGATCAACCAGACCATCCTCCTTGAGGATGGGACAAGCAAAAGGAACCGGTTCAACCCAAAGACCGATATGATCCGCGGCAGAAAATTAAGTACAAAGCAAAACAAACCAGATCCATTTATTGATCTGGAAGTCGCACTCCCGTGAGACAAAACATATACCAAGCTCGACCCACCAGAAAGATGGAGTTTGGGACACACAGCTCGGTAGAACCTCAACCGGTCTCTAGCATGACACAACTCGGATAAGGGGAGTCACTCACCCAATGTGTTTCACATATGAGGTAATGCGGCATTACTTCCCTCAAGGGTTTAAACATGTAAATAACGAACATTATGACTGAACAACAGATCTCTCTATGTGGATCAAGGATTACCTCCTTTATATTCACATGGCTCGCGAAGATGATCTCCACGCCATCAAATACCTACCACTTAATCTCAAAGGCCCGACGAGGCACTGACTGAACAGCCTCCCAGAAAACTCCATCGGGAGTTGGGAGGATCTTTAAGACACCTTTCGAGACAAGTTTCAAGGCACTTATGTTCGACCACCTCAGTTCGATAACATAAGCCACATAATCTAGCAGTACGATGAGTCATCTCGGCAATTCTGGAATAGATTCATGACCAAGAAAAATCAGATTGTTGATTGTTCGGATGTTGAGGCATTAGCTTCCTTCCGGAACAATATACGGGATGAATGGCTCGCCCGGACGCTTGGAACGGAAAGGACGAGGACAATGGCCGCCCTCACCTCCTTATGACCATCCATTGCGCAGGTGAGGATACTTGGCTGGCTCGATGAAATAACCCTCCCTCAAACCCCGACAGTTCTACAGTCCGGGACAGTAATGGAAAGCCATGACGCGACAAGAATAAGCATCAGCACAACAGCCGTGAGACCGATGACACGGCGATCAATGCTAGATTCATGAACTCCAGGCCTGGAACCAAGAAGAAACCTTTTAAGGGAAATCAGGACGGGCCGACCATGCTGGAAAAAATACCCGAGAGGTCCTGTCAGATACATGGCACCCGGAATAAGGTCGCTACACACACCAAGTGTAATTGTTGGGTGATCAAAGAGGCAAGCAAGAGCATGGCTGAATAACAGGCCAAGATCCTATGCAGCAAGGACGATGAAGAACCTCGTTGCCCAAAGAACGGGGGCCAAAATCAGTTTTCCCCTCAAGTAAAAAATAGAGAACATGATCTATGTCACCCACTTGCACAAAAAGGAGAGGAAGTGTGCGCTTCACGATGTATATGCCATAGAGCCAGTAGCCCCGAAGTACAACCTATCATCGGCATGCCCGATCACGTATGAGTGCATGGACCACCCCACCAGTATTCGGTGTGGGCGGTCAGCAGCCTTGGTACTCGATCCCGTCATTGATAGGTACCACCTCACAAGAGTCCTCATGGATGGGGCAACAGCCTTAATCTTATTTACGAGGATACAGTGCGGAAAATGGGTATCGATCAATCACTTATCAAGCCCAGCAAGACCACATTGAAAGGAGTAATTACTGGCATCGAAGCTCGTTGTTCAAGCACAGTAACGCTAGAGGTAGTGTTCGGCTCATCCCACTACTTTTGTAGCGAAGATTTGATCTTCGACATCATCCCTTTCCGCAGCATGTACCATGCATTCCTCGGTCGTATGACATTTGCTTGCTTTAATGTTGTCCCCCATTATGTGTACCTCAAGCTGAAGATGTCAGGACCTAAAGGTGTTATTACAGTTAATGGTAACATCGAGCAATCCATTCGGACCGAGGAACACACTGTGGCTTTTGCAACCAAAGTGCATGTTGGGGAATGCCGCATGGGAAACAAAAATTCCCTACGCTCACCAAGATCAATCTATGGAGACTAACATCTACGAGAGGGGAAGTGCATCTACATACCCTTGTAGATCGCTACGAAGAAGCATATATAACGCGGTTGATGTAGTGCAACGTCTTCGCGATCCAAATCGCAATCCATCCCGGGATCCCATCACGATTCGTCCCGCCATCCTATCACGATCCGTCCTAATCTAGTGTTGAACGGACGACACCTCCACGTTCATCACACGTATAACTCGATGACTGCTACTTCTCAAACAACAGCTCCAGAAATTGACATGTTGACGGAGATTGGGCTTGCGTTGGTTTTCCCTTGAAGAGGAAAGGGTGATGCAGCACAAGAGCAGTAAGTATTTCCCTCAGTTTGAGAACCAAGGTATCGATCCAGAAGGAGGGTCTCGCCAAGTCCAGAGTACATGCGCAAACACAAACAAATTTGCACCCAACGCTTCAAAGGGGTTGTCAATCCCTTCAAGATTGTTTGCACAAGTGATATCTGAAGGAGAAAAGTGCAACGTAGTAAAGAGTGTAAGGCTGAAAATATGGTGTGGAGTAGACCCTGGGGGCCATAGAGTTCACTAGAGGCTTCTCTCAAAATAGCAAGTATTACGGTGGGTGAACAAATTACCGTCGAGCAATTGATAGAACCGCGCAAAGTCATGACGATATCTAAGGCAATGATCTAGCATATAGGCATCACACCCAAGACAAGTAGACCGATAGTTTCTACATCTACTACTATTACTCCACACATCGACCGCTATCCAGCATGCATCTAGTGTATTGAGTTCATGACGAACAGAGTAACTCTTTAAGCAAGATGACATGATGTAGAGAGATAATATCAAACCAATGATGAAAACCCCATCTTTTTACCCTTGATGGCAACAACACGATACGTGCCTTGCTACCCCTTCTGTCACTTGGTGAGGTCACCGCACGGTATGAACCCAAAACCAAGCACTTCTCCCATTGCAAGAATCATAGATCTAGTTGGCCAAACAAAACCCACAACTCGAAGAGAATTACAAGGATATGAAATCATGCATAAGAGAGATCGGAAGAAACTCAAATAATATTCATAGAGTATCTGATCATAAATCCACAATTCATCGGATCTCGACAAACACACCACAAAAGAAGATTACATCGGATAGATCCCCATGAAGATCATGGAGAACTTTGTATTGAAGATCCAAGAGAGAGAACAAGCCATCTAGTTACTAGCTATGGACCCGTAGGTCTATGGTGAACTACTCACGCATCATCGGAGAGGTCATGGTGTTGATGGAGAAGCCTTCCGTGTACGAATCCCACCTCGGGCAGGGCACCAGGACGTGCCCCAGATGGGATCTTGCGGAGACAGAAGCTTGCGGCGGTGGAAAAGTGATTACGATGCTCCCCTGATTTTTTGGAAATATTTGGGAATTTATAGGCGCAAGATCTAGGTCAGGGGACCTCCAGGGGGCCCACAAGCCTGCATGGCGCGCCCCCCTGGCCGGGGGGTGGGGGCTTGTGGGGCCCCTGGGGATCTTCTGGCTTGGCCCCTCAAGCTCTCCGATCTTCTTCCGTTCCAGAAAAAATCTTTTTGGGGATTTTCTTCCGTTTGGACTCCGTTTCAAAATCTCCTCTGAAAGGGGTCAAAAACATGAAAAAAACAGGAACTGGCACTTGGCACTGAGTTAATAAGTTAGTCCCAGAAAATAAATAAAAGGCATGTAAAACATCCAAAGTTTGACAAGATAATAGCATGAAACCATAAAAAAATATAGATACGTTGGAGACGTATCAGGCATCCCCAAGTTTAACTCTTGCTCGTCCTTGAGTAGGGAAGTGATAAAGAATGAATTTTTGATGTGGAATGCTACCTAGCATAGTTGTCCTTTGCAACTTCTTTCACGTGGCATGAATGTTCAGATCCATACGATTAAAAACAATAGTTTGCTATTGACATGAAAACAATAATACTTCAAGCAAACTAGCAAAGTAACCATGAACTTTCAAAATAACAAGGCCAAAGAAAGTTATCCCTACAAAATCATATAGTCTGGCTATGCTCGATCATCCTCACACAACTCATGTAAATCATGCACAACCCCGGAATTGGCCATTTAATTGTTTTCACACTCTTACTTTCTCAAACTTTTTATAACTATCACGCAATACATGAGCGCGAGCCATGGATATAGCACTATAGGTGGAATAGAGTGTGGTGGTGGTTGTGAGACAAAAAGGAGGAGATGGTGACATTGACTCGGCATATCAATAGGCTATGGAGATGCCCATTAATAGATATCAATGTGAAGGAGTATGGATTGCCATACAAGAGATGCACTAGAGCTATAATTATGTGAAAGCTCAAGGGAAAACTCGTGGGTGTACATCCAACTTGCTTGCTCACGAAGACCTAGGGAAATTTTGAGGAAGCCCATCATTGGAATATACAAGCCAAGTTATAAAACGAAGATTCCCACTAGCATATGGTAGTGACAAAGCAAGAAGCTCTCAATCATGAAGAACATGGTGCTATTATGAAGCACAAGTGTGAAAAAAGATCGTAGCATTGTCCCTTCTCTCTTTTTCGCTCATTTCCCTTTTTTGGGCTCTTAGGCTTCTTTTTTTTCTTTTCTCTTTTTTTGTTTTTGGGCTCTTTGGCTTGTTTTTTTTATTTCATCACATGGGACAATGCTCTAATAATGATGATCATCGCACTTTTTAGTTACTCAAAGCTCAAAGATCACAATGATGATGACTCCATAGGAAATGCCTCCGGCAGTGTACCGGGATGTGCAACGATCTAGTATGATCATGCAATGGCAATATGAGAGTGACGACACAAGTCATGCGATGGAACGGTGGTAGTTGCATGGAAATATATCTCGGAATGGCTATGAAAATGCCATAGTAGGTAGGTATGGTGGCTGTTTTCAGGAAGGAATTTGGTGGGTTTGAGTACCGGCGAGAATTGCGCGGACTAGAGAGGCTAGCAAAGGTGGAAGGTGAAAGTGCATCTATACTATGGACTCAACATTAGTCATAAATAACTCACATACTTGTTGCAAAAGTTTTTATTAGTAATCGAAACAAAGTGCTAAACGCATACTCCGAGGGGAAGGGTTGGTAGGTGTAAACCATCGCGCGATCCCGACCTCAACATAAAGGATGACAATCAATAGATCAATTATTTTCCGACTTCCTAACATAGTGGTTCACCATACGTGCATGTTACGGGAATCACTAACTTCAACACAAGTATTTCTAGATTCGCAACACCCTACTAACATAGCTCTTAATATTACCGAATCCGTGTCTCAAAACTAATTGAGAGCAATCAAAACTTCTCTTTCTACTCAATGCACATGAAGATGGAGGTTTCTGCATCCTCTTTGGGTACCTAGCATATGAGACTACTTTCATAGCATAAGCCAACTACCAAATCACGCACCATCGTGCTCTAAATATATAAGTGAAGCACAAGAGCAAAAGTATCTAGCTCAAAAGATATAAGTGAAGCACTGGAGCAAAAGTATCTAGCTCAAAAGATATAAGTGAAGCATTATGAGCATTCTAGCAAAATCACGATGAGTGCATGTATCTCTCTCTCAAAAAGGTGTGCAGCAAGGATGATTGTGACACAACAAAAAGAAAAGACTCCTATGATACAAGATGCTCCAAGCAAAACACATATCATGTGGTGAATAAAAATATAGCTCCAAGTAATGTTACCGATGGATTGAAGACGAAAGAGGAGATGCCTTCCCGGGGCATCCCCAATCTTAGGCTTTTTTGTGTCCTTGAATTTGTCTTGGGGTGCCTTGGGCATCCCCAAGATTGAGCTCTTTCCACTCCTTATCTCTTTGTCCATGAGAACGTCACCCAAAACTTGAAAACTTCACAACACAAAACTTAAGCAGAAACTTGTGATAACATTAGTACAAGAAAACAAACTACCACTTCTTCTGGTACTGTAGCAAACTTGAATTCCATCTATATTGATGATGGGATACTGTATTCTCACAATTCCATGGCTAGTACCCCCCGATAGTAACCATAGTTTCATCAAAACAAGCAACCAACTCAACAAAAACAGAATCTATCAAAAACAGACCAGTCTGTAGAAATCTGTATATTTCGTATACTTCTGGTACCTCAAAAACTCTGAAAACTTACGAAGGTCTAGGGAAAAAGCATATAAATCAGCCGCAAAAAGAATCAACTCAAAATCTCTTTCTGAATAAAAATTAAAAATCATCTCGTGAGCGAAAAGTTTTCTCCGTTTTCCAGCAAGATCAAACAACCATTACCAAGACTAGTCATAAAGGCTTTGCTTGGCTCAAACACAAAAAGAAACACAAAAACCACAATCACGACAGAATTGTGAAAGTGTGGACGCAACAAAACAGAAATAAAAAAGATAAATTCATTGGGTTGCCTCCCAACAAGCGCTATTGTTTAACGCCCTTAGCTAGGCATAGTAGCGATAGAATCACGTATCATCGTCTTTGGTGCTCAAACCATAAGTAGCCCTCATCATGGATTCATAAGGCAATCTTATTTTCTTTCTAGGAAAGTGTTCCATGCCCTTCCTTAAAGGGAATTGAAATCTAATATTCCCTTCCTTCATACCGATGATAGCACCGATAGTCCTTAGGAAAGGTCTACCAAGAATAATAGGGCATGTAGGATTGCAATCAATGTCAAGCACAATGAAATCCACGGGTACATAGTTCCTATTTGCAATAGTAAGAACATCATTGATCCTTCCCATGAGTTTCTTGATAGTATAATCAGCAAGATGCAAATTAAGAGAACACTCTTCAATCTCATTAAAACCAAGAATATCACATAAAGACATTGGAATCGCAGAAACACTAGCACCCAAATCACACAAAGCATTGCACTCATAGTTTTTGATTTTGATTTTGATGGTAGGTTCCCACTCATCATGGAGCTTTCTAGGGATAGAGACTTCCAATTCAAGTTTCTCTTCAAGAGCTTTTATCATAGCTTCGACGATATGATCGGTAAAGGCTTTGTTTTGGCTCTAAGCGTGCGGAGAGTTTAACATGGATTGCATCAAATAAATGCATTCAATCAAGGAGCAACTATCATAATTGAATTCCTTGAAATCCACGGTAGTAACTTCATTACTACTCAAAATTTAACGTGTTCTACTCCACTTTTAACGCTTTTAGCATCAAGATAGATGGACTCCGAATCATTGGGGTAATTATTAGGTTTGACACAAGAAAACAAAGATTCAATGGGAGTCACACCAAGCACTGTACGATCTTTGTGATTCTCATCACGAGAACACGCCTTTTTAAGCCATTCATGTCTAGCACGAATTTGGGCTGTTCTTTCTTGGCTGTCAATCATGGAAACACGCATAGCTTTCAAACTTTCATCCATGTTTATTTTGGGAGGAGCACATCTAACTTTCAAAACATCAACATCACAAGAAATCCTATCAACGCTCTTAGCCAAATCGTCAATTTGAGTAGTTTTTCCTCTATGGACGCATTGAAAATCTTTTGAGAGTTGATGAACTCTTTGATATTACTCTCTAGATCATAGGGTAATCTATTGTAATTTCCATGGGTATTGTTTTAGGAGTTGCCAAAGTTATTAGAGGAGATACTAGGAAAAGGCCTAGGAACATAGTTTCCTCTAAAAGTGTTGTTGTTGCCAAAGTTATTCCTATCAACAAAATTTACGTCCAAGCTAGCGTTGCTACTATCAATCAAAGAAGAAAAAGGAAAATAATTAGGATCCAAAGGAGCACTTCTAATAGCAACCAAATTCATTAACTCATCCATCTTAGCACTCAACGAGTTAATTTCTTCTATAGCGTGTACCTTCTTACTAGTAGGTGACCTTTCAGTTTGCCACTCAGAGTAGTTCATCATGATGTTGTCTAAGAGATTTGTGGCTTCTCCTAACGTGATTTCCATGAACGTTCCACCTGAGGCGGAGTCCAAGATATTTCTAGAAGCAAAATTCAAGCCAGCGTAAAAGATTTGAATAATCATCCAAAGGCTCAAGCCCTGAGCGGGACAATTTCTAATCATTAATTTCCTTCTCTCCCAAGCTTGTGCAACATGTTCATGATCAAGTTGCTTGAAATTCATGATATCATTACAAAGAGATATGATCTTAGCCGGCGGAAAATACTTGGATATATAAGCATCTTTGCACTTATCCCAAGAATCGACACTATTTTTGGGCAAAGAAGAAAACCAAGTTTTTGCGCGATCTCGCAACAAGAAAGGAAAAAAGATTCAATTTAATCACATCATTATCCACATCTCTTTTATTTTGCATATCGCAAAGCTCAATGAAGGTATTGAGATGGGATGCGACATATTCACTAGGAAGGCCAGAGAATTGCTCTTTCATAACAAGATTCAGCAAAGCGGCATTGATTTCGTATGACTCCGCACTAGTGGCGGGACTAATCGAAATACTAATAAAATCATTATTATTAGTATTCGAGAAGTCACAAAGCTTGGTGTTTTCATTCATGGTGACTTCAGCAAGCAAGCAAGCCAACAAGCAAACAAAAAGAGGGCGAGAAAAAGGGCGAACGGAAAAGGCAAATTGGTGAAGTGGGGGAGAGGAAACCGAGAGGCAACTAGCAAACAAAATAAATGCAAGATATGAGTTTAGAACACTTACTTGGATGAGTTCTTGACTTGATCTTCCTCCCTGGCAATGGCGCCAGAAATCCTTCTGCCACTTCTCAAACAACAGCGCCAGAAATTGACACGTTGACGGAGATTGGGCTTGCGTTGGTTTTTACCTTGAAGAGGAAAGGGTGATGCAGCACAGGAGCAATAAGTATTTCCCTCAGTTTGAGAACCAAGGTATCGATCCAGAAGGAGGGTCTCATCAAGTCTAGAGTACCTGCGCAAACACAAACAAACTTGCACCCAACGCTTCAAAGGGGTTGTCAATCCCTTCAAAATTGTTTGCAAAAGTCAGATCTTAAGGTGGAAAGTGCAACATAGTAAAGAGTGTAAGGCTAAAAATATGGTGTGGAGTAGACCCTGGGGGGCATAGTGTTCGCTAGAGGGTTCTCTCAAAATAGCAAGTATTACGGTGGGTGAAGAAATTACTGTCTAGCAATTGATAGAACCGCGCAAAGTCATGACGATATCTAAGGCAATGATCTAGCATATAGGAATCACGTCCGAGACAAGTAGACCGATACTTTCTGCATCTACTACTATTACTCCACACATCGACCGCTATCCAGCATGCATCTAGTGTATTGAGTTCATGAAAAACGGAGTAACACGTTAAGCAAGATGACATGATGTAGAGGGATAATCTCAAACCAATGATGAAAACCCCATCTTTTTACCCTTGATGGCAACAACACGATACGTGCCTCGCTACCCCTTCTGTCAGTGGGTGAGGTCACCGCACGGTATGAACCCAAAACCAAGCACTTCTCCCATTGCAAGAATCATAGATCTAGTTGGCCAAACAAAACCCACAACTCGAAGAGAATTACAAGGATATGAAATCATGCATAAGAGAGATCAGAAGAAACTCAAATAAGATTCATGTATAATCTGATCATAAATCCACAATTCATCGAATCTCGACAAACACACCGCAAAAGAAGATTACATCGGATAGATCTCCATGAAGATCATTGAGAACTTTGTATTGAAGATCCAAGAGAGAGAAGAAGCCATCTAGTTACTAGCTATGGACCCGTAGGTCTATGGTGAACTACTCACGCATCATCGGAGAGGTCATGGTGTTGATGGAGAAGCCTTCCATGTCTGAATCCCCCCTCCGGCAGGGCACCAGGACGTGCCCCAGATGGGATCTTGCGGAGACAGAAGCTTGTAGTGGCGGAAAAGTGATTACGATGCCCCCCTGATTTTTTGAGGAATATTTGGGAATTTATAGGCGCAAGATCTAGGTCAGGGGACCTCCAGGGGGCCCACAAGCCTGCATGGTGCGCCCCCCTGGCCACGGGGTGGGGGGCCCTGGGGCTCTTCTGGATTGGCCCCCAAGCCCTCCGATCTTCTTCCGTTCCAGAAAAAATCTTTTCAGGGATTTTCTTCCGTTTGGACTCATGGAAAAAACAGGAACTGGCACTTGCCACTGAGTTAATAAGTTAGTCCCAGAAACTAAATCAAAGGCTTGCAAAACATCCAAATTTTGACAAGATAATAGCATGAAACCATCAAAAATTAAAGATACATTGGAGACGTATAAATGACGTCTCCTCCTTATTGATCTAGAAAGAGACAAAGGAGAAGTAGACGGCATCTCAACCAGCACGATGTCATGGTGGATATGATAGTAGCGCAGTGCTAGAACGGCTTCGCCAAGCGCTGCCAGAAACGATCTGAGGAGAAAACGTAGTTATGGGAGAGGTAGGACTGCCACCGGGGCGTGGGAATTGGTGTATTCAGCCCCTCCCTCTCCCCCAATATATAAAGGAGGCAAGGAGGAGGGCTGGGTCAAAGCCCTAGCCCCTCCTCCAAAGAGGGGGCGTGGGCCTAGGGAGGTTTCCTCCCTCCCCAAGGCACCTAGGAGGTGCCTTCCCCTTTAGGGACTCTTCCCTCCCACCCGCATGGGCCATTAGGGCTGGACCAACAAGGCTTGGACGCCCCTTTACAGCCCATGCACATCCTAGGGGTTGGAGGGACCCTTCCGAACTCCTCCGGAACCCTCTGGAACCTTCAGGAACCTTCTAGAAGCTTCCCGATACAATACCTATAAAACCCAAATCTTTTCCCGTAGCCAAAATAGGACCATATATAAATATTTATCTACAGACTATTTCGGAGATCCTCATGACGTTTGGAATCTCAGTCAGGACTTCGAACAACATTCAATCACCAACATACATATACCAATACTACTCTAGCGTCACCGAACGTTAAGTGTACAGACCCCGCGGGTTCGAGAACTATGCAGACATGACCGAGACACTTCTACGGTCAATAACCAATAGCGGGACCTAGATGCCCATTTTGGTTCCAACATATTGTACGAAGATCTTTATCGGCCGAACCACGATGTCAAGGATTCAATCTATCCAGTATGGAGTTCCCGTTGTCCATCGGTATGTTACTTGCCCGAGATTCGATCATCGGTATCTCCATACCTAGTTCAATATCGTTACTCGCAAGTCTCTTTAATCGTTCGATAATACAATATGTCGTGGCTAACTCTTAAGTCACATTTCTTGCAAGCTTCTTGTGATGCTGTATTACCGAGTGGGCCCTAAGATACCTCTCTGTCATACGGAGTAACAAATCCTAGTCTTGATCCATCCAAACTCAACAAACACCCTGGGAGATACCTGTAGAGCATCTTTATAGTCACACAGTTACGTTGCAACATTTGATACACACAATGTACTCCTCCGGTGTCAGTGAGTTGCATCACCTCATGGTCATAGGAACATATACTTGACATGCAGAAGACAATAGCAATAAACTCACACGATCATATGCTATGTTCATAGTTTGGGTCTCGTCCATCGCATCATTCTCCTAATGATGTGATCCCATTATCAAATGACAACTCATATCTATGGCTAGGAAATCTTAGCCATCTTTGATCAACTAACTAATCTAGTAGAGGCTCACTAGGGACATGGTGTTGTCTATGTATCCACACATGTATTTCAGTTTCCAATCAATACAATTATAGCATGGATAATAAATGATTATCATGAACAATGAAATATGATAATAACTAATTTATTATTGCCTCTAGGGCATATTTTCAAAATTCTCCCACTTGAACTAGAGCCAATAAACTAGTTTACATCACCATGTGGTTAACACCCAATAAGTTCTCGGTTTGATAATGTTTTTCTTGTGAGAGAGGTTTTAGTCAACGGGTCTGAAACATTCAGATCCATGTGTACTTTGCAAATCTCTATGGCATACTATAGATAATCCTACCTCGCTCCATTGGGAACAATTCCGAATCATTGCTCCACTATACGAATCCAGTTTGCTACTCACAGTCGTCTAGATTGGTGTCAAAGCTTGCATCGACGTAACCCTTTACGACGAACTCTTTTATCACCTCCATACTCAAGAAAAATTTCCTTAATCCTCAAGTTACTAAGGATAATTTTGACCGTTGTCTAGTGATCCAATCCTGGATCACTCTTGACCCCTTGACAGACTCATGGCAAAGCACACATCAGGTGCAGTACAGAGCATGGCATACTATAGAGCCTATGGCTAAGCATAGGGGACGACCTTCGTACTTTCTCTTTCTTCTGCCGTGGTCGGGCTTTGAGTCTCACTCAAATTTACACCTTACAATACAAACAACAACTCCTTCTTTGACTGGTCCATTTTTGAACTCGTTCAAAATCTTGTCAAGGTATGTATTCATTGAAAGTTTTATCTAGCATCTTAATCTATCTCTATAGATCTTGATGCTTAGTGTTCAAGTAGATTAATCCAGGTTCTGCTTTGAAAAACTCCTTTCAAACAACCCTATTATGCTTTATACAAATCCTACATCATTTCCGATCAAAAATATGTCAACGACATATAATTATCAGAAATTCTATAGTGTCCCGTTCACTTTCTTTTAAATACAAGTTTCTGATAAACTTTGTATAAACCCAAAAGCTTTGATCATAACATCAAAGCGTATATTCCAACTCCGAGATACTTGCTCCAATCCATAGAAGAATTGCTCGAGCGTGCATACTTGTTAGCATCCTTAGGAATGACAAAACCTTCTGGATGTATCACATAAAACCTTTCCTCAAGGAAACTGTCAAGGACACAATGTTTTGACATCCATCTGCCAAATTTCATAATTGAAAAATACAGCAACTACTAACATAATTCCAAAAGACTTTAGCATCGCTACGAGTGAGAAAATCTCATCATAGTGAACTCCTTGAACTTGTCGGAAACCTCTTCACGACAAGTCGAGCTTTCTAAATGGTGGCATTTACCATCATCATGTGTCTTCCTTTTAAAGATCCATTTGTACTTAATAGCTTTACGACTATCAAGTTGTTCTTCCAAAGTCCATACTTTATTTACATACATGGATCCTATCTCGGATTTTCATGGCCTCCAGCCATTTCTCGGAATCTGGGACCACCATCGCTTCTCCATAGTTCGCAGGTTCACTGTTGTCTAGCAACATGACTTCCAAGACAGGTTATTGTATCACTCTGGAGTAGTATGTGTCCTTGTCGATCTACGATGTTCGGTAGTAACTTGATCTGAAGCTTCATGATCATCATCATTGGCTTACACTTCAATTTGGTGTAGGTGCCACAGGAACAACTTCCTGCGCCCTGCTACAGTTTATCTGAAGTGACGGTTAAACAACCTCATCAAGTTCCACCATCCTCCCACTCAATTCATTCGAGAGAGACTCTTTCGCGAGAAAGGACCCGTTTTTCAGCAACAAATACTTTGCTTTCGGCTCTGAGATAGGAGGTATACCCAACTGTTTTGGGTATCCTATGAAAATGCATTGATCCGCCTTGGGTTCGAGATTATTAGGCTAAAGCCTTTTGAGATAACCATCGTAGCCCCACGCTTTAAGAAACAACATCTTAGGTTTCTGTACATAATAGTTCATACGGTGTCGTCTTAACAGAATTAAATGGTGCCCTATATAAAGTGAATGTGGTTGTCTCTAATGCATAACCCCAAAATGGTAGTGGTAATTCGATAAGAGACGTCATAGTACACACCATATTCAACGGGGCATGGCTACGATGTTCAGACACACCATGATACTATGGTGCTCCAGGTGGCATGTGTTCTGAAACAATTTCCACATTGTCTTAAATGTATACCAAACTCGCAACTCAGATATTCACCTCCACAATTACATCGTAGACATATTATCCTCTTGTCGTGACGATCTTCAACTTCACTCTAAAATTACGTGAACTTTTTAGTATTTCAGACTTGTGATTCATCAAGAAAATATACGTGTATCTACTCAAATCATTAGTGAAGTAAGAACATGCCGATATCCACTGCGTGCTTCAGCACTCATTGGACTGCATACATCAAAATGTATTATTTCCAACAAGTCACTTGCTCGTTCCATCTCACTGGAAAACGAGGCCTTGAGTCATCTTGCCCATGTGGCATGGTTCACATGTCTCAAGTGATTCAAAATCAAGTGAGTCCAAAAGATCCATCGGCATGGAATCTCTTCATGCGTTTACACCAATAGGCATGGTTCGCATGTTTCAAACAATCCAAAATCGAGTGAGTCCAAAGATCCATTGGCATGGAGTTTCCTCATGCGTTTACACCAATATGACTTAAGAGACAGTGTCACAAGTAAGTGGTACTATCATTACTACTTTGTATCTTTTGGCATCAATATCATGAACATGTGTATCGCTATGATCGAGATTCAATAAACCATTCATATTAGTTGCATGACCATTGAAGGTATTATTCAAGTAAACAGAGTAACCATTATTTTCCTTAAATGAATAACCGTATTTCAATAAACACGATCCAATAATGTTCATGCTCAACACAAACACCAAACAACATTTAGATTTAACACTAATCCCGAAGTTAGAGGGGGCATGCGATGGTGATCACATCAACCTTGGAAACATTTCCAACACACATGGTCACCTCGCCTTGAGCTAGTCTCTGTCTATTTTGTAGCTTTTATTTCGAGTTACTAACATTTAGCAACTGAACCATTATCTAATACCCATGTGCTACTAGGAGTACTAGTAAGTTGCTCATCAATAACACGTATATCTAATATACTTTCGTTGACTTTGCCAACCTTCTTATCTAACAAGTATCTAGGGCAGTTCCGCCTCAGTGATTACTCCCCTCATCATAGAAGCACATAGTCTCGGGTTTGGGTTCAACCTTGGGTTTCCTCATTGGAGCGACAACTGACTTGTCATTCTCAAAGTTTCCCTTCTTTCCCTTGCCCTTCTGGAAACTAGTGGTTTTACTAACCATCAACACTTGATGCTCCTTCTTGATTTCTACCTTCATGGTGTCAAACATCACGAATAGCTCAGGGATCATCTTCTCCATCCCTAGTATGCTATAGTTCATCATGAAGCTCAGTAGCTTGGTGGTAGTGACTTTGGATAACTATGTCAATCACTATCTCATCTGGAAGAATAAATCCCACTTGATTTAAGTGATTGTAGCACCCAGACGATCTGAGCACATGCCTAGCGACTGAGTTTTTCTTCTTTTCTTTGTAGGCAAAGAATCTTGTTGAAGGTCTCATACCTCTCAACACGGGAACGGGCCTGAAATGCTAATTTCAGCTCTTGGAACATCTCATATGTTCTATGACGTTCAAAACATCTTGGGTGCCTCAATTCTAACCCATAAAGCATGACGCACCGAACAATCACGTAATCATCAAAACGTGTATGTCATATGTTCGCAACATCCATAGATGACCCATGGGGTAGCACACCGAGTGGTGCATTAAGGACATAAACCTTCTATGCAGCAATGAGGACAATCCTCGGTTTACGGACCGAATCCGCATAATTGCTACTATCATATTTCAACTTAGTTTTCTCTAGGAATATATAAAATATACAGGAGGGCTACAACGCAGGCTAATCATCTACAACATAATTTGCAAATATATTTTTACCATGTTCATGATAATGAGTTCAATTAATCATATTACTTAAGAACTCCCACTCAAATTCACATCCCTCTGGTCATTCGAGTGGTAGATGATCCAAATTCACATACCCATGTCTGATCATCACGTGAGATGAGCTGGCTTCAATGGTGAACATCTCCATGTCTCATCATCTACTATATGACTCATGTTCGACCTTTTGGTCTCCTGTGTTCCGAAGCTATGTCCGTACATGCTAGGCTCTTCAAGTTTAACCCGAGTGTTCCGCGTGTGCCAAACCGTCTTGCACCCGTTGTATGTGAACGTAGAGTTTATCACATCCGATCATCATGTGGTGTCTCAAAACGATAAACTATCACAAGGTGCACACTCTGGGAGAACACAATTTTATCTTGAAATTTTAGTGAGGGATCACCTTATAATGCTACCGTCATCCTAAGCAAAACAAGGTGCATAAAAGGATTAACATCACATGCATATCATAGGTGACATGATATGGCCATGAACTTGTGCTTTTGATCTCCATCTTCAAAGCACCGGCATGATCTCCATCGTCACCGACACAACACCATTCTCTCCATCATCATGATCTCCATCATTGTGTTGCCATCGAGGTTGTTACACCAACCATGCCTGTACTAGTATTCCTACCGTTTAGCGATAAAGCAAAGCATTACATAGTGCTTAATGAGTGACATGTAGGTCATACAATAACTAAAGACAACCCTATGACTCTTGTCGGTTGCCGTAACAGCGACATGCAAGTCGATATTAACTATTACAACATGATCATATCATACATCAAATATATGTCGTCATGTCTTTGGCCATATCATATCAAAACATTCCCTGCAAAAACAGCTTAGACGCCCTCTAATTTGTTGTTGCATGTTTTACATGGCTGCTATGGGTATCTAGCAAGAACGCTTCTTAACTACGCAAAAACCACAATGGTAATATACAAGTTGTTATTTAACCTTCTACAAGGACCGCCTCCGTCGAATCCGATTCAACTGAAGTAGGAGAGGCAGACACCCGCCAGCCATCTTTATCCAACAAGTTGCATGTCAATCGATGGAACCGGTTTCTCGTACGTGGACGAGTACACTTTTACCTATACATATACAACTGCTTGTGAAGTTTGAATTATACAATTCAAAATTCTTCAGAAGTACGGAATGCTCTTTGTGATTTATGAGCTTTGCAATGACTTATTGCTTCCTATTTTTCCCGAACTATTTTTCAAACACTTATACAAGTTTCTTTTTACGCACATATCAGCCGAATTAACAGGGGGCTTGGTCGTCACAACCACCCCTTTCAAACTGTTACATTACTATTCCGCATTTCAAGAGTGCGGTGTCTTAGATTTGTGTTGTATGCATCAGTTCCAAATTACGTCTTTGGTCAAATATTGGGTTGCCCCTCTCGTGTGTTTACCCATTTATGTTCCGCTAGTTTGGCTAAAAGGGTAAAGGGAGAGCCACTGCGATTGTATTGTCAGTTAGTCTGGTTAAGTACCCGAGTAGAGAAATCCAAAAACCGACCAGCATATTGAGCGAGAACTGGTTCCTGATCCGAAGACAAGTGTTTAACTAAAGAACCATTATGGGTTAATCATGTTCTGCAAAAGGTTTTGAAGTCATTCAGACCAAGTGATTACATGTTCTTATACCGCGGCATAAGCCGGCTATCACAATTTTTGAAAGGGTTTTATTTAGCATGCACAGTCAAGCTCTTATGGTTAGATGAAAGCGTTTAAGCCCAATAGTCCAATTTCCTGGGTTTTCCCACATTACCGCCATAGGGTGCCAAGACGTTGTCTAAAGGTAACTAAGTGGAATCCGAAAACACCCCCGCTAGAATCTGGCGAGGGACTGAAGCCGACAACTAGAAACTTTCAATATCAAAACAACCAAAACAAGAGTTGTAATTAAGAATACATGGTCTACCAAACAAAAATGGGAAGGCATTGTATTATACAACCACATTTACAGTATAGTGACTTTTAATCAAAGACTATGTCCTTAGAGCATTGTGGTCTATAGCTCGTGCACCTTCCATAGAAGTGGAGAAATACAGCTCGGGGCGTCTGTGCTCCTTCCCAGGTGGCGGAGGTGTCGTGGCCATCTTCGAGGGCTCTAACTTCGGCAAGTGTGTCGTTGTTTTTGCAAAGGCCATACAAGCTCCTTCAATGCAAACCAAACGCATCAGGACATCGATTCGAGGCAAAGCAGCAATCAGCCTTTGAACCAAGCAAAAGTAGCTCCTAGCCAATGGTTCGGCTGACCACAACCTGATGCACAAGTCCTTCATGGCAGGCTTGGTCATCTTCTACAGCTCCATCGGCTGCTTCAACTGACTAGACGCCATTTTGGGATGTCCAGAAGAACCTGTGTCGTGCCATGCCCTCTTGAGAAGCACTGTACTTCTCAGCTTCTTCCGCACTGTTCTGAAGATCATCAATTGCACCTGGAGAACTCCATATTCGAGTAAGAGATAGAAATGTTCGTCCGCCAAAGGTAGATTGTAGTAAATATCGCTTACCAGCCGCGATGTGCTTCATTAGATGGACCTCTTTCCGGAGGTCGTTGATACATCTCCAACGTATCTATAATTTCTAATTATGCTATGATGTTATATTATCATTCTTGGATATTTTATAATCATTTTCTAGCAATTTTATATCATTTTTGGGACTAACATATTGACATAGTGCCCAGTGCTAGTTGTTGTTTTTTCCTTCGTAGAAAATACATATCTTTTTAGGTCCAATTGCCATGAAACTTGAAGAAAAAAAATTGATTAGAAGGAATCTTGGGGGGCCAAGATTGAGCACCAGCCAAGGCCTAGATGGTCAGTGGACACCACAGCGCGCTAGAGGCCCCTCGAGCGGTCTGGTGTCTAGTGGGGCCCTGTGGAAACTTTTGCACCGCCTCTGAGCTGTGTAAATACCCCAATATTCTAGAAACCATAGAGGAGTCGACGAAAAATCTTTTCAGCCGCCGCAAGTTCGAGAGCGACGACAATGAATCTAGAGCCTTTTCTAGAGAAGAACACGAGCATGGAGGGGTTCACCATCTTCATTGGTGTTCCTCCCATGATGCGTGAGTATTTCATATTACACCTATGCATCCGTAGGAAGTAGCTAGATGGGTTTCTCTCTCGTTTTGTTTCTCAATACAATGGTCTCTTGCAGATCCATATGTTGTAAGTCTTTCTTTTGCGGTGTGTTTGTTGGGATCTGATGAATTGTGAGTTTATGATCATATCTATGAAAACATATTCATGCTTGATTACTATAGCCTCATATTTCTTCTCTAATATTTGGTTTATGTTTTGCCAACTTGACCTTTTATCTTGCAAGGGGAAGAGGTGCTTTGTAATGGGTTTGATCTTGCGATGTGCAATATCAATGACATAAAGAGACATGACACGCATGTATCGTTGCCATTAAGGATAAAACAATGGGCTCTATTCATACATAAATAGATCTTGTTTACATCATGTCATCGTTCTTAAGGCATTACTTCGTTTCTCCATGACCTCAATAGCTCTATGCATGCTGGATAGCAGTCCATGTGTGGAGTAATAGAAGGAGATGCAGGCAGAAGTGGTTCACTTATTTTGGACATGATGCATATATACATGATCATTGTCATGAAGATCGTCATAATTATTTTCTTTTCTATCAATTGCCCAACAGTAATTTCTCTACCACCGCTTGTTATTTTCTTGAGGGAAGCCACTAGTGAAACCTACGCCCCTGGGTCTACTTCACATCATCTATTTGCAATATCTACTTTGGTATTTCCTTTTCTACTTTATTTGTCTTTTGCTTTCAGATCTATATTATCAAAAAACCTTAACATGCCTCATTGTGTTCTATTTGTTATCACTCTTATTTGCATCTACCAATCTATCCTTTCTTTATCCACGAGGGATTGACAACCCCTCTATGTGTTGGGTTGCGTGGATTTTCTATTTCTGTGCACGGGTTGCTTACATAGTCTTCTGGATCTTCCTACTGGATTAATACCTTGGTTTCTTAACTAAGGTAATACCTCTCGTCGATGTGCTTCATCACCCTTTAAGCTTGGAGGGAGACCAATGCACTCGCGAGGAGTCACAAGATTTCTGGCATCGTTGCCGGGGAAGATCAAGTAAAGATCTATCAGGTTCCTACATAAAAATCTCATCTCCTTGCAATTACAATATTTGACATTTTCCCCTCATTTTCCTCTCCGCCACTTTAGAAAATTTTGCCTTTTTATTTGCCATATTTCCCTTTCCATTTTCTTGCCGGTTCTCTTGTTTGCTTGTGTTCTTGTTTGCGTAGTCACGATGACTCAAGAGAACACTAAGTTGTGTAATATTTCCAATACCAATAACAATGATTTTATTAACACTCATCTTGCTCCTCCCGCCACTAGTATGGAGTCTTATGATATTATTGACACTTTGTTGAATCTTGTTTTGTAAGAGAAATTTTTCGGTAATCCTAATGAGGATGACGCGTCTCATCTAAATCCTTTCATAGAATTGTGTGACATGCAAAAGAAGAAACATGTGGACAATGATATTTTCAAGATGAAATTATTTCATTCTCTTTGCGTGATCGTGCTAAATCTGGTTTCCATCTTTGCCACGAGATAATATTGATTCTTGGAATAAGTGCAAAGATTTATTTATCACAAAGTATTTTCCTCCCGTGAAAATCATTTCTCTTAGACATCAGATTATAAATTTTCAACAACTTGAGCATGAGCATAATGCCTAATCCTGGGAAAGGTTGAAATTGATGATAAGAAACTACCCAACTCATGGCTTGAATTTGCGGATGATCATACAATTTTTTATGAGGGATTGAATTTTGTTTTTAGAAATATTTTAGATTCCGCTGCGGGTAGCTACTTTTATGGAAATTAGTTTGGGTGATGCCACTAATTTTCTTGATAATTTTATGGCTAATTATTCACAATGGCATACTCAAAGAGCTCCTACTAGTTAAAAAGTTAATTCTAATGAAGAAATTGGTTCTTTGAGTGAAAAGGTTGATGCTCTTATTAAATTGGTTGCTAGTAAGTATGCTCCTATTGATGCTAACGATGTGTCGTAGATGTGAATTTTGATTGAGCAAAATAATGAGCTCGTAGATGTGAATTTTGTCTCGCAAAGCAATTTTAATAATAAGGCTTATAAAACAATTTGAATACTAGGCCATATCCTGGAAGTTCTTCAAATAATTATGGAAATTACTATGGCAATTCTCACAATAATAATGCTAGGATATCCTCTGATCTTGAGAGTAATATTAAGGAATATATCAATGCTCAAAAAGCTTTTAATACCACGATAGAATAAAAGTCGAATAAATATGATGATATGTCTTGAATCATTGATAGAATTTCGCGTGATATAGAAAATCTAAAGAATATTTTTTTCTAAGGTTCATATTAATGAATCAATTAAAGCTTCATATGTTTCTATAGATGAAAGTAAGAAAAGAATTGATATGCTTTGAGCTAAAAGACAATTTTTAGAAAGAGCGCTTCCCGATTGCAAAATGATTTGTGTTTCTTCTATTGATTCTCTGTTTAATAATGTTAAAATTAATAATGAGGGAACTCGATAAGTCTCAACTTTATCTAGATGGCTTTCCCATGATTTGGAGGGTGAAAATATTATTGGAAAATTTGATAAAAGTGGGATTGGAGATGTAAATACATTCGCTAGCGATGCACTCACTATTTTGGATTGCAATTTTTTTAATTTTGATAGTTGCTCCTTAATTGAGTGTATTTCTATGTTGCAATCTATTTTAAATTCACCCAATGCCTCAGAACAAAATAAATCTTTTAGTAAACATATTTCAGAAGTTGTGATTAAAACTTTGGAGAAAAGTTAGAGCTATAGATTTCAATTCCTAGGAAATTACATGATGAATGGGAACCCACCATTAAGATCGAAATCAAGAATTTTGAGTCCCATGCTTTATGTGATGTGGGTGCTAGTGTTTCCACAATTCCGAAATCTCTTTATGATGTGCTTGGTCTTACCGATATTGAAGAGTGTTCTCTCAATTTGCACTTTTCGGATGCTACTATTAAATAATCCGTGGGAAGAATTAATGATGTTATTATTCTTGCAAATAGGAATTTTCTGCCCATATATTTGCTTGTTTTTTATACTGAGTGCAATCCGTCTTGTCCAATAATTCTTGGTAGACCGTTCTTGCATACTATAGGAGTCGTGATTGTATAAAAAAGGAATATTAAATTTCAGTTTCCACTAAGAAACGGCATGGAACACTTCACTAGAACTAAAATTAAATTACCATATGAATCAATCATGAGGGAAACCTATGGATCAATCACTAAGGACGGCATCACTTAAAATTTATCTTATATGCCTAGCTAGTGGCGTAAAACGATATCACTTGTTGGGAGGCAACCCAAAAAATAAAATTTATTTTCATTTTTGTTTTCTATTCTTAGGTGTTTGCAAAATTATGATCCTTTTATAATTGTGTTTTTTGTGTTTTCTTTAGTGTTTGTACCAAGCAAAGCCATGACGATCATGTGGGGTATTAGTTGGTGTAATATTGTTGTAAAACAGAAACTTTTGTGTCTAGTAGAACAATTCCTAAACATCACGGAAACATCAAAAGTTTCTAAATTTTTTACACAAGATTAATATACAAAATCCCCACGTTTTTCTAAGATTTCATAATTTTTGGAGTTTCAGAAGTATAAGTCAATTTCAAATCTTTACAGACCGTTCTGTTTTTAACATATTTTGTTTTCCTTGTGTTAGGTGCTTATTTTAATGATTTTATGGTTTATATCGGGGGCATAAGCCATGGTAGAGTTATAATACGACATGTATAATGCAAAAACAATTGCAATAGGTTTTCAATAGTACCTATAGTAAAGTTTGGTTTTCTTATACTAACGGATCTCATAAAATTTTGTTCAGTTTTGTGTGGTTGAAGTTTTCAAGTTTTGAGTGACATCACGATGGATGATGGAATAAGAAGTGATAAAATCCTAAGATTGGAGATGCCCATGGCAGCCCAAGGAAATATCTAAGGAGTAACAAGCAGCTAATCTTGCGATGCCCTGGAAGGCATCCCCTCTTTCTTCTAGAAACCATCGGTAATTTTACTTGGAGCTACATTTTTATTCGTCACATATCATGAGTTTAACATGGAGCATCCTAAATCATTTGTGTCTTTGCTTTATTCGTTGGTTATTTTGTCATGACAAAACTTGATAGAAACACCAATTTGAGAGAGCTAAATTATGCTATGATTTGTTAGAATCACTCTTTATGCTTCACTTAAATTTTTTGATTCATGGAATTCGTCAAGTACTTCACTTATATCTTTTTGAGAAGGGTGGTGCTGTTATTTTGAAGAAATTTAATCTCATGCATCAATTAGATTATTTTGAGAGTTTCTGAAATTTTGAAGAAGTCATCTCTTGCTTCGCTCATATAATTTTGAGAGTTAGAATTTGTAAAGAAATTGGTAATTTCGAGAGTTGAAAATTTTGTAGAAACTTGTGCTCTCGTACTTCACTTATACTTGTTTAAGAGCTTGTTATTTGCATTGGAAATTTTCTTTTAATGAAAATTAGTTCCAAAGTAATGAATGTCCAATAAAGATACAATAAAAACTTTCATGAAGATCATTGGATATTAAACTTGACTCTTTGCAATAGTTTTGCAATATGAACATAGTAATATGTGAGCTATGTTGACAAGTAATTATGCTCTAGTAAGAATGTTGGTCTTAAGGTTTGTGATTCCCTGTGCATGCACATGAAGTCAATAATTATGATGTGAAATTACATCCTACTTGTGTTGCATTATTTGATGTTAGTTATGTTTAATGTTCACCTATGATGATTTTTGTTCCTTGGTTGGGCGCTTCTCAATCTATTTGTCAGCCTTCACTAGTACTAAGCGGGAATGCTCCTTGTGCATCCTAATACTAAACCTAAAGTTGTGCCAAATGAGTCCACCATAGCTACCTATATGCAGTATTTCAACGTCGATCCAAGTAAATTTGCAACTTCCAATACTAATATTCAAAATAAAATTCTGCTTTGTGTGCCCGTACTGCTCATGAAGCGGCGAGGGGTGGCCGGTATTTTCCATATTAAATATGTTATTCTCAAGATGAGTGTTTATTCATTTGTCATTGCACGAGAGTATGGTGGTAATAGGGCTGCCCAGTCCCAAAAAGAAAGAAATATTTATGTTGTGAAATAATAAATTCCTTGGAAAGTGTTGGAATGGACGACACCCGTGGATACGGCTAGCCGTGGAATGTGAAAGAATGGTGGAAAAGAAATAAACTTTATTTTCAGTTTGGGGACTGCCTATAATTTGTTTAGCATGGAGGATATTAAAAATTCGTGATCATTCTTCTTGACAGGAAACGCATGCCACCCTAAAAAAATTATTTCTAAGCTTTTCACTTTGAGCTATGGCACCTCTACAAAACCCTAATTCCCTCTACGAAGGGCCTATCTATTTACTTTATGCAATTTGTTATTTTTGAATTTGAGTCTACATCTTCTCTTAGAAGACCCAACTAAGGAACACCATTATCACAATTGAGCATCGGATGTAGCTAATATTTGAGTGTTTTGCATGAATGGATCAATGATAAAGCATGATGGGCTAGGGATAACGTTCTTTAGCATTGATATTTCGAAAGACTTGGTTGCTTGTTGATATGCTTGAGTATTGAAATATTCATGTAAAATTATAGACTCTTGCTTTGCATAATCTACAAGTACATATGCCCATGATGAAAGAAAAATAATATGATGAACATGAGAGACAACATTCCACAATAAAAAAAAATATTTTTTTTATCATTTACCTACTCGAGGATGAGCAGGAATTAAGCTTGGGGATGCTGATACTATCCAACGTATCTACAATTTTTGATTGTTCTATGCTGTTATGTTATCATTCAGGGATGTTGTATAATCATTTTATAGCAATTTTATATCATTTTTTTGGAACTAACATATTGACATAGTGCCTAGTGTCACTTGTTGTTTTTTGTTGTTTTTTTCCTTCGCAGAAAATCCATATCAAATGAGGTCCAATTTCCATGAAAATTTACGAAGATTTTTTTGGAACAGAACAAAACTTGGGGGCCAAGATTGAGCAACAGCCAAGGCCTAGGGGGCCAACAAAAACCACAGCATACCAGAGGCCCGTGGCGTGGCTTGGTGCCTAGTGCGGCTCTATCGAAGATTCTGCACCGCCTTTGATCTCTATAAATACACCCAATATTCCAGAAACCCTAGAGGAGTCGATGAAAAATCCTTTCAGTTGCAACAAGTTCAAGAGTGACGGAAACCAATCTAGTGCCGTTTCCAGAGAAGAACACGGCCATGGAGGGGTGCACCATCTTCGTTGGTGTTCCTCCCATGATGCGTGAGTAGTTCATATCATACATATGGGTCCGTAGGCAGTATCTAGATGGCTTTCTCTCTCGTTTTGTTTCTCAGTACAATGGTCTCTTGGAGATCCATATGATGTAACTCTTTCTTTTGCGGTGTGTTTGTTGGGATTCGATGAATTTTGAGTTTATTATCATATATATGAAAATATATCCATGCTTGATTATTATAGCCTCGTATTTCTTCTCTGATATTTGTTTTTGGTCTGACCAACTTGATTTTTATTTTGCAATGGGAAGAGGTGCTTTGTGATGGGTTCGATCTTACGGTGCTCAATCTTAGTGACAGAAAGAGACATGACATGCATGTATCGTTGCCATTAAGGATAAAACGATGGGTTTATCCACACATGAATGGATCTTGTCTACATCATGTCATCGTTCGTAAGGCATTACTTTGTTTCTCCATGAACTCAATACACTAGATGCATGCTGGATAGCGGTTGGTGTGTGGAGTAATAGAAATAGATGCAGGAAGAAGTTGGTCTGCTTATTTTGGACGTGATGCCTATATACATGATCATTGTCATGAATTCCATCATAATTATTTGCTTTTCTATCAGTTGCCCAACATTCCCTTGTCTATCCAGCACTTTCTATTTTCTCGAGAGAAGCCACTAGTAAAACCTATGGCCCCCGGGTCTACTTCACATCATCTATTTGTAGTCTCTACTTTGGTATTTGCTTTTCTACTTTATTTGCTCTTTTGTTTTCACATCTATATTATATAAAGAGCCAAAAATACCTTGTTGCATTCTATTTTCTATCACTCGTATTTGCATCTATCAATCTATCCTTACTTTACCTACAAGGGATTGACAATCCTTGTACGAGTTGGATTGCAAGGATTTGCTATTTGTGTGCAGGGGCTGCTTACATAGTCTTGTGGATCTTCCTACTAGATTGATACCTTGGTTTCTTAACTGAAGGAAATACTTGCCGTCTCTTTGCTACATCACCCTTTATGCTTGGATGGAGACCAACGCACTCGCGAGAAGTCAGTCGTGTCCCTTCTTCCTCGCTTCTTGGAATGCGGCGGTGACCGATGTCAGTTCGGACATTTTTTCTCTTTCTTTCTGCTCAAGGGCCTCATTCTTCATGATGGGCTCCTTAAGTTCGTGTTGAAATTTGCTGACCCGGGCCTTGGATTTATCACTAACAGCTTTGGCATGTGTGGCCAACGCCCACTGTTTGGCGACCTCTTGCTTTGCTTGGCCCAGTTCAGCTTTGAGTCTATCAACATCAACTGTAACAGACATTTGGACAGCATGCAACTAGAGACAAAGATTAAAATAATTGAATAAAGGGAGCTAAGTCTTGCACGCTTACTTTGAGATTCTTCAAAACGCTTGTTGATGCGATCGAGCTCCTCTTAGGCAACTTTTAGTTTCCAATTCATTTGCTCCAACTCCACACAGTTGGGGGCTCTCCCTCCTTTATCACCATGGGGAGTGATACGTATCTATCATATCTACAGTTTTTTGATTGTTCCATACTAATATTATACAACTGTCACATATTTTTGGCAACATTTTATATGATTTATTGGAAAGTGTGTTAGTGTATGCCTCTCCCTCATTGGACGAAATAAGTATCTATCATGTTATATTCCACTGCCTATGGACAATATTTTTCTTGCATTACACAAAAAGCTTTCAACTAAAGAGTCCGAAACTTTTATTTACTTGCTCTTTATTTTCTTGCAAAGTACTTCTAGTTTTACTCTTATTTTAGGTAAAGCAAACATTAAGTGTGCAAAGAGTTGTATCAGTGGTCGATAAAACTTGAGGGAATATTTGGTCTATCTTTACCTCCTCGTTGGGTTTGACGCTCTTACTTATCTAAAAAGGCTACAAATGATCCC
Source organism: Hordeum vulgare subsp. vulgare (assembly GCF_904849725.1). Taxonomy (NCBI): domain Eukaryota; kingdom Viridiplantae; phylum Streptophyta; class Magnoliopsida; order Poales; family Poaceae; genus Hordeum; species Hordeum vulgare. The sequence goes on along the minus strand of NC_058519.1, from coordinate 150,906,908 downwards.
CTACACTTGTGGGTTATCCAGACCTTTTTCTGACGCCGTTACCGGGGAGCAATAGCACAGGGTGATTTATCACTAAGTAGTTTTTATTTTCTATTCTAAGTTGTTCTCAATCTTCAGTTATGGATATGGAACACGAAATACCAAAAAAATAGGTGTACTTGCTACTCATGGAGATGGGGAACCTCCTAAAACCCTCGATGCCCGTTATGTGGAAAATTTTAAACACTACTTTGATAATCGTGGGAAAACCCCATTCAACTTGATAATGAGAGTAACGCTGGATCAACGTGAATACTTTAGGGATTATTGCTTGACTCAAAAAGGGAAATTGTTATGGGATCAAATTCATATGTTGCATTGGTATGCTTGGAATTTATTCCACAGATATGATTATACTTGTTTCTCTAGGATGAAGGCTCGAGACCTTCCCTTTTCATGTGATTTAATGGTAAACAAAACACATCTTCTTATGTTGATGGTATATATGATTACTATGATGTGGAACGAATAGAAGAATTTGTTGCTTTTAAGGGTGTTTATGAAATTGAATCTTCGGTTGGAAATTGTGAAAATTATGATGATGGTGTTTACTGAACTGAAAACTCTGCTACACTTAAATATTGCTATAAGAATTATAAATACCATTACGATATTGATGCATTTGTTGAGAAAATCTCCAATATCTAGGAAGAGACTAATATTTTGCAGGAGCCTATGGAAGAAGAAATCGATAAAACTGTGAGCCCATGGGATGAAAAATGTGATGAGGAGAGTCAAGAACAAAAGGACGAAGAGAAGATTAGCTACCCGTGCCCACCTTCTAATGAGAGTGACTCTTCAACTAATACATTGTTTAATTTCCCTTTGCACATACCGAAGGATGAATGCTATGATAACTGCTATGATCCCGTTGATTCTTTTGAAATATCCCATTTTGATGAACTTGATACTTGCTATGCTTGTGACCATCATGCCAATATGAATCATGCTTATGGTGATGAACTTCATATAGTTACTTAGTTTTAGCATGAAATTGTTGCTATTGCAACCACACATGATAGTCCTATTAACTTTTTGAATTCTCCAAACTACACTATTACGGAGAAGTTTGCTCTTATTAAGGATTATATTGAAGGGTTGCGTTTTACTGTTACACATGATAATTTTGATGGATATAATATGCACGTGCTTGATGCTCCTACTTGCAATTATTATGAGAGAGGCACTACATCTCCACCTCTTTATGTTTCCAACACGATAAAATTGCATGAAACTGCTTATGCTATGTATTGGCCTTTACTTCATGTGCATGAATTGTTCTTTTATGACATGCCAATGCATCGGAATAGAGTTAGACTTCGTTATTGCATGATATACATTTCTTTTTGCTCACTAGTAAATTAAAAATCACTGTTAATTAAAATTGGCTTAGATATACCTTGGGATCCGGGTGGATCCATTACTCGAGCACTTTATGCCTAGCTTAACGGCTTTAAAGAGTGCGTTGTCATAGAGATAACCCGAAAGTTTTAGAGAGCCATTTATTTCTACTGTGTGCTTTTAAAATATTTAAAAAATATAGGAGAACTTAAAACTTTTTCTAAAACAAAAGTGAAAGTGAGAAGGATGAGCACCGTTGAAGTGGGGGCAAGCCTTGGACTTTGTTCATGCCCATGGAAACATTGTGAATCTTGATTACAGAAAAATTTCAAAAAAAATAATTATCCCCTTGTACAAATCCATTGTATTATAAAAATAATGTGACAATATTTGCCTTTAGGATGATTAGATTGCTTGTTGGTATGTGCGGTGCAAAAACAGAAACTTTGGTTCTAGTGCGTGAATTTACATGTTTTATTGGAACGTCAAAAGTTCCTAAAAAATTATACAATAATGATGTGCAAATTGTTTATTTATTAGTAATTTTTCATAGTTTTTAAGTTATAGAATTATAGTCAATGTTCAGATTACTACAGACTGACCTGTGTTTGACAAATTTTGTTTTTGATGCATTGTTTTTCTCGTTTTGATGAAACTATTGATTATGTCGGTGGTATTAGCCATAGAGAAGTTATAATAGAGTAGCTATAATTCATGCGAAATAATGGGTTTGCAACAGTACTTAAGTTAGTAATTTTCATTATTATACTAATGGAACTCATGAGTTTTCTGTTCGGTTTTGTGTGGATGAAGTATTCGAAGTTCAAGGAGGTATCGATATGTGGAGATGGAGGAGAGGCAATAATTAGAGCCTGGGGATGCTCAAGGCACCCCAAGAAATATCAAAGGATACTCAAGCATCTAAGTTTGGGGATGCCCCGGAAGGAATCCCATCATTCTTCAGCAAGTATTGTATGTTTTCGTCTTTGTTTTGTTCAGTGATATGTGTAAATCTTCGAGTGTCTTTTGTGTTTAGTTTTCACTTTTGTTTTATGAACCATGCAGGTATGAGATAGTACATGGTTGATTTATAGAATTCTCAATGCACTTCACTTATATCTTTTGAGTGTGGCTTTATAGAATGCTTCATATGCTTCACTTATATCATTTGAAGTTTGGATTACGTGTTTCTCTACATATAGAAAACCGTTGTTTGTACAATGCTCTTCTCCTTCACTTATATTTATTGGAGCATCGACTTTTGTAGAAATAATTAAACTCTCATGCTTCACTTATACCTATTTAGACAGTCGAAAGGACTTGGTCATTTACTTGGTTAGTCATAAAATCCTACATAAAATTTGTAGATCACTCAGTATGATATGTTTGTCTCCTTGCAATAGCTTTCTGACATTAAGATAATAATATGTGGGTGCACCAGTTGATGATTGTGGATTAGTAATAATATTTATGTTAAGGTTTTTGATTTCCGAAGCATGCACGTATAGTCTATGGTTTTGCGGTGAAGTTGGAGCATAATTTATCCTTGATTAAAATCCTTTGTGTTGTTATAATCGGGGTCGCGCGATGGTTAACTCCTCCCAACCTTCTCCCTAGGGGCATGCGAGTAGTGCTTTGCTTCAAGAGAGCTAATAAAATCTTTCAATAATTATGTGAGTTCTTCATGACTAATGTGAATCCGTGGATATACGCAGTCTTACCTTTCCGCAATTTTCTAGCCTCTACGGAACCATGCATTGCGCTTTCTCACCTCGAGAGTCAGTGCAAACTTCGCAGGTACATACAAACCTCGTGATATGATACGCTCTATAACACATAAGCCGCATTATATCTTCCTAAAAACAGCCACCATACCTACCTATTATGGCATTTCCATAGCCATTCCGAGATATATTGCCATGCAACTTCCAGCGCTTCCGTTTTGATGACTTGAGCATTCATTGTCATATCACGGACATAAAAAACAGACAAGGAATTGAAATATCATGCTAGCTATCTTATGATCAAGTCATCAAAATGTAAGTGGTGGAAGTTGCATGCAATATATCTCAGAATGGCTATGGAAATGCCATAATAGGCAGGTATGGTGGCTGTTTTGAGGAAGATATAATGCGGCTTATGTGTTATAGAGCATATCATATCACGGGGTTTGGATGCACCTACGAAGTTTGCACCGACTCTCGAGGTGAGAAAGCGCAATGCATGATTCCGTAGAGGCTAGCAAATTGTGGAAAGGTAAGAGTCTGTATATCCATGGATTCAAAGTAGTCACAAAGAACTCACATACTTATTGCAAGATTGTGAACCATGGATATTACAATAGTTTTGCGACATTAAGATAGTAATATGTGGGTGAACCATGGATATTACAACTCGATACCAAGAACAGAGTATGACTCTATATGAATGCCTCAGGCGGTGTACGAGGATGTGCAATGATCTAGCATAGCACCGACATAAAAATGGACAAGCCATTGAAACATCATGCTATCTATCTTACGATCATGCAAAGCAATATGACAATGAATGATCAATTCATCAAAACGGAAGCGGTGGAAGTTGCATGACAATATATCTCGAAATGGCTATGGAAATGCCATAATATGTAGGTATGGTGGCTGTTTTGAGGAAGATATAATGCGGCTTATGTGTTATAGAGTGTATCATATCACGGGGTTTTGATGCACCTGCGAAGTTTGCACCGACTCTCGAGGTGATTATGCGCAATGCACGGTACCAAAGAGGCTAGCAAATTCCAGAAAGTTAAAAGTGCGTATATCCACGGATTCACATTAGTGACAAAGAACTCACATACTTATTGCAAGATTTTATTATCTCTCTCAATGCAAAGCACTACTCGCATGCCCGTAGGGAGAAGGTTGGGAGCAGTTAACCATCGCACAACTTCGATTATAACAACACAAAGGATTTCAACCAAGGATAAATTATGCTCCAACTTCATCGCATAACCAAAGACTATACATGCATGCTTCGGGAATCAAAAACCTTAATATAAATATTATTACTAATCCACAATAATCAACTAGTGCACCCACATATTACTATCTTAAAGTCGCAAAACTATTGCAAGGAATCAAACATATCATACTAACTGGTGTACAACTTTTATGTAGAATTTTATGACTAACCATGTAAATGACCAATTCCTTTTGACTCTCACAATAGATAGAAGTGAAGCATGAGAGTTTAATTATTTATACAAAATACCAAATTCTAATAAATATAAGTGAAGCACAATATCATTCTACAAATAACGGTTTTCTATATGTAGAGAAACACGCAATCCAAACTTCAAATGATATATGTGAAGCACATGAAGCATTATATAAAGCCATACTCAAAAAATATAACTGAAGTGCAATGATAATTCAATAAATCAACCATGGACTATCTCATACCAGCATGGTGCATAAAATAAAAATGAAAACTAAACACAAAATATGCTCCAAGATTTACGCATATCACATGAATGAAAGGAAGCCGAAAACATACCGATACTTGTTGGAGAAAGTTGGGATGCCTTCCACGCATCCCCAATATTAGACTCTTGAGTCTTCTTGTATATTTACATGGGGTCCCTTCGGCATCCCCAAGCTTGAACTCTTGCCTCTCCTCCATCTCCTCATATCGAGACCTCCTCGAACTTAGAACACTTCATCCACACAAAACTTAACAGAGGACTCATGAGATCCATTTATAATAATGCAAATTAAAACCTTAAGTACTATTGAAAACCCATTCATATTTTGTTTCTGCATTAGAGCTACTATATTATAACTTCTCCATGGCTTATACAATCAATACAATCGATAGTTTCATCAAAACGAGCAAAACACTGCATCAAAAACAGCACAGTGTGTAGTAATCTGAACATTCACCATACTTCTGTAACTTAATAAAATCTGAAAAATCAGGAAGAAATAAATAATTTTAATAGTATTATTGTGTAAAAATTTCAGAAACTTTTGCAGTTCTAGTAAAAAATGTAAATTCACGCACTACAGCCAAAGTTTGTGTTTTTGCATCGCTCATACCAACAAGCAATCTAATAATCCTAAAGGCAAATCTTGGAACATTATTTTTTATAATACAATGTTGTTTATAAATGGAATAAATTTTGTTGTTGAAAAGTTTCTTTAATCAAGAATCACAATGTCTCCATGGGCATGAACAAAGTTCAAGGCTAGCCCCCACTTTAACGGTGCTCGTCCTTCTCACTTTTGATTTTCTTTTTGAAAAAGTTTTAAGTCCCCCCTCTTTTTTAAAATATTTTCAAAGCAAACACAGGAAATAAATGACTCTCTAAAACTTCTGAGTTGTCTCCCTTATAGCGCTTCCTTTAAAGCCATTAAGCTAGGCATAAAGTGTTCAAGTAATGAATCCACCCGGATCCCAAGGTATACCAAAGCCAATTTTAATTAACAATGATTTGTGATTTTGTAGTGAGCACAAAGCAACATATATCATGCAATGACAAAGTATAACTCTCTTCCTATGCATCTGCATGTCATAAAATTACAATTCATGCACATCAAGTAAAGGCCAATACATAGCATAAGTAGTTTCTTGCAATTTTATCGTATTGGGAACATAGGGAGGTGGAGATGTAGTTCCTCTCTCATAATAATTGCAAGTAGGAGCAGAAAGAACATGCACATTATATCCATCTGTAGTGACCCGACTCAAAACGAGTCAAGCCTCTGTGTATCTGTGCCATCCCTGGATCAGTATGCTGGCACACACAGTACATCAATGTATATATCAAAGTGCAATCACATGGAAATAGCATAAAACTGATATATATACCTTAAATATCTCAGCGGAAGCAGTCAAGGGAGTGGAGTCCCAATAAACACCAACGACAAGTTGATTCTAGACAGTAACCCTGAATCGTACTCTTGCTCGTCGAAGAAAAATATCTGCAACATAAGACGTTGCAGCCGTGTAGGTCAGCATATTTTATATGCCGGCAAGTCATCAAAGAGAGGGGGGTCAAATAATAATCATCTATTCTACATGCATATATGGCAGGTGGGGCTATAAGTTTCTAGCGAAAAGCAAGTTTTCTCCTACATCAAGAGAGGGTTAAAAGCAAAATATTACTACGTTGTTTGTTGTTAACGAGATGGTTCCGCCAACCAATTCTCATACCCAAGTTATCAATAATTCCCACATCACTATTAAATTGTGTTGAGAGTTCAGGAAAATTTCATTGCCTTCGGCTCAAGTTGTCCATGACCGTGGACACGGCTAATCGATTAGGTTTGAGTACTCTACAGAGTTTTGCACACGTTCCCCACAAGATTTGTTCGCCTCCGAGTATGTCCTCGCACTTCAGGGTGTTTGAAGAACGGATGATCAAAACATGGTCTTTCAATGGGTCCCTGTGAATCCCTGTCGGTGCCCATCCAATCCTACCGTTCTTCTACATCTGCTAGCACCGCCTTTCCAGAGTCACCGCGTTTTCCAACCAAGCTAGAGCCCATAATGACTTGTGGCTGTGCAGGTAAGCCTTGGGTCTTGAAGCCTCCGTCCATCTCTTCGAGCCTGGGTGAAGCTTTCCGCAAGATGTCATGGCACGTCTCCATGCATCCCGGGTCGTCCACTAGTTTCTCCAGGGAGCCCATCAAAACCGTCCTTCACCCAGAGTTGCATTGCATCACGAGGTCTTGAAAAGTCCTGTCTTAACCGGTCTTGGTTATTAAATTACTCTCCCATCACGCGTGATAAACTCTCATCCAGAATCCCGTCTACTCAAGCATAGCAACATAAAATTTGTCGTCCCGGGCCAAGTAACGGGGTTGTTGGGTGCCTACCACATGATACTACAACATGTAACCATAATTTTCAAGTACCTACCCAGCATGCAATAGGGTGTTTGAAGGGTAGAACTACAATGCATAAAACATAGGCAATACCTGATCAAATGACTTGCCTTGCTGATAGTTGTCGTTATCAAGCACTTCTAAGTAGCACGCTTCGCACTCCGGGTATCAATCGATACAAACAAATACACACCATAAGCACTACAATCATTAACAAGCAAAATAACATCACTAGCATAAAACTACTATTGCATAAAGTGAAGAAATTCACTTCACTTAATCAAAAAAGAATCTGTTTTTTATAAAACCCCAAGTAAAAATATTTTTTTAAAAAATGAAACTTATACTACTGAAAGATATTATCACTAGGAAGCAGTAGCAAAAAGAATCAAATTAAAAGCTATTTTTAAACTCCTGGAATAAGCAAAACAAGATTTAAACTAAATCTGATTCAATTTAAAATTTAAAACATAGGCAAATAATATGTTTTTGAAAACTACAGGGAAAATGTGATCTACTGGAACAAGTTTCAACTCCATTGGAGTTATGGATCAAAAGTTATAGGGAAAACAAAATTTAAACTCTCTTTGTTTTCTAACTAAAACAAAAAAGAAAAATTGGATCTAACGAGCAGGGGGGGTTAGGTGGCAGCTCCTGGTTGGTTGGGAGGGTGCGTGCTGCGGGAGTATCTAGGAAATGGCCGCTAATTAAACAAAATCCCTCTGCCTAAAATTAAGTGGAGGAAAAACCGTATGGTTTTTATTTAAAAACCGAAGGGGTAACCAGGTTCTAATCTCGCGCGTTCAAACTTGATCGGACGGCTACGGGAGGGAATCAGGGCTCACAGGGGGGCAGCCGGTGATGGGGTTTTCTCCAGCGAGGCAGTGAAGGTGGCGGTGCTCGGGGAGGATCTCCGGCGGTCTCCGGCGGCGTCCGAGGTGCCCAAGGGGTGGCGAAGGAGCTCCGGGGGTCTTTGGTGGCGACGGCGAGGCGAGGGAGCGTCGGGGCGAGCAGCAGGTGAGCCAGGGGGGGCTTTGGCTGGTGACCCAACTCCGGCGAGGAGCGGGGGTGGTGGCCTGGGCGAGGGGCTCGGTGTTTGGGAGGGGGGAACGGGGTGCGGAGGGGCAGGGTGGGCATGGTTTTTTTAGGCAGAGAGGAGGGGGTCCACGGAAGGAGCTCGAGGAAGGGGAGGAAGGTCCGGCGAGGCCGGAGGTGAGAGAAGGAAGGGAGGGAGCGTTGGGTTGGGGGTGACCAATGCGGGGCGGGGTCGGGCGGTGGGGCCTGCGGGTTAGTGAGGGGGGGTAGGGGCGGCTCGGTCGGGCGGCCGATCCGGAGGGAATAAAAATCCCGGGCCAAGTGGGATCTGGCCCGGTAGGCTAAGATGCGCTCAGGCGCTTCCCTTTTTAAAAAAAATTCCTTTCCCGATTTTTGTTTTTTTCGAAAACAGAAAGTAATAAAATATAAAAAGGAAACAAATAAATACCAAACATAGGGGTATTATATACCAAAATTTTCAGAAAAAAAATTCCTACTCGTTTATCATTTTTCCAAGACCAAAATAAAACTTTATTAAAAATGTTTTTTTTCTTCAGAAAAACCCGTAAGGTTTTATTTTCTTTTTCGCAATAATTTTCGCCATAAAACTTTGGTTTTTCTCAAAAATACCGCTGATTTGGGAGGGTCGTTTTCCTCCGCTTTATCTTGCTTGCAAGAATTATTTTTGGGGTATTTCTCGGGGAAGAAAAATAGATATGCAAAAGCAAAATTTTTTATGAAAGAATTCAAATGCAAACTCCATTCAAATTCTATATAGTTGAAGAAGTCATGTCATCTTCTCTCATTGCTTTGGAATTTGAATTTACCGGGGAAGGGGAAAGTCATTTTATTCCCTCTCATTCAAAAGTTTTTGAAAAGTTTTCAAATTTCACTCAAACTCTGAATCACTCAAGCAAACAAACAAGCAATCTAATAATTATTTTAACATTCCAAAATTTGGGATGTTACACCATCAAAATCATCATGTGTAATGGTAAAACAAAACCCATCAATATAATCGTTAATAACAGCAAGCTTCTTCGAAATAGTGTAGTTGGGAGAATTCAAAAACATAGTAGGACTATCATGTGTGGGTGCAATAGCAACAATTTCATGCTTAACATAAGGAACTATAGCAAGTTCATCCCCATAAGCATAATTCATATTGGTATCATTTCCACAAACATAGCAAGTATCTCGTTCATCAAAAAGGGATATTTCAAATGAATCAATGGGGTCATAGCAATTATCATAGCATTCATCCTTCGGTAAGCACAAAGGGAAATTAAACACTGTATGAGTTGAAGAGTCGCTCTCATTAGAAGGTGGGCATGGGTAGCTAATCCGCTCTTGCTCCTTTTGTTCTTCACTCTCCTCTCATCTTTTTCATCCAATGAGCTCACGGTTTCGTCAATTTCTTCTTCTATAGATTCCTGTAAAATATTAATCTCTTCTTGGACAGCGAAGACTTTCTCAAGAAAAGCATCAATATCATAATTGTATTTATAATTCTCATAGCAATATTTAAGTATAACCAAGTTTTCAGGTCTGTAAACACCATCATCATAATTTTCAAATTTTTCAAACAAAGATTCAATTTCATAAGCACCCTAAAAAGCAACAAATTATTATATTCGTTCCACATCATAGTAATCATATATAACATTAGCATAAGAAGCTAAGGTTTCATTATCATTAAATTCACATGAAAAGGGAACGTGTCAAGCCTTCATCCTAGAGCAACAAGTGTAATCATATCTCTCGAATAAATTCCAAGCATACCAATGCAATATATGAATTTGATCCCATAAGAATTTCCCTTTTTGAGCCAAGCGATAATCCCTTAAGTATTCACGTTGATCCAACGTTACTCACATTATCAAGTTGAATGGTGTTTTCTCGGATTACCAAAGTAGTGTTTAATGTTTTCCACATAACGAGCATCGAGGGTTTTAGGAGGTTCCCCACCTCTCTGAGTGGCAAGTACAACATTATTTTTTGGTGTTTCGTGTTCTTTGTCCATAACTGAAGATATAAAACAACTTAGAACAGTAAACAAAAACTACTTAATGATAAAAGAAACAAGCACACACAAGAATATTCACTCCATCCTATCGCTCCCTGGCAATGGTGCGAGAAAAAGGTCTTGATAACCCACAAGTGTAGGGGATAGTTTGTAGCCTTTTTCAATAACTAAGAGTGTCGAACCCAATGAGGAGCTCAAGGTAGAATAAATATTCCCTCAAGTTCTATCGACCAACGATACAACTCTACACACACTTAATGTTTGATTTACCTAAAATAAGAATAAAACTAGAAGTACTTTGCAAAAAAATAAAGAGCAAGTGAATAAAAGTAGGGGTTGTTTAGTAGAAAGATTTTTCTGTAACGCAAGAAAAAGATTGTCTATAGGCAATTTAATGTAACATGATAGATACATATGATGTGCAATGAGGGAGAGGCATACGCTAATACACTTTCCATACTTGGATCATATGCACTTATGATTGGACCTCTAGCAAGCGTGTGCAACTACTAGAAGTAATTAAGATAAACCCAACCATAACATTAAACATCAAGTCCGCTTTACTCCCATATGCGCACAACACCCTTACTCGGGTGTAAGTTTCTGTCACTCTCGCCACCCACTATAAGTGAATCGTGAACATATTGCAAATCCTCCAGCGTGTATCATTCACATGTGCGCACCACAGAAGGCACCTTAGGACAGAACCATATCAACACACAACTCGTATCAATAACATCATATCACAATTAATCCCGTAGGACAAAATGGATCTACTCAAGCATCATAGGATAAACACATATCATTAGGAAATAGTGTGTAGTGTTGAGCATCATGTTTAAGTAGAGAGTTACAAAAGGAAAAGAGGTGTTACACCGCTGCATAGAGGGGGGAGAGTTGTTTCTCACGGCGGCAAGATTGTTGATGTAGATCGCTGTCATGCTCATTGCCCTGGCGGCACTCCGGCGCCACCGAGAGAGAGGGGGAGAGAACCCCCTCCTTCTATTTCTTCTTTGGCCTACCCTCAATATGGGAGGACAGTGCCCCCTTTGGTCCATGGCCTCCATGGCGATGGAGGGGAGGGAGCCCTCCGAGATTGGGTCTCCCTCTCTGTGCTCTTCTGTTTTTTGTTCCTGTTTTTTGTCCCTTCACCGTTTCTTAAATTGTTAGAGATCTGTAACTCCGATCGAGCTGAAATTTTGAGGGTATTTTTATCCATAAATTAGCTTTCTTGTGCCCGAAGAAGAGCCCCAGCCAACTAATGGGCTGTCCACTAGACACCGCCCCATGCCAGGGGGCCGAGGCGCACCCTCATCTCTAGTGGAGGCTATGGGCCTTCATTTGCATTGATTCCACCTCCAAAAAATCTGATAAATTCCAAAATAATTCTCCATCCATTTTTATCACGTTTATACTTTTTTTGATATGGATATTCCACAAAACAAAACACATGCAACAAACAGGAACTGGCACTTGGCACTAGATCAATATGTTAGTCCAATAAATCATATAAAATGTTGCCAAAAAATATGTGAAAGTTGTACAATGTTGGCATGGAACAATAAAAAATTATAGATACGACGGAGAAGTATCATGTTGTTGCCACTAAGGATAAAATGATGGGGTTCATTCATATTGATTGAGTTTACTTTGCTTGCATGATGTCATCATTCTTCATGTATTACTCTCTTTGTCATGAACTTAATACATAGAGAGGCAAGCATAGAAGCTCTCTTGAAGTCGAGTAATAGTAATAGGTGCGGGCAGGAGTCGGCCTATTTTTCTTGGACGTGATGCCTATAAACACATGATCATTGCCGTGAAAATCGGATAAATATCCAATTTTCTATCAATTGCCCAACAGTAATTTGTTTACCCACCGCATGCTTATTTTCATGAGAGATGCCGCTAGGGAAAACTATGGCCCCAAGGTCTATTCACTTATATATTTACAATCCTATCAATACCTTGATGCCATTATTTGTCTTTTATGTTATTTTGCAATTTACAATTATCTTATTTTATTTACAGACTTCACTTGCTTGCAAATAACGAGATCAAGGGGATTGATAACCCTCTTGCCCGCGTTGGATGCAAGTTGTTTGCCCTTTTGTGTAGAACCATTGAAAACGTTTATAGAGTGATATTCCTATTGGTTCAATAAATCTTGGTTTTGTAACTGAGGGAAGTACTTACCCGTATTGTGCTGCAATTACACGTTCCTCTTGACGGAAAACCCTACGCAGATCACAAGTATCACTATGTCAGTTGCATGATTACGCAAAGCAATATGACAACGAGTGTACAAGCCATATGATGTAACGATGGAAGTTGCATGACAATATATCTCAGAATGGAGATGGAAATGCCATAATAGGTAGGTATGGTGGTTGTTTTGAGGAAGATATAAGGTGGCTTATGTGCAATAGATCGTATCATGTCACGGGGTTTAGATGCACTGACGAAGTTTACACCGATCCTCGAGGTGAGAATGCGCAATGCACGGTACGATGAGGCTAGAAAATATGAGGAGGTAAGAGTCTATACATCCATGGATTCACATTAGTCACAAAGAACACACATACTTATTACAAGATTTTATTAGCTCTCTCGAAGCAAAGTACTACTCGCATGCCCCTGGGGAGCAGTTGGTAGGATTTAACCATTGTGCCACCCGACGTAAACATCACAAGGATTTAAACGAGGAATAAGAATGCTCACACATCATCCCCATGTCATAACCAATGTTACGATGAACAAAAAATTAACACCCCTTAACTATCGATAATTTTACTTGACAACAACCATGCACTCATGCCCTTTCATATTACCACATCAATATCATTTACACATGATTTCTATTTTATGTGCTACATGAAGGTTTTGATTATGCACTCTTTGAATACCTATTATTTTTGGACTAGTCCTATAACCCATGTAAATTACCGTCACCATTTATTAATCCTCAAAAAAATCAGTAAATAATGAAAGTGAAATTATTTCTATAAAATCTATACACCATCGTGCTCTAAAAGATATAAGTGAAGTACTAGATCAACCGCTTAGCTCAAAAGATATAAGTGAAGTAGATAGCATATTCTAGCAAATCATGGTGAACATGTGTATCTCTCAAGTGGGTGTGTCCAAAAAACAATGATTATGGAAAACTAAAACAAAAGAAAACTAAGATACATGATGGTCCTAGGAAAATCCATATCATTGATGAATAATAATATAGCTCCAAGTGACATACCGATGGATCGAGACGAAAGAGTTGATGCCTTTCGGGGCATCCCCAAGCTTAGACGCTTGAGTATTCCTATAATTTGACTTGGGTTGCCTTGACCATCCCCAAGCTTAGTCTCTTTGATGCTCCTTATTCCTTCATCCATCGTGATAACATACAAAACCTGAAAACTTCAACACACAAAACTCAACAAAAAGCTCATGAGACCCGTTAGTAGGATAGGCAAACCATAAGCATTAGGTAATGATATTCATTGACTCATATTTTATTATTACATAAGGTATTGTATTCTAACTTCTACATGACTTATACCCCCCGATATAATCCATAGCACCATCAAAACAAGCAAACTATGCAAGCAAAAACAAAATTTGTCTAAAACGGAACAACATGTAGTGACCGGCAAAGACACCATACTTCTGTAACTCCAAAAATTCAGAAACATTAGGAAGTCCTGAGGAGTTTGTATAGAAATACTATATATTTTTTTTACATCAAACATACTTTCTATTAAAATCATAGAAATTTACCATTGGACGTAAAAGTTTCTGTTTTTTCACCTTTTCAATTCTGTTTATCATTCAAATCATCAAAAAGGCTTTACCTCTTTGGTCTCAGGGAGATTACGACGAGGACTACTGATCTTGTTTGGTCTCCTCTTTTTGGTGTCTCTTTGCCAAAGGGGGAGAAAGTATCTTAGTTTAAGATGGATTTGCCTTGATGAGTCACGAGTGTGTTTATTTGCATTTGTTTTCTCTATCTCGTGAACTCGATTGCTTTGGTTTTTGTTTGTCCAAGACTTATGTGAACTTATGTATGGTGTAAGACATATGCTACCCCATCTATTGTGTTATTTCTTTACCTGTATGGTGTGAGATCCCGTGTCTCATATACTTGCTTAACTGGTTTACTCTTCTTCGGTTCACGCAAGTATATAGCATTGTGTATAAAATATTGGGGGAGTATTGATCCTAGTGTGTGCTCTTTGCATTCCAAAAGCATATTCAAATAGAGAATACATCTAGGGGGATCCCGCCTATATTTTGTAGGTATTGGGAATGCCTAAGACTTCTTAGTTTATTATTTTGTTGGCAAATCCCGTATTGTCATCAACCCACCAAAAAGGGGGAGATTGTAAGAGCACAATTTCCCCTAAGTAATTTTGGTGGTTGATGATGATACCCTTTGCAGACTAATCGTGTGTGATATGCTTTCATGAAATTACCAGGTGGCAAGAGACGGTTATATTCCCCTAAGTGAGTGAAAGTGAAGACGGTGCTTAGCTATTGATTTAGGGTTGCTGGACTCGAGTCATAGATAATCCCGTACTATCAAGAGGGGATCCGCGTTTGGAAAGGTTGGGTGGAACAATATCTCTCACTCTTGCACCCCATCCATTTACCGGAGCAAAAGAGCTCCCCTGAAAAAGTGCCCAGATATTTGTCTAAGAGGTAGTACCAGTCTGGTGAGCAGAAGTACCGCTCTAGCGGTACTGCTCCCACTAGAGCCGGGCACACTATCGCTTATTTTATACTTCTTGTGTGTTGGGGCATTTTCTCTATCTATGCGGAAGTATCGTCCAAGGGAAGCGGTAGTACCACTCCAACAGTACTCGCACCCCTCCACTCCTCCCACTTCTTCTTAGAGAAAACACGTGGTGTCTTACCTCCCCTCGACTAGGCTGAGCGGAAGTACCGCTCACTATAGGACGATAGTACCGCTGCACCGGTAGTACCGCCGAGGTGCACGGTATTACCACTTATCTAAGTCTGTGGGAGGTTGGTAATGGCTAGATTTCCCCCATTATAAATAGGGGTCTTCTTCCTCAAGGATACTTTAACTTTTTCCCTAAGAAGCTCCATTGTTGCCCCAAAGCTCAAACTTGCCCGATCTCCCTCCCTAGTCATCAACTCTTGTTGAGTCTCTAGGGTTTGGAGGAGATGGCCATCCCCCACACTTCCACCAAGATAAAAGTTGTCCCCCCCCCCATTATTCCCTCCCGGATCTTTTTTTTCTTGGGTGTTTGACCACCCTAGATGGAATAGATCACCTCGAAGCAATATTCCATTGTGGTGAAGCTTTGTGGTCTCGTTGGGAGCCTCCAATTAAGTTGGGGAGATTGCCCCAACCTTGTTTGTAAAGGTCTAGTCACCACCTTCAAGGGCACAACTTAGTGGAATCATGGCACCTTGCATCGTGTGAGGGCGCGAGGAGAATATGGTGGCCTCAGTGGCATCTTGCGGAGAACTGTTACTCCACACCTCTCTAATGGAGACGTACTTTCCCTCAAAAGGAAGGAACTTCACAAACAAATCCTTGTCTTCATCGGTTCCACTTGTGGTTATTTCTTACCTTTACTTGTATTTACTTCTTGCTTACTATTGTTGCTGTTAGCATCATATAGGTTGCTCACTTAGTTGCATATCTAGACAACCTATTTGTTGATAAACTTAATTTGCTAAAAGAAAACATTAAAATTTGTGAGTTTCGTATTCACCACCCCTCTAGTCAACCATATCAATCCTTTCAATTGGTATGAGAGCCTCGTCTCTTTATTAAGGGTTTCACCACCAAAAGAATATGGTTGACGGCAAGATTAGTGTGGTGGACTTAATTGTGGCAGCTGTTGCAAACTCGGTCTCCCGAGAGGACCTAAAAGAGGCCATGTCCACATTTAGATCCTCAGTGGCTATGGAGGTCAAGAACATGCTTATAGATTTCCTTGATAGTTTCAAATTGTCTACCGACCCGTTGCATGTGGTTAATACCACAACTTCGGATACGGGGACCAATTCCGAAAAGGAAAATGCAAGTAGTGAAAGAGATAAATTGCCTCAAGGAACAAGTGGGGCAAATACCTTTGCCTCGGTTCCTCCTCCCATGGTCTATGGAGGACCGGTTCACCCACCGCATATTATTAACGTCGGTCCACCACCTAAGCTTGTTAAGAATGATTTTGATAACTCGGTTTTTCGTATAAAGGCTCATTTGAATCACAACTCAACACAACTTTGGAGAATCATCGAGCAAGGCTACTACCCTCATGATCCAAGAAACCTTGCTCCAAGAGAAGAGGTTGACAATCAACAAAACCATTCAGCCTTGTTCATCCTTCAAGCGGTTGTTACTATTGAAGATCTTGCTCATTTACGTCCCTTCACTCATGCCAAAGTTTATTTGGGAGCTCATCATTTCCATGTACAAGGGAAGTTCTAGTATTCAATGGTCAAACTATGAATTCATACTTGATGAGGCCGACGAATTTGTTATGATTGAGGATGAAGATCCTCGTGAGCTATACCAAAGGGTGGCGACTCTTGCTGTCGCTCTTCAAGATCATGGAATCAAGAATATGGATGACAATTGGATCAAGTGTAAGTTTCTCAAGGCTATTATTCCCTTCAACAAATCTATGTCCCCCATCATCCGTTACAGGCGATACTTTCACTCCATGTCCTCTAGTGATGTGTTGGATGAGTCCATTGCCACGAACATATTGAACAAGGCCGCTCACAATGCTCTAGCTCGTGTTCAACGGTCAAGAAAAGACTCTCCCAACCTTCCTTTGAAGGTCAAGGTTGTATTGGAGGAAGATGATGAATAAGAAGAGGAATTGTGCATCGAAGACACCAAGTATGCTTACCACGAGCATATGGCTCTTGCATCAAGACAGTTTTCGGGCAACAATAAAAACTCAAAGCAAAATTTCTCCAAGAAGAACTCAAATGGGCACAAAGGCAAGCAACGTGTGAGAACTTGCTACAACTGTGTCAATGTGAGACACTTTGTGGCTGATTGTCCTTATGAGAAGAGAGAAGACAATGGTGGAAAACTTATTCACAAAGACAAGGCCAAGCCCTTCCCCAACAAGAACAACTTCTTCAAGAACAGGCCCCAAAAGGTGTTGGTGGCTCAAGAAGAGTACCTGTCTGATGAGTATATCATATTCTACAAGCAAGGTGTCCCTCTTCAACACCCCAAATAGAACCGCATTGCCAAGTGCCTTATGGCCAAGGCATCCAACAAGGTATTATCCAACATTAAAACTTCCAACCTCAATGCTACCATTTCCACTACCCCCATTAGTGGTGATGAGAAGGAAGAGGTAGAGGATGAGGAAAACTCCTTTGATAAATTCATGAGAAAGATCAAGGGTAAATCTAATAAGCATTTTGTTGCTCTCTTGGAACAACTAGGAGAGGCTAATGACCACATTGAATCTCATTATGAAACTATCTCTGCATTACAAGGACATACTCATGACTATGCCAATGAGTTAGGAGATCTTTCTATTTCTCTTGAAGAAGAGAAAGGACTTTGTTTGACTCTTGAAGAGTCACGAAACGACGACCTTGAAAATTAAAGAAATATCTTGATCATGCTCTTGTTCTTACTCGTGTGCTCCAATCCTAAAAGGTTGCACTTGGGATAGACAATGTTAGAGTCAAGTAAGATCTTGCAACACTTGACAAGGCTCACAAGGCCTTGAAGAGTGTCCATGCCTCTTTGAAAGGGTCTCATGCTCAAATCCAAGTAAAACTCGCTGAGGAAATAGCCACTTGCTCTCCATTTTTTTAATTCATAAACATCTTGTGGAAGAGAATGCCAAATTAAAAGAGCAGCTTGAGAAAGGCCTTGTGACATGCATCCAAAGTGAAAAGAATCTTAGTGACCTTTTGAGAAATCAAAAGGAAGTGGTTGCAAAGGAAAGAGTTGGGTTTGCACCCAAGTCCAAGAAGAACAAGAAGAGGAAGACCAAGCAACCTCCCCAGCTTATGGAAACCTTTGTTAAAACTAGGAAGGGTACTCATGTGAAGAAGAAGGACCAAGCTAAGGGTGATAATGCCAAGAAGGGCAAAATCCTTCTTCCCAACACAGCCGACGAATTTAACCCCTCTTATGTTTTATGTCCTGCCAGTGATGGGAATATTTTTGCTAAGTTGCATGATGAATATCATCCAAACAAATCACCGACCCATTGCCTACGAGTTTGTCCTACTGCTATTACTTGTCTTGCTTTGCTGCTACTGCTACTGTTGCTATTAGTGTCGCTTGCTACTGTTGCTACTTGCTACTGCTGTCACTACTGCTGTTCCTTGCCACTGCTATTGCTCGTTACACTCCTGCTACCTGCTACAATTTGGGTGCGCTGGACGTTGACGGGAACTGACAATTTCCGTTGATGGGCTACTTGGCACCATTGATACAATCGTTAGGAATAGTCTGCCATCAAAAGATCGTTTCTGACACCATTGTTATCATACTACTTTGTTGTTACTACTTTGCTTGCATATACTAATCTTTCAGGTGTGGTTGAATCTGACAAATTCAGCTGCTAATACTCGAGAGTATTCTCTCACCTCCTATCTGGTAAACCAACAAATTGGGTCGAATACTCTACCCTCAAAAACTGCTGCGAACCCACGCGCTGGTGGGCCATCAACAACATTCTTCTAGTTTCGTTCCCGGGGAGTGCTAGCAGCATTCTTCTGGTGCCGTTGCAGGGGAAGGTTTGTTGTCATCAGCATTCGTCTAGCCATCGCCAGAGATTGCAATCAACATTTTTCTGGCGCCGTTGCCGGGGATGTATTGCTATATTCTCTGAGTCACTTGGAATTTATATCTGCTAATCACTATGAAGAATCTGAAGGATCCGAAGACCAAAGTCTTGCCCTCAACTACGAGGGGAGGAAAGGAATTGCCATCTAGCTCTGCACTTGATTCACCTTCTGTCATGAGTAAGTTTGCGACATCAACTCCTGCTAGAAATCTTGATATGTCGCCTGTGCTTGATGATGCTTGTGATACTACTGCAAGAGAAGTTATGCTTGATAATATGCCTGATACTGCTAGAGATCTATGCTTGATACTACGCCCGATTATACTGTGCTTGATACTATGCCTGATACTGCTAGAGATGCTATGCTTGATACTGCTTTGCCTGATGATGCTAGAGATGCTATTTTGCCAGATGATGCTATGCTTGATACTGCTAGAGATACTCCTTTGCCTGATGTTCCACTAGGAGTGTTCGTTGATGCTCATATTGCTAGAGATACTGCCAATGCTCGTGATTCTTCTGAAACTGCCGATACAATTGAGATAGAACCTGCTTTCGCTCCTGCTAGATCTAGCTCTCCTAGATATGAATTGCCTGATATACCCGAGGGTTACGTTATGGAGGGAGAGATAGCTGAGGATTTTCTTGCATGTAAGGATGCCTATGACGCTGAGAAATTACTTCTCAA
Organism: Hordeum vulgare subsp. vulgare; assembly: GCF_904849725.1. Lineage (NCBI taxonomy): Eukaryota > Viridiplantae > Streptophyta > Magnoliopsida > Poales > Poaceae > Hordeum > Hordeum vulgare. Next base: position 150,887,105 of record NC_058519.1, on the reverse strand, counting down.
GTGGAAGGAAAAATCTCGGGAAGCTAGGATGAAAAATAACCCGAAGTTTGCCACTTCGCCTATCTTTGTCACCGATAAGGATTATGAATTCTCTGTCGACCCTGAGATAATCTCTCTCGTCGAATATGATCCTTTTCACGGTTATGAGTCTGAGACGGTCATAGCCCATCTTGCCAAACTATCCGAAATAGCCAACCTTTTCACTAATGAGGAGAAGATCCACCACTACTATATCCTTAAGTTGTTTCCTTTCTCTCTAAAGGATGATGCTAAAGCCTCGTTCACCTCTCTTGCTCCTGGATGTGTGCGGAGTCCCTAGGAGATGGTCTATTACTTCTGTGAGAAATATTTCCCTGCCCATAAGAAGCAAGTTGCCTTCTAGGAAATATACAACTTTGCTCAACTCCAAGAAGAGAGTCTTCCACAAGCTTGGGGGAGGCTCGTCCAGCTACAAAATGCTTTGCCTGATCACCCTCTTATGAAGAACGAGATACTTGATATCCTCTATAACTAACTTACCGATGCCTCTATAGACCACCTAGATAGTTGTGCCGGTTGTGTTTTTAGGGAACGAATTGTAGAACAAGCTGAGACCCTACTGAATAACCTCTTGATCAACGATAATGCTTGGACTACTCCTGAACCACCTCCTAAGTCAACTCCTAAGAAAATAGGTATTCTATTCCTCAGTCTCGAAGATATGCAAGAAGCCAAGAAATCTATGCAAGAGAAAGGCATTCCTTTTGATAACCCGATACAAGTAGTGGAAGTGAATTCTCTGTGCAGGTTTGACGAGAGTGATATTCCTTTTGATAAACCTGTTAGCCTATGCTTTGATGAATTTGACAACTTTGTTGCCAAACAACAGAGTTTGAATGATTAAGTTAACAGACATTTGGAACAAAGTACTCGTATGCTTAGCCATTTAAGTGCTTGTGTAGACAGAAATGTCAATGATCTGAAGCTTCCGAGTAAACATGCCTCTATGATTACTACTCAGGTAGAACAAGTACTTAAAGCTCAGAATGACTTGCTCAATGAATTAAATGACAACTCTGTCAGAGTCATTACTAGAGGAGGCAAAATGACTCAGGAACCTTTGTATCCTGAAGGTCATCCTAAGAGAATTGATCAAGATTCTCAAGGAATCAATGCTGATACACCTAGTCATCCTAAGGAGAAGAAGAAGGATGATAGACACCCGCATGCGAGTTCACCAAATACTATCGCACCTGAAGAACCTAATGATATTTCTGCGTCTGATGTAGAAACACAATTTGGTGATGAACATGAACCTGGTGACAATATGGACAGTGATGTTCATAATAATGCTCAACCTAGCAACGATGAGGATGTGGTGATTGAACCTACGGTTAATCCTGATAATCCACAACCTAAGAAGTATGATAAGAATGACTTCACTACTAGGAAGAATGGTAAAGAGAGGGAGCCATGGGTTCAGAGACCTATGCCCTTTCCTCCTAAGCCATCCAAGAAAAAGGATGATGAGGATTTTGAGCGCTGCGTTGAGATGATAAGACCCGTCTTTCTGCAGATGCGGTTAACTGATATGCTCAAGATGTCTCCCTATGCCAAGTACATGAAAGATATCGTGACTAATAAACGGAAGATACCAGATCTTGAGCTCTCCACCATGCTTGCCAACTACACTTTCAAAGGTGGAACTCCTAAGAAACTTGGTGATCCCGGAGTGCCCACTATACCTTGCTCCATTGAAGGAAACTACATAAGAACTGCCTTATGTGACCTTGGAGCCGGTGTTAGTGTTATGCCACTCTCTCTTTATCGTAGACTTGAGTTGGATAAGTTGACACCCACTGAAATTTCTCTGCAAATGGCCGACAAATCAACTGCTTTCCCTATCGGCGTTTGCGAGGATGTGCCAGTTGTGGTTGCTAATACCACTATCCTAACAGACTTTGTTATCTTGGATATTCCTGAGGACGATGCCATGGCTATCATCCTCGGAAGACCCTTTTAAAACACTGCAGGGGCTGTTATAGATTGCAACAAAGGCAATGTCACTTTCCATGTCAATGGTAATGAGCACACAGTGCACTTTCCGAAGAAACGATATCAAGTACATTGCATCAATGCTATCGAAAAGACTTCATCAATTCTCATTGGGAGCTTTGAATGCCCTATTCCTCGTGTCAAGATGAAGTATGATTTGCTTGTTGGGGAGATACATATCCCCATTGAGGTGACTTAGTGGCTATTCGAAAATTCTCCGTTCTCTCTTGCCATTCGAGAAGGTTTTGTCATAAGGACTTGATCAATCCCATTGACGGATTTCTTTCGATGACCATGAAACTGATGAATCAAAGAGTCACATACCTCTGTCTTGAGTTTTCCTTTTCTGTTGCTTAGAAGAAAAATGACAGAATTAGTTTAGCTTTTCCTGTTTTCTGTTTTAGCATCCCGAAGAAAAATACCTCTAAAATAAAATTTCTCCGATGGTCCTGAAAATTTAGTATGATTTTTTTCTGGAATTTTTGAAAATTTCTGGGTCTGAGAGCTGGCCTGGGGGCCTGACAGTGGGCCACAAGCCCTGCCACCGCCACCTACCCCCCTGGTGGAGCGGTGCAAGCTAGTGAGGCCCACAGGCACCTCCTCCACTCATCCAGCTCCCAGCATCTTCTTCCACCTCCAGAAAAAATGTTTCGCAGCTCAAACCCGTGTTCTTGCTCATTTGGCTGTGATTTTCGATCTCCTTGCTCAAAGCACCATTCTCCGAACTATATTGGGGAAATTACTCCTTGGTAAGTGACTCCTCCATTGGTCCAATTAGTTTTTGCTCTAGTGCTTTATCTTTTGCGTATTCTGGCTACCTTGGTGACCCTGTTCTTGAGCTAGAAATGTTGATATTAGCTGGTCCCAAGTAGTTTTAGTGCATGATATGGTCTCTAGGCACTAGTAGAGTAGTTGCTACAAGGTGTGTTGGGTCTTTATTCACTTTTCTCTTGAACTTCAAAAATTTCAGCATAAGGAAATTATGTTCATGAGGAAGTTTCATGGTGGTTCCTCAAGTAAGAAGGGTCCTCGTCTCTCTTTTCGGGAGCTAGAACCTTTTCAAGTAAGGGACGCACCGGTACAACCATGTGAATGGCCTTCCGATGAGTTCATGATCGAAGCAGGTTTCAAGGATGAGTTTGGTACACTTGTCCGCAATGCCGGGTTAGAAGAATTCCTCTAAGATAAATGTGAATAGTATGCTATGGTCACTGCCTATTTCGTGCATAGATTTAAATTCTCAGTTGGCCGTGACTCATCCATACTGTTTGATCTTTACGATAAAACCTATACCGTGGATCTGGAGAATTTCAATAGGATTTGCAAGATACCCGATGGGGGTAGTGTTAATGATCCTCCTAAGTCTTTGGTCAGACACTTTGTCTCCAGTATAACTGTTGGAGAAACAGGAGATATCACGCAAGCCACCATAGGAAGCATCCATTTCCCTGCCTTGCACTACCTTTCCCTCTTCATAGGTAGGTGCATTAACGGCAAGGGTGCACATTGTCACCTATGCGCTTCCGACCTTAGTATCCTTAAGAGCTCAGTAACAGGTGACAGGAGCTTCAGTATGGGAGCTATTATAGCAAGGAGGCTGAATAAAAATGCCAGTGAGGGGGATTTCTTTGGTGGAGTTTATGCTACACGCTTAGCAAATTTTCTTGGGGTATCCATCCGTCCAGAAGACCCTCCTCTCCGTACAGCCTACCTTGATCGTGTCGCTCTAACACGCTACCAGTTCCTTGAGAGAGATCATGGATCCCTCCTATACTGCTTGATATTTAACCGGCAGCGTGTTTTCCATATTACCCTTCCTGCTCCTGCCTTCTTTGACTTTCAGGTAAAATGAAGATACTACATAACCATAGGCGAGGCAGAGGAGTATGAGAGGGAGGCGATGGCTGCTCGACTTCGTGAGGCAGCTATTCAGGTAGTGGCTGCAGCACTCCTGTATAACACCCATTATGACTTTGGGTTTCGCGAGGATCATCCATGGGAGTAGATCAAGCTAGGCCAAAAGCCTAAGCTTGGGGGAGTACGTGTTCTCACCGACTTTACATTCATGCTTATGCTTTCACTTTGTTAGCCGGTGTTTACACTTTGCCACTGTATTATCCATGCTAGTTTCTTTTCGTTTTCTTGTTTTCTTGTTTTGTGTCCTTTTGAGAAAACCCAAAAAGATTTTGCTTTCTTCTTTTGCTTGTTGGGAGCTTTCCTGTGTAAATAGTTTTCTTTTTCTTTGTGTCAAGGTAGAAGATATTCGTTACAATGTTTAGTGGTTCTTACATGCTTACCTGTTTAGCTTTCAAAGAGCCATATTACTTTGTCTTCTCCTTTGTGTTTGCTTGCAGATTCAGCTTAGTCCAATGCGCTTATTATTGTTCACGTCGTTCGATCGTGCAAATGGAAAGCAACAATGATGATATATGATGAAGTGACTGAGACTAAAAATCTGGTATGAACTCTATCTATTTTGTTTTTGTAAATATGACTAGCTTGTCGACCCAGATTTAGCTTTGTTGTGAGAGAACCATGTTTGCAATGACAACTTAGATATCATAGTTTCTGATGCCATGCTTATTTAGCTGAGAGCTTATAATGGTTTGTCTTGAATTCCAACATAGATTTTGAGATGACTATGATGTAGTATGATAGGACGGTATTCTCCTTTGAATGTTTCAAGTGGGTTGAATTGGCGCATGTTCATGGATGTAGTTGAAACAAAATCAACATAGCCTCTATGATGTTCGTGTTCATGGTGATTTATATCCTGTTCATGCTTGCATTCAATGTTAGTCAAACTCATTGCATCTTGATGACTGTTGTCGCTCTCTAGTTGGTTGCTTCCCAGTCTTTTGCTATCCTTCACTTGTACTAAGTGGAATACTGCTTGTGCATCCACCTCCATAAACCCAAAAGTTTTTCCATGAGAGTCCACCATACCTACCTATTTGCGGTATCTACCTGTTGTTCCAAGTAAATTTGCATGTGCCGTTCTCTAAACCTTCAAGAAATAATCTGTTTGCATGCCCGAACCGCTCATGTGGTGACAGAGGGCTATTGGTATCTTCCATGCTAGGAGTGTTATCCTCGACATGTGTTTATTCACAGTCATTCACGAGAAAGGGGCCGGTAATTGGAATGCCCAGTTCCACACTTAAATCAAAAACATAACTATAAAACAAGACTACCCCCAGATTGATGTTAGTATGGATGGTACCCGAGGATTCGGCTAGCCGTGGAGTGTGATTGATTTGTGGTGGGGGAGTTAAAACTTTACTTTTCTGTTTGGGAACCGCCTATAGCATGAGTAGCATGGAAGATATTGAGAACTCCTGGTCATTGCATTGACAGTGAAAGCAGCTACCCATAATTATTATCTCTGTTTTCAAAGCTTGAGCTCTGGCACCTCTGCAAATCAATGCTTCCCTCTGCGAAGGGTTTGTCTATTTAATTTCCTGTTGAGTCATCCTCCTCTTATATAAGCACCAATTAGAGAGCACCTCGGTCATTTTAATGCTTTGCTTTTGATTGATATTGAGTATGACTATGACTGGATCTGCGTTGCTATGAATCACAATGTTTAGTCAGCCCTTGATTTTTGAAAGTGCTCTGCATTTATGTTTTGCAGTCTCAGAAAGAGCTAGCGAGATACACCTATTCATATTGCTTCATGCTTGTTTTGATTGAAGTGTTGATATTTGAAACTCATTATTATTTTCCCGTAAGCTGATTTTGCCATTGATATTAGTTTACCGTGAGACCTTTGTGTCATTTGCTTATGTGGTTAACTTGTGATCTTGCTGAAATTCTGGTTATGAGTTAGACATAGTTGCAATAACAAGATCAAACAGAGTTTGGCAAAGTTTTTCTTTCTCTCTCAGTTTTTCAACTGAGTTGCTTGAGGACAAGCAATGTTTTAAGCTTGGGGGAGTTGACACGTCTCCATCATATCTACTTTTCCAAACTCTTTTGCCCTTGTTTTGGAATCTAATTTGCATGATTGGAATGGAACTAACCTGGGCTGACGTTGTTTTCAGCAGAATTGCCTTGGTGTTATTTTTGTGCAGAAATCAAAGTTCTCCAAACGTCCTGAAAACTTATGGGGAGAAGTTTTGGAAAATAAGAAAAATATCTGCGCCAAGTCCACCCCAGGGCGTGTGCCAGTGGGCCACAAGCCCTGGCTCCGCCACCACCACACGGTGGCGGTGGGCAGGCTTGTGGGGCCCGCACGGCTCTGCCGCCCCCAATCTCAGGTCTATAAGATCCCTTTCGTCCCAGAAAATATAAAAAAGAGAAGTTTTCGTCGCGTTTGCGATATGGAGGCGCCGCCACCACCTGTTCTTCATATGGAGGGCAGATCTGGAGTCCGTCTTGGGATCCGGAGAGGGGAAATCGTCGCCATCGTCATCATCAACCTTCTTCCCTCTCCAATTCCAGGAAGCTCTGCATCGTTCGTGAGTAATCTATTCATAGGCTCGCTGGGCGGTGATGAGTAGGATGAAATCTGTCATGTAATCGAGTTAGTTTTGATGGGGATTGATCCCTAGTATCCACCATGTTCTGAGATTGATGTTGCTACTACTTTTCCATGCTTAATGCTTGTCACTAGGGCCCGAGTGCCATGATTTCAGGTCTGAAATTATTATGTTGTCAACAATATATGTGTGTTTTAGATCCGATCTTGCAAGTTGTAGTTACCTACTATGTGTTATGATCCGACAACCCCGGAGTGACAATTGCTATTACTGTCGCTTGCTACTGTTGCTACTTGCTACTGCTCTCACTACTGTTGTTCCTTGCCGCTGCTATTGCTCGTTACACTGTTGCTACCTGCTACAATTTTGGTTTGCTGGACGTTGACGGGAACTGACAATTTCAGTCGACGGGCAACTTGGCGCCATTGATACAATCGTTAGGAATAGTCTCCCGTCAATAGATCGTTTCTGACACCGTTGTTATCATACTACTTTGTTGTTACTACTTTGCTTGCAGATACTAATCTTTAAGCTATCGTTGAATCAGACAAATTCAGCTGCTAATACTCGAGAGTATTCTCTCACCTCCTATGTGGTAAACCAACAAATTGGGTCCAATACTCTACCCTCGAAAACTGCTGCAAACCCACGCGCTGGTGGGCCATCAACAACATTCTTCTAGTTTCATTGCCGGGGAGTGCTAGGAGCATTCTTCTGATGCCGTTGCAGGGGAAGGTTTGTTGTCATCAGCGTTCGTCTAGCCATCACCAGAGATTGCAATCAGATGGCTTTGGCATTGTCGGCTAGCCCATGTCAATATGAGATCTTGGCAATATCTCCTCAAAGGGGTTCACATTCTTGGACTAACAAATGCGACTTTCGTGAGAGATCATGCTTGTAGTGCATGTATTGAAGGAAAGATTCATGAGACAGCTCACCGCCCCGTGACTACCATCTACTCAAAAAGAACCTTGGAGCTCCTCCACATGGATTTGTTTGCTCCTCCATCTTACGATAGCCTTGGGGGAAAAAGTATTGCTTGGTGATTGTGGATGATTACCCAAGATATACTTGGGTATACTTCTTCAAGAGAAAGAGTGAGACTCAACAAACCGTCATCGAGTTTTCCAATGAAGCTCAACGACAACATGATGCAAAGATATTGATGATTAGAATTGACAATGGCACCGAGTTCAAGAATTATACCTTAAATGCATTTCTGAGTGATGAAGGAATCAAGCATCAATACTCTGCACCTTATACTCCTCAACAAAATGGTGTGGCGGCAAGGAAGAACTCAACGCGGAAAGAAGTATGATGGCGGAGTGGAAATCTCTGCATAACCTTTGGGCCGAAGCCATCAACACTGCATGTCATGCACCCAATCGGCTCTACCTTCGCAAAGGCTTGAACAAGCCTCCATATGAAATTCTTATTGGTAACAAGCCCAACCTCAAGTACTTTCGGGTGTTTGGCTGTAAGTGTTTCATTCTTAAGAAACGTGCTCTCTTGTCTAAATTTGAACCTAGAGCTCAAGATGGCAAATTTAGGTTATGCTACAAGCTCTTGTTCTTACCGTGTCCTTAACAAGTCCTCGGGACTCATTGAGGAGAGGAGATGTGTAAATAGAGTTTGATGAAAATAATGGATCCCAAGTGGAGCAAAGCGGTCTTTGTGATGTAGGTGATGGAAGTCCTCCCCAAGACATAAGAAGAATGGGTGTGGGACACTTCCTACCCATTGAGTAAGCCCTTGTGGCCAAAGGAGAAGAACAATGTTCCACTCAAATGGAATCATCACTGACGCAAAACCCACATGCTTCCTTAGAACAAATCAAAGGCCCTCAACCTTGTGATCAAGATCAAGGAAAAGATCCAATACATGATGGTGGTTCACCAAGTGATGTCCTTGATCAAGTTCACACCTCCGAGCAAGCTCAAGATCATGATCACGAGCAGGCTCAAGCTCAAGAGCAAGCACAAGATCAAGATAAAACTCAAGATCAAGAGCAAGCTCCCAAAGGCGGTAAAGTTCACAAAAAGGATCATCCTCAACTCACTCCTGAGAAGATTTGAGAAAGACGTATCACCAAGAATCCTGCCAAGCTCAACAAGTATTCACATATTTTAGAGAATGTCTATGGCTGCATGAAACAAGGGGTAACCACTCACAGACAATTATCAAACTTTTGTGCACATCATGTGTTTGTTTTTTGCGTTGAACCCCTTAAGGTATAAGATGCACTTGAAGACATGGACTGGGTTAAAGCCATGCATGACGAACTCAATAACTTCGAGCGCAACAAAGTGTGGCGATTGGTGCCAAGACCGAAGGAGAACCACAATGTCATCGGAACCAAGTGGGTCTTTAAGAACAAGCAAGACGCAAACGTCGTCGTCATTCATAACAAGGCAGGATTGGTAACACAAGGCTACTCCCAAGTCGAGGGCATCGACTACGGTGAAACCTTTGCTCCTGTTGCTCGCCTTGAATCTATTCGCATGTTGCTTGCATTTGCTTCTCATCATAACTTCAAATTATACCAAATGGATGCGAAGAGTGCTTTTCTTAATGGTCCCCTTAAGGAGTATATGTCAAGCAACCCCCAGGGTTCGAGGATCCCAAGTTCCCCAATCATGTTTATGTTCTCGATAAGGCACTATATGGCCTTAAACAAGCCCCACGTGTGTGGCATGACCACCTTACCGAGATGTTACATGATCGTGGGTTCGAATTTGGGAAAATTGACCCCACTCTTTTTACCAAGAAGGTCAAAGGGAGTTTCTTCATGTGACATCCTCGACTTTTGCTATAGTGATGATTGTAATTAAGGGACACTGATCCCGCGCTAATGATGCCACGTCACCGTTAATTATATCAATGATCTTGTGTTAGTTGAAACCGAATCAAAATTCGAAACTTAAATTAGAAGTCGAACGATAAAGGTTTTTTGTTGTTTAAATAAAAACGTCGGGGAGTTATAAAACTTCTCTAACGAATTATAAATGAGAATCGGGCACTTTTGAAATTATTACGTAATCCCTATATATTTAAAAGAGAAGCTTTAGGTAAAATAAATAAAGGAAATAAAGTAAGTAAAATTAAATAATAAAAGGATATAGTAAATAAAAATAAATAATAATAAAAAGAGTATTAAAAAAATGGGAAACCCCCTGGCCCAACTGGGCCAAAATTGGCCCAGCCAGGCCACCCCTAATCGGCCCAACCACCCTGGGGTATAAAGCCCCCCAGGGGGCAACCCTAATTCGCCTGCTCCCCTCCCAGTTTCCCCTGGCCGCCGCCACCGAGCCTCTCCCCTCAAGCGCACCGACAGCCCCCACCTACCAGCCCCGCTCCCTCTCTCTCGGTTCCAACCACATCCCACCTACCGAGAGCTCCCACCTACCGCTCGCCCCGTCACCAGGCCCCCCGTCGGCCTCCCTCCCCATGAGAGCCTTCTCTCTCGATCTCACCCCCGCACCATTGAACGCCAGAACCCTCCCCAGCGCTCCCCATCTCCCACCCGAGCTCCCTCCCCATCTCGCCAGCTCCCCCTCCACCTCACCCCCACTGGCCACCGCGCCCCAGATCCCTCCCATCGGCCTCCCCCCACTCCGGCGGACCCTACCTCGCCTCCCCTGCTCACTGCGCGCCGGCCGAACCCCCCCTCTCTGACTCCTCCCGTCGGCGACCTCCAATTCCTGCCAGCGCCCCAGATCCCTGTGACCGAGCCCCTCCCCATCGGGCTCCCTCCCTCCCGATCAGTCCAGGAGGGATCGGGCTGGGAGGTCCCCCTCCTCATCACGCCGGCCGGCCCCTTCGCGAGGCCCCTCCGGCGACCCACCTCACCGGAACCGTCACCACCAGCACCTTGTCCTCCTCCACGTCGTCTCCTCCGCACCTCCCGAGAACTCCGGCTTCACCAGGCCCTCTCGTCAACATCGGTGAGCCCCTTTTCGGGCTCCTCCCGCTGTGTCCTTCCTTGCGACGTCCCGGTTCCATTCCGGCAAACGGCGCTCCATTCCGTCGTCGTGGTGCTCATGTAGGTGTAGATGGAGATGTCCCTCTCTCTCTGTTGTTGAGAGTTCTCTGTTGTAAACAGAGAGGTTGGAGATGAGATGTGAGAAAAAGAAAGAAAAAAATAGAATGATGTATTTGTGTGTGTGTGTATGTATTAGATGTTGTATGTATTTTGTATATATGAGATGCACGTATGTATGTATATATGTATGTAGGTATAGGGAGAAATACTTTATGTTTAATATGTGTATGTGGCTACTGCCACTTACCGGTCGGGCCATACCTCCTCACCCACTTACACGGAGGCCGCACACGCTTTGAAGAAAAATGAAAATGTAAAAATAAAAATTGGTTTTTAATAAATTAATAAATAGATATATTATTTAATTAATTAGTTAATTAATTAAATAGGTAATTAGAATAATTAGAGTATGACACGTGGAACCCCCACTAAATTAATCTGACTAATTAATATTAAACCTAATTAAAAACTTGTGTCTATGACGCATGGGACCCACTGGTCACTTGACTAGTCAACTGCTGATGTCAGCATGACATCATGCTGATGTTATACTTGCTTTTAATCAATTTTATTTAAATCTGTTTTTAATTCCTAAATAATTAATAAAACTTTAAAAATTAATATGAATTAAACCGTAAGTCAGATCAAAATACTTTTAACATGAAAGTTGATCAGCAGGACGAGACGAACCCGGATACACGGTCCATTCATGTGTTACGCATCCCTAGCATAGCAAACGTGGAACTTTTCCATCGTTTTCCGTCTGACCGGTAGTAGCCCGAGACCCGGAAAATATCGTGAGATATTTTTCCGACCCGTCTATGACGGATGTTGGTACGTTAGCTCATGCCTAGCCTGCATCTTGCCATGTCAAGCATTGTGTTCACCGTTGCTATTACTTATTGTTTCTTCCCCCTCTTCTTACCGGTAGACCCCGAGACTGACGCTGCTGCCGGGTACATCTACGACCCTGCCGATTAGTCCTTTGCTGCAGAGCAACAAGGCAAGCAAACCCCCCTTGATCATTCCTATATCGCCCATGTCTTTCTTCCTCCTGCTTGCATTATGATACGTCTCCAACGTATCTATAATTTTTGATGGTTTCATGCTATTATCTTGTCAAAATTTGGATGTTTTGCAAGACTTTTATATATTTTTTGGGACTAACTTATTAACTCAGTGCCAAGAGCCAGTTCCTATTTTTCCATGTTTTTGACCCTTTCCAGAGGAGGATTTTGAACGGAGTCCAAACGGAATGAAACTGCCAAAAAGATTTTTTTCCGGAATAGAAAAAGATCGGGAAGCCGGAGAACTAGGGCAGGGGCCACCAGGGACCCCACAAGCCCTCATGGTGCGCCCAGGGGGGACCGCGTCCCCCTGGCTTGTGGGCTCCCTAAGGCTCCTTTGCCCTAGGTTTTGCGCCTATATATTCCAAGAAATTCCATGAAAAATCAGGAGATCATCGAAAGTACTTTTCCGCCGCCGCAAGCTTCTGTCTTCGCAAGATCCAGTCTGGGGCGCGTTTTGGTGCCCTGTCGGAGGGGGGATTCAGACACGGAGGGCTTCTTCATCAACACCATGACCACTCCGATGATGCGTGAGTAGTTCACCATAGACCTCCGGGTCCATAGCTAGTAACTAGATGGCTTCTTCTCTCTCTTGGATCTTCAATACAAAGTTGTCCATGATCTTCATGGACATCTATCCAATGTGATCTTATTTTGCGGTGTGTTTGTTGAGATCCAATGAATTGTAGATTTATGATCATATTACCTATGAATCTTATTTGAGTTTCTTTTGATCTCTCTTATGCATGATTTCATATCCTTGTAATTCTCTTCGAGTTGTGGGATTTGTTTGGCCAACTAGATCTATGATTCTTGCAATGGGAGAAGTGCTTGGTTTTGGGTTCATACCGTGCGTTGACCTCACCCAGTGACAGAAGGGGTAGCGAGGCACACATTGTGTTGTTGCTATCAAGTGTAAAAAGATGGGGTTTTCATCACTGGTTTGAGATCATCCCTCTACATCATGACATCTTGCTTAAGGCGTTACTATTTTCGTCATGATAAATAATTTGTATGAACCTGCGGTGTAAATATTTCAGAAACTTTCCACGTTCTTGTAAAATTACATAATTTAGATACTACATCAACAGTTTCCGCTTTTATAAAGCACAAATCACACATGCAATTCAAGCATTCTAAAGGCAATTCTTGTAACTTTTTAATTGAAAAGAAAGATTATAAATAACATATAACAGAGAAAAACAAAATAAAATGATGCTCCAAGAAAAACACATATTATGTGATGAATAAAAATATAGCTCCAAGTAAGATATACCGATAGTATCAAAGACGAAAGAGGGGATGCTTTCCAGGGCATCCCTAAGCTTAGACGCTTGGGTCTTCCTTGAATATTACCTTGCGGTGCCGTGGGCATCCCCAATCTTAGTGTCTTTCCACTCCTTATTCTCCTCATATCGGCATCTCACCCAAAAATTGAAAACTTCAATCACACAAAACTTAACAGAACTTCGTGAGATGGGTTAGTATAATTAACATAGATCATTCACTTAGGTACTGTCAAGACAAGATTCATAATTTTTACCACATGATACCTACTCTATTCTATCATTCCCATAATTTATATCACTCAATATAAGCTATAGAAACACTAAAACAAGCAAACTATGGATGCGAAACAAAATTTGTCAAAAACTGAACAGTGTGTGAAGATCTGACTGACCACCATACTTACGTGACTCATATACTAGTGGCAATTTTTTTTGTTTTTGCACAGATTCAAACAAACAAGTTTCCACACTTTCCCAAAGGCTTTACTTGGCACTTTATTGAAATAAAATACAAAACATGATTAATAAAGTAGATTAATCATGTGAACACACAAGAACATAATGTAAAAGTGTTGGGTTGTCTCCCAACAAGCACTTTTCTTTAAAGCCTTTTTATCTAGGCATGATGATTTCACTGATGCTCACCTAAAAATATTGAATTGGAACACAATGGGAGCATCATGAAGCATAAGACAAGCACGTTTAAGTCTAATCCTCTTCCTATGCATAGGTATTTTGTGAGCAAGCAATTTTTTGGAAGAAGAATCAACTAGCATATCTTCAAGATTTTCAACACATAGGGAGGAAACTTGATATTATTGCAATTCCTACAAGGATATGTTCCTCCCTCATAATAATTTTCGGTAGCATCATGAAGGAATTAAACAATATAACTATCACATAAAGCATTATCTTCATGATGAACAAGCATAGAATTTTCTTTACTCTCCACATAAGTAATTTTCTCCCCATTCATAGTAGTGGGAGCAAACTCAACAATATAACTATCATGAGACAATTGATTGACATAACCAAATTGAATATTAAAATCATGATGACAAATTTCATGGTTAGAATTACTCTTTATAGCATACATGTCATCATCATAATCATCATAAATAGGAGGCATGGAATCATCATAATAAATTTTCTCATCAAAACATGCGGGGCTAAAAATATCATCATCATCAAATGTAGCATCCCCAAGCTTGTCGTTTTGCATATCATTAAAATCATGGACATTCAGAGAATTCAAACTAACAACATTGCAATCATGCTCATCATTCAAGGAATTATCATTAAATATTCTCACAATTTCTTGTCTAACAATTGAGCTAGATTTTCCAACCCATTATTTTCACGAAAGACATTAAAAAGACTAAACCATTGAGGCAATGTAAACTACAATTTTTGTAGTTATGTTTTATAAAACCAAACTAGTGAAAAACAAGAAATTAAAAGATTTAATTGCAAGATCGAAAGATATACCTTCAAGTACTTACCTTCCCGGCAATGGCGCCAGAAAATACCTTGATGTCTACTACACAACTTTATTCTTGTAGACTCGTCTTGGGCCTCCAAGCGTAGAGTTTTGTAGGACAGTAGAAATTTTCCCTCAAGTGGATGACCTAAGGTTTATCAATCTGTGGGACCTGTAGGATGAAGATGGTATCTCTCAAGCAACCCTGCAATCAAATACAACAAATCTCTTGTGTCCCCAACACACCCAATACAATGGTAAATTGTATAGGTGCACTAGTTCGGCAAAAAGATGGTGATACAAGTGCAATATGGATGGTAGATATAGGTTTTTGTGATCTGAAAATATAAAAAGAACAAGGTAACAAGTGGCAAACAGTGAGCAAAATGTTGGATTAACGTTTGGAAATAAGGCCTAGGGTACATACTTTCACTAGTGCTACCTCTAAACGATGCTAACATAGTTGGATCCCTCAACGTGCAACAAACAATCACTCCAAAGTTCCTATCTAGTGGAGAACAATAACATGAAATGGGTGTAGGTAGTAGAACCACCTCAAAGTTATTCTTTCCGGTCAATCTAATTCAAGAGTTCATACTAAGATAAAATCAAGCTATCCTTTCTGCTTGATCTATCTAAGAGTTCGTACTAGAATAACACCAATGATACATATCAATCGACCCTAATGTCACCTAGATACTCCAATGTAACTTCAAGTATCCGTGGGTAAATTATGCGACATGCATCAAACAATTTTAGAGATATCATATTCAATCGAACACAAAGAACGTGCAAGGAGCACCCCAAGATTTCTATCGGAGAACATGGTATGAAAACGTGCAATCAACCCCTATGCATAGATCCCCAAGGTCACCGGAACCCGCAAGTTGATGCCTCAACATATATCAAGTGAATCAATAGAATACCCGAATGTCACTACGGGTATCCCACATAAGACTTACATCAAGTGTTGTCATACCAATATGCTCAATCCAACATGACGAGATCCTAAAGGAAAAGACCGAATTCATCACAACTAGATTATAAGGGAAATACATCATATGCTCCAACTATATTAACAAAGCCCGTGTTCTTGAGATCATGCCATATCAAGAACACGAGAGAGATAGAGAGAAATATATTGAGCACATAGCTACTGGTATATAACCTCAACCTAAAGGGTGAACTACTCCCTCCTCGTCATGGCCTCCGCTAGGATGATGATGATGGGCACCGGTGATGGTTTTCCCTCTCCGGCAGGGTACTGGAATCGCTTTAGATTGGTTTTTCGGAGATACAGAGAGTTGTATCAGAGGAGCATAAATTCTCTCTTTACTTCTGGGGTTTCTGGGATTTATAGGATTTTTCAGCGTTGGAATCACGCGCAACGGAGCCACGTGGGCCCCACAAGACATCAGGGCGCGGCCAAAGGCCCAAGCCGCGCCCTGTTGGCTTGTGCCTCCGTGGAAGCCCTCCTCTAGTGGTTCTTCACTCCAACGTTGCTCATATGTTCCTGAAAAAACCATAAAAAAGTTTTGGGCGATTCCGATAACTTCCATTTTCTGCACAAAAAACAACACCATGGTAATTCTCCTGAAAACAACATCAGTCCGGGATAGTTCTAAATAAATCATATAAAGTGCATCAATACCATATAAAGTTATTATAAACATAGGCAAATATGGCATGAATACTTCATAAATTATCGATACATTGCAGACGTATCACTTGCCAATTCCTTGGTTGCTCTCTGGCAAGTTGGTCTTCAAAGAAACCAAATTGTGTTTCTCCCCCGTCCACCGAGGGCGAATATGTGGTTGTGCTAATTTTTGTGCTCAATTGCTTTGGATGAGGCAAACTTTAAAGGATTACAGTGCACTTGTGATAAAGTGCCTCTTTATTGTGATAATATTAGTGCTATCTTGATCTCCAACAACCCAGTTCAACATTGCAAGACGAAGCATATCGGTATTTGTCACCATTTCATCCAGGAGCATATCAAGCATAGGGAAATTGATCGCATCTACATGAACACTAATGATCAACTTGCAGATATATTCACGAAACCTTTGAATGAAGCAACATTTTGTGAGTTATGGCATGAGCTAAGTATCATTGTTTTGAGCAATGTGGATTGAAATTATGCACATCGCACCACTCTCATCAATCTATTCTATTTAGATGTAGGCATGGATTTAGGGGGAGTGTTGTTCTCTGAATGAACTCTCCCTCCCCCTATTATGCATAAATCCATCAAGTCTTTCACATTAGTCACTGATGCTGACACGTGTGCTTGAAAGACGAGTTGTGGTCATGGGCCCAAGGTTAAAATCTTCACGGTGACATACCAACTAACTCAAACATAGGTGGCCTCGGTCACCGCCCCTATCTTCCGCACAAATTCTTTTCGTTAATTGAATGAACAGTCACTCCACATTTCGTTCTACTTCTATTTTTGCACTCTTTTAAGGTGGAGTACCAACTTGATTTTGTGGCAGTCTTCTCTCCATGGTGTAGTCAAATAGGTCCCATTTTTTTGCTGCATGTGTGGCTGTTGCTTGGGTCGCATGCGGTACTGCCGCTCCAGCGGTACTACCGTGCTGGTGGGCAGTACTACCGTCTCGAGGCATTCGTGGGCAGTTCAGTACGGGCATGGGGAGTTCTAACTCCCCCATACCAATTCCATCCCTCTCCCCACGCCTCTCCCTCTGTGGCAACCAAGAATACCACCGGAGGCCGACTCTAGATCCCTCTATCCGTCTCGCCCTCCACTTTCTCATCCAGTGGGATCTCTCCCCCGATCTCCCTCATGCCATGGAATCCAGTACTACCCTTGATCCCCTTCTTTCTCATGGTATTTTGTTAAATCATGACCTAGGGAAATGCATGTGGATTTCGTGTTTAGTTTGTTTTTCCATGGGATGCGTAGGATGTGTGATGATTTCTAGTTGCAGTAGTTTCGGTAGATGCGTTGGAAACTTGAGGATAGAGCCCCCACACTGTCGTGTCCTTTGCCACAACAGTTTTCTGCTCTCGGGCTGTCCTACCGCTCGTGCATGACTGGTACTACCGCTGCGGCGGAAGTACCGCTCCTGCACAGCGGTACTACCACCATGGCACCTGCACTCGGTTTCTTCTCTCCATCTGCCCACCTCTGCTTTGGTTACCTATTTGACAACTACAGTCTTTTTACACATGTTTTTCTTGCCATTCTTCTTGTGAGTTCCAGGTGATGGCTCTAGTCCTATGACTCGTCGCATGAACCCTAAGCATGTCTCCAAGTGCTCACGTGCATCTGTGGAGGCAGCATCTGGTTCTAGTGCTCAGCCACAAAAGCAACCTCTGAGGAGAAGAGTCAATAAGAAGCCCAAAGAGCCCCAAGATTTTCCCCAAGACGAGTTTGTTGTGCTTCGCAAGCAGGATCCCTATTGTCTGCCTCAGGATGAAGCTCTTGCGGGGCGTCCATTCTGTAACAAGACCTAGTCTCTCATTTACTCCAAGATCATCAAAACAAGGACCAATCTCTTTGTGGATGTCAAGAGCATTGATATCGGGCACATGACCTCCAATCCCCGTACTACTTATTTTGCGGAAGCTCATGTTCTCTGCGAGAAGTGGGGTCTTGGTCCTATCATCAGCTTCAATAAGGGATTTGACGGCGAGCTTGTGGCTCAATTCTATGGCACTGTCCACTTCCATCAAGATGATGAAGAAAGGCGCATGACGTGGATGGTTGGGTGCTTGTGCTACACTCTGATTGAAAGACTTTTATGGACTCTCTGGGCTATGTTGATGGGGGTCTGGATCAGCCTATTGGCTCGAGGCCTAACACTGTGAGTATTGCTGCTATTCACAAGTCCAAGCTCACTGCCAGGGGTGACCGTACTGAGCTCATTCCTTTTCTGTACATCGTGCACAGGATTTTTTGCAACACTCTATTTCCTCATGTTGGAAACAAGGACCAGGTGCACTCCTATCTTGTGATCCTCCACCTTTTCTGCATGAAGGAGCGAGATGGCCAATCCACCTTCGATGTTCCCCGTATTATGTGGATGAAGTTGAGGTCTGTTGTGTTTGACAAGAAGAAAGTGCCCATCTATGCTTCGTATCTGTTCAAGCTGATTTATGACACCTGGAATGCTACATTTCCTTATGAGCTTTTGGTGACTAATCTCATGGTCCCTCATGGTGTACTCAAGCTCCATGTGAAGGAAAATTGGGGCATTCCACCTGCTGTTCTGGAGATTGCCTGAACCCGATTATGAGCTTGTTCCCACATCCGAGACTGAACCTTCTTGGGCCTCCATGCTCAGGAAGAAGATGAAGGCTCTTTTATGCTTCCAGATGAAGGGTCAGTACAAGGCACATCTTAACACCAAGAAGGTGCGCAATCTTGACAAGATGATCATACGGAAGATTGGCCTTGATGTCCAGAGTGGTTCAGAGGACAAGATCACTTACGAGGAGGGTTGTATGAAGGCCAACTATGAGTGGACAGAGTTCAAGTGATAGGTGTTTGTTGAGGAAGTGTCTCCTGCTTCAGATCAGTCTGAGGGAGATGATGACGAGGACTACTGAGCTTCTTCAGTCTCCTCTTTTTGCTGTATTGTTGCCAAAGGGGGGAAAGTATCTTAGTTTAAGATGGATTTGCCTTGATGAGTCATGAGTGTGTTTATTTGCATTTATTTTCTCTATCTCGTGGACTCGTTTATTGCTTGGTTTGGTTTGTGTTTGTCCAAGACTTGTGTGAACTTATGCATGGTGTAAGACATATGCTAGCCCATCTATCCTGTTATGTCTTAACCTTTATGGTGTGAGATCTCGTGTCTCATATGCTTGCTTAACTGTTTTACTCTTCTTCTATCCACACAAGTATGTAACATTGTCTATAAAATTTAGGGGGAGTATTGATCCTAGTGTGTTCTCTTTGCATTCCAAAAGCATATTCAAATAGAGAACACATCTAGGGGGAGCCTGCCTATATTTTGTAGGTAGTGGGAATGCCTAAGACTTCTTAGTTTATTATTTCGTTGGCAAATCACGTATTGTCATCAACCCACCAAAAAGGGGGAGATTGTAAGAGCAAACTTTCTCCTAAGTAATTTTGGTGGTTGATGATGATACCCTTTGCAGACTAATCATGTGCGGTATGCTTTCACGGAATTATCAGGTGGCACGAGACGGTTATATTCCCCTTGGTGAGTGAAGTGAAGACGGTGCTTAGCTATTGATTTACGGTTGGTGGACTCGAGTAATAGAAAATCCCGTACTATCAAGAGTGGATCCGCATTTGGAAAGGTTGGGTGGAACAATATCTCTCACTCTTGCACCCCATCCATTTACCGGAGCAAAGGAGCTCCATTGAAAAAGTGCCCAGAAGTTTGTCTAAGCGGTAGTATCGCTCTGGTGAGCGGTAATAACGCTCCAGCAGTACTGCCGCCCACTAGAGCCGGGCACACTACCACTTATTTTATACTTCTAGTGTGTTGGGGCATTTTTCTGTGCTTAGACGGAAGTATCGCCCCGAGGAAGTGATAGTTCCGCTCCAGCGGTACTGCCTCCCCCCTCTGCCGCTCCCACTTCCGCCTAGAGAAAACTTTTGGCGTCTTGCCTCCCCTTGACCAGGCTGAGCGGAAGTACCGCTAACTACATGATGGTAGAACCGCCCGAGCGGTAGTACCGCCCAGGTGCATGGTACTACCACTTAGCTAAGTATGTGGGGGGGGGGGCTGTAACGACCAGATTTCCCCCACTATAAATAGGGGTCTTCTTCCCCGTGGAGACTTTACCTTTTCCCTAAGAAGCTCCATTGTTGCTACAAAACTCAAACTTGCCCGATCTCCCTCCCTAGTCATCAACTCTTGTTGATTCTCTAGGGTTTGGACGAGAAGGCCTTCCCCAACACTTCCACCAAGGGAAAACTTGTCCCCCCCATTAAACCCTCGCATATCTTGTTTTTCTTGGGTGTTTGACCACCCTACACGGAATAGGTCACCTTGAAGCAATATTCCATTGTGATGAAGCTTTGTGGTCTCGTCGGGAGCCTCCAATTAAGTTGTGGAGATTGCCCCAAGCTTGTTTGTAAAGGTCCGGTCGCCGCCTTTTAGGGCACTGATACGTCTCCATCGTATCTACTTCTCCAAACTCTTTTGCCCTTGTTTTGGACTCTAATTTGCATGATTTGAAAGGAACTAACCTGGACTAACGCTGTTTTCAGCAGATTTTCCTTGGTGTTATTTTTGTGCATAAATCAAAGTTCTCCAAACGTCCTAAAAATTTACGGGGAGCATTTTTGGAAAATATGAAAAATATCTATGCCAAGTTCCACCTGAGGGGGTGGGCCAGTGGGCCACAAGCCCTGGCTCTGCCACCACCCCCTGGTGGCGGTGGGCTGGCTTGTGGGGCCCACACGGCTCTGCCGCCCCCAACCTCAGGTCTATAAGTTCCCTTTCGTCCCAGAAAAAATAAAAAAGATAAGTTTTCGTCGCGTTTACGATACGGAGGCGCCGCCACCACCTGTTCTTCATCTGGAGGGCAGATCTGGAGTCCGTCTTGGGCTCCGGAGAGGGGAAATCGTTGCCATCATCATTATCAACCTTCTTCCCTCTCCAATTCCATGAAGCTCTTCGTCGTTCGTGAGTAATCTATTCGTAGGCTCGCTAGGCGGTGATGAGTAGGATGAGATCTATCATGTAATCGAGTTCGTTTTGATGGGGATTGATCCCTAGTATCCACTATGTTCTGAGGTTGATGTTGCTACTACTTTGCCATGCTTAATGCTTTTCACTAGGGACCGAGTGCCATGATTTCAGATCTTAAATTATTATGTTGCCACCAATATATGTGTGTTTTAGATCCGATCTTGCAAGTTGTAGTTACCTACCATGTGTTATGATCCGGCAACCCCGGAGTGCAATAACCGGAACCACTCCCGGTGATGACCATAGTTTGAGGAGTTCATTGTTCACCAAGTGCTAATGCGTTGGTCCGGTTCTTTATTAAAAGGAGAACCTTAATATCCTGTAGTTTCCTTTTGGACCCCGCTGCCACGGGAGGGATGGACAATAGATGTCATGCAAGTTCTTTTCCCTAAGCACGTATGATGACACACTGAATGCATGCCTACATCACATTGACGAACGGGAGCTAGCCACATATCTCTCCGTGTTATAACTGTTGCATGATGAATATCATCCAAACAAATCACCGACCCATTGCCTACGAGTTTGTCCTACTGCTACTGTTACTTGTCTTGCTCTGCTGCTGTTACTACTGTTGCTGCTGCTGTTACTTGTCTTGCTTTGCTGCTGTTACTACTGTCGCTCGCTACTGTTGCTACTTGCTACTGCTGTTCCTTGCCACTGTTATTGCTCGTTACACTGTTGCTACCTGTTACAATCTTGATCGCTGGTCGTTGACAGGAACTGATAATTTCTGTCAACGAGGCAACTTGGCGCCATTGATACAATCGTTAGAAATAGTCTGCCGTCAACAGATCGTTTCTGACACCGTTGTTATCATACTACTTTGTTGTTACTACTTTGCTTGCAGATACTAATCTTTCAGGTGTGGTTGAATCTGACAAATTCAGCTGCTAATATTCGAGAGTATTCTCTCACCTCCTGTCCGGCTTATCAACAAGTTGGGTCGAATACTCTACCCTCAAAAACTGCTACGATCCCACGGGCTGGTGGGCCGTCAACAACATTCTTCTAGTTTCGATTGCCGGAGAGTGCTAGCAGCATTCTTCTGGTGCCGTTGCAAGGGGAAGAACAGTTGACATCAGGCACCAATTAGTGGAATCACGGCACCTTGCATTGCGTGAGGGCATCAGGAGAATACGGTGTCCTTAGTGGCATCTTGGGGAGCATTGCGACTCCACACCGCTCTAATGGAGGCGTACTTGTAACAGCCCGAGACTGACGCTCCAGAAGATTCCCCTTTTATCCCATTTCCCCCATGTGATTATTTTTTTGTCGCATCATTCGCATCATCCGCGTTGCATCGCCACTCCATTGCCGTCTGTTTTCAAAACTTGCATCTGTCGTTAGTTGTCGGTTCTCTCTGTTTTTGTCGTTGACCATTTTGAGACCAACCACACACGCACGCGCCCTCGACATCGTTTAATCTTGTTTTTAAAAGTGTGTATCAAACTTTCTCGGATTGGGTTGAAACTTGGTGTGCGGTCCTAATATAGTCTAGGTAGTCCGCTTGTCAAATGTCGTCGCAATTGGAGTTCATTTGATAACCAAACCGTTAAACCTATAGCGGCACTATAGCCGGTTAAACGTCATATGTTTTCGGTGTTTAAAAATCTGATGCCGGGTTGCCCGTTTTCCCTCTCATCTCTGCCTAGCCCCTCTGCACAGTGCACCGACCTATGCGCAGCCTAGTACGAAAACCTCCCGGAATCTAAATCATACGGTCGTGACCGTTGTTTCCGGATCAACCCCGTTTTACCGAAACCATCGTCGGTGTGTCCATTGGACCCCTAACCTATTTACCCGTGACTGTTCGATTACGATCAGAAGGTCCTGACCTAGTTTCTTCTCCCTATATATAGACTACCATATACCAATTTCAAATGAAAAACTAGCTCTTGTCCCATTCCTTGTTTTTTTACTGTGTGCTGCCACCCAGTCCTGGCTCTCCCTTGGTCACCTCGTCTCTCCCGACCATGCCACCACCTGCCCATAAACCCACACATCCAACGTCCTCCCGATCCCCTCCTCGTTCACTCTCCTCGATCCGATATCCCCAGCGCCCGTAGCAGAACGAGGGGAATCCTCGATCCCGTCGCCCGCTCCACCCTGTCGCATCAAGCACGCCAGCAATCGGAGCCGCGTCGCCCCATGGACACCAGGGCGATCGCCCCCAGCACTGCTAGCCTTGACCCCATCTCTCTGCGCGAGCTCTCTCTCCAAGATCCGCCGTTCCATCGCCGCCTTGCGCGCTAGCCGGCCTGCGTCCGCCCGTTCGTGCCAAGCCGTCGATATGCCTAGGTTCGTCGCCCTGCTCCTCCTTCTCTTTCGTGTCACTCCTTCCCCTCCCTCTCATCTTCTCTCTCTGCCCCATCTCGCAGGAGCCCGAGCTGGCATGAACCAGCAGCACCGCCGTAGGCCATGTCCCCGAGCCACCTCTCGCAGCTGCTAGTGCTAGGCCACTCATGCCCCGCCATGGGCCTCGTGGCCTCGTCACCGATCTTTCGCAGCGGCTGATCCAGGGAGACTGAGGCCCCACAGCCCCAACATCGGCATCCCTTTGCTAGGCGTCGTTCCACCTCCAACAAGTGCATCTGCCCTCTGCTCGACATGCTCGGGCAGTGCCCCTAGCGATGCTGACTCTGGCAGGTCCTTTGGCCGCTACACCATTTGTTGTTGTTTCGGTCTTCATCATTGCCAGCACCTGTTGCACAATCCACCACTTGACCACCCCCTTGTACTTCTTTGTGTTGTACCATTGTCCCGAGGAGTACGCCGATGACCGATGCCCAGACCACCATTTTTGTTGGATGCAAGACCCCAAGGCCGCGTGTTCCACTACCGTCGCGGGAACGACTACTTCCACAATGTCCACGAGGACCCATGTACAACTACACCACTACGACTCGACCCGCTCTGACACGCACGCTTCAAAGGTATACCGTTGAAACGATACCTGTGGATGAATGCATTGTTGTATGAGAGGCGGTGTTGTCCATTTCGAAGATGCCATGCTAGTTGCACGTTGTCCCTCTTTTGCCGTGCCCCCGACACATGGGAACCTGATCACCCCATCCTACTTTGGCATGACACGCACACACAAACAATTCGTTGGCACCAGTATCTCATCGAGTGATCGGAACCAAAACGTTGCCGTGGCATCGTTTCCGTTTTGCCACCATGGTTCCCTTTCCTTTGCCATGGTGACATATGCTTCATATCCTGCTTGCCAGTGTTTTCATGAAATTGCATGCATGTTGCATTCATGGCATAATATGTTGTGTTGCAAGTATTTGTTAACCGTAGCTCCGATCAAATGAGCTATATGTGTAAACCGACTAGAATGACGTGTAGAATCACATCCTTCACCTCTTTCCACGTTAACAATATTTTAAAAATTATCGTGTACATAAATGGGAGTGAACTAAATAATTCGAATGTGGAGTTGCATCAATATGCAACTCGTTGCATATTGAGCTTCATTTAATGTGTAGTGTTTGATTGTTGTGAATTTCCATGCCATGCCTTGCATAATTGAAATGGACATGCATCATATTAGGTTGTGCATCATATCATGCATGTGCCATTGCAAAATTGCGTGTTGATTCTTGTTTCCGGTTTGCTTCTTCTCGATAGAGTTCCGCAAGTGTGTTGGAATGTGAGGATCCGTTCGACTTCGTCGGTTCGTCTGTTTCATGGGTTTGTTCTTCTTCCAAGCGGGGTCTCAGGCAAGATGACCATTTCCCTAGATATCATTACTATCAATGCCATGCTAGTTGCCTCGTTTCTTTTGTTATGTCTCGCTGCCTACCACATGTTAAATGTCAGCCTCTCAACATTGCCATGAAAACCTTCAACCTTTCTACAACCTAGCAAACCACTAATTGGCTATGTTACTGCTTGCTTAACCATTGGATAGCGTTGCTAGTTGTAGGTGCACTTGCGTCCATGTGATAAAATGGGTTCCTTGTTATATCACCACATTAATTCTATTTAAATTAATGCACCTATATGCTTGGTAAAAGGTGGAAGGCTCGGCCTTTCTAGCCTGGTGTTTTGTTCCACCTTTGTCGCCTAAGTTTCGACTACCGAGGTTATATTCCATAAATGAGCACTCCTAACACAATCAGGGTAGTTATGGGGACCCCCTTGATAATTCGTTTTAGATTAAGAATGTTCTCGCAAGGACCAACTTTAGTACTACGTTTTCCTAATAACTAATAAAAATGCATAGAGACCCGTCAGCACCCATAGAGTAATTAATCAACCCCCGGGCCATTGCTCCTCATGAGTGTTGGTCCAAACCGAGCGATGTCCGGTGCCCCTGGTCACCTGGGGTTTCAGCCAACCTGACATCTCGCCCATCCGGTCGTGCCTCAAGAACGAGATATGCGGCTCCTTTCTGGTCTGTCCGCATGTCGGGCGGCCTTGCTGGATTAGTTTTACCTTTTACCAAATATCTTGTGCGTCGGGATTCCGGTGATGCTTTGGGCTATCTTAGAGTTGAGGTTTTCCACTAAGGAATCAGAGGAGATCACGAGTTTCGTGATCGAGGCTTTCTATGCGGCTTGTGGTAATTTGTGATGTACTAGTTGTAGCACCCCTGCAGGGTTAAATCTTTCAGAAAGTCGTGCTCGTGGTTATGTGGCAACTTGGAAACTTTGTTTAACATCCGGTTCTAGATAACTTGAAGTAAGCTTAATTAAAATATGCCAACTGTGTGCGTAACCAGGATCGTCTCTTTCGTGAGCTCCTTCTCCAACCGAGGACACGATGGGGTTATGTGTGACATAAGTAGGTGTTCAGGATCATTCATTTTATCACTATTAGTTCACGTTCGATTATGCGTAGATCACCTCCTCTTATTCTTGTACACTTAAGTTAGCCATCCAAATAATGCTTAGTCCCTTGCACCAGCCTCACCACTTAACCATACATCATCCATTAAGATTTGCTAGTCTTGATACCTTTGAAAATGAGATTTCTGAGTCCCTGTGGCTCACGGATTAAAACAACACCAGTTGCAGGTACAGGTAAAGTGACACTTTGACGTCTGCACGATGATTGTTCTATTTGGAGTTTCTTCTTCTTATTCTTCATCATCGATCTAGGATGGGTTCTAGGCCGGCAGCCTGGGATAGCAAGAATGGACATTGTTCTTTTATCATTTATTTTCATCCTTAGCCGGACCCTACTCTTCTACATGATGATTGAATTTGTTGATGTATTGATGTGATATTGTTGTAGCTTGTGGCGAGTGTAAGCCAATTCCGTATACTCACCTCTTTTGTACATGTACTTGTAACGATATCCATTCTTGCGAAACAACAAGATCTGCTTCTATCCCCATCGAGGCCCTCGTGCCAAAATAAGGATAGGATCACATCTTGGGCGTTACAGTACTTCCCCTCAAAAGGGAGGAACTTCGGAAACAAATCCTCGTCTTCATTGGTTCCACTTGTGGTTATTTCTTACCTTTATTTTTATTTACTTCTTGCTTACTATTGTTGTTGTTAGCATCATATAGGTTCCTCACTTAGTTGCATATCTAGACAACCTATTTGTTTCTAAACTTAATTTGGTAAAAGAAAAGATTAAAATTTGTGAGTTGCCTATTCACCCCCTCTAGTCAACCATATCGATCCTTTCACCAAGGGTTCAAAATGGTTCTTAACATTCAATAAGACAACAATTTCATCATGAAATGGTTCCCAAATCTTCATGCCAATCCTCACTAAAACCTTCATTAAGTCCTTCAGCAATCCAGTCAAATTTATCACAAGTATCAAGGAAAAAGGCATGCATTAATTCTTTAGGAGGAACCTTCCACCTCATATTCTCATTAAAACCTTTATAGTCATTGGATTACAACCTACACATATCATCTTTATTATGAAGGATTACCTCTATGGGAGGATGTTCATATTTTATTCTAGAGAAGGCAAAAATGTCTCTCGCTTCCCGCACTATATAATCAAATTCATGCATAAGGATATCAATAGCAATTTTCTTAATCTCGGGATCGTGTATGCTAGGAAGTCCCGAAAATATATTTTGTAGCACAGGGTAAAAATGCACAAACTTTCTTTCCAACTTCAATATAAGCATGGTAATAACATCCACATAATAATTTGTTTCATCAGGTATGGATCATTTCATAAGAGGGGAAGCTACAGAGTACTAAAAAAATTCTTAAAGAACATACTTTTCAATAATGTTCCTACTACCCACATGATAGATTTTCGATTTTAGAATTGTGTGATTGTTCTTATGAGGAACTTGACTTTTAGGAGGATCATGGCTGGGATCAATAAATTGTGGTCCATCCTCCTCCAAACAAAGGAAAAAAGCATAGTAACAATGACTTTCAACAAACATGATAGCAACCTTCAACAATGACTTTCTCAAATTTAGACATGATAGCAACCTCAAACAAAAGAAACAACCAAAGTAACAAGCAGAACAAGTAAACTAGCAAGTATAGAAGAAAACAAGTAAACTAGCAATGATAAATATTTTTGTATTTTTATAGCAAGAAAAATAAAACAACAAATGAAAAGTAGAACAAGTGAATGATAATTTGTGACAAGGTACTTTATAGGAAATTGGTGATACTCCCCGACAACGACGCCAAAAATCCTTCCTAATACTTGTGATCTGTGTTGGGGTTTTCCTCGAAGAGGAGGGGATGATGCATCACAATATAGTTACGTATTTCCCTGAGTAAGAACCAAGGTTATCGAACCAATAGGAGGACCACACAATTTCCTGTCTTTAGCGCCTACACACAAAAGAGCACATACTTGCACCCAATGCATGCAAGAGGGTTGTCAATCCCCTTGAACTCATTACTTGGAACTAATAAGTAGTGTAGTTGGATAGTTGGATAAATAAAAATGGAAAATAAATAGAAAGTAAATAAGAACAACAAGGTCTTTTGTATTTTTGTGTTGATATTTGTGGATAGACCCGGTGATAGCACAATTGCTGCCTAGGGTGGTTTTGATAATTGATCACAACATATGCATCATTGGACTAATATGTTTATCCAAGTATATTTCAGACAAGTTCAAAAGATGCATTGGCTAAAGGCTTATGTTGAGATGCCCCTTTATGCAAGAAAGTAAGAAGATTGGCCCAAGCTTCCAGCTAGAAGACTCTTGATTTTTTATTTGTGAGAAATCACTTTTGAGTCGTCTTTGGTGCTCAAACCATAAGTGGCATGATCACTTATCATCTTAGAGTTTTCATCTTTCTTGCTAGAAGATTCACCACTACTTTTAGGAACAAAAACAGACTTGGTGATTTTATTGTGGGCAAAGTTTGGAGTATTCTACACAGCGGCAAAAGCGGAACCCAAGTTGGTCATAACACCCTCTAGTTTGCCAATCCTAGCGGAATCATGGCCTAGCTTTTCGTTAACTCTGGGTTCCTTCTCCTTTAAATTTTTCAAAACCATTCTCACCTTGGATCCGTACTGAGTGATTTGATTGTGGATCTTTTTATCCAAATTCTCAATAAGTTCAATCGTGGCAACTTTATTTTCAATGACGTCCAGCCTACGCATCACATGTTCCAGAGTTAAGGTAGTTCCATTAACCATGAGTGGGGTTGAGCCTACAAAAATTATAACCGCTCCATAAAAACCAACGGTATGGCTACCCAAGAAATTTCCACCTACGATGGTGTTAAGAATATACCTATTCCAAGGAGTAACACCCACATAAAATTTGCGAAGCGGGACGGTAGTGGATTGCTTATGAGTGGATCTACTCTGAGCATTGCAAATCCTATACCAAGCGTACTTTAAGTTTTCTTCCTCAATTTGTTTGAAATTGAGGACTTCGCTCTCGGGGGTATCGTTCAAAGTGGTGGATCTAGCCATCATGATAGACGATCCCACCCAGACAAACAGAAAGTAAGCGAGAGAAGAGGGCGAACGAAAAGGCGAACGAAAAAGGCAAACGAAAAAGGCAAATTGGTGAAGTGGGGGAGAGGAAAACGAGAGGCAACTGGCAAACAAAGTAAATGCAAGAGATGAGTTAGCGACACCTACTTGGATGAGTCCTTGACTTGATCTTCCTCCCTGGCAACGGCGCCAGAACTTCTTCTGCTACGGCAACAAAAGTCCTTCCCCGGCAACGGCGCCAAAAAACCTTCTCCTACTTCTCAAACAACAACGCCAGAAATTGACACGTTGACGGACACTGGGCTTGCGTTGGTTTTTCCCTTGAAGAGGAAAGGGCGATGCAACACAGGAGGAGTAAGTATTTCCTTGAGTTTGAGAACCAAGGTATCGATCCAGAATGAGGGTCCTGTCAAGTCCAGAGTACCTGCGCAAACACAAACAAGCTTGCACCCAATGCTTCAAAGGGGTTGTCAATCCCTTAAAGATTGTTTGCAAAGTGAGAACTGAAAGCGGAAAGTGCAACGAAGTAAAAAGTGTAAGGCTGAAAATATGGTGTGGAGTAGATCCGGGGGCCATAGTGTTCACTAGAGGCTTCTCTCAAAATAGCAAATGTCACGGTGGGTGAACAAATTACTGTCGAGCAATTTATAGAACCGCGCAAAGTCATGAGATATCTAAGGCAATGATCATACATATAGGCATCACGTCCGAGACAAGTAGACCGATACTTTCTACATCTACTACTACTACTCCACACATCGACCGCTATCCAACATGCATCTAGTGTATTGAGTTCATGACGAACATAGTAACGCCTTAAGCAAGATGACATGATGTAGAGGGATAATCTCAAACCAATGATGAAAACCCCATATTTTTACCCTTGATGGTAACAACACGATGCGTGCCTCGCTACCCCTTCTATCACTGGGTGAGGTCACCGCATGGTATGAACCCAAAACCAAGCACTTCTCCCATTGCAAGCATCATAGATCTAGTTGGCTAGACAAAACCCACAACTCGAAGAAAATTACAAGGATATGAAATCATGCATAAGAGAGATCAGAAGAAACTCAAATAGGATTCATAGATAATCTGATCATAGATCCAAAATTCATCGGATCTCGACAAACACACCGCAAAAGAAGATTACATTGGATAGATCTCCATGAAGATCATGGAGAACTTTGTATTGAAGATCCAAGAGAGAGAAGAAGCCATCTAGTTACTAGCTATGAAACCGTAGGTCTATGGTGAACTACTCACGCAGCATCGGAGAGGTCATGGTGTTGATGAAGAAGCCCTCCGTATCTAAATCTCCCCTCCAGCAGGGCACCAGAATGTGCCCCAGATGGTATCTTGCGGAGACAGAAGCTTGCGGCGGCGGAAAAGTACTTTCGATGATCTCCTGATTTTTTTTGGGATTTTTAGCGAATTTATAGGCGCAACCCCTAGGGCAGAGGGCGCCCAGGGGGCCCACAAGCCTGTGGGCCGCGGCCTCCCCTGCCTTGGCTCTCAAGCTTCCCGATCTTCTTCCGTTCCAGAAAAAATATTTTCGGGGATTTTCTTCCGTTTGGACTCTATTTCAAAATCTCCTCTGAAAGGGGTCAAAAACATGGAAAAAACAGGAACTGGCACTTGGCACTAAGTTAATAAGTTAGTCCCAAAAAATATATAAAAGGCATGCATAATATCCAAAGTTTGACAAGATAATAGCATGAAACCATAAAAAATTATAGATACGTTGGAGACGTATCACAGTGTTAAAGCATTATATGGCCTACTATTCACCAAAAGATGTTGACACACGGAACGACCAGAATGTTGGACAACAACCTCAGAGCATATACGGGAATTCGTCAAAAGACCGTCTGCCGTGAACGAGATCTTTCTGCCAGAACCTCCATCACTGAAGCCAGTATGCATAAACGGATGGAAGTTAGAGTAACATATGAAGATCCATTGAAACAAACCACCCCGATGCCAGACAGTCAGCCAGTTGATACCTAGAGCATTATACTAAGGTAAAAAGGAAACCCGAGTTCGAAACGGTTTCCTCACCTGAGAGATTCATGCCTAAGGCCGGAGAAACCATATCTCGAGGACGAGATGTCATTATGGGGGGTAGGTTTGTAACACCTTGGATTTTGCCCATTTCATTTTCTTTTGATTTTGGTCTGGTTCTGCTTTTCTATGGCTTAATAGTTTTGAAACCCAAAGGGATCATCCTTGATTCCTCTTCCCTAGTGGCTTGTCAACCTCCAAACCATCCCAAGACCTTGTCATTTCCATCTTGAGCCAATCCCAATATTCTTTTCCCTGAGAATATTCCTTTTTCTTATTAAAGGAATAACCTTGTTGGTCTGGGTTGTGAAGCAACCCACATTTCTATCATTCCAAAAATTCCCAAATAATTCTCATAAATGTCTTGGGTCATATATTCCTCAGATATGACAAAATCTTTCCTTGGCATGTTCAAAAATATTCCTCAAATATCCTTTTCTGATTCTGCCCTATTTGTCATGTTGTGAAGCAAGTACCCTTTTTATTTGCTTGCTTAACCTCAAAATTTGTGGGCACTCTTTCATATCCATAGAATTGCCTCATGCCAAAATTTAACTCAATTTAGCTAGTAAATATTTCTTGGAAAATTTCCATAGTTTCTGATCCAGAGGAAGCTTTGTGAAGCAAGTGCTAGCTAGGAGTATTCAAATGAGTTGAAACTTTGCCATTATCTAAATATGCTCAAATCATGCCTCTCCACCAAATTTGAGCATCACTCCTTCAACCATGTGACCTCAGCATCAAATCTTTGTCTGTGGTCATTATTTTGGATTATGAAGCAACTATAATTTATGTTGCTCCATAAATTATGAAAGTCTACCAGGACATTCTCCTACCTATAAAACCTCTCTCAACCAATTTTGAGCTCATTTTATCTAGCCAATTATTCCCAGTAATTTTTCCTAAGATTCTGTCCAATGGGATACTGTGTGAAGGAAGTACCACTTTCGTTTTTCCAGATGGTATGAAATTTATATAGTGTCTTCCTAATCCCAAATAACTCATCTCCTCTAATTTTCAGCTCCATCCAAGCCAATATGTGAGTGCCACATCAAAATTCTTGTTCTAGGCCGGATTAGTCACTTGCAAAGAAACCCTATTAAATCTTGGTCATGTGATTCTCAAACCTCACAGGATTGTAGTCCTTCCTACCCTAAACATCCCAGGCATGATTCTTTGCCCTTATCTCTTCCCCGTTGATCTCAGCAATAGAACCAAGTCTGTTATAGGAAACTTCCAGTAAAGTTTCCCATCAACTCTTGGTATATTTTGGTGATCTATCAGTCGAGTTGGACCCCCCTTTGGAAGGACTATCTGCTAGACATGGTGTGCCAGCCTCTCTTGTCCTCTCAGTGCCAGTGCACGCGGTGACCACGCCTTCGGCATGCCAAACGCGCGCTCTATGCATTGGGGCCCTCGGCTTCGTTGATTCTTCTCTCCCTCGAGCTCTAGTCATGTCCACCAGTCCCCCTCCTCGTCCCCTTCCTCCTGTACTCTTTTCCCACTTGATTTCTACCTCTTCGCGCCGCGACAAGCCTCGCCCTGTTCTGCCAGTGCACGTGGTCATCGTTTTCTTCCCCGAGCTCTCTCGATCTCGCATGAGCTGTCCCCTCCCCTCCTCGAAGCTTCCCGAGGCCGAAGCTGCCAGCCACGTCCCCGTGGAGCACCAGTTTGTGGCTAAGGCTGCCACGGTGGCCGAACTCATCCGCTCGCCATCGGGCGCCTATATATAGGCCGCCCCGGAGCCCCTCGGGCTAACACACAGCCTCCTCTCCCTCCCAGACCCCTTCCCAGCCTCTTGCCCGAGCCCCGAAGCCTCTCCTTGCCGCTCTTTGCCGCCATGGCCGGCGCCCTCTGTCTCCACCTCCGTGGCCGCCTTAGTGCGCCCTCGCCTCCGCCTCACCACCCACGGGCGCGGGATGGAGCCGCGAGCCCATCCCCACAGTTGGTCGAGCCCGTCGTGCCTTGCGTCGCCGACATCTGTCGCGGCCGGCCACCCTGTTGCCCTCTCGGGAGGTAGAAGAAGGAAGGAGGAGAAAGAGATGGGGCAGGGCCCACACGTCAGAGAAAGAGAGAGAGAGAAGGCGGGACCCACCTGTCGATGAGAGAGAGAGAAGTCGACCCCGGGCCCAGCAGTTTAAGTGGAAGCTCAGTCCACTCGAGCGCGCTTTCCAATTGCTGAAAGCGTACTCTGCTGCTGCTTCGGGTGAAAATGCGCTTCCCCTCTGCAGAACACGTATTCTGCCCGAAGGCGCTTTCTGCTATCCAGCCAGGGACCTGTTTGTCGAAGTTTCTTTTATAGATTCGTCCCTAAGATTCATCGGGTCATATCTTTTCATCCATAGCTCCGATTCCGGTGATTCCAAAGCCCACGTCTTCGTCTCGTCGAGCCCGAAAAGATGGTTCCATTTTCACTACGTGATCGCACAGTGGAAATGACCATGCTGCCCTTGCCCGTAAACTGCTCCTCCGAGAGAGAACTATTTCAGGCGATTCCTTCCGCGAGCTTCTCGCACTTCTTCCCGGTGGTTCCATCACCCCCAAGAAAGCCACAACTCTCATTTTCTTAACCACATTGCAATACCATAGTTTAATTAACTATTTTAATCACAAGTATATTTGTTTATAGTCTGAAATCTAAGTATGCACTGTTTGAATAGATGACTACCGCGTTGAGTCCAAGACTGTTAGTAACTAGTATTTTACCAACTAGATTACACCATACCGTTGAGATTACTGCCTATGATTATTCGGGGTTTCGTTTGACAGTTTATCGATATGAATCAATAGTAGTTGATTGAGCTTATTGGGTATCGAGATACTGTGACATCGGAGTGTCAGCTATAACACAGATATTATTCGGGGATAAGATAACTTAGTGGTTGATCTACAGGTACATGTCCGGGCTCATCAGTGCAACCACATTTGTCGATATGGGACAGACTTGACTTGGTCTAATTGCGTGCTCTTTCACCGTTACCTCCAAAGAGGGAGGGTTATGCACGCGTGCTACCTTGGCCCGGTAAGCGGTGATAACCCTATGAGCTAGTTGAATTGTTTGTGTGCATGTCCCCGTTTGGGACAGTTTAGTTTGGCCACGACGGTGGCAGGCGTCATGAGGACACAGGTCCACCCAGGGAAGGACTCCGGGGGAGGATGAATGCCGGTGGTACGATGAAAGAGTCATGGGTCAGACAAGCTTCGTTGGAGCAATGCTAGTCCACCCGAATGGGATCACGAGGTCACTGCTCCATGATGTGGGTAAAGTGTGCAACCTCTGCAGAGTGTCAAATCTATTCGAATAGCCACGTCCATGGTATTGGACAGCCCATCCAGACCTTAGTAGGTGGTCAACCGTAACTATGTCAGTAATGATGGAAGAACTCGTGTGAATATGGTAACAGTTGGGCAACGTGTTGGTGACAGGTCTTGGTATCCGTCTTGAGGATACTCGCTGAAGGTTCTGAGTAAGATCACAAGAGTTGGAATCACCAGAGTACGGTGGTAGTAGCATGGTATAGTTATTTTTCAACTACCCCTTTAGTCATAACAAATCTTTACCTAATCTTGATTGCTATGATGTTGTCTTGCCTTAATGTTGATGTTTGTTGTGAGCTTGCGAGTACATTCAAAGTACTCACCTAGCGTGTCATGCCAGTTTGCAGGTCATGCCATGATTGCTTGTCGATGATTTCGAGTTGCGAGCTAGGATGCGCGTTCTAGGCAGAGTCCCTGCGGAGTGGAGTTCATCACTTTCGTCTTTGTTCCGCTGCTAGTGTAGGATTTACCGTAGGCACGCGTAGTATCACCGTGGTGATGTAATCTAAGAACCCTTGTAATCTTTTCCATAGTAATAAACAGTTGGTTTGTTCTATGCCAACGGTGCCATATTCCAAAAGACTTGTCCTTGGGCTGGAATACAGGGCGTTCCAGTTTCCTCTGAGTCGGGGTGCCACAAGATTAGTGAGGGGTTTCAAAGTTTTAGAGAAGTCTTTAATAAATCTTCTATAGAAACCAGCATGACCGAGGAAACTACGAATACCTTTGATGTCCTTTGGCTAAGGCATTCTCCCGATATTTTCAACCTTTGCCCTGTTCACCTCGATTCCGTTTTCATAAATCTTGTGGCCAAGAACAATTCCCTTATTGACCATAAAGTGGCACTTCTCCCAGTTTAGTACCAAGTTCGTCTCCTCACATCTCTGCAAAACTATATTAAGGTTGTGGAGCCAATGGTCAAAAGAGGTTCCATAGACGGAGAAATCGTCCATGAAGACCTCCACAATTTCCTCACAACAACCATGAAAGATAGTGTACATACACCTTTGAAAAGTAGCAGGAGCATTGCATAAACCAAAAGGCATACATCTATAAGCATAAGTACCAAAGGGACAAGTAAAAGTGGTCTTCTCTTGATCGGCAGTGTTAACATGAATTTGAGAGAAGCTAGAGTGTCCATCAAGATAGCAAAAGTACTCATTTTTGTATAACCTTTCAAGGATTTGGTCGATGAACGGCAGTGGGTAGTGGTCCTTCCTAGTTACCCTGTTCAGCTTCGTGTAATCAATACACATTCTATATCCAATAATAATTCTTTGAGGTATTAGTTCGTTCTTATCATTAGGAACCATAGTCGTACCTCCTTTCTTAGGAACATAATGTACTGGACTTACCCACTTGCTATTAGCTATAGGGTAGATAATACATGCGGCTAGAAGCTTGAGGATTTTGTTCCTCACGACATCCTTCATCTTCGGGTTCAACCGTCATAGATGATCAACAAACGGTTTAGCTTTAGGCTCAAGATTGATAGTATGCTGACAAATAGATGGACTAATCCCCTTAGGATCATCAAGGGTATAGCCAATAGCGCCTCGGTGCTTACGAAGGACATCCAATAATCGCTCTTCTTCATATCCTGAAAGGTCAGAATTGATAATAACAGGATATACTTTCTTTTCATCTAAATAAGCATACTTGAGCGTACTGGGAAGAGGTTTCAGCTTCTTCTTTTGGTTTCGATAAAATTCCCGAAGGTTCAACCGGAAGGTTGTGCTTCAGGATAGCAGGTTGTCTCAAGAATATGTCATCTAGCTTATTCATTTCCTGCATATGCATATCATTCTCGTGGTCCTCCATAAATTGCTGCAAAGGATCGTTAGGAGGAATAGAAATAGAAGCAACCTCTTCAATAATTTTATCATTACTAGGTATATCAGTACCACGAGTTTGCTTTGAGAATTTAAAAAATTTATATTCATATGGCTCACCATTACATTCAAGAGATACTTTTCCTTTCCTGCAATCTATAATAGCTCTAGAAGTTTTGAGAAAAAGGCCTATCGAAGATAATAGGGCAAAAATTATCTTCCACAGAACCAAGTACTAGAAAGTCGGTAGGATATTTTACCTTTCCACATAGAACTTCAACATCTCGCACAATTCCAATAGTAGAGATAGTTTCTTTATTTGCAAGATGAATAGTAACATTGACTTCTTCAATTTCACATGGTAGAATCTCATTCATGATCTCTTCAGAAAGTGAAAAAGGAATAACACTAGCACTGGATCCCAAATCACATAGCCCATAATAATTATGATGTCATATTTTAACACATACAACTGGAGTACCTGAAGTTGGGACTTTATACTTGTCTGTAACAATGTCAGTAGAAACAGCACAAAAATTTATATTGGAATCCTCAATATTACTAGTAACAAGATTCGTGACTAATGCAACTTGAGGATCGACTTTAATCAGGTCCTCATTCTCATCGGTCGTTCTTTCACTTTTATTCATGATGCCTGTGAGAAGAGAATGCTCCCTCATCCTTGCGGGATAAGGGGGCTTTTCATATTCAACTTCAGGTAATTCCTTAAAAGGTTTATGGTGTTGACCCTCCTTCTTCTTAGAAGTGTCAATATGAGAGGCGAAGTCTTTGCAAAAATCAATTAGAAGTTGGGAATCAAGACCAATCTTAGCACAAAAGGTATTGAAGTAATCAGTTTTCACATAGCTCTCAATGTAATCACGCTCATAATTTGTAACGGGTTCAATACCTTTATCAATCTCCTAGTCTTCAGTGTTCTTCTGGATCCTTTCAATAAGATCCCACTTAGCTTCAGTGCTTTTGTTGGAGAATGCCCCACTAGAGGAAGCATCAAGCATCTCTTTATCTTGATGAGAAAGCCTTGCATAAAATTTTGTAAGAATAATTTATTTGGAGATCTCATGATTGGGACATTTGAGCATTAAGGACTTCAATCTCCCCCAAGCTTGATCCATGATTTCTCCGTCACGAGACCAAAAGTTATAAATATAGTTCATGTTTCGATGTATTTCATGAAGAGGATAAAACTTTGCATAAAAGAGAGGCATAAGATCTTGCCAATTTAGTAAATGAGAGTCATCAAGAAGCCTATACCAATCCAAAGCCTTATATTTTAATGATAGAGAAAATAGCTTTCTCATAACAAAATCCATCGATATACCTGCAAGCTTAAATAAGGACCATAGTTGTGAAAGATATAGCAAGTGTTCACCCGGATGTCTATCTCCTGCATATCGATTAGCCAAAACACAATCACTAATACATGTTGGTATTTTAAAGGGCACAATTTCAGTAGGTGGGGGAGGCTTCTCCACCACAACAGCGTTGGGGCGATTCCCCACAAGCAACAAACCAAGAGCAGAGTTGTCCATAGGGACAAAAAGCGGAAACAGTAAAACAAAAATAGCACGTAAAGCGAAAAGGTTTCCTTACCAATAGCGCTACACTCCCCGGCAACGGCGCCAAAAAATTCTCTTGATGACCCACATGTGTAGGGGATCTATCGTAGCCTTTTCGATAAGTAAGAGTGTCGAACCCAATGAGGAGCAGAAGGTATTGACAAGTGATCTTGAGCAAGGAATAACTGCAAATACTGAAAGGTAACTTTGTATGGGTTTTCTAGCAATAGTAACAAGGAAATAAATGCAAGGAAAGTAAATGGTGCCTAGGTGCAGCAAGTGGCCCAATCCTTTTGGACACAAAGGATAAGTCGAGGGACTAAACTTATAAAGACTAAGGCATTCTTGAGGACACATGGGAGAGATAGTAAAGTTCCTTCGCCATATTTCGTCTAGTACTACGTTTTGTATTGATAAGTGTTATGTGGGTGGATCTTAACTAGTGCACCGTCTAGGCTAAGACAAGTACACTCTTATGACTAATCCCTCTTGCAAGTATCCGCAAATACAAGAGAGAAATTAAGGCTAAGCCTAACCATAGCAATAAGCTTTAGGATCCAACACTCCCTCATGCCAAAGTATGTGAACTGGGGTTCGGGTTTCTATCACTCCGGCAACCCACCATAAGAATTATTTATACACGATTGATAACCCACAAGTGTAGGGGATCGCAACAGTCTTCGCGGGTAAGATAACCCAATTTATTGATTCGACACAAGGCGAGCCAAAGAATATTTACAAGCTTTAACAGTTGAGTTGTCAATTCAACCGCACCTAAAAGATACTTTCTTGGCAACGAAATATTAGTAGCAACTGTGATATGGAAGTGATGGTGGCAACGGAAATAATAGTGGCAAAGCAATGAAAGTAAAATAGCGAAAGTAAAGAAAGTTGTGGCCAGAAGGATTAAAACATTGTAGGCTAGGGACATGGATGGTTGGTCATGGATGAGAGACATCATGTATTTAACTTGGGGCAAGGCACATAGAAAAGTAATGATCATCTAGGCATATATCAAACATTAGGCATGTATCCGTAGGTTGTCGTGGTGTGCTTGCAATAAGAACTGTACAACGTCTTTTGTCCTACCATCCCGCTGTGAACGGGGCCAAAAGGAACTTATGGAGATTAAGGTGCTCCTGTCAAAGAGCACCGGAACAAAGCATTAAAAATCAATGGATACATGGAATCCTCAAACTATAATAGGTGCATACTACTGATAGATAGGATCTAGAACACAAATATATTCATGAAAACATAATGAATTCAGATCTGAATACATGCCACTCGGGCCCAAAGTGACAAGCATTAAGAGTAAAAAGTAATAGCAAAGATGATAAACACCATAGTAGATGATAGGCAACATGCCCCCAACAATCTGACAAACTATTACATGATCTAACTCATCCAATCTCTCCCATCCCCTTCGCCTACAGCAAGGAATTACTCACACATGATGGGGAAAGCCATGGGAGGATGATGGAGTGGTGATGGTGATGACAATGGCGACGATTTCCCTCTCCAGAGGCCAAAATAGCCTCCAGATTAGCTCTCCCGAAGAAGAACTGAGGGTGGCGGCAGCTCCACGTCGAGAACTTGCCAAACGACTTGTGTTCTGGGATTTCTGCGTCACGGGAAAAAATAGGAGCCAAAGTAGGGCACCAAAGTGGGTGGGCCCCACCCAGGCGGCCTCCCTGCACGGCCACGGGGCAGGCCGTGCCCACAGGTCGCCTGGAGCCCCTCTAGGTCCCCTCTAGCCCATCTTCTGGCCCATGGTTCCTGCCGGTGCGTGGATTTTCTCTATTTTTATGGGAATTTTCCGGTGGTGGTGGCTCTGCTGAAAACAGCGTTAGTCCGGATTAGTTTCATTGAAATCATGCAAGAATGAGGCCAAAACATTAGCAGAAGTGTTTGTAAAAGTCAATACGTTTGAGACGTATCAACTCCCCCAAGCTTAGCATATTGCTTGTCCTCAAGCAATTCAATTCAACGAACTGAACGCGACAAAGAAAACTTTGACAAACTCTTTTGCTTCTTCAGATGCATATAAGCATGCACTACGAACAAATCCAACAAGTATTGAAGTAATGCTACAGATACAATGCACGAAGCAATCCTTCGATCATGTGGAGAGTTTCAAACTACTAAGAATGAATAATATGTAACTGAAAATCATAGCGAGATCACAATGCACATGACTTGGATATACTAGAGTGGTATCTCACTAACCCCCAAGAGTGAAGCAAAACATAAATGCACGCGCTCCTTCGGAGTATTAAAGGAGACTAGAAAGAATAAGCAATATCACAATCAAGCACAACACAATGTGGTGCTTTGGGACAATGCACATTAGACTCAGAATGACAATTATACTCTGTATAGTTGGCGCTTTTTTATAAGAAGAGGACGACTCAACAGAAAAATAAAATAGATAGGCCCTTCGCATAGGGAAGCATTGATTTGCAAAGGTGCCAGAGCTTGAGCTTTAAACAGAGATAAATCAAAATTTTGGGTGGTATGCTTTCATAGTCAACATAACAACTAAGATATCTCAATATCTTCCATGCTAAATACATTATAGGCGGTTCCCAAACAGAATAGTGAAGTTTTTCTCCCCCTCCACCAATCGATCACACTCCACGGCGGGTCGAATCCACGGGTACCGTCCATACAAACAACAATCATGGGGGAGTTTTGTTTCATCAAATTTGATTTGACCTTGAGCATGGAACTTGGCATCCCGTCTACTAGCCACTTCCTCATGAATGATAGTAAATCAACACATATCTTGAGAATAACGTACTTAGCATGGAAGATATTGATAGCCCCTAATCGCTACATGAGTGATTTAGGCATACCAAACAAAATGTTTATTTGAAAATTTAGAGTATGGCACATGCAAATTTACTTAGAACGGCACATAAGTACCGCATATAGGTAGGTATGGTGGACTCATATGGCGCAACTAGTTTCAAGCATTTTGGATGCACAAGCAGCCAGTCCGCTTAGTACAGGTGAAGGCTAGTAAAAGACGGGGAAGCGACCAACTAGAGAGCAATAACAGTCATAATCATGCAGAGCGACAAAGCAACATTGAATCGGGCATGAAAGCGATATAACTATCTTGAAATAAAAAGATCGTCAAGGCTTGATAGACTTCTGGTCATAAACATGCGTAAGCATGTGCCAAGTCAATCCAAAAACTCTCCGAAGGGAAATACCACTTTAATATGCCAAACCATGAACAATGCAATGCATGCTAAACATTTCAATAACACATTATGCACTCCAGCTATTTGTGACTAGTCACAAAGAAAGCTTGAACTATTGGGAAAGCATTGTAATCATAGCACTATGTCGCTACAAGCTGGTCTCTAGATCATAAGTACACGCATATGTACAAAAGTAGAAACAAATAGAGTTCATACCGTCTTTCCTTGTTGCATTCCTTTCGTCGATCTTCGTCATTATTGCATCGTCACTTGCACGATCGAACATAGAAAGATATAATCAAGTGCAATTACAACCATGGACGTGAGTTGAACTCTGCAAACAAAGCAAACTAAAGAGAGAAAAGAAATCTTTTTGGCTTATCCAAATGTTAAACAAAAAAAGAGAAATCTTTTTGTTGTTTTTCAAGGTAAGAACAAATAAGAATGGGCAAAAACTTCGAAAAGATTAAAAAGGAAACTACGGATGATACAATGAAAGGGGAGAAGGATACGTACTCCCCCAAGCTTAGGCTTTTGGCCTAGGTTGAGCTCGGCTACTGCGGGCTCCAGGAGGTTCCTCCGGCTCCGGAGTGGTACGGGATGCCCCAAGAATCATACGAGGGCCCGGGCGAGTACACTGATGCCCGACTGGCCTCCTAAGGAGAGGGCTCTTCTTCCTCGGGAACAACCTCCTCCATGGGGTTGTGGAACTGCTGCTAGATCACGAACTCGTCTAGCTCAATCGAGGTGAAAGACCACCCGTTCCTGCTAGTGTAATCAAACAAAAGTGGTGCAGGTAGACGGATCTCGCGAGTAGTAAGCTCGCCAAACCTCATAATATAAACAAGGTTACCAAACTCGAAAGTCCTAGTAACAAACTCATGCCTCTTCGTAGCGGTAAGATCAAAGCTTATGAATGAAAAAGGCGTATCATCGGTGCGCACAGTGCGCCCGAGAGGCTCGAGGATAAGCGGGGCATAAATGCCACCAAAGTGAGGCCCTTTGCCGCTGTTAGGGATGAGGCGACAAGCAATCAAAGCACCAATATTATACGTGTCATCTCCTAACAGAGCGGCTGCTAAGATAGCGAGATCCGGAGCTGAAATGTTACTCGTGTTGTCACGAGCTATCACCCCTCGAGCAATATAGTATGTGAATTACCTGATGTGGGGAAACAAGATGCTGGAGATCTTCCCCCGGTGAATTTCTCGCGGGTCCTTATTGCAAAGGGAAGGGAATAGGGATTTCAGCTCGTAGGGCTGAACGTTCATTTTGGTCGTCTTCCCGACATTCCGCACACGTATAACATCACAAAATTCATCCAAAGACATGGTAAAGACATCCTCATATAATCTGAATTCAATCATGGAAGTTTTATCATTATATCTAAACCGGTTGACAAAATAATAGGTGAGTTTTGGATATTGTTGCACACGTCGTGTTACGAGATGCGTCAAACCTGCAACTGCACAAAGGTTATCAAACTCATCCTTAATACCTGTCGGCATAAGGAAATCTGAACACGGGTATGCCATGGCACGCGTCGTGTCCGTCTCGTGGAACAACTCCGGTGGCACAATATCATCATTGTAACTTGTCCTCACAGTAGAGGATGAAGTTGCAGCTCCAGTTAGTCTATCAGTAGGCTCGGGTCTCTTCTTCCCAAGCCATCCTTTTTCGTTTCCAAACGAACTCATTTCTGAAATTTTTGGTTCATCACAAAAAATGGAGGTTTAAGCAAAAATGAGTTGGAGCAAACTATTCTACTCACTTCCCTGATGCATAAACTTGCATCAAAACTTCACAAATAAATTTCTAAACATGCATGCAAGCTCATATGAACAGCATCAAGAACTCCTAAATACTCATAAATAAGACCACCAATCAAAATTTTAATTGGAGGAGTGGTGGAGTCACATACCAGGGAGCAAATGCTCAAATTCTCAATGCAAATGATGGGCTCTAGAGAGAGATCGAAATTTCCCACCAAGAACAGCAAGAACTCGGGCTCCAAGAGAAAAATCGGGATTTTTGGAGTGTGAGAGAGAGAAGGGAGGAAGAAGTACCTGGAAAGGAGCCCAGGTGGGCCCAGGCGACCTATGGGCGCGGCGAGGGGGCAGGCCGCGCCAGCTGGCCGCTTGGACCAAGGGTGGCCCCCTCGGTAGCTCCAGGTGCCCCCCTGATGGAATTTTTTTTTTCGTGGAATTTTTCTACCAACTTTAGTTTTGAAAAAAAAACCTAAAAGCTGCAAAACTTACGAAAAGCTCGAAACACTGGTTAAATATATGAAGGTTCAAAAACATTAAACTTTGGTACAGCAAGGAGGATGACAGATAAAAGGAAATGAAAACATAACAAGCTTCTCTTTTTAATCATATAAAACATATTTGTTAGCAAGGTTGATCAAGTCTTACTACCAAATAGGTGTCATATTTGAGCAAAAAGTTTCACTTCTAATAAAGCAATCATGGTACCTTTATTTCAATGGATATTGTCCCCACCATAATGGTTTTGTATTTGTGGTGCACATGTAGAGGACAATCCCACTCTCCAACCTTCACGGTCTCAATATTCTCAATAGAATTAAGGCCATGCCTTTTATCAATCTTGTTCGGAAAAAATACCGTGTGCTCCTTCTCATTAACATTGAAGGTCGCCTTTCCTTTATTACAATCAATAATAGCCCCTGCGGTGTTAAGAAAATGTCTACCAAGAATAATAGACACGCTCCCATCCTCGGGCATGTCGAGCACAACAAAGTCAGTAAGGATCAAGCAATTAGCAACTTCAACGGGAACATCCTCGCAAATACCTACAGGAACG